>NC_136948.1:19510957-20110957 GCF_949987615.1 Pollachius pollachius | reverse complement strand
ACTGTGAGATGATTAAAAAAAAATTATATTGTTGTTTTCATTACCTAGCATTTGATAATCATCAACCAGAACACGACTCAAATGCAGACTCAAACAGAGATTTAAGCGTTAACCGTAGACTAAAGACCAAATCTAGTTTTTTTTAATGCATTTGACCCTTATTTTGACAGGATGTCATATGAAAGGAGCAGAAGCATAACTAGTGTGATGAGCGACACCTTTGTTTATTCTACAATGACACCTTTGTGAACAGGTCAGTTTTGAGCTGACAGGGAAAACACTGGACTGGGCTCGGGGGGGGGGGGTGTTGGGCTGTTGTAGAATGATATATGATGCAGTTAAAGCTCTTACCTGTTGATTGAGCTCGAGCATCTCGGCATCGCTGGCGCCGTTTCTCGACAGAGAAGGGTTCTTCCTCATGGGCGGTGCGGTGTGCTGGACACGCTGCAGGGTGGGCATGTTCTTGGGGATGGTAGGAGACGTTCTCTGGGGTCCTGGTCAGTAGCCAAAGAGGGTAGGATGCAGTTTGAATGAAGGTTACTCGTGCTATGGTGACATTAGCTTGTGTAGCAGTTCAGGCAGCTGATGTAGCACATCCATTATGTATATAAAAGCAGAGCATTCGGTTTCTTATATCGTGATAGTTTTATTGAATACATTGGCAAAATGTCTCATGTGAATACAAATGAGAATTTTATTCATGAAACAATTGTCAACTCAATTTAGAATCATAAATTTGATAAGTTTGTATTTAGCCAAACTGATCAGCACTGAAGCAGCAGGAGATCGGTTTTCCGCGTGTGCAAAGAAAACAATAAATCGAACATGCGGACGTACGTTAGTGTTGGTCCTTTGTCATTACACCAACACTAGACTTGTTAATGATATACTGGAGCCCAAAATAGAAAGCTGAAGTCAAAGCAAAAAATAAAAAACTTTTTCAAAGAAATAGCTAGAATGTTAGCATTGCAGCGTGTTACTTAAGGCTCGGAAAAAC
Source organism: Pollachius pollachius (assembly GCF_949987615.1). NCBI lineage: Eukaryota > Metazoa > Chordata > Actinopteri > Gadiformes > Gadidae > Pollachius > Pollachius pollachius. The sequence goes on along the minus strand of NC_136948.1, from coordinate 20,109,960 downwards.
GAACCACACCATCAGTTCAAAAATCAGGAAGTCTGTGGAATGCGTTGCCTCACAGCAGACACACTGGGAACCTGCTTTATTAATCACGGTGCAGCTGAGAGCATCTCTGATCACTGTCAACTAAATGTTGGAGCATGGCTATCAAATAAACTACAAATAGCCATTGCAGTAACCTCTATCTCACCACAGATGGTGCTGTTTATTCACATACATTTGATTGTCCAGTTACTCTTTAATATCAGATTAGCTAAGCACTGACCAAACTTCAGTGTCTTCCCAATGTTGCCCGATGGCTCAACGGCAAAGACATTAAGCCACTGCGCCACTAAGACAAACAGGCAGGTCATTGGGTGGGGAATCGTGCGCGCGCCACTCTCGGTTGCCTTAGTGCCTTCGAGCCATCCAAAGCTCAGCAAGATCGTGCAAAAAGGGGTAAAATCATGGGGTTACCTGCTGGAGTTCTCTTTGGTCTGTAGGTAAAGTGATCACCTGGGTTTGGGGGAGCTGAGATCTCCTGCCCTTGTCTGGCCTGCAGCGGGTCGTACTCCTTGCCGTCATAGTTGGCGTCGAAGAACTTCTTGAACCACTGGACGAACTCAAAGTTGTCTTGGAACTTGCCTTTGACAAGCTTCTCTACGGGGATGATCTGTGGGATGGGAGGAGGCTCACAGGGTTAGGGTTTGACATGGAGGACCCCTTGTACACATACATCTGTTGGGGCTGCTTCTATAGATAACATGCCAGTCATGAATTACACCAGATTAAAGTGTAAGGACTTGTGATGGTGGTTGTGTTGGGTGGACATTAACAGTGGGCCGGGGAGGATTCGGGTGAAGCAGGGTGTACTGGTGTGTATATTTAAATTGGTATAAAGGCTGGTATGACTCCTTTGGAATAGGCTAGAAGATGACTGGGCTATTTTAGCCGAGCATGGCTCCTATGATCATTTCCCACCGAAAGATGACAGAATATCGTATAGCACTACAAAGTCAATACTTGGTGATATCAGCAAGAAAATAAATCTGACTTTGTCGACACTCATCCTCTTGAATGTCGCCTGGAGAACCTTGAAGTTGTGTATGAATTCATGTTCCAGCTTGGCCTGAAATTTGACCTTCTTTAGAAGCACGCAACCTGGGAACAGCATGTCCATGAACTGGCAGTAGGCAGCCCCTGGATACAGCAAAATAAATCATGTTAGCATTTCATTATAGTGTTGGTCTATAGTGTTGGTTGTATAGTCTTTATACTATAATATGCAGGACAAAACATACCTGAACACAACTGTTCGATCTTAGTGTACGTGAGGAGTAGGGAGTCGTTGACCCACGCCAGCATGTCATGTCTGCTGAGGTTGTCAATGGACACAGACGTGGCGTAAACATTGACTGCCATTCCCTACCTACGAGGGACGACATTAACAACAAACAGAGCAACTGATCATATTGTATTACAATCGCAGCAGGCAAACGTGTTTAGTGAATTATGTGAGACACACTTCAATCGTTTATATTAAGGCTTGGGACAGAGTAACCAAACAAAAATAAACGTTAATGCCATTCCCTACATGAGAAGGACAACATTAACAACAAAGAGATCTATTGATTAACGCAGAACTGTGATTGCAGCCAACCTTCTTTGTTGCATTTCTGTAATAGTTTGTAATAATTTAATAATAGTTTTGTTATGACTTGGGACAGACCACCAAACACAACAAAATAAAATTGATGATACGCCCTGGCCTATCATTGGCTGGCTGCTCCCACTCTGAGTGGACCCTGTGTGTAAATGAGGCTAGACTAGTCTCCCTTTGCTCGGTGTTTAATCTCCACCGCAGTGGTGATATGGTAATCCTCCACAGATTAGTGTATGTTTTCCAACGCGTGTGAACGACGCCGCACATCTGCCGCCGCTGCTCGCGTCGTTCAACGTTTACTGGGGTGTTGGAATGGGCCTTAAACACTTTTAAAGCGAGTATACAATTAACAAGGCAGAAAATCACAGCAATTCAGCAAAACCAGGCCACAATTATAACAATTTAAACAGTTTCCTGCAATAAATGTAGCCAAATTCTCCAGTAAGGCCATGCAAATATCATCTGATGGACTATAACCGCCCAACATTTTATTTAAAAGTCACATTGTTGTAACCCAATTATTGAATTACAACTAGCGAACTACCAGAATATTGTACAATATACCGGTGGATGAGATCCAAATAACATAGTTCAGCACAGGCACCTATACTGCTCCACCTCTACAGCTGCACCCCTTAGCGCATATGCATGGTTAACAGAAGAAAACTGTTCGAAAAACCTGCTATTGGACCGGACCTTTTAAATGTCTGCGTAGGCCTGATCGCGCTGCTGGCGCAAACATGGAGCACAACACATCTGAGGAGGAATGAACGCAAAACATCTGATGAGGAATGACCGCAAACCATCTGAGGAGGAATGAACGCAAAGCGGCGGGCAGCAGATCCTGGCAGAGCTGAGAACAATAAATGCGCTCTCTCCCTCTCTTACCAAGCGGCCCCCTCTGCAGGCCTCGCCGAATACCTCAGGACTGTCAATGCAAGCGGAATCTCCCCAGCAGAAGGGGAATACATACAATACTACTATACCGCTGTCACTACAGCTGCACGAACTAACGCGTAGGAAAACATCATTTGAGACACGCCATTAAAATAACACTTGCATTGATCACTCACTTTATGCTCCAGGAGTATACTGATATCACGCTGGCTGCTAGTCCGTGTGTGTGCGCGTGTGTGAGTTTGTGTTTGTGTGTGTGTGTGTGTGTGTGTGTGTGTGTGTGCCTGTGTGTGATCAGGTCCTGCGCGGTGCAGTGGTGAAGGGGGCGGCCCCCAAAACAGTCGCGCAGACGAGGTTGCAACAATCCCCCGCAGCTATCGCGCATGCGCCCGACTCCATGCTGCTGAAGGCCCATTATAAATAGGTCTGTTCAGCCTATTGGTCCTGCAGAGACACATGATGTCTCCGGTTGGAGATTTTGGCAACCGAAGTTAGAGGTGTGAGCAGGCGAGGGCAGACTACACGAAGCTCACTTGGCCTACTTTTGTAGCCAACATAAATGCTGAAATTTGAACGTTTAAAAATTATGTATAACAAAGACATGATGTTTCACTCGGGATTTCATTGTGATTTATTTGCACTTATTCATGTGACAGAGAGCTGCAGACAAACGATAAAACAATATAATTACATAACATAATACAAATTGTTCAGCACCGGTGTACAAATTAAAGTATCGAATGGAATGCTCAAACAGAATTGTAAAAGTAAAAGCTGTAAAAGCTTAGTAATAAAAAGCTGTTTTAAACTTTAGAAATCTACGAAACTGTGTTTAGAGGTTAACAGAATGTCACGTTTAAACCTCCTAGTGTAGGCTATAGCCCAGTGGTTCCCAACCTTGGGGTCGGGACACCACTCGGGTCCCCTGATATGCATATGGGGTCGCAGGAGTTGCTGACATTACATATAGATATTTGATGACCCATTTTAGCAAAGACTTTTTTTTTTTTTAAGGTCTCAAAGACGTTCTGTATATAAGAACTGACAGCCTAATGATTCACATCCATGAGCAAACTACTACTAATCACTCAGTGTGTAGTAGAGCAATGCGATAACACTCACCGGGACATCGCTATGACCACCGGCAGATGTTGGTCACAAACTCATAGCTACAACTAGTTTCATGGGTCAAAAAATAAAAGATCGTAGAATATGTTGCCCGCTGGTCCCTGTTTTGTTTTTTTTAGGCTCATGCTAGACCCTCAAGTACACGTTAAGGGGACCTGGAAGTGTAAACGCTGGCGACTCTGCAGATGTCCATATCCTGTTTCTGAATCCTGTAGCCAAACGTTGCGAACGTGAGGTGAACAGAGGTGTAAATTCAGCTTAAGAATGCAACAGGAGCCAACACTGACGTTTTGACAATATCATAATAAAAAAACATCATGTATCATAATATTCAATAAATCTGTAACTTAAGTCCCCCCCACCCACAGTGTAAAGACAGTAGCTGAGAATCAGTGCTTTTACTTTCCCGAGTTGCTTATCAAGCATAGCTTTTTTTCTTCTTCTAGTGTTATGTGCAATCCAGCCATCATCCATAAAAAATCACTTGGTCTTCTTTAAACTGAGTGCTTAAGATTATGAAACAGTTATTTTTTTGGGGACCGCTTCAACGTCGCCAAAAATCTGCTCTCAAGTTGTTCAAGAGTGCTTGACATAATGGGGTCCATTTGAAAGTCCCAATAAGGTCGCTTTAAACCTAAGGACCACTTCGAGGTCCCCAGAAAATCTGCTTTGAAGTTGGAGTGTTTAAAACAATGGTGTCCATCTCAAGGTCCCCACAAGTCACATTACTGGAAACATTCTTGAGTGGTTGTGTGTGCATGTGTGTGTGTGTGTTTGTGTGAAAGTATGTGTGCGTGTGTGTCTGTGTGTGTGTGTGTGTGTATCTGTGTGTGTGTGTGTTTGTGTGCAAGCACGGCAACAGTCAGAAGGGGAAAACCTGTGCTTTGGAACGTCAGTAACAGACAAATAAAGTTTTGTACAAAGCGCCGGCGATAAGGAAACAGAGGTAAATAAACATTTCAGGAGAAGGTGAAGGTGATCTTAGCCGTAGCTATAGATGGTGCTACTAACAGTTTTTGTTGCATTGCTCGGAGAGTTCCCACGTGAGAGAAAAGGCATTTTTGTGTGTATGTGTGTATGTGTGTGTGTGTGCGTATGTGTGTGTGTGTGTGTGTGTGTTTGTGTGTGTGTATGAGTGTGTGATTCTTTGTGGTGGAAAATATAAAAGGTGAAGTAACAGGAGGAATGTTGAGGAGTGTCCCATGACTTGTAATGACAGTTGAAGTAAGGTTTGTCTCTATGCTACAATAACACACAGTAGACCGAGCAGAGGTTTTGTTGTTTGTTTGTGAGTTTGGAGAATACCACGTAGGTTGTAAACATACGTCAGAGCGCTACCCTGTCTGTGTCGACCACGTTCCAAAACACCTCACACCCTGTTTGTCGTAAATAACATGTGATCACATTGAAGGGCAACAAACCGACTTGGAAAAAAAGACCTTTCGGAAGACAATAGAAGAAACAATAAATAAATAAACAGTCTTGCATTTGACAAACGACTGAAACTAAATTGGTCCGTAGAAACTCCATGTCTCATTTTCAGTGGTGACATTATAACATTAACATATAACATATAACAACATATAACAATATTCAAAAATCTAAAATCCCTTTTTTTTACTCCTGACGTCCCAAACATTGAGACAATTCCCATTTGAACACATTACAAATTATTTTCTAAAAAGGCAGCTAAGAAGTACATGATACAAGTGCAAAAGCAATCATTCCCCCCCCCCCGCCCGCTCCCGTTCCCCAAAAAACGATCAGTGGTTTATAAGATACAGGCGACTCCAGGCATGGGAACCTGCATTCATTTGGTTAACGTTCACACTCAAAACGGTTCTGTTCTTAACCGCGCAGAACAAAAAAATCCTCACTTTTTGCTGACATGGTTATATGGCATAGTCAGTGTTTCAGTGTACAAATGAAAACAGAAGTTAGTCTGGCGTCGGGGTCAAAATGCAAACCTTGATCCATGTTAATGCCCCGATCCCCCCCCCCACACACACCCCCCCAGCCCTCCCACCCCACCCCCCACGAAACCTGCCAGGAATTTTTGCTTTTATTTTGAAAGGAAGAGGAAGTGGTGAGTCTCTGGGGTGGTGTTCTCCTGTTCCTGTGCATTAGTGTGCGGTTACCAGATCCCACTAGAGCGGCCGCCCGGAGGCGCCAGGATACGGGCGGAGGACCTCTTGGGGAGGCTGTCGTCAATCTGGGCACCTAGCAACACCAGACAAGGAGGAGGAGGAAGGGACCCCCAGCAACTGTTATTATTGCAACCTGCTGGGACTGGCCCCTTTTATACAGAGATCCCATGATATTTCCATAAAGAAGGCAACATTATTCTGGCTTTGCTTTTTCAAACAGCGACAAACAAAGTGGGAAAAGTGAGTGTTACACAGAGCATGCCGGGGTTCTGGAATCAGAGGGATGACGTGAAAAAAAAAATGTCCCACCCCTGTCCCATGGTGGGACATTGGTGGGACCCATGCTGGGACATTCACCCTTTTACACAGACAGGTAGTAACACCAATTTATTGTGTTACTACCTCAGCTGCCGGCTCAGAGGCTGAGTAACAAGGCCCCACCGTTCAGTGTTTGTACGTTCCCCTCAGACCCCGAGGGGCTACATACAGACATAGAGGTACACTGATGGACTTACAGACAGGTGAACAGACAGACATTTGCACAGACTGATGAAAGACATCGTGACAGCTAACAGAGCGACTGACAGGTCTCACCAGAGAAGCTGAAGCTGGACCCGTGGAGATCCCGGACCCCGCCGTGCCGGGTGCAGGGCCTGGTGGGGGTGTCCAGGTCTGAGCAGCCGAAGTCCCTCCTCCCTGAGACCACCACCTCCACCACCTCCCCCGTGTACGGCTCCCTCTCCACCGGCTTCAGGGCAGTGCACTGATTGGTCCAACACACACAACCACACATTAGCGCACACACACACACACACACACACAGTGTGTGTGACATCCCGTTCATGTTTTAATAACGATGGCCTCCAAGGCCGCTACCTTCTCCCTCTGCACCATCTTCTTGTACAGGAAGTCCGGGAAGGTGCGCAGTGGGTAGAACTTTCCGGAGCCCTCGGCGCACGTGAACACGCCGTTCTCGTACACCAGACGGCCTCGGCTGATGGTGACGATGGGGACGCCATGGCAACGCAGGCCTTCATACAGGTTGGTGTCTCCCCCCTGCACCTGGGTCTCCACGGTGATGGTCCTGAGCAGAGGGACCATGGTAATGTGTTGTTTGTGCAGTATTGTCCTGTGTTGTGTTGTGTTGGGAGGGGGAACACTGCCTTGTTTGTCGTACATGCTGGCTCGAAAAATAAATAAATAATAATTACTTAGTTGTGTAGCATCTTATCCTAGCTATCTTTGTTGTACATGGGAATGGGTCAACCTAGCGAATGTAAGTGCTTGGCACTTGGTTCTATGAACATCTGTACCGACAGCCATATATTGTTTCTCCTTCTTCTGACAAATGTTCTTATTATAAGTCGCTTTGGATAAAACCGTAAAATATACGTGTATTGTGTAATGTAAATGTTGTGTTGCAATGTATTGTGTAGTACTAGTTGTAACGCACTGTATACACACACAAATTATACATATAGAACCAAAGGGTTGAATTGGAAATTCTTCATAAGAAGATATTCGCTGTGATGCCATAACAGATTTCTAATATGGTCCTCTACTGGGCAGGGTTTGAACCCAGAACCTTTCTAGAAGCTAGGAGTGAAACCCCCTCACCGCTAGACTACAGCGCCGCCTCCCATTCACACAAGCAATATTCACACACTTTTCTGTGACAAGCTGTGTGGTCAGATCCATCCCAGAAAGGGGAGGAGTTACTGGGATTTAACCCAGATCAGAGTGCCCCCCCTCCCGGTAGGAGGGTAAGAGCATTAGGATGAGGAGCTAGAGATGGTTGGGAGGTTCATACTTGGAGCCCTCCGGGTCCCAGACCACGATGTCGGCGTCGGCCCCGGGGACGATCCGCCCCTTCCGGGGGTAGAGGTTGTAGATCTTGGCAGCATTGGAGCTGGTGACCGCCACAAACTGGTTCTCGTCCAGTTTACCTCCGACCTACATTCATTTTGGATTAACGAAATATGATATTAATATTGGTGGGAGCAGGATGCTGTGTGTATGATGAATGCCACTAGCCAGAAGGAGGGCACAGAGTGGACTACTGTAACATTTTGATTGAGGCCTCTAATTATATCTCCACAGATTGGATATGGAGGTGACAATCCAATCCGACAAACCAATCACTTTCGATCCATCAGCCAATCACTACCAATAAATTATGAGGAAGAAAAAGTTCATTTTCCCAAATGACATTAAATGTATTGTAGGTTTTTGGAGGTTAAGTTCATTGAGGCACTTACAATACCAATAAGACCTTCTCTAATGTTAAACCCATGGTGAAACCTGAAGCTAATGACATGTTTTGATTGTTTTCTCCAGGGGTCTGCAGAGGGCTACACACCACTCCTCTCTCCCAGAGGACGCTCATGCGGTCCTGGATGCCCGGGACCCCATGGGGGATCTTGGTGAAGTCGTCCTTCCCCATGGCCTTCTGGTTGATGGTGAACGGCCGGTGGTCCGACGACACCACATTCAGCGTGTCGCTGTGGGAACAACCAATATCACGGGTTAGTGTTGACATTTCTCTTGCTGTCATTGCTTTTATTTAATACTTTTATAAATACTCAAAGACTGTTTTATGAGTTAAAAGTAACAAATAGCAATAAACAAAAGTATACATTGTTGTCTCGACCCCATGAATCCTGTGACCTACTTTCCGAGCAGGCTCATGAGGTAGTTGGGTGTGTTGGGGTCCAGGCGGAGGGGCGGTGCGGTGACGTATGCCGCAGCGTGCGCCCAGTCCTGGTGGTAGTACTGCAGGCCGTTGAGCACCGCGTGGGCCACAGTAGTCTCCCCGTGGACCACCTTACCTGCCGTCACAATGTATCATTCTAAAGCTTGACGCACTAAGCTAGGAGCAAGCTTCTAACGGTAAAGCTATGATGGCTAATGCTAAAGCTGCTAAAGCTACGAGCGCAAAAGCAAGCATGCCTCAAGCTAGTACCGCTGAAGCTAGGGATGCTAAAGCTAGCACCTGTAAAGCTAGGAATGATATAGGGCCGTTAGGCATCAGGTATACGTTTTATTTTGATCTTGTTTTCAAAAGTGATTATGTAAGCTAATGAAATGTAGGCCTAACTATACAGTACATACATGGGATATTGAAACCTTAAGCACCACATATCCATATAAAATGTTTCCACCCCAAATGTCCCTTTCAATAATCAAAAATCAAAGATTTCATCTTGGTAAACCTCTCAGTAAACCAAAGGGAACAAGATTGCTTGTCCTTCAGAATCAAGAGGTGTTTTAATACTCCCATCATCAGGGACCTTTGCGTGAGAGCAGGCAACACACCCAGGTCCATGAATGGCACACCTCAGAGGTGTATAATAATCCTTACCCTGCATCTTAGCTGATGCCACAACATCCCCGGCGGACATGCTGGAGACATTGACCAGGTAGATGGGGCAGTGCACCTGGGACACACCAAACAAACAAACAAACAGCATCAGAAAACACTTGGATATGGTCAACTCAATGAGGCTCCACTTTATTCATGTTGCCCTTTATCTCAGGGACTCATGTCTGGAATGGGGGTTTCACTGGAGCACATTCAGTCACACAAGACCCCTGTGTTGTACGCGGCGGGGTTGTGCGGTTGCCGTTGCGATGCCACTGACTCACTCACTCTATTTGCGATGGTGATGGCCCTGTGGGTGGCCTCTGACTCCAGCTGTTAGGGAGACAGATGACGGAAGTAGGTCAATACACACAGCATGAAGAGCAGAACCCAAATTTAGTTAGATTGTAGCATGAATAAGACACCATCTATAAGTGATTAAACAATAACGTCCATTATGCGGCCTGTAAAACACCTCTTTTTCGTGCTTCAAGGCGTGGTCTCCGAATGCTGCCTATCCACAAGAAGGCAATACTTTGTGATTCAGTTTATGCCCTCTTGTGCACATGCCCAGACCACTTAACCAGTCGCCAATTACTGCATATTGTCACAAAATCAAATTTTTTCAAAACCCTCCATTTTATGCATTTTCAAAGGCTCCAGCGGGAGGCCGGGGTTTTCAGAGTCATCCGCTTGGTGGAGCGTCTTTGAAAAAAAAATGGATGGAAGGCCCAGATAAATCCAGATTTGTGTGGACCCCCGGAGGTGACATGCTAAACACAGAGTACACATGTTGGAGCACCTCTTCAGGCCTGCTGATCTCAATGCCCTCAGGGCCGGTGATGCCCAGATCCAGAGTCTCCTTAGTGCCCTGGAGGAGAGAGGAGAAGAGAAGTCACATTGATCCCTTTATAGATGACTTATTCTGTTGGATTCACTTCCCAGTCAATCCTTCTTCTCGGTTTTGGCTGCTAGGATTAAAATAATCCTAACATTGGGCCACCTGAGTCGGGGATGTGAGAGGAACCCCGCCGGGTCCTCACCTCCGCCACCAGCTCCCCATTCTCGGCGTGGACCCGGGCCACGGCGCCGATGTCCTTGCAGTGCTGCAGGGCCTGGAAGAGCTCGCCATCCCGCAGCATGAACTGGTCCTTGTAGGCCATGAAGAGCTGGAAGGAGTTGACCCCGTGCTCCCTCACCAGCTTCTCCATCTCAGCCTGCACCTGGAGGAGGAGGAGCAGGAGGAGGAGGAGGAGGAGGAGGAGGGGCTGATGAGTGATGGTTTAAGATAGCGTTCCACGTGTTAAACTGTTACTTTGGCGTGTGGCTTGAGTCCAGGGGAGGAACTCGATGGATTCATGAAAGATTTCAAGCATCTAGGAGGATCCTAGATACTTTGTTATTCTGTTAATGCCCTCTTGTGCACATGCCCAGACCACTTAAACAGTCGCCAATTACTGCATATCGTGAATTTGCTTACTTTAGTTTCAGGAAGACCCTTCTACATAAGTGGTAACTCTAGTTAAGTGTTAAGAAATTCATACAATTCAAACATCTCCATGTTCAATGTTCAAAGACTCAAATGCGAAAAAATATTTATTTTAATGTGTAATGGATATTAATAATGTTTTTCTTTTGTTAATATCATTTGTGTTGACTTTTTAAATAATTATACTTGAAGCAAATCATTTTGTTGTTATGTGGCGTGCTAGGCATTTGGAAAGAATGAGCAAAATGGCATTAAAATGTTCAATAAAAGTCAATACCATTTCAATACTTGAATTTTTCTTGAATTTTGTTTGAAATGGTATTGACATGTGTGTGTCTCGGGGGTACCTTGGGCCCCCACCAGGTGACCCCCACGTGCAGGGCGTAGTCGCAGCAGGCCTTGGGGTCGGCCATGCTGCGACAGTTCTCGTAGGCCTCCAGCAGGGACTCGTTCTTCTCTGGGAGGACGTGTCCGATCACCATGGTGGTCCCGCCAGCCAGCGCCGCCTGGGAGATACACATTCATTTATATGACCACACACACACATATACATACACAAACACACACACATAAACACATACATACCCACATACAAACATGAATACACACAAATACATGTACACACAAACACATATATATGCACACAAACACACAAAAACACACACACATTTTAAAACATACGTTTCTAGCTTTATTTAATTAAGTAATGTTTTTTATCTACCGCTCAAAGCATCTTTGTTATACTCTGTGTTATATTAAACTATTAAAATTCCCTTGTTTCCCATATCAAACACTTTGTATTGATGACAAGCAATGTATCAATAAAGGTTATATTGGTGACATAATCCAACATAACTATGTATTTATACATCAACTATGACACTTATCACACACATTAAATCAGTGTGAGCAGGGAGCAGATGCCTCTGTATTGATTGGTGACGCTCGTTACTTCAAGGTGAAATGAGAGCTGGTTATTTATCAATATTAGCTCATGGTCCAGGGACAACAAGAGAATTACTACCCACATTTAATGGTTATGCTCCCAGGGCCATTACAGCATGTGTCCATAAATCTTTCGGTAGTTTAAACATGGGGCAATTCACCCCAATGATCATCTAAGGTAGTCTTGCCCTTAAACCACAGTGCTTTGGATTGTGTGTGTTTCTCTCTCTCTCTCTCTCTCTCTCTCTCTCTCTCTCGTAATGGCAAAGGAAATCACACTACATAAGCTTATCACACTAAAAGAGCTTAATTGTATATCTTATCACTGAGCTATTTGCTTATCTCTAAAATAGTTTTCTAATATAATACATAATCACTATCTTATTAAATATAATAGATAATTGTAACTCAGATAGCCTCCTGGGAGACAAGCCTAATGAGTATGTTTCTGTGTACAAGTGCATGCGTCAGCGAGCATCTGTTGGCTCACCCTAGAGAGAGAGAGACAGAGAGAGACAGAGAGAGAGAGAGAGAGAGAGAGACCGAGACCGAGAGAGAGAGAGAGAGACAGAGAGAGACAGAGAGAGACCGAGAGAGACAGAGACCGAGACAGAGAGAATGTGAGAGTATGTAGTTTGGGGAGAGCTAGTGTGTGTGTGTGAATGACACTCCCTCCCCTTCTCTCTCTCTCTCACACTCTCTCTCTCTCTCTCTCTCTCTCTCTCCCTCGCTCTAAGAACCATTGTCTTTGTGTACAATGGGCATAAGTGAAAAGGGGCTTTGCAGCAGTCTTTGCAGCAGCACCCCGGTATCCATGGCAACAGAAACTGATACCCACCCCACCACCCCCCTCCACTTGGGTCCACACATCCACAGAAGTGGAGTGCTAGGAAAGGGAAGGGAGAGTAGTGTGTGAGAGAGAGGGGGGAAGAGGGAGTGTGTGTGTGTGTGTGTGTGTGTGTGTGTGTGTGTGTGTGTGTGTGTGTGTGTGTGTGTGTGTATGTGTATGTATATGTGTGTGTGTGTGTGTGTGTGTCTGTATGTGTGAGTGTGAGTGTGTGTGTGTGTGTGTGTGTGTGTGTGTGTGTGTGTGTGTGTGTGTGTGTGTGTGTGTGTGTGTGTGTGTGTGTGTGTGTGTGTGTGTGTGTGCGTGCGTGCGTGCATGTGTTCGTGAGCAGTCTGACAACAGAGGCTGTGATACTAGTGTGGGAACTGTCGACGGGTGGTGCCGAGCTCAAACACATAGCTAGCATCGCCAGGGGCAACAAGATGATGTCGTCATGGTCAGACCATGAGACTTAAGTCTACCAGTTCATAATAATCATGATAATCCTAATAATATTAACAATATACCACTTTTCAGTGAAGTCTCGAACAAAGCATGGATATCAAAAAATTAATCAAAACATGGAAATACTGACTAAAAAACGTTTAATATGAATAACAAAAATAGGTCAAAGGAAATCTAAAATGGAAAAGCAAAACATGAACCTCATGACCCGACCAAGTGTTCTTGTCTAACCTGTGAGGAGGCATTGTGCATTGTCAGGCTTTAACAGCGACGGGACCATCTCTGTAATCTAGGCCATTCAAAACAGAGCCGTCTGCCTTGTCTCGTGACAATGTGTACAACATAGAGACAAGCCAAGTATGCTGTCCATCCACACACTCCTCCTCCTCCGTACAATTGTCTTCACCTCTCCACCCCACAACAATAAAGCATTATTGTGAATGCTAAACTATAGATGATTATATCATATATGATACAAATAAAATAGATATTCATATATGACATCCCTCCCTTCATATTAGCCTCCCCTAGCCTCAGTAACATATAAATAAATCTTATATATATAGAATACTTTTAGTTTGGATGTGGTGACATCACACCACAGCAAGACCACTCGCTGAGAGTGAGCGAGAGGGAGAGCGAGAGAGAGAGAGAGAGAGAGAGAGAGAAAGCGACAGAGAGAGAGAGTAAGACAGCAATAGCTAGAGAGATACCGAAAGAGAAAGAGACAACAGAGAAAGAGGTAGACAATCAGAGAGTGTGCAAGAGAATCAGAGAGAGACAGAAAGAGACAGCAATAGAGAGAAAGAGAAAGAGAGAGAAAGAGACAGATACGATAGATATTATTACTTTCTCTCTTATGTTGAACTTCATTTAACTTTGTGCTGTGGCATTGTTAAACGCACGTGAATGCCAATAAATCTCATTTCTAATCTTTGCATTGAGAAATGGAGACAGAGAGAGCAAGCGAGAGATCGAGCCCCAGAGACATGGACCCATCCACAGAGACCCCCGGTACCTTGGTGCCGCTGTAGTAGTCGTCGGCGGTGGCGGCGTTCATGAAGGTCTCCTGCAGGTGGACACTGGTGTCGACGCCCCCGGGCATCACCAGCTTGCGTGACGCGTCAATCACCTTGGCGCCCCCCGGGATCATCAGCTCGCGGCCCACCTGCTGCACCACGCCGTTCTCGATATACACGTCCGCCTCCTGCGTGCAGTCGTCGTTCACCACCTTGCCCCCTTTGATCAGGATGCGCGCCATCGTGGAACTAGAAGACATGGCTATAGCTCTGGAGGAGAGGAGGAGGAGGAGGGAGGAGGGAGGAGAGAAAGGAGGAGGGAGGAGGGAGGAGGAGGAGGAGAGAGGAGCAAGGAGGGGGAAGGAGGAGAAGGAGAGAGGCAGAGGGGGAGGAGGAGATGAGGAGGAAGAGAAGGGAGCAGTTGGAGAGAAGAGAGGAGGGGGGAGGAGAAAGGTAGAAGTGGAGGAGGAGATGAGGAGGAAGAGAAGGATAATGAGGTGGGTTGGAGGAGGAGGAGTGAGAGGAGGGGGAGAGGCGGAGACGGGGGGGAGGAAGGAGACGATGGGGGAGAAGGGAGACGAAGAGGGGGGAGGAAAGGAGGGGGGAGGAGAAGGAGGTGGAGGAGAGGAGGGAGATAAGTCTTAGAAACAGTTTGGTGGCCTTGGACTGACCTGAAGCGACCCCAGTTGGATTCTGAGCCAAACATCCTGTCCTACATGTGGTTCCTCTCGCTCTGTCAGCCCGCTGTTGTAGCCCTGTCCAAGGCACCACAGCCCATGAAAGCACCTCAAGAAACAGTGAAAGGAGAAGACTCCTTAACCAGCAGGACCTGCTAATGGTCAAAGCATGAAGGTTCAATCTACCAGCTGTGGTTATACGCTCTGTTGTGACCCTCTCTCTTCTCTCCGCCTCCCTGTCTTACTCAATATTTTCTGAGTGGATATACTGAATAAAAACCCTGGTCTGATGGTACTTTGTTAGATCTATTAACGCCAAATGCCCCGAAATGCTCTCTGGGAAAACGTGAGGAAGCCAACCTATCTGTCCGTGAATCACACCAAAGACAATCCAGTTCTGTTTAGAACTAACACCACAACGCTAAACAAAAACTCTGTACTGGTCCTGAACCACATAGTGGGGAGGCTGAGGCTGAGGGGCTGGTTGTGAGGCTGAGGGGCTAGTAGGAGGCTGACTGGTGGTGAGGCTGACTGGTGGTGAGGCTGACTGGTTGTGAGGCTTGACTGGTTGTGAGGCTGTTCTCCGCTGTCAGCGTGCTGTGTGTGCAGTGTTTGTCGTTCACGGACAGCTCTGAATGTCCGTGAACGACTGTCTTATCATTTTTTATCGGCCTTCGTGCCATTTCACCCTTCGGTCTGTCTGTCTGTCTGCCTGTTCACCTGTCCGTCTGTCTTTTTTATTTTTTATATTTAAGTCATATTAATTGTGTTGCGCTTATTTCTAAAATATGATTTATATTAACGGCAAAAATATGTTAAATTCCCCAATTTAGTATAAGAGTTTAACGCGCAATGACTGGCAATGCACATCGCAGACAGAGTATGTCTACTGAGTAGTGGACATGATCTACTCCTTTATTTATGATGCCATGTCATGTGTGCTACTGCAAGTGTGTGAATGTGCGTCCTTGCGTGCGCGTAGACGACGTGCGTGTGACGCGTACGTGTGAGGGTGCGGCGACTTTACCGCATGAGATGGACGATATGGAAGATGATCATATCAACCGCTACTTATTGAAGAAATGCATGCATCCATCACTTTGACATATTCAATTACACATTTTAGAAATGGAAAATGCTAACCATTTTGCAAAATGCCAATTAAATACACACATCTAGTTATTGTTCTAGAGATATTACTATACAGGGTCAACTCGTGAAGTTTTATGTTAAATAAAAATATGGGTTTTCTTTTCCCTACATCCGCTGCATTGTCTGAGAATAAAAAAAAACTATTTAGACCATAGTGCATCCATTTAGAGCACAATTGTGTGTGGTTGTACTGGATATATTCTCTGTTGCTCATGGTTAAGGCTCCTGCGGAGCAAAACACGCTTTATTATAATGATAATAATCCCTCACAGGAGTGTGTGCAGGCCTACATTATGTTAAGAAGTAACCTAATGCAAAAAATAAATAGATTAAAAAGAGTGAGTACTGCTTGTGCACGTTTGACACAAAGAAGCCGGCGTGTCCACACATCAGGGACCTAGAAGCGGCTCAAATCTACTCCACCCTCAATAAACATAATGCTGCCGCCTAAATGCGAAAGTAGGGCATATCTTGCGCATATTTTACAATTACCTAGCATTCCCGTCTTCTGAAGTAAGGTCTATATTTCACTACCCTGATCGATTAAGCCTTAATGGACTGGCCGGGAGACGGCATTCCCTCCAGGAGATAGGAGCCACCCAAACATGGAGCAAGGGGAACAAAGTATTGGGATAAAATATACTCACACGTCTCGTGTACAACGTCAAAAACGACCACAAATTCTGGCAACAAGTCAAGATAACGCCGTTGAGCACATACCTCCTCTGTGGGCCTACAGCTGCGGTCGTCTTTTTTATCGATAGATAGTTTTTGACAGGCACAGTATGCAACAGAATCCGGAGATAGCACCACCGAGGAGATAACGGCACATAGTGTTGCCAAATTGGGCAAGACCTGTCTGCAGCGCGCTGCAGCCAGGGTTGCCAGATGGGTAGGGGAAATCAGGACCAATCTGGCAACACTGAAGGCTCAAGCAGATGCCTTCCTGGGACCGGCCGATCGCAGCATCCAAGCTGCGCGACGGCCGCGCGCTCCAATCAACGCCCCGGACCATAGGCTTGGTCGCAGGAGGAGCCAATCAGCGATTGCTTAACGCGTGTCCCCACGGAGGAGGCTGTACCACTATTAAACGAAGTGGGTGTGAACTATGAGAGGAAAACAAGCGGCAGGTGTGGCCTACATGATAATAATTGTTACAACAATGTACTTCTGACATTGATTATTTAGTCTGAAAAGTAAGAATTACCTTTTGAAATTAATAATTAATTAATATTTTTGTGGGGTTTAAGCAACGATCGACCCCACCCACACCAATCACAATAAAGAAATTGTGGTTTATTGCGACACACATGCATATATCATTCGAGGTAAATTTTATGGACTAAAAGCTTTAGGCTTGAATGTATTATCCATTTGATGTTCACTTTAAGTAGCTTGGTTATGGGATGTGGAGAGATTTGGAGAGTGACTGTGTTCTCTATGATGAAAGAGGTTGAGGACAAACACCATTGTTGGACCAGGAGAGGAGGCACACTTGGCTTTGTGAAGACAGCCTAACCCTAACCCTAACAAGTAGTCCTCTCATCTTAAAATGTCCATAGGTCTCAGGTTGGTACTGCTCTACTAAGCATTTCTGTGTTTATAATCCATGCAATCCATTGGAAATATCAACTGATACCTTTATTGGAATGATTATGTTATATCGATACCATTATACCACTGAAGTTATATGTTTAATGTTTAATATTAACAGTTGAGAATAAATTAAAATGCCCGTAAAATCGTTTGAGGAAAAATGGAAATTGTTCTTCTGTCGAGCCACATGAATTTAATAGGCCTACCTTTCCCATGTGCATGAGCCTTTTCATAGGCCTATGTTTGCATATGAATAACCCTAATTATGACAACAAATGAAATGTAGGCCTATATTTTAAACCACACAGAGCACCAACGTTCACCGACCATCTTGGCCGTGATTGAATGACAACTTATCTAATGGAATAACGAAAAAATATAAACAGAAAAAGTCCCCATTGTTGCACCAAAAAAAGAAACCAATACATTTATTCAAGTGTTTTCCAGCACAAGTACATTAAGGAGCGTCTACGTTCTCTCTGGACACAATACAGGTATGGGGTAGAGGTGGGAGAGAGACTGCTACATCTGCTGTACCAACTGGTCTTGAGGAAAGCATAATCGGCCCAGATTAAAATAAAATAAGCAAAAAATGAAATAAACAAAAACATGACACAGAACATAAGTCGGAGCAGGTGCCAACAGTCGGCCTATCACTGAATATTGAATGAATCTGCCTTCAACAGTGTAAAGTAATGTGGTTGATTAGGAAACATAACAACAACTGAAAAAACTAATAAGAATCAATTATAAATATATAAAAAAACAGTAATGGAAGATATTACGGCATGGAATGTAAGTTTAAAAGCGATGCGTTTTAAGAATACATTGTTACAGTAAGTTATTATGGATTTTTTTTGTCTGTTACCCAGTACATGATGTTCCCACAGATACGCACCAACTACAGCAATCCCTAATCTAAAACAGTATCGCAAACCTTTCCGTTGTCACTCATTGTTGTTTTTTTCAAGTACAAAGTTAAAATGTCTTTGTTAATATATAGATATATATTTATATGTTGGAGGGGGGAGATACAGGGCTTTTTCTCATTACTACAAGGAACTTAAAACTGTCAATGTCATGACAAGTTTATTCATCTAACCGTTCAAATATACCTTTTTCTTGAGTAGATAAAATGTTTAGCACCATAAGAAAGCACATACAGTCCCTATAATCGTTTGGTGTTTGTCTGTTTTCCATATGAAGAAAATAAACCGTGTAGGGCTGTGCAGTGAAGTTAACCGTTGGCCATAAAGCTGTACTTAAGTCAAAATAGGATCAACAGATTTTTTATTTGTCTGCATTCTCTCAACACACGCATCCACACTCACACACACACACACACACATACACGCACGCACGCACGCACGCGCACTTACACAAGGGCACACACTCAATGGAACTAACCTGTAGACTTCGAGTCTCTCTAATATCTAGTGCTCAACGCATGTTTTGAATCAAATTTGTCATTGATTTTAAATTTAAATCTAGGATTTTGTGTAATTTGATAATATATATTAGAAGACAATTTATTTGTACATCTCATATGTAATAACAAAAAAATTCAAACAGCAACAGGAAAACTATGTACAATCTGTACAAACTTGATGGATCCGAGTTATATAGGTCGGGGGAGAAACATCGATTTAAAATAACACAGCGCACAAGGATTCATAATAATGTGAGTATGGGGTAAAAGAATGGCAATAAGGTCACTTAAGAACTTAATTACATTATGAAACTACATTTTATAAAAATTAGATTTCGATTTTTTTTAAATATGACATAAACAAGCAATAACCTATGAGTTATTTCCATGACTACGTCTGTTCTTTGATTTCTTGACATTTGTCAACTACTGCGCCAGTTTAAAGTTCTGACAAACTTCCCTCCTAAATCCTCCATATTTAGCTTTGGGGGTACAATCAAGAGAATTTAGACTTAAAAACGGTAATCCAAATCAGTAGGTCATGTGCATACTAATGTTTGGGACCGTAATCAGTATAGCAGGGCAGAAATGTGTGTGTCTTTCATAAGGGACTAATATCATACAAAATACATACTCTGTCTGTAAATTCAACAATCATGATAGAAATAAAGACGTCCTTCAAATCTGAAGAAGAAACATAGTATGTCACTGGTACAGAACAGAATACAATATGGCCGGCTAGGGATGTCTTGGTAAAGGGGTGAATATTAACTATTTTGAATCTGTGTCTACTGTATATTTAGTCAAATACATGGGTTTCACATATGTCCATTCGTTCACTTGTATTGGCACAGCCCTACCATATACAAAAGAATAAAAGCGTTACATGAGGATATATCAGTTCACATTCTACCAAAAAACAATTCACAACAACCAATAGTTTGTGTGTGTGTGTGTGTGTGTAAAATATCAGAGAAAAAAAGTATACATATAAAAGTGCCTTATAATGTTGGTAAAACAGCACAAAATCGCTATAAAAAAGGTAGAAGAACTGCAAAGCGGCACCATAAAATTGAGGATATGCACCTGACTATTTTTTTTTCAGTTTGAAGAGGAAGGTGGACGAAGAAGAGGGGGGTCTGGTTGACCCTGGCCTCCCCTCTCCCCTCCGACCCACAGTTGTACAGTAATAATGCCAGGATGAGACTAGAAAAAAAGTAGTTCACCGCAGACGTTGCTCTTAAGGTTATTTTGACAGTAGTAAAACATCATTTCCCATGTGGCAGTGTAGCTTCACTTCCTGTTTTGTGCAGACAAGAGACACAGGCAGTGGGGCCTGCAAGGGTCAGGGGTCAGCAGAGCTTGAATGGTTTGAGCACCGGTGAGAGGTCACCATAGAGCACCGAGGAGCTGTTAGCGCTGAGGAGTTAGCCTGTTAGCTGCTAACAGTATGCTAACAGTACATTACTAAAGTCATCAAAGTTATTGTTCTGTGTGTTTGTTGCTTTGAACCGTACTGCCACATGAGCCATGATGTCTTGTCATTAGTTTGAAGCACCATGGTATCGGTTACCATTTTTTACAGTAGTACCTTAAATTACCTTCGTCTGTGTGTGTGTGTGTATATAAACCGTAAAAACAAAGAGGTATATTGTCAACTGGTGTTTTTCCACATTCTCAAGAGACACCCAGGAGGACCCCCGGGACCCTTCCCCACCACCTCTCCCCCATGTGGAGGCCGGCATCCAGGGCAGCTAGGCTACATTCCTGGGGGGTAGAGCCCGTACCCAGGCTAGAAGACGTCCCCGGGGGGGGGGGGGGGGGGGGGGGGGGGGCGGAGCTCCTGGTTGTCAGTCTTCCATCTCACGAAGAGTCTCTCTCTTTTCGTAAAAATAAATCCCCTAGATAGCTCTTGGATTGATTCGCAGAGTGTCTCGAGAATAAAGCATAGTCTTGTAAGTATAGCTTGCACAAATAAATCAAATTTCAACCAAAAACAAAAACAAAACAAATACTGGATAACACTGCTAGAAAAAAGGTAAAAGGACACTGAAAAATTAAATAAGAATAACAATTACTTATTTTTTCAAATAAAACGCAACGAAACCAAAATAACAAACACGTGTAAAACATTTTGTTTTCTACACCGGCGCTTCGCTGTGACTGAGCGATACGAGCGTATATTCCGACGTAAATATCGAGGCTCATGTTTCTAGACGTAAAATACAGTTGAGTTGTGTGTCCTAGCCGGTTCAGAGCAGATATGGAACTCCTGAGAACGCGTTCTCTCAGACGCAGGCAAAGTAATCTTTGAGCGGGGCGAAGAGGTGGCGTATCACGGGCACGCTCCACGACCTACCCAGAAGCCTCTGCCTGGCCAGGCGACTCATGTTGGACACGTCGGTGTAGTGCACTGGGAAACCGAAGATCCTGGAGGTGATTTAGATGGGGGTGGTGGTGGGGCACAAAGAGGTAGCAGACAGTTAGGACAATAAATTTTTTGTTTTATTATTTTTTATTTTTATGTTTGGTCTCTCTTATCTACGCTGGAGACTAGAAGGTCTGGGAAGGATTATATACTTTGTCTTTTCTTGTCACATTTCAATTTCAAGATTTTTTTTTCTCAATTATATGTATGGGATACAAGTGACAAACATAATTGTATGTATCATTTCAGTTGTGCTTATTGGAAATGTATGAAATAATAACTAACTAATCATAATCTTGGTGAACATCATTAATAAACAACATGAGTAAATGAGAAACACACTATTAATTATCTGTTAATTATTAATTAACTGAAAACAGTGAATGCTTCTCACTGCATTCACCAATGCTTATCAAGGGTTCAGTAATGTTGCCTTATGGTAAAGTGTTCCCAATAAGTTGGATGTGAAGCAGCCTCACCTTTCCATCTCCGTGCACCACAGGATGTCCTCCTTCTCGTTCATGTACACAGGGAAGTGCTGGTCCTTGCCCTGCTTGATGGAGTTGGACCTGGTGGTGATGGTCCTCACTTTGCCAAACTACCGAAGACCAAGATAGCAGGGCAGTGACATTAAAGTTATTATGTACTGATTAGCTGAATACTTGTTTAGGATGGTATTGCGTTCTTTGTGGGAAGAGTTGGGGAATGTGTCATGTCTAGTCTAATTTCGTCATAGATCATAGATCATAGATGACATGAGACTAATTTTCCAATCACGTCATCTTATAAAACCTATGTTTTGTGCCATTATAATATGCCCATTCAGAGACCATTGCACTCCTAAACATCCCTGGAACCATCCTTCTCAGGGTTTCTACAATATATTTAAATGTTTAATGATGTCCCGCTGTGACTGACAGATGTATTGACCATTCAAATGAGCAGATTATGTTTGGACCAAAAACAATACTGAATAAGAAATTTCTCCATGGCGATGGTCAGTAACTTAGCCATACGCTTTCTGGGTGCGCCCTCGCTGTGTCTATGGGTGTGAAGTGGTGAGAAGGCCACAGTAGGGGTTCTGTGCGTACCTTGGCTGTCCGACCATGTTCCAAGCAGTCCTGCAGCTCCAGCTTGTCATTACACATGGCTGACAGTGGCCTGGGCAGGTGGAGAACCAGAGAGAGAACCAGATAGAGAACCAGAGAGACAACCAGAGAGAGAACCAGAGAGAGAGAACCAGAGAGAGAATCAGGGAGAGAACCAGAGTGAGAACCAGAGAGAGAACCATAGAGACAACCAGAGAGAGAACCAGAGAGAGAACCAGAGAGAGAGAACCAGAGAGAGAACCAGAGAGAGAACCAGGGAGAGAACCAGAGAGAGAATCAGAGAGAGAACCAGAGAGAGAATCAGAGAGAGAGAACCAGGAGAGAGAACCAGAGAGAGAACCAGAGAGAGAGAACCAGAGAGAGAACCAGAGAGAGAACCAGAGAGAGAATCGGAGAGAGAGAACCAGGAGAGAGAACCAGAGAGAGAACCAGGGAGAGAACCAGAGAGAGAACCAGGAGAGAGAACCAGAGAGAGACAACAAGAGAGAGAACCAGAGAGAGAGAACAAGAGATAGAACCAGAGAGAACCAGAGAGAGAGAACCAGAGAGAGAGATCCAGAGAGAGAACCAGAGAGAGAACCAGAGAAAGAACCAGGAGAGAACGAGGATACAACAATGGGTTAAGAGAGTGAACCATTAAGAAATAAACGACCAAAAACAAAGAAAAAACGCCTTTGGGACCCGTTCTAAAAACTCTTGGAATCTGAGACCAATTTCAATCTACAACTAACCTAACTGCAAAACGGGAGCCTGGAAAAATGTTTAGTGAAGCCCCCAAGCCCCGGATCAAACTATGATCTGACCGACTGAAGCAGGGCTGTTAATGCCCCCACTGTCAGTAGGGTTCCCATGGACACCGAACAAGACTACACAACCACCACAGGGCACTGCTGTGTTCTGTTAATGAGGCCCCTGGGTGGTGGTCGTCTCGTCAGCGGTGGTCCAGAGCCCGCCCTGCCCTCCCCATTCTCCCACCAACCTGTTCATGCCAGGCAGGTTGCCCCAGAAGTAGCGGGCGCGGTGGGCCGCCGACACGTCCTTGGCGTCGATCATCACTGGGTTGCACTGACAGGAGGACAGGGTCAAAAATCAGTACGGTGATAGTGTAGTACGGCATAACACGGCATGTATGAATCTCCATTATCTAAATTAAATATATATATGTACAGCAAAGTATAACATAGTGTCGTTTAGCATAGTTTATTTAAATCAGCATCAACTTTTTTTTGGGGGGGGGGTTATTTACTTAAGCATAGAATACTTGAGCATGGTTGACGATACAAGGTAGTATAGGATGGCAGAGTACAGCATCATTCTGTAGCCTAGCAAAGCACAGCATAGCATGACAAATTCAAAACAACCTATAAGCGGAACAATGACCTACACCAACCACAAAGCATCTCCAACCATTACAAGAACTTTAAGTCTTCTTAACGGGGTCAGGGTTCCAGGTCACTGAGCAACCACAAGAGGGCGCTTGTGATCTAAAAATACACCGGCCACTGGCAATGATGTCAACCCAGTGGGCGTCCCGGACAAGGGGGACAGAAGAGGGAGATGCACTGTAAATAAAAGGAACTGACCTCCAGAAAGCGGGAAATGTCCCTCTTGTCGCTGACGCCCATGGCAACCACGTTCTCAAACAGCCAGAAGAAAGGTCGATTGTCCCCTTCCTTTGGCCGGGCCTCGTGGAGCAGCCGATAGAACTCAAAGAACAGGCGGCCGGTGCCCTCTGGAGGACAGAGTGCGTCATTACAACACCGGTTTCAGAACAGTAATAAACAGGAAAGCTGCCGAATAACCACACAACTTTTTGATCAAACAAACAGACAAACAGAAGCACCTAATTAAAAGTCGTAGTTTCATTAATACACATACCTACTACTACACTTTGCCCCTCTAAACCCACATATCATTGATTTATTTAATCAAAATCTTTATTTATGTAGTTATATTAATTTATTTATTTCCTTCTCTTTTGTCTCTCCCTATACTGTTGTGGCAACCAAATGTCCAAATTAATAAACTATTTACGTAGTTTACTTACTCACTATGAATAATAATCAGAAAAGTATTTGAAGAAGGTGACATACCAAAGAGGCCTTTCCTAGCAGGGTTGACGATGGAGAGATCGTTGCACGGACTCCCACCGATGACCAGGTCGAAGGGGCCCCACTCGAGGATCTGCCAAAGAGAATCCACGTGTAAGAAAAGGAAGAGAGGAAAGCCAGCCGGAGAACGGAGCTGTTTATACCATAGACCAAGATGAAGACAGAAGTGGTTCTAAGAGCCACCCTCACACCTGGCCCAACCTCCACTGGCATGTGCTGAATCACTGGTATGGCCGATAAAGGGGCACACAATGCAACCCCACCCGCATGCACACACGCACAAAACTAGGAATTGTCTGTTACATTTGTCTCTACATAAAAGTGCGAGCTGGACAGAAGGAGCCTGGAGTTATCACAGCAGGTCTAGAAGGTTCTGGTTTCAATCTCCCAACAGTCATACTGCCAGGGGTCTAAAAAGCTTTGGACTCAGATCTCCGCCATGATAGCATTCTCCATCATAACTGTTGTATGTTGTCCTGGCACTTAATGTACGCACTTATTGTATGTGGTACTAGCTATCTTTGTTGTATACGAGGAATGGGTTAACCTAGAGATTGTTTTTCCTTTGCACTTGGTTCTATGAACATCCTTATTGTAGCCATATAGCCAGCCAGCCAGTCATATATTGTTTCACCTTCTTCTGACAAATGTACTTATTGTAAGTGGCTTTGGATAAAAGCCTCTGCTAAATGCTCTTAATGTTAATGTAAATGTTAATTAAGATCACGTGGCAGTTCTGACATGTGGTCCTACACAAGCAAACCATTCAGAGAGCGACAAACAAGATGGCGGCGCCTCACGTGTCTGCGTGTGACGTTCCGGACGTCGCCCACGTACATGATGCGCCCCTGGTGCCGCACGATGCCCACCGTGATGGAGTCTTCACACACCTCCGATGCCACGTAGCGCTCCACCTCGATGCCCAGCTCTCTGAGCACCAGCAGGCCTTCACCGCACACACGCACACACCGACACGCACACACACACACACACACACACACAAACCCACACACATGCACATATACACACACACACGCGTACACACACGCATGCTTGCACGCACACGGACGCACGCACACTCACACACACACACACACACACACACACACACACAAACACACACTTTGTGTTATAATTTGTGTCAAAGTATGGATTTCTTTAGTATGTAGATGTGTAATAAGCAGTATAATGTACAGCCAGCCGGTCATATTGAGAAATAAACCTGGGTGAAAGGGTGATGCAGGAGTCAGATGCTGCTGTATATTATCCCTTAATTATCTTACCATGCCATCGTACTATAGCCATAGGACAGCAGGCATTGACTCAGAGTGACTTTGATATTATCTTCTAAGATCAAATGCCAAGTAGGATTCCCCTTAAAGGGCCAGTTACGCTCCAATCAACACAGTGATTGGTCCCCTGTGATCTCCTCCTTGCAGCTCTTTGGTCAACAGATACAGGGAAGCCCCTTCGGTCATTTAACCACATCAAAACACTCCTTTATAGGGTTGCCCTCCTATGTGTGTGTGTGTGTGTATGTGTGTGTGTGTGTGTGTGTGTGTGTGTGTGTGTGTGTGTGTGTGTGTGTGTGTGCGTGTGTGATGTATGTGTGTTTGTGTGTGTGTGTGTGTGTGTGTGAAAGCATTGTCTTTGAATAGACTACCCCTCAACCCACACCTCATAATAGACAGTGCAACAATGTCATAATGTGTTTCCTGGAGGACTGGGACAGTGGCCTTGTAACTCAATACTCAAATGCTGCATTTCTTTCATGAGTGAGAGGGGGACATTCTGGTGAGAGTTGTGTTGGCAGAGGAGTGTGTGGGAGTTTGTGTGTGTGTGTGTGTTCGGAGCAGTTCTAACCGGTTGCGATGCCGTCGAACAGGGAGAGAACGCGTATGGGCTGTCTCTTCTCCACCATGACCGGGGCGTACAGCTTCGGAGGCTCCTGGTCCAGAAAACAACATCAGGTTAAGACCCAGGGGCCAATAGAGGGGTTTAGTGTCATCGGTAGTTTAGCAGACGCTTTCATTGGAAAACCTCCTTAAAGGAGCAGGTAGGTGGAGGTTAGAACATCCTGCTTAAGGATGAGTACAGGTCAGGCTGTGGATGTTTTTGGATGGACCCCATGAGTCAAGCGCATGAGACTGATGCCAGTAGAGTCTGGTCAGATGAACAGAGCCACGAGAGTCAGACTGGGCACGGAAACTCAGGTTACCGGCAACACTCTTTTAGGGGCTTTGATAAGAGAGATAAAGATAAAAATATGCAAGACAAAAACATAAATATTTATAAAGATAAATAAACGAAAAAGGTTGTTACAGGGTCATAATACAATTTACAAAATAAACTAAATCCAATTATATACAAAAATCTAAATCCAATGATGTGCAAAAGTCCACGGTATCCTGCCACCTACTACACTGAGAACCACACACTAACACATTAATTCTTGTTTCTAAGTTAACTGTGACCCTCTGAGACCCCTATCACATAAGAACCAGCTCTTCAAAAAGGGAAGTAATAAATAGTTTAACTGCGATACACTAGTCTCTATGGCAACCCCCAGTCAGCCACAAAACCTTTAGATTCCGACGTAGCTTCTCTGTGCCGACACAACGACTGGCCTCCCGGAGACGCCCCCCAGCCCCTCTTTAGACGTCGCCGTGGCGACAGGGACACAACCTCCACACTCACAAAGTCCTGGTCGTGGTTGTTGGCGAAGAAGTGCTGCAGGCGGCAGGGCCAGTCGGCACGGCGCTGCAGCAGGCCCAGGCTGCTGGTCTGGCCGCAGGTGTAGCAGCTCCACGGGTCCTCCTGGATGGCAGCAGCGGCGGCCCCGGGGCCCACCAGCAGGTCCACACACTCCACACAGAAACACCTGGGGACGGACAGGCGGACACACTGCTGGGCAGCCCTCGAAAGACAAGACAGACAGAGGCAGGCAGACAGACATACAGAGACAGAGAGAGGCAGACAGACAGACAGACAGACAGACAGAGACAGAGAGAGAGGCAGACAGACAGACAGACAGAGCGAGGCAGACAGACAGACAGACCGACAGAGAGGCAGGCAGGTAGACAGACAGACATAGAGGCAGGCAGACAGACAGAGAGCCAGACAGACAGAGAGCCAGACAGACAGACTGAGAGGCAGACAGACAGGGTAAGGCGAGGAGTAGACAGGTAGACAGAGGCTGACCGGCAGCAGTTGTTGTTTCCACACATGAGGACCTCCCGGCCTCCACAGCAGATGGTGCAGTAGGACTGGTAGCCATCGTCGTCATACTGGTACGCACACTCCAAGAAACAGTTCTGCCACACACACACACAAACCAAACACACACACCTTTCAATAACATGCGATCTCTTTTGGAAAGGAAATAAATATAGTGTATTCGTCTACTCACTCAAGACGCGTCTTATCTTATACGCATCTTAGCTTCTAATAGTCATAAATCTCATATAGTGGGGCAGATAGATAGCCTAGTTATTAGTGTGTTTGGTTCTCAACAGAAAGGTACTGGGTTCGAGTCTACCTGTAGACATCCTTGAACAGGCAGAAACTCCGTACCTGCTCAATAATGGCATGATACATGGCATTAATGAGCAGGTACAGAGTTTCAGAGTCGCTGTGGCTGTATATTACTGTTCAAAAGTTTGGGGTCACTTAGAAATGTCTTTATTTTTTCAAAGAAAATATGAAGATAACATTAAATGAATCAGAATACAGACAAGTCAGTGTTCTTGTGGTAAATAACTCTTCTACCGGTAAACGGCTGAGGTGTACAGAGGCCCATTTTAAGCAACCCTCTCTCCTGTGTTCTAATGGTACATTGTTAAGCTGATCGTGTTAAAAGGCTAATTGATGAGTACAAAACCCTTGTGCAATAATGTTAGCACAGCTGAAAACTGTTGAATAAAAGGTTGTGTTTCATGAGAACGTGAAATTGTCTGGGTGAACCCAAACTTTTGAACGGTAGTGTAAAAGCTGGATATAAAAGCTCAAAATGTTAAGCTTTCTGATGAAGCTTACCTTACAACCTTGGCACATTCCCCCAGCGAACAGAGGATGCTGGATGGAAATGTTGAGACTTCCACAGGAGATGCAGATCTCTGAACATGCATAAAGAGAGGATAAATTAATCAGTATACGTGTGAAACCAACGTATTGCGGAGAAGGTGTCCCCAGACTAACTTTGCAAAGATTGACAAATAGCACACATGGTCAAAATAATTATCCTCTGAACGACATGTGCTGTCATCAACGTCACTGGAGGAATAAACTGTTTGTATTATTAAACTCTCTGAGTCAGCACTGAGTGTCTGTGTCAGCGTAGTATCAGAGTAGGGGATATCGTTCGCTTTGCGTCCGAACCTCCAAGGTTGAATGTAATCCAAGTGTCTTGGTGTTTGTTGAACCGCGACGGGGCCCCACAGGGCCCCTGCGGAACGTGCTGGTCACACTGAGGACACTCCATCACTTACCCTCGATGCTGCGAGTCTTCTCTCTCACTTCGTAAATAAGGCGCTCTGAAAGACATTCAGAGGAGGAGAGGGGAAGTCAGGAAACAATTAGGGGCACGATAATCAAACGCAACTTATAATAAACATAAAACATATATCGGATTCAAACGTCATCTCTAAATGTATTCAAAGAAAAATTACAACTGCACAAGTGCACTTTCATACTCTAACAAAAACGTGATTTATAATAAACATTATGTATCATAATTGATAATGGCTGAGTGGTGTTCCAGTTAAAAGCTGAACTCACTAATGGACTGGGGTCCCACTCTGCTACCACTTACACTGATATACGCCTTGGCCGTCCCCGGGGACATACTCAGGGGGTTCACTATTGCTGATGGCACAACGGCCCCCTTACCTCTGGTCCGTTCATCCATGATCTCCTTGACCTTCGGCTTCTCTGCTGTGCTCTTGCGAGGCTTTTTGGCCGGAGGGGGCGTATACGCTGCAGCCTCTGGCTCCGCCCACACGTCGGGGTACACCTCCTTATAAGGGTTCCGCTCCTCTGTAGTGCAACAGCAAACCAGGAGGTGATATACAAGTGGGAAGAAGGAGGGAGTCATTAGAATTTGATGCTGTCACATGAAACTGTGTATTCAGTGGTTCACGTTTTCATCATAGAGGACCATATATTCATAAAATATATGCAATACAGAATATAGGAATAATATTATACTACGTAGTATTAACGTTAATAAATTATATTTTAAAATGATGTAGGAAAAAGCAAAGAAATGAGCAACTGCCAATGATGCCTGACGGAGGACATGCCACCCTTTTGTTTATTTCTAACATCATTTAACCCTAGACACACATGGACGAGGCCTCCCGGGGCCGCTACCTTCGGGGGGGTCCAGACCCTTGGGCCCGCTGGGGAGGAAGCCCGTCATGGCCCACTCCACCATCTGTTTGTTCTGCAGGTCCACCGACTTGGACGTCTCTGTCTCGTCGGTGTTGGGGCACGCCTTGAAGGCCTTCCCCGCGCGGGTGCCGGCCACCTGGGGAGGACGGCGAAAGGGAGGGTCACTCAACGGTCGTGGAGGCTCCCGACACGACCCCCAAAAAAAGTGGTCGCTCTGTTTGCGGATCATTTTGAGATGGTTTTAGCAAAGTTCTGTTTTTTTCCCTTTTTCTTGACGGTTACATGTTTGATGCTTTGACAATAACAACATCATTCTAGTTTATAGTAGTGTAACAGCTAATGAACGCTTGAATGGATTTGCTAATTAGAAAATCCACAATCAACCATCAACCTCCATCCCTTCGAAGCCCGTCAAGTTGCATTACCTCATCGCTGTGTCTCTGCCAGTCACTAATAGCAGCAGAAGATAGAGGAGAAGCTAGGAATGAAATGAGCAAGGCATTAGCCGGGGTTCCTCACCTGCAGCACTTCAAAGATGGCCTTCTTGTACATGGGCTGCTTGTTGTAGGTGGGCTGGTGGAAGGCATTGCAGAAGGAGCTTAGGGGCATTAGTTTCTCCACACACACCTGATGGGGAACAGGGAATGATATGGAGGACATAGATATGAATATATTAGTGGTACATTGGAGAGCAGAAAACTACTGTATTTCAGAAAATCAGTTTCAACTTAATATACCTTCAATG
Organism: Pollachius pollachius; assembly: GCF_949987615.1. Lineage (NCBI taxonomy): Eukaryota > Metazoa > Chordata > Actinopteri > Gadiformes > Gadidae > Pollachius > Pollachius pollachius. Next base: position 20,079,409 of record NC_136948.1, on the reverse strand, counting down.
GCACAATGGCTCATTCAACTAGATGCTACACACTAGGGTAGGGGTGTTCGGTATAAACGATATAGAAAGTGTACCGGTGTGAATTTGCGCTACGGTATGGATTTTGACGTTACCATGAGACCGGTGTGACCGATAGACAGTGTTGTGTGTAACGCGTTATAAAGTAAGTAATGCGTTGATACAGTAACACAACTACTTTTTCATGTAAAAAGTAAAGTTACGCACAACTACTGAAAATACGGTAACGAAACATAGTTCCTTTTTCAATTCGGCGCAACGTTACTTTTCCCAGGGACAGATTTGACAGCGATACTGCCTTCCCAGACAGTATGCTATTGCACGAGCACGCTGGCGCGCTTGCTGCGTGCCTGCGTGCTTGCACAATAGTCCCTTCACAAACTCAAATTTCACACCGTATGAGACAAACGCTGGTAGCACGAGGGAAGGAAGCCCTTATGAAAAAAAAAAAGAGCCAGCGTTGGAACGAGATAACAAATGCCATCACTGTTTACCTATGTAAGGACATGGTTCCCGTTCAAAATGTTGATAGAAAGGGCTTTAAAGAGATGGTCAAAACACTCAATCCCTGGTACGCGTTACCTGGCCACACACACTTCAGCCAAATTGAGATGCCAAAATGATATGGCATTGTCCGCGAGGGGGTGGAGAAAGAAATCCATACTATTAAATATTTGTGTTTTTCAGAGATGGAAGTAACTTGAGAAAAGATCTAGCATTTTTTCCATTCAGTTTTGCTGCCTAACCAGTATTTTACCCCTTCAGAAGCATCGACATTAAAAGATAAAATTAACATACCGCAATATAATACCGTTATTGTCTATGCCTTAAATCACACTGTGATATACATTTTAGTCCATACCGTACAGCCCTACACTAGGGGTTGCACAAACCATTCGACGAATCGCCGGGTGAGGTTACTACGACAAGTCAACCATGCCAGGATACTACTACTAGTATGGCGCTTGCAGAAAAGACAGTATTGGATGAGCTTTTGCCACGGCAAACCTAAGAACTAGAATGAGCACGAAGGTGTCTGACCAAACAAAATCAGGTCAGCGTCCCGCAAGATTTGTGCGTCCAGCCCCACTGGTTTCCTCATTGATCTGCGTGTTGTGTTGACGCACTGCACCCGCCTCTCCAGAGCACCAGGAGGGAGGGAGGAGGAGAGGGCTGCTTGCTCAGTACATCTCACTTGTTGATTATCAACCTCAAGATTTGGATAACGGTTTACCGAACAAATATTGCAATGTTTAGAGAAAAAAAAAGGGAATTCAAAGGGTGTATCTTTGGCTGAATCTGAGCCGAGGGAGAATCCAGTATTTATCAACTGACCCTTGTCTAACACTGAGTCTAACACTGATACGTTAATATTAACAGACGGTCATACCCGGTGAATACTTACTTTACTTTGAAAATACACACAAATGCATGTTCATTCATTGGCTCTTGTAGTAATTTTTTTTTTTTAGTAATTTTTGCGTGTGTATGTGACGACATCATCGACGACCAGTCGATGAAAAGGTTGACTTGCATGGTGTCAGACATCCTGTGGTTCTCGCAGTGATAAACGTTTCATCCTCCGACATGTTTTGAACCTGACAGGACGGGACCAAGCCGTCGGCGCGTGCCGCTCGCCACTCACCACAGAGAACTTCCCGTCTCCGAACCACATGACCCAGCGGGTGCCTTCGGCGGCACGGCTGCGGCCCGTCATCCACCAGGACACGATGCGGCCGGGCCACCAGGAGAACCCCCGCAGCTTGCCCCACACCAGCTCCCCGATGCCAAAGCCCCGGCCGTCCTGGGGAGGCGAGCACAAGCACGGACCAGAGGGGGTTAGTGTCGCACTGGTCTGGGGGAGGTGAGAGGTTTGGAGGGGATAGGTTCAAACCCCAATGTCCTGCTGCCGACCCCTACCTGCTACTTACTGACATGTATCTCCTTAAAAGTACTCTGTAAGGCGCTTTGGATAACAGTGTCAATTACTGTGTTGAGAATGGTAAGAAATATAACATATTTAGTAGAATCGATTGGGTAATTGATTGTCTTTTTTGAGAATTGTTTGTGTCTTGGCTTATTTGGAGATATTAAGTATATAAGTATAAGACAGGACCCTTAAAGTCTTTACCTGAGATAGTCTGCTATGCAACCTTCCGAGGACAGTTATTGGTTCTCTTCAGTCCATAGACCATGGCTTTAATCCACTACCCTCTAGCTACTATTTGACCCCTCGACGACCTCCCTCACCTCATACTCTGGCTCAGCGTCCGCAGACTTGGAGAGGGCGGTCTTGGCTTCGCCGCCCAGGGTCACCGGCTCAGGGGTGGTGGCCACGGTGGGGGAGGCGGGGTCTGTGGGCTGTTGTTGCGTCTCTTGTTGTGGTTGTTGTTGATGTTTTTGTTGTGGTGGTGAAGCTGCTGCCGGAGGAGGCGGCGGCGGCGGGTGATGCTGAGTCTGTGATGGGGGCGGGGCCTGCGGGGGCAGTGGGGCCAGCTGTTTGCAGGGCGCCGGGCGCTTCGTGACCGCCGGCCGTGGGGATTCTCTCTCCGCCTCGCCGCCGTCACCGGTGGCGTTCATGGCAGACACCAGTTTGGCCTTCCTCTCAGCCTGAAACACAGACCATGGCAGACAGACGTGAACCAATCACAGAAAGAATCCAATTTGCCAAAGCTGAGAGTCTAATAGTGCATGGCAGTTGACAGATTAGCTGCTCATGTTTTGCTTACCAGGAAGTCAGACACATAGAGAAGAGATAGAAATTGTCCAGTTTGGAAAATGGTAGGATGAAAAGTGGTATGTGCTGATCCAGTCGTTCATGAATGTTTACCCTGAGCTTGAGTACTAAACCATTTCTAGAAATATATATCCCAGTTGCTATTCATGCCTCACTGTATTTCATCAAGTCATCCATCTTCCAGTTAGCCCTACATTGCGAGTGGCACTCATTGAGTAAACATACAGTAGCCTTATCTAATTTACATGCTCACACATTCAATTATCTCACACGCTCCAGACGGACGTTTTTATTATCGGCAATCAAATATTTATGTCCACCGAAGCGCAGGGCGAGTGACCCCCTCTTAACATTTTACTCTCTTCATTAAGTCTAATCCAAACCACATGCTTTGAGATCATGAATCAAGTATTTCATTTTTTTGTGGTATTTAGGTTTTGCTTAGTGTGTACAAGATGAAAGTCTTGTACACAGTAAGGGTCTACAAGATGAAAGATGAAAGGAGTAACAGCAAGCTCAATGTCGTGGGTCGCAACACCGCCCTATGTAAGGTACGATGTGAGGTAAACAATGGATAAGGAACCATACATTGCAGCACCTTAAAAGATGGAGAAAATGATTAGCTATCTACGACTTCTAGGTCTTTTGAGCTTGTTGTTTACATAGCCTGTATGTGTATATTCATGAGAGGGTGTGATAAACTGTAGCTAAAAGGCTTTCAGTAAAACTGATAGCAACATCGGTGATTCCCTACCTCGTGGTTCACAGGATTCTGTATCAACATCATCACTCGATAATCAATCAATAAACAAGACAGCAGGTGCATTTCTATATACCGGGCGTATTCATTATCACATAAAGTAAATACGAAATACGAAACAAATAATAAATTGAATAAGTCCTCTTTCTGCTGTTAAATAAATTATTCTTAGAAACATAAGCATCAGTGCGGTTTATCCGTAAGGGAAATGGATGCATTTTTAGTTTATGTATCTTATAACTGGTCTATCTGGGGGATTCAATGTTCTCCATTCAAGCCCCAAACGATCTTCAGCTTTACAGTCACTGTCATCGCCCAACATGGCGGCCGTCCTGACAGCAAGCTCCGCCTCTCTGCCGGAGTCATGCGCCGGGGGGGGAGAGGGCTCTGGGAGACCCTGGTACATGACACCTCACGTCTGGGTCTACGAGGAAGGACAGCACCCTGGCTTAAGCCCTCCCAGTAAGCCCCCGACAGCTGCACCACCGCACTGACGCTGGTCTGTCTGCAGCTCTCCATCGCTCTCAAAGCCCACACATGCATGTGCAGACGTATACACTCACTGACACAGACACACACAAACACACACTTACTATATATATATGCCCTTCACCACCTCTTCCAGCACGCATGCATGCTCTCACACACGCACACAAACAATCGCCGACGCGCACACACCAACACACACACGTATACCAATACTCCTACATCATCACATTCTCACCATCTCTCTCTCATGCACTTACACGTACGCACACACACACACACACACACACACACACACACACACACACACACACACACACACACACACACACACACACACACAGAAGGCTCACCCACTTACTGTATATGCCCATCACCAACTCTTTTGCATGCACAGATTCTATCACACACATACATACACACACACATACACATTACACTCCTATACCATCTCTTTCTCTCCTTCGCTCTCTCAAACACAAGCAAACACTCACACAAGCACCTAAACAAATGATGCATGTGCACACACACACACACACACACACACAAGCACTTGAACAATCTAACGCATGCGCACACACACACACACACACACACACACACACACACACACACACACACACACAAGCACCTGAACAATCTAACGCATGCGCACACACACACACACAATATTTAACACATTCGCTCCCTCACTCTCTCACACGCAGAGAAAGGTAAACATGTGCTAGTCCTTCAGCAGGCTGCGTGCGACCAGCTGACAGCTGCGTTTACTCTCGTGGAATTGTTCCTGTACTCCCGTGTCTCACACACAAACACACACACACACAAGCACACACACAAGAATGTGCTGCTCTTCACGTGGTGTGGGGTAAGTGATGGTTGAACCAGATAGACAGGGAGGGATGGCGGGAGGGAAGGATATATAGACATAGACATAGAGAGAGAGAAAGACAGAGAAAGAGAGAGAGAGGGAGAGAGAGAAATATAGACAGATAAATAGTAGGCAAGCTGCAGCCTGTTTGTGGAGCCCTGTAGGAAGGGACTTATGAGTAGTTCCTGTAGGTCGCTTGCAGTGGTTGCCAGTGCTTTAGGTGCTTCAATACAGACACCAGAAATAGAGAAAACATTTTATTTCAGGTTAATGAGTTTTGGCCACAGACGATGCAAGGCGGGCAATAAATTACCGCCCTCAATGTGCCAAATACGGATAGTTTTTGACAAAGCATCGGGAGAGAGATACAAACAGACAAATGCATCAAAATGGGAAAGAGTGGGAAAGAGAGAGCAAGAGAGAGAGTCCATAGCAACACAGGCTGGTATCTCTCTCACTTTCCCACCTCTTGTAAACAATAGTGCCTTTAAAGCAGGAGGCGGGCCAGGGTACAGAAAGGGGGCGTGGCTACCGCGTGTGAAGTAGTAGCACACGGAGTGGTTGGGTTTATAAATATCTGCTCAGCAGAGAGCTGGACGGGTTCATCCAGAACCCCGGGCCCCCATGGAGACCTCTTGGCTGCCATACAGCAACGTAGAGTAGAGTAGAGCAGCATAGAGCAGAGCAGAGCAGCGTAGAGTAGAGTAGAGCAGAGCAGAGCAGCGTAGAGTAGAGTAGAGCAGAGCAGAGCAGCATAGAGTAGAGTAGATTAGAGCAGCGTAGAGTAGAGTAGAGCAGCGAGTAGAGCACAGCAGAGCAGCATAGAGTAGAGTAGAGCAGAGCAGCGTAAAGTAGAGTAGAGCAGAGCAGCTTAGAATAGAGTTCAGTAGAGCAGCGCAGAGTAGAGTACGGCAGCGTAGAGTTGAGTACAGCAGCGTAGAGTAGAGTAGAGCAGCGTAGAGTAGAGTAGAGTAGAGCAGTGCAAAGTAGAGTACAGCAGCGTAGAGTAGAGCAGTGTAAAGTAGAGTAGAGCAGCGTAGAGTAGAGTAGAGCAGTGTAAAGTAGAGTAGGGCAGAGTAGAGTAGAGTAGAGCAGCGTAGAGTAGAGTATAGCCGCGTAGAGTAGAGTAGAGCAGTGCAAAGTAGAGTACAGTAGAGTAGAGTAGAGCAGTGTAAAGTAGAGTAGAGCAGCGTAGAGTAGAGTAGAGCAGTGTAAAGTAGAGTAGAGCAGAGTAGAGTAGAGCAGCGTAGAGTAGAGTAGAGCCGCGTAGAGTAAAGTAGAGCCGCGTAGAGTTGAGTAGAGTAGAGTAGAGCCGCATAGAGTAGAGAAGCATAGAGCAGCATAGACTAGAGTAGAGTAGAGTAGCATAGTGTAGAGTAGAGTAGAGTATAGTATACATTCAGTGCTGTATGGAGGACAGCACCCTCTTGGTAAAACTACCAACAGAGAATAAAACACTAACAAAAGCCACATGAAAATATTGAAATGTGTTCCATGTTCTGGACCAGGGACCAGTAGAGCAGAGATGTCCACACAGAGGGGGGATGTTGTACTCAACCGTAGCATGAAGCAAATAGTTGGTCTTCTAAAAGGGAATTCTAGCAAATCTATGCATAACCCAGCCGCCATTTTGGTCTACGTGTAGGATATGGCAGTTACTTCACCCTTAAACCAATGTGAGTGACTCTGAAAATGCCTGCTTGAAAGCCAGGGGTGTGTGTGTGTGTGTGTGTGTGTGTGTGTATGTGTGTGTGTGAGTACAGTGGGCTATAAGAGGCAGATATTTGTCTCTCCCTCTTTTTTTTCCCCCTTGCAGTTGTAAATGCCCCTTTTCGGGGGCCTCTCAGTGTAAGTGGGTGTGTGTGTGTGTGCAAGTGTATGTGTATGCGTATTTGTGTGTGTGTGGATGTGCCTGTGTGTGCATTTGTGCCTGACTGTGTGTGATTGTGGATGTATGTCTGTGTGCGTGTGTTTGGTGTGCGTTTGCTTGACTAGGTCTGTGTGTGTGTGTTTAATCAGTGTTTGTGTGTGTGTGTGTGCCTGTACACGTGTGTGTGTGTGTGTGTGTGCCTGTGCATACCTGTGTGTGTGTTTTTGCGTGTTTGTGTGTGTGTGTGTGTGTGTGTGTGTGTGTCTGTGTGCCTGTGCATGTGTCTGCCTTTGCATCTGTGTGTATCTGTGCATGCCTGAGCGTTCGTGTGCGTGCATGCATGCGTGTGAGTGCGTGTGCATGTGTGTGTGCCTGAGAGGGTCCAAAGGGGAGACTAGGGAAAAGGAGTTCCTGGAGACACAATGCTCTCTTTATCACTTACGCACGCCTGCCTGTCACCGAGACCCCCGTACAAATACCAGCGCTTATACAGTCCGTCACGCCACACACACCACACAAAAGCCTCCCCCCCCCTTCCCTTTCCCACCCCCTGAAAAAGGATTTAAAATGAAATCATGTGCTCCACACTTGGGAGGTGATGACATATACTGTACATATATATGTATATACTATATACAAACTGTACTTACAATACAGCTCCTGCCCACGGAAATTGGGGGAAAAATGTCCCTCAGTTGAAATAGAGCGTGAATATACCAAAACAACGTAAAGGAAAACCCTCAAGCAGACACAGCGAGCAGAGCGGCTGAGTTTGGACATGAGGGGGCGCCGCTGGCAGGAGGGCGAGAGGGGGCACAACGAGGCCTCGGAGCCACAATAGAGGAGCTAATCTGACGCTCTGTCCCTCTCAACACGCCCTCTGACCCGTGAAGAGAAGAAGAGAGGAGGAAACGGCCCTCTACTCTACCATCCCATCACCGGGGGGGGGGGGGGGGGGGCAATACCACTGCAAGCAATACAGTTCAAGTTGTGTGGATAATTATTTATAAAAGAGTGAACATTTGATTTGAAATATTAAGAAATCCCCCAAATAGATCAAACTATCAAACAAAGGCCGCCTTTTAAAAGTCTATGGGCCCTATCTTGCATGCGGCGCAATTTACTTAATCACTGGCGCATGTGTCGTTGCTAGTTTGCAACTGGCGCAGTGTTCTTTTCCCTCCTGCGCCACGCGTCGGTAAATTAGGGAATGATCTTGCGCCCCAAGGGGCGGTTCGGCGAAAGGAGGAGGCGTGTTCTGGCGCAAACATTCCCTGGTGCTATTTTGCAGTTTCAGAAACCACTTGCGCCACAAACCAGGAAATACCTGGTTTAAAGTCAGTGGCGCGTTGTTTAGATGGTATTTTAAGGGCGCATGCATAATGTTGCTTGTGCACCTCGCGCATACACTTTGCTTCTCTCATCTACCTAGCCAAATATTGTTGGTCAATTATTTGGGAAAGAACAGCTGATACAGCGGTAATAAGTTGTACTTTTAAATCAATGCATCTGCAAACACCATACAGCAAACACATATTTTCTTGACACAAACATCGTGTACATGGCACATTTATATTGGCATTGGAAAAACAAAATGTTGATAATCCCTTCAATTGCCAATATACTGTGCGACCTGATCACAAATTGGCCAAAGCCTAGAAGACCATGGACCATAAGACCACTAGCAGAACTGTGCTCCACACAGAACCAGAGTGCACAAGTAGAAGACCAACAACAAGCACACAGGAAGAAATGTGTTCCACCGGTGTACAGTTGCCAGAGATACGGCAGCAGCACAAAAGAGGAAGAAATGCACTCCACTGGTGTACAATATACCACAATGCACCAGAGGAAAACCATTGAAGACACTAGACTGTACACGACCCAATTTTTGGCAATCTGTTCGTCTGCTCAAAGTAATATTCTGAACGTTGAGTTGATCACACAGGTCAGCCAAGAAAGTTGATCAGAAAATTGAATCTCTCTCGAAGCACAAGAAAAATCAAAGCATCCATCCCATGATTGATAATTCAAATAACATGCTTGTAATGTTCATTAAAATACTGCAGACACAAAGACAAAGCAAAGACTATTTTCTTGACACAAACATCGTGTACATGCCCATAACTTTTAGGATTGATGAGAATTTGATCGTGAGAAAACATTGTTTTACCGCGAGTGAGTGTTAAAAAGAATGAATGAATGCGGGCCCGCGTGTCTGTATGTGTAAAAGAATTGGTGCACGTGTGTGCGTCCATCTGTTTAAACACATGCAAACTTAACACGTAACGCATAATACAGTCCATGGCAATGTATATTAACGGGGGGACACATGCATATTAGGAACACAAGTCGATAACGATAATGCATACAATACTGATAAGAAACGATGTTTATAATGTATTGCGTATATCATTAAATAGAACCACGGTTACCGCATATCATGTTATATCAAGTTTTCTTTGCCGAAATTTATTGGAGGACTCAGTATTTCTGAAGTCGTGAAAGAAAACCTTATTCCATGTGTGAATTAGGCCGTATTATTTGGCCATAAACTGAGCCATTTGAAGTTTGAAATTCATGTGCATCTGTCTCATCGGAGACTGCAGACGCGCTGTCAAAATATCAACTCGTCAGATTAAAATGCGCTCATGGCTCTTAAAGGGGATGGGAGCTGGCACTCTTATTGGTTTATTGCACGTTACGCCCAAACCACACCTACGGGTAATTAGGCTACTTCAGACCAACCCTTTTTAGATTGGCGCCGGGCGCAAGAGTCATTTTTTGCGCTGGTAAGCTAGCGACATCGCCATAGAACCGCCCACAAAGCTACTTGCGCTTCTCACTTGCATTTCAGACCGTTAAAATAGGGCCCTATGTGTCTGATTGGTGCGACAATATCCCAGCATCATGTTCCACTTGACATTATTATCTTATCGTAAATTTCAAAATCCTAATCATATACGTGTGGTTAACAACTCTTAACTTCTCTTAAGGCATGTGGAGCACAGCGCTGCTGGCGTCAGATCCAAGGACGGCAGACATGTTCACTTGTGCCCCGTCCCTTGCTCAAGGAAGGGGAGGAAACATTAACCTGTGCTGATTAACGGGCTGATAGGAATGACAGTCTGCCCCCTAGAAACATCTGTGAACACACACTAGGGCTCGGATTCTAAAGATCTGACTCTACAAACAGAGTAATGTTAGGGCTCAGATTCTAGAGATCTGACTCTACAAACAGAGTAATGTTACAGCGCAGATTCTAGAGATCTGGCTCTACAAACAGAGTAATGTTACAGCACAGATTCTAGAGATCTGACTCTACAAACAGAGTAATGATAGGGCTCAGATTCTAGAGATCTGACTCTACAAACAGAGTAATGTTAGGGCTCAGATTCTAGAGATCTGACTCTACAAACAGTAATGTTCCGGCGCAGATTCTAGAGATCTGACTCTACAAACAGAGTAATGTTACAGCGCAGATTTTAGAGATCTGACTCTACAAACAGAGTAATGATAGGGCTCAGATTCTAGAGATCTGACTCTACAAACAGAGTAATGTTAGGGCTCAGATTCTAGAGATCTGACTCTACAAACAGAGTAATGTTAGGTCTAGATTCTAGAGATCTAGAATCTAGAACTCACGTTGACTGCCTTTTATTTGACCATTCACCAAACATTGTGAGACATGCAACATGGCCACATTTTTTGCTCGCTATGATCCAACGTAGTCCAGGTGGGTAAACTGATTATTTACAAATGACTTTTAAGCTATGTTTGTCTGCAAAACCTCCGACAATTTTGTTGTTCCACTTTGCCAAATGAGCACACGTCAATAAAAGCTTATTTTGCCTTTCGGCACATGCGCACATTTGGCGAGGCAGGACATTGAAAATATCCAGGGTTTTGCAGTCCAAGGCCTCTTAATCGTAAGGTTTTGAAGGAGGCAGAACACTCTTCAGGCAGTCTACATGTGCTCTGTTAAGAGAGTCAATTCTGATCGTAAGTCAGTTCAAATCGCCCTTATATTGGCATAGGAAAAACAAAATGTTGATAATCCCTTCAATTGGCAATATACTGTGCGACCTGATCACAAATTGGCCAAAGCCTAGAAGACCATGGACCATAAGACCACTAGCAGAACTGTGCTCCACACAGAACCAGAGTGCACAAGTAGAAGACCAACAACAAGCACACAGGAAGAAATGTGTTCCACCGGTGTACAGTTGCCAGAGATACGGCAGCAGCACAAAAGAGGAAGAAATGCACTCCACTGGTGTACAATATACCACAATGCACCAGAGGAAAACCATTGAAGACACTAGACTGTACACGACCCAATTTTTGGCAATCTGTTTGTCTGCTCAAAGTAATATTCTGAACGTTGAGTTGATCACACAGGTCAGCCAAGAAAGTTGATCAGAAAATTGAATCTCTCTCGAAGAACAAGAAAAATCAAAGCATCCATCCCATGATTGATAATTCAAATAACATGCTTGTAATGTTCATTAAAATACTGCAGACACAAAGACAAAGCAAAGACTTAAAGTGTTTCAGGGCAAAAAACTAAAGCTGTTTGGAATAAGATAGCACTCAAACCTCTACGCTACTTCCAGAGGCTAACATGACAGTTAGCCTTTGAAGGGACACAAAAGAGTTTGACCTTTGAAGACAATATTCCCTAATGCGCAACAGGCAGAGACCGCACAGCGGGGGGGGTGGACACAGAGAGAGAGAGCGAGAGAGAGAGAGAGAGAGTTTGAAAGTTTGACGAATTCTACAGTAAGATATACACATGGGGGTCTTAACTTTAGCAACGCACTTGTACTTGACATCAAGTAAAACATAACTTTACTAAATCAAAGTCAGGACAGGTGTAGTAACAAGTATAAAAAACCGAAGCCCACCCTCAAGTAAGAGTGTTTACCACGCTACTCGGTACAAGTCTTTAGCAGGTCACTGCTGCAGTGTGGTTTCCCAATTCACTTGGTTCATCTACCCAGGACTCCCTCATAAAGCCAGTGTATTTCTGTGATAGCCCTGAGGGGCTCATAAACCACCAGGCCATCTGGTCCTTGTCGTATAATGTGCTTTTTTACAGATAATCAGACACATTAGTGGGTCAGCCGTAAGTACAAAACATAAACTCACCACAAAGCTAATCTTTGAACTGCTCCCCTGAGCACGTGTATGCAAAGTGTTTACTTATAGATTGCAATAGATATGCATATATTTATTTATACATATATTTATTTATCCAGTTTATATTAAATTCCATTAATATAAAACTCAGTTTCAAACTTTATTTGTGCAATATTATTTTGCACTGTATTCTATAGCCATTGCAACAAACAACTACCAGCAATGACCACCTTCTGTGGGTCATGTCATAAACAAACTGTAAATATGTCTTGTGAGGGCACATAGAAACTACTCGAAATCAGGAAACAATTCCTGCACATGCCCCTCGTGGCTGCCAATCTGTTTGTTAAAAACAGACATTTCAACTATTTCTCCTCCATAACATCTGCAAATGCGTGTCCCCCCCCTTCACTCCCCAGAGTTAAAGCGGACCCTTTCCCTTTAAGAAGATGATCCTCCGACTTGTATGGAAATACCTGAAGTCAGCATATTCCAGGCAGAATTTCACACACACACACACACACACACACACACACACACACACACACACACACACACACACACACACACACACACACACACACACACACACACACACACACACTGTCCCTTCTGTTACAGAACAAACAAACATGCCGGTGGACATACCCATACACGCCGACGTGCGACACGTCCAAAAAAATCCACAACGGGTCCTGAGTTATTTCAGCCCCCACTCCAGAGAGAGAGAGAGAGTGAGATAGTGAGAGAGAGAGTGAGATCGCTTTAAAAAAAGAAGAAAAAAAAAGCAGGAACATTTCTTTGTCTGGGAATTCAGGGTCAGGTGACTGCAGACAGGAATTCTGGTTGGCTAGAAGGGACTTGCAAAATGTTGGCAGATGGCCAAGAGGCTGTCTTGGAAACCAGGGTTGGAAATTTGGTGCAAACCTCATCTTTATGGTGGTATCCATAGCCCATAGGGTTCATTTCTATAGCTGGGGAGGGCTAGGGGGAGGGCTAGGGGAAGGGCTAGGGGAAGGGCTAATGGGGGGGGGGGGGGGGGAGGGAGAGTCCAATGTAACACACTGCACATCGGAGAGAGGGGGAGAGCGAGATAAAGGGGGGATGGAGGGGGTGAGAGAGAGACAGAGGAGATAGAGAGAAGGGGAAAGAGAGGAGGAAAGAAAGAAAGAAAGAAAGAAAGAAAGAAAGAAAGAAAGAAAGAAAGAAAGAAAGAGAGAGAGAGAGCGAGAGAGAGAGAACAGAGATGCATTACGCCAGCCTGTGTTTCCACGGCTGCAGGCCTTAGCTGTACGCTGAATCAAAGGTCTTTGTGAGACCAACAACAATAACAACCACAACCACACTGCGGGCAAACAAAAGGTTTAGACCAGACAAAACACAAGGTAAGAGACACCGCTGGGCTGTTCTCAACCCCAGAAGAACAAGAAACAAAACCTTAGAATCCAACAGCATTTATTTGTGTCTGGAATAAAATATACTCTTTAAATGAATAGTAATACGGAGAAGAATTAAAGTCTACAAATGTTAAATGATCACACACAATCTACCAGAAAGCAAGAGTCTCAAGAGGACAACCGGACTGTTTGGGGGCGGGAAATAAAGGACAAACACCCAGAACCCCCACCCCCTCCCCAGTAGCATTTCACTGGTGAAATCCCAACGTGTCGAGGTCATTTGCCAATAATTCCTCCCCCCAGACACTTTAACTGCTGGGGGGCTGGGGTAAAAAACGGTAGTCCACCCTAAGACATACACACACACAAACCCCATTTGGTTGCCATAGAGACAGCTCATTATGTAACAGTCCAACAACACAGTGTTACGGACCGGAGTGATACTTGATGGGACTTAAGTCGTCCGTTTGGACAAACATTTATACATTCATGAAGATTCAGAGTGCTCGTTTAGGGCAAACGCCATTCTAGGTTTAATGGCGCCCGGTCAAGTTCCTGCACTCGGGGGAGATCAATGTATATTTTCACTGTGGACGCATGGGCTAAGCCAACCAATACAAAGCTCTGATGAATGGAAAAAACATTTCAATAGGTTTGAGACATGCACTGCTTTGCATCCTACTGTGTCAAGGCCCAACAGAAGCCAGGGAAAAGTCAAAGACAACCAGGGACAACCCATGGCATACATCTTCATAACGACATGAACCAAACAGTGCAACCCCCCCCCCAAACCAACCAGAACCAAATCAGACCGACGGTACCTTCATGAGGTCTCAAAATGTCCCATCAAATACACTCAGCCATCCACAGCGTGGCCCTGTCCCAGACTTTCAGCCCTGCGTCCAGACTGCCAGCTTCCGGCCGTCACTGGCATTGACCGGCCTGAGCCACTCACCTCCGTCTTCCACTTGGCCAGCCACTCCTCGCGGGTCCTCCTGCTAATGTAACAGGGGTCCCCTGCCTGGAAGGTCACCCGGGGGCGGGGCCTCTGACGCAGGCCGACCTCCCAACACACACCCCCACGCTGCCTCCCTCCACCTCCCTGTTACGAGGGATGGAATGGAATAGTAATAAATAAATAAATAACCCAATCAATAAGGTTGTGAATAATAGAAAGGAGTTTGTTTTATCTTAGCGTTTGAGAAGCGAACAGTGTCACCTCCCTACGCTGTCTAGCGGAGAGCTTGGAGACTGACTGCGGTAGGTCAGGTTGGGGGTGGAGGACTGAGGTGGAGGACCAAGGTTGAGTTTGGGGTGGTTGTGGTGGTGAGGGTGGAGGGGTTTAGCGATATATGACTGACATGTTCATCTATGGCTAATGCTACCGATTCACAGCCCCCTACCGACGGCCAAACTAACACAAAGCGGCCGGCCAACACTCTAAGGGACTACCAGGTATATTTGATAGTTCAACTCTCTACGCCACTTAGGTACCATGTCATTCTTTCCGTTCCCCAATTCTGTTGTGCAATACCACACACAGAACTGTACATGTTTGTGTTCCTGTCTGTTGTAAAAGGCAGACCCATGGAAAGGAGAACGTAGTAGAACGTGACCCGGAGTGGCTCCTGTGTGGGCAGAACTCTGGAGAATAACCAGGAGGAAGTGGGGAGATGAATGAACTGCACACACAAAGGTACTAGTTGGATTGCAACACTTTGCCGGGTAAACCATCATCACAAAAGTGGTCAATATCAAGAAGAGCGCAAAAGCATAGCAGTAGTACATGCTCAATAGACAGTCCAGAAAATATTTATTTGGCAAAAAAGACCCCTTCAATTTCTGTTATACTGATATTGTGTTGTGTGTATATTGTGTGATATTGTGCTAGACAGCATATCGTCAGGTTTGGCAGTCAAAGTTTTAACATCACTCCTGCCCCGCTCTTTATATACCTCACAGGTGGCATTATTCCACATTTCAGGCTGATCATGAATAGTGAATGTCTTTTCATACTTGGTCAGCATATGCACATTTCTCATGTCGTGTTCATTATGTGCAAGGGACTCGTTAATGCTGAGGACCAAGCATTGGCTGTGTCTCAGCGACTGGTGAGCTGGCAGCTTCCTGTGCCTAAACAGATGTCTCATTAGGCTTATTAAACTAACTCGGGATCTGGGACTCAGCCACTGACATATTATCAACACCGAGGTGTATTGGGACAAAAAGACGATGCTTATTTGTACCATTCTTCGAGCCCAGAGATGATACATTATTTTTCAAGACTAAATTTCCCTGTTGGGACTGCATTTTGCAATTGGTTTGACTTATTGCTGACCCTCACTCTCATAACCATTTAAGGTTATAGGTGCTGATTATAAAGACTGGGAAGCTGGCTGTAAAAAATAGGACAGAGATACTCAACTCCTAACTCCCCTTTGGGGCTCATGCACCTGAATTGAAGCTAAGCTCTTACACGCCAGCGATCCACAATAGAGCAGAAGTCTTACCTCGGCCCTCGGTCGGTCACCTCCGTTCTCCTCCTTGTGCTCCACATCTAGAGAAGAGAAGGCAACAACAACAATGGCTGGTGTGAATCATTTATGGGTTTGACCAGCACAAAAACAAGCGGCAGGTCACAGTGTAGACGTCTTCACATCCATCACGCCTGTATCAGTGTTAAAGAGTAACCAAACACTAAGAGGTTCCCGGCAAAGGTCAGAGCCCACAACACGCAGAGGTGACAGCGGGTCATGGGTTCATGGTCATTTGATAACATGAGATCATTTATTGGGTTTGTTTTTTCTTTGATACATTGTTAAGGATTAGTAAGGAAGATGATGTTAAGAGGCTGGTTAGAAGGTGGAACAAAGAGGGCCTGAAATACAGAGAACTTCCCCTATTCGTTTGAGAGCAATACCTGAAGGGATTCTATCCACTGGCCCGTCAGTTGACATATGCTGATTCTGTTTATACGTTGCAGCAACACCTTTCCTTCGAGTATCTAAACTCTCAATCATTCGCCTTGACAAAGCTTCAGTTGCCCGGTAGCTTACAGGAGATCGCTGTGGCTATTGATGGCGATATTAGAGAATGACAACAGAGTTTGGAGAGTCAGACATCGGGTACAACTTGATTCTCCAATTCAAACTCAGATTGAAGTCGATTTAACCTCCCAGTGGGGGTTCATTTAGCTCACGAACGTGGCCGTTTGACACAACCCAGACGCTTTGGTTCGCATGTGAGTGGTCAGAACTGCCAGGTTTACTTTGGCAAACGTCACACTTGTGACCTTATATCCCCCTCTCTACAGAGTGAAAGGCCCCACAGCAGACAGCTATTAGCGTAGCTCCACCTACGACCTTGACAGAAAGCAGCAACGGTAAACACATACTGCTTCACTTGTGTGGGCTACGTATAGCCCTCATGACTGGAAGATCAAGCCCTCTTCGTATTTTAAATAGCATTTTTTTGCGCTAATGTAGGATTTAGGTATTCCATTTGGCCAAGCCGCAGAGGCTAATGAGTCAACGCTGCAAAGCCTCTTGTGAAATGTCATGCTATGTAGTTGCCAAGATTGGGAGTTGCTGCTTCGGCTATATTAGGGGAATTTAAAAACAATTATAAATAAATGAATTAAATATCTTAAAGTAAATTAGTGGCTGGAATAACCTAGTGCACTTAACTATGAAGTCTCAAATAACTGACCATATGCTTCAACATATACATGCCATACCCCCCTAAGGTTAGGGCTCAGATTGTATGCTAGGCTATCCTCCTGCGATCAGTAAAAACTGAAAATGTAGGATTTCCTATTAACAGGGCCCTGATGTTTGATTTAAGAGCATTGGGTCCACAACAACAAAGCCATGTTATTCATTGATAAACAGAGTTTTTCCTCTGTCCAACAGAGCAGAACGGGGTGAGCCAGGGAGCATTGGAGCGAGCCAACTAAAACAGTGGAATTCATGGTGGAGTCATGATCCGACGTCCCTTAGAGGTTGGGGGATTACCACAAAGACAGTATCGCACCGCAACGCATCTCTATTAC
The DNA here is from genome assembly GCF_949987615.1 of Pollachius pollachius. Taxonomy (NCBI): domain Eukaryota; kingdom Metazoa; phylum Chordata; class Actinopteri; order Gadiformes; family Gadidae; genus Pollachius; species Pollachius pollachius. The sequence goes on along the minus strand of NC_136948.1, from coordinate 20,062,077 downwards.
AGGTCTAGAGTTCCACAACTCCCCGTGTGTTTGTTTTGTTCATTGTTCTTTACACTTCGCAAACCCCAGACCCAATTAATATGAATTACCTCGAGTACAGGGCTACAAAGACCAAAACATGTCATTCGTAAATTCTTAAGATTATGCTAAAATCAAGGTTTGTCTGGGCTTTCAGGTTGAAAGTGCAAGGCACTGCAGATTTTACTTTAACCAGTTTTAATAAAACTAGAAAACCAGAACAAACAAATTAAAACTAACATTTTCCACAGTGCACTCGTTACGCAACACATCTGTAAAATCGGGACGTCTCAGAGCATTTGATTTACCATTCAACCCTGCCTTTTAATAAGCCTTAAATAAAACCAGTGTCGTCTAAAGTGGGGAATGTGACACCGTTAGCATAGCATAGTTAGCATAGCGCCGCAGTGCCGTGGCAGCAGGCGGCCGTGTCAGAGGCCAGTGCAACACAGTGCGACCGCGGGAACACGCAGGTTTCATCTGAGGGGTCAGGCTGTCACCAGCCTCTATTATCCCCCCTTCAGTGTTGAGAGGCAGAGTTCAGCCACCTCTGATAGAGCCCTGGTTCTCCTTGCTGCGCCAAGGCTGGGCCTGTCACTGAGGCGCCCTACAGACACCGCTCAACAATGGCCGCTCTCTCTCGCTGCCTCCTCAACCGCCAACTCCAAGTTTGTTCCATGTGTTACTCACCCCACTCCCCCTACCTTCTCTCTCCTCTTTCTCTTGTCACCCCCCCCCCCCCCCCCCCCCCCCCCCCCCCCCCACCGTCTTGACTACATAATGAAGGGGTGAGGAGGTGTGTGTTGTGTGTGTATGTGTGTTTGAGAGAGGGAGAATGTGCATGCATGTATATATGTGTGTAATGTGTGTGTGTGTGTTGGGGTGTGTGAATTTATGCATATGTGTGTGTGTGTGTGTGTGTGTGTGTGTGTGTGTGTATGTATATGTATGTGTGTATGTGAATGTATGTATATGTGCATGTGTGTATGTGAGTGTGTGTGTGTGTGTGTGTGTGTGTGTGTGTGTGTGTGTGTGTGTGTGTGTGTGTGTGTGTGTGTGTGTGTGTGTGTGTGTGTGTGTGTGCGTGCGGGTGTGGGTGTGTGTGTGCGGGGCGCGGGGCTCCTCTAGGTACGGCGTGCTGAGCCCGGTTCACTGGGTTTGCAGCGTCGCAACGCTGGCTGACGGCACCCGCAGAGCCCCACACACTAAACCCCGCCAGCTTGACTGATCTCCACATCTCGTGGTGCTGGCTTTCATTTCTATCCCTGCTTTAGCTCCACTCATCTCCCGGAGCCAGAGAGACAGAACGCCTGCTTAGACACTCGCTGATCGACTACGCTGAAGACTTCACCGTAAACACCATCCACCCCAACTACCCCAACCCTCTCTCTGTCTCTGTCTCTGTCTCTGTCTCTGTCTCTGTCTCTGTCTCTCTCTCTCTCTCTCTCCCTCCTTTTCCTCCCTTTGTCCCTCTTTCTCTCTCCCCCCTTCCGCTCTGTCACTCCTTCCCTCCCTCTCCAATTCTCTCTCTCACTCTCTCTACCTCTCACTCACTCTCCCTCCACCTCTCTCGCCAACTCTCTCTTTCTCCTCCCCTTACTCTCTCAACTTCTTTCTCTCTGCACATCTCTCCCTTTCTCCCGCTCTTCCTCCCACCCTCCCCCTCTGTTCTACACCAATAGGAGGGGAGACGTGATGCTGCCCAGCATGCAGGGTAGAACAGTTAAAGGTGGAATGCGCTCTGGAAGCTTTGTGTGGAACTAGAAAGTGTTTCAGTCGTGTGACGCAAGTTTAAAGTGAGTTTGGTCTGGGTTCCATTGACTCATTTGCATAGATTTGGTGCATCCTGTGTCTGTCTGTCTGTGTGATTGTGTTGATGTGGCTAGGGTGTCTGAGTGTGCTGGCCTGTGACGGTGTGTATGAGTGCATGTGTGTCTGTGTAAATCAATGCTTGCGTGTGTTAATCTGTGTGTGTGTGTATGTATGTGTGTGCATGCGTGTGTGCGTGCATGTGAGTGCGTGTGCATGTGTGTGTGTGTGTGTGTCTGTTTGAGTGCATGTTTTGCTAATTTGCTTGTGTGTGTTCATTTGCTTGCATGCATGTGTGTGTTTGTGTGTGTCTGTTTCTGTGTGTGCGTGTGTCTGTTTCTGTGTGTGCGTGCGCACGTGTGTTTGAGCGCCAGTTTGAGTGCATGTGTGTGATCATGCGTAAGTCTGTGCTTGTGCGTGTTATTCAGTACGCTATCCTCTGTGTTTGAGTGCATGTGTGTGAGCTTACCAATGTGTTTGCGCATGTATATGTAAACAATAGACCAGGTTAATACACAGTGCAGAGCGACACTGTGTGTGTGTGTGTGTGTGTGTCAGAGCTCTGGGCAGAAAGCCATCCACCTGGCATATCTCCCTCTCATCTCCCTTCCCCCCCCCCCCCCCCCCCCCCCCCCCCCCCCCCCTCCCCCCCCACCAGACCTCCACCGAGACCTGCCTGCACCCAGAGAAGCAGTCTGTTGCTGGGAGACGACAGACTCCATCCCCCTACGGCCAGGAGAGCGGCCAATAGGGACGCATGGACCATCCAGAGAGAGAGAGAGAGAGAGAGAGAGAGAGACAGAGACAGAGACAGAGAGAGAGAGAGAGGGAGGAGAGAGAGAGAGAGAAAGAGAGAGAGGGAGGAGAGAGAGAGAGAGAGAGAGAGAGAGAGAGAGAGGGAGGAGAGAGAGACAGACAGAGAGAGAGAGAGAGAGAGAGACCCTCATTGCCCCTCCATCCCCTTATTTTCCTTCAACCACAGCTGTTATATTGAATGAAGCAACAATCGAAGAAGAAATATAATCCAACTGCTAAAGGCAAACTTACATTTGGTGGGGCGTGCCAGTTTCCGCCTCCCGCTTTTCTTGTGTGGCGTGGACAAACCGTCATCCTTCTCCTTCTCAGAGTCCTCCCCCCCGGGCCGGGGCTTCAGACCCCGGCCCGGGGGCCCGGCTGACTCCTCTCTCCGGATACTGTTCTCAGCGTCACTCTCCTCCTCCTCATCCTCCTCATCCTGGTCTTCCTCTTCCTCCTCCTCCTCCTCCTCCTCCTCCTCCTCTTCCTCCTCCTGTTTGGGGATACAGGCCGGGCTGCTGGGCGTGATATGTCGATGCCGGCCCGCATCCCCGTTGTGGATCTGAGCCATCACGGGCTGCTTCTCCGGGCCTCCGACGCCACCCCTCTCCCCGGGCGCCACCCCCTTCCGGAGGGATTCACCGCTCTGGAGCTGGGGAAGAGGACGGATGTTAGGTCCTACATCAGACGGGGCATTCCTCTCCTGCTCGGGGGGTCTGGGGACATAGTGTTATCTCTGTGGCAGTGGGTCGCCACTCGCTGCCGGTACGTTCTAAACTATGGGCAGCTGGCATGAACCATATACAAGACAGCCGGATTCACCATCCATTACAGAGTGGAGTCGGTACGGCGTTAGAATGGAGTGGGAAAATCAGATCACACGACTACTTATCAAATACAAAAACGTTTTGTGGTGCGTGTAGAGGAAAAACATCTGTATCGCATCAGACCTTATGTATGCGCATGCGCTGGTCTGCTGGTATCTGGGCAGAATCACAACGTGCAGCTCTTTTACTGAATGAATCTCAGGCACCGGCCTTGGACTTCAAGCAAGTTGTAAACTTCAAAAAACCAACCAGCGCCAATAATTCTGCTGCCTTACTCCGGTTCACTTTGAAGAGGCCTGTACGGGGGGGAGGGGGGGGGGGTGTTATGTGTGTGGAGTTCAGCAAGTCCACCACTTCCTCTACACTTTATTACAGCAGCACGGAAATATGTAAGGAATGTTGCTGGCACTCCAACACAACCTGGCTTTTTTTATATCATTTTTCTTACCTCCAGTCTGCTGAGTTAGGAACAATATTTGCTCTGGTCCTATCCAAAGGTGTTTAACATCCAACACAAATAAATATATATACAGTATAATAATAAATAAACTCCTTTTTTTTAGATGAGTTTGAAAAATATTCAACTGAAATAATAAAAGGGAATATTTTGCCAAGTGCGGGAGGAAGTGATTTGGTTGTGCTTACTGAGTCTCAGGCCAGATCTAAATATATCCACCAAGAGAACAGAAAATAGATTTCTCAGATAATCCCATTACTAGGTCATTGGCAGATGAAAATGGGGGCACATCTTTTGATGACACCCTATTGTCAATGGACGGAAAGGTGTGTGGATTGGCATTCAAACACCCGTCATTATGTCCGTGGCTGTCGGCTTACTAGAAAGATGTCTTCTGATGTTCTCCTAATGTGAAACCAGATACCTGGTCCTTAAACTGTAAGCCACACTGCTGGCTTTTGATATGATTGCACATGCAGCAAGTGACCGAAATGTGGACAGTTGTCAAATTGTTAATCGTCAAAAATACAACTTTATTGTGGCCCATTAGTGGATGCCATAACACCAAATGACACAGATGCGAGTAGACAGTTTTGTCTTTCTACCCAGCAGAGCATTCCTTTGCTTTGACCTAAGGTTGAAGCAGTTAAGACACTGTGGCTTTCCCCACTAAACTTATGGGACCACCTCTAGCAATACTACCTGAGAATACATCAACTTTTCAACAGTCCTATTACTACACTGAGTTATACTCAGGGTAATTTGTTTGATAAGGAGCGAAAAGACACCCCCATCTGAGTGGTTTTCAATATTCTTTCTTAATTTGTAATGGGATGGGAACTGCAAACAAACACATGCACACACACACACACACACACACACACACACACACACACACACACACACACACACACACACACACACACTCACACTCACACACACACACACACACACATAAACACACAGTGGCTTATTATGCAACAGCCTTAGTGACATAGTGAACTACATGCAGTCTCTGCCAAGGGTCAGAGTTCATAGCTAGTCAATCAGGAGAAACAGACAGGCTGAGACCAATCCAGTGAGCTACTCAGTCACCCACTGCCACCATGCACGTTTATCCCGCATTCATCTCGCCACTCGGCCCTGCGGCAACTCTGGCTTGTGCATGATGCAATGTAATGTAATGCAACACATTGCCATGCGCGGTCACATCCTCCAACGGAAGGTAACACATGGTACTCTAATGTCTGCCTCATGTCTAGTGTGATGTAATGTCTCATATGGTCATGGAATGTCATGTATTGTTTTCGGCATGATGACGACAAATTGTCCCCATACAGTGTCAATTGATGGGGGATTTGCACTACAGCACGTTGTATATTATTATGGATGCGGTTAGCGCAAACAACGTCTTAGAAATGTCCTGCTAACAGGACCCATTTTTCGCATGTTAACACCTAATATTTGGACCACAACCCAAAATGACCCGTTTCCGTGGTTGTGGTGGATGAGGGACCTTGGAGGCCATCCTACATGTTCATGATGAGGGTGAACAGCAGCAATGAGGAGAAAGTTCTGTGTGAGTTGCTGACGTGGGCGTCTACACGCATGCTACTCACTCGTTTCAAGCACCTCGGTATACCGATAAGAAAATGATGTGAATGAAAAGTAAACCAGAGCTGTGGTTTAGAAGCAGTCCATTCAAACTGTCAGCACGGGACGGTGAAATTTAGAGAAACTTGTTTATGGCGCTGCAGTACTTTCTGTCTTATTTAACGTTTAGGGAATGTTTTCGCCATATGTTGTTTTGGACAAAATCGGACAATGAGAAAACAACACAAGCAGCTTTGGAAAGGAAAGATCCATCACTAGCTTTATGTTGAAATGTTTCTAATACCCCTATTATAGAAGAATGGAAAAATCTGTGACAGATCATTTGAATGTGAACGTGCCAAATTGAGACATGTTAACATGTCTGTGTTTGTTGAGTTAACGTGTTAATATATGACCTGTTAACACGACCGAACTCTACGTGTTAACACGAAAAATGTAGATGTGGTAACGCAACTTTTCTAAGATGTTATTTGCGCTAATGGCATTCCTTACTTTACTACTATGTGACTACTATCAAGGAATAATGTATGGAAAATACATATATATACAGCTGTCTATATATACACCTAGAATCAGTCAGACGTGTAGAGGTAGTGGTGGAGGAGGTTTTCAACGTTTGTACTCACTGAGAAATGCTTGCGTTTCCTCCCGGGTTTGCTCCCAACTTTACAAGACGAGGCGGTGCCTTTGTCGGGCTTCTCTGCGACTACTTGGTCCCGGTCCTGGGCTGTGTTCTCAATCTGTCAAACACAAGCCGCAGGCCCCCATGTTACACATAAATGACATATACCAAGAGTAAAGAGGGAGGAGGATAGGGGTGAAGGCAAGGGAAGGCTCCTTTTTTTATGTGGTGATTGGGTTGTGTTTAAGTCACAAGAATATGGATCCCTTCATAGTAAATGAAATATATTGCCTAGATTGCTGAATTCTTGCTTGCTATAACTGGATTACCCATAAAACCTATAGGCAACAGCAGCGTTCATCATTTCCACACGATAACTGCAGGGATAACTATCTTAAGTATTTTAAGCCACTTCTTGTTCCTTTTGCTTACACACCACCCTCTTCACCTCACACTCTTATCTGCAAATAGCCAATTAATGAGTCCTCGGTGGTCAATTTCATTCCAATAACAGCAATTTGAAGTTAATGTTTCACAAATAAAAACAAATGTAATCCTAATTCATCGGTATGCACTAACCTTTTCTGTAAACAAATACATGAGGTACTTATTCAGGTATTCCATTCTGTGAAATCCCTTTTCTAGTTTCTTTCTCTTTTGCGGCTGCCCACTGCTTCAGTCTGGGAGTTTGGGTGTGGGCTGGGAGTGTAGGGGCAACAGGTTATCTATCTGATTTCAGCCGTTCACAGGTTTGAGGTCATTGTTTGTGTGATTGACGATTTGATTTGCAATGTGGGGCAAAGGTTTTTTTCTGGTACCAGATGACTGGGACTGGGAATTAGGGAAATTTATCTACAAATGCAAACTGAACTTTCCTTAAATATGTGATTGTCAATGTGCGAGCTCTGTAGTAAGAAGTGTGTAATCATAACAATAGATGTGTTTAAAATTCTATTACAAACGGGGGACACCAAATATGCATGAAAAACTTTCTGAATGGAAACACACGTCCGGCTGAAAAATATATTTTGCGAGTTTATATATTCTGTATGTTTTTCTGCAATTCTTTACAAGATATTTTTTGTTAAAATAAATTCCTATCTTGAGCACTTTAGCATACTTTAAAAAAACTTGAAAAGGAACAAGTGAACAACTCTATACGCGAATTGGGAAGGGGCAGAGGAGATCCATGAAATCAGGATTTCAATGGCCTGTCAATTGTATATCCCAGGGGTTTTTACTTTGAAAGGGATCTATTTCAGAACCAAGAGCCAAGCGTTTTCCTTTTGTTTTTCTTTAAACAGTAAGGACAAATCGACGGCATTTTAAGGTCAATCCAATTACACAACGGCATGCCATCTATTCATTCTACAGCGTGAAAAGCCAATTCATGTTGGGTGAGGAGGAGCCTTGTGCACTCGTATGTATTTTCGTTCTCTTGTCCCCCCCATCATTCCTCTGAAGGTCGTGTGGAGGAGTCCGGACCACGTGCGCAGAGATGTGGAGCACCTCCCTAAAGATATCCACAGCGCTGCACCGAGGCCCCCGCTCCCTGCGCCCTCAGCCACATCGGGGCTGTCTAATCAAGGGCTCTTCTCCGCGTGGAGGTCCTTTATTGTATTTGTCTTTATCAGAACGGGGAAATTAGCATAAATAATGACATGTTTGGCGAGCACCCTGTATCTCATCTAGAGGAGGAAGAGGAGGGGGAGGATGGGAAAAGGCTCAGAGCAACACAGGCTGTTCTTCTATCTCTCTGCACACTGCGACTAAACCAGACTGTCAGTTCATCATCCTGATCCCAGCCCTGCCCAGGCACTCCCAGCGGAAACACAACTCCCTTTTAATCACACGCACACACGCACACACACGCACACACACACACACACACACACACACACACACACACTCACACACACACACACACACACACACACACACACACACACACACACACACACACACAAACACACACACACGGACAAGCCCTCACAAACACACACACAGACACACTCAAACACACACACATACGCACACAAACACACGCAAACAAACACGCAAACATACACACACACAAACACACACACACGGACAAGCACTCACACACACAGACACACACACAGACAAATAACACACACAAGCACACACATACGCATTCACACATATTTGGATACAAGCACAAACACACAAAAATAGCTCCACAACACACATGCACGCACAAATTCACACACATATATGCAGACAATCAAAGGCAAACACACAGAATCACATGCACACAAATACAGTCACACATTGTATACACACACACTTGCCTGTAAACAATATCATAAAAGCATACACTCACAGACACACACACACACTACACAGCCACACACACACACACACACACACACACACACACACACACACACACACACAGTTCTTCACAGACAGAACCAATGTGAAGCTGAGATGTGTTTGGTTGTTGCCCGGTGTGAACCCAGCAGCCGCGTCGATATCTGCCACCACATCCGCCAGCCTGGCCGTTATTTAAGGCGATGGCTGTTGCCAGGCAACAGGGATGATGGGGGGCAGTGTAATGGAAGAGGAGAGGAAGAGGACATCCCCCCCCCCCCACATACTCCCAGTACAACCAACCCAGAGCCCCGTCGACTCCAGCTAGACCCAGCCAATGCCTACGTCACCTCCACCACCTCCAACCCATCCCCTGTCCCTACCCCCTCCTCCACCACATCTACTGTCCCTACCAACTCCTCCATCACCTCTACTGTCCCTACCCCCTCCTCCACCACCTCTACTGTCCCTACCCCCTCCTCCACCACCTCTACTGTCCCTACCCCCTCCTCCATCACCTCTACTGTCCCTACCCCCTCCTCCATCACCTCTACTGTCCCTACCTCCTCCTCCACCACATCCCCTGTCCCTACCTCCTCCTCCACCACATCCCCTGTCCCTACCCCCTCCTCCACCACATCCCCTGTCCCTACCCCCTCCTCCACCACATCTACTGTCCCTACCAACTCCTCCATCACCTCTACTGTCCCTACCCCCTCCTCCACCACCTCTACTGTCCCTACCCCCTCCTCCACCACATCCCCTGTCCCTACCCCCTCCTCCACCACATCTACTGTCCCTACCCCCTCCTCCACCACATCTACTGTCCCTACCCCCTCCTCCACCACCTCTACTGTCCCTACCCCCTCCTCCACCACCTCTACCTCTACTGTCCCCAACCTCCCCCATCACCACTACAGCCTCCTCCATCACCACTCTACCACTACAACATCCTCAACACCACCAGTACAACATCCACCACCACCAGCACCATCACCAAGGTTTTCTTTCCTAGAGGCTAAATCACACAATATGGAGGTGATGGCACTGAATGTATTACAGTATTATTACAGCTGGTTCATTAGTTGTTACAGGGTCAGCTTTTGATTTCAAAAATGCTTCATTAGGGTGTGTCTTTAGCATTTGATACCTTACAAAATTGTGTTTTGAGATACATATAGAGAAAGCCCTTATATATGTCAATACTCCCCCCCACAAAAACACACACTCCCATACTACATACTTTCGATTGGAAAAAACACCAACACAGACACACACACACACACACACATACACACACACACACACACACACACACACACACACACACACACACACACACACACACGTACACATTGTTTCACTCTTTCACAAACACAGGCATGCACGCACACACACATACACTACTGAATCATTTCCTCTCCAAGTCATTAGAACAATTAAAATAAGGTTGAAATTAACTCTGTGACCCTCAAGTGGGAGTCACCCCCACACACACACACACACACACACACACACACACACACACTCACACAAAAGGGGCGGGGCTAGCCTCTTCATCTCAACAGGTCATGAAACATCGGACTCCTGAAGTGCGTTCATGGTTAATGTCTTACCGGTCGGTTCCCCTGGGGACCACCACAGCTGCCGGGGCCTTTGAGCAGGGCAGAGGAGCTGGAGTTGGACGGCATGGTGGTGGTGGGTTGCTGATGCTCTGGTTCTTGTCGCTCACTCTTATGGTCAAAGTCAATGAGTACGGTGAAAATGAGTCGCTAAAATAAAAACGATAGATGATCCCTCTTTCTGTCCACACGTCTACCTGGATAACAATTTGAGACAAATATGAAAAGGGATTTTTAGGGTTTTGGTGCAACAGAAGAAATATGGAGAGCAAAACATTACATGTAATAGGTCGAGCCTGGTTCATGAGTGATAGACTCATGAATTGTCTAAAGTGGTGAAAAACGACCTAAAAAAATCTCAATGTTTTAATCTATTTTTTCAATGCTTTTCGACAAGATGTGCTTGATATATTACGTATGTTAGTTTAGAGACATACACATTTATCTTCGTTTCTCATATGTAGACTAGAAATAGGGTCGGGGTGCAACAGGCACGTGGATCAGGCAGAGGCCTCGGCCTACTGTTGTTCATATTGATGTTTAAGTTTTATGATACATTGATTTAGCACATAGCATGGCGTGACTCCTATAGAGCCCTATATGGCTTTTCGCCGCCTGTGGGGCCAGGCCATTTTACTCTGTAGATGTATTTAAGAGGTAAGGGCTTATTCGACGTGAGGCCTATATAATTCACATTAAATAAATAATGCATTGTGCAACCATATAGGGGAGGTAGCCTGTGATTATTAAATTTCAACTAACTGAACCTTTAAATAAGGCCTGCTGCACACCCCCGTCAGAAGGCTGGACAATATGCTCCTTACGCTCCGTCAGAACGGGCATTCTGGTTAAAACACACTCAGGAACGGAGGGCTAGAATGTCCTGAACATAGGAAGCCGGGGTCCATCGTTCGGACTCGTTTGTTTGATGCCTGCCTCATGGATGGAACCATTAATAAAACACCTATAACATCTAGCAGCTATATTCTTTATAATAATAATAATAATAATAATAATAATAATAATAATAATAATAATATACATTTTAAGGCCACACACGGTTCCATTTCCATGCGCATCTGGCGAATGATCCAGGTGTTTACAATGCATTCAGGCAAATAGAAGTGGCTGGTATTAATTATTCAATAGCCAACATGTTAAATGGTAAAGTTTTCGTTGTTTTTTTTGTTTTCTGTGTGTCCAGAGGAAGTGTGCTGATGACCCTCGGGGGTGTACCTCTGTTACAGGCCACGGACGCACAGGGATAAAAACCCGTTATTTTCATGAGGCGTCTATTCTGTTTCACCGATCCGCTGTCTGCGGTGTGAATCCGGTTCAAGCGCACATCGCGATGTCTAATAACCGAATAAAGCGACAACATAACCTGATCGCTATTCCCCCTCGCACCGAAACGCCTTCCGCTCTCAGGGCTGGTGCGTATCGTGCCGATCGAGAAGCCCTCCCATGGACGAACGCAAAATGATTGAGGCTTGCGGATTCAAAATAAGTGTGAATCACGGTGCTCGTTACCCGTTTTTGCCAAGTCCCAGGCCAGACCCTTTATGTGTCTCTGCACTCCCGGAGCCTCCTTCCTCTTCTCTCCCCGTCCTCCGCCTCCCCAGCCGGCCAGCGCTCCTCCAGACGCTCCGCTCACTGCAACCTGGGCCTGCGGGCTGTCGGACTGGGTGTCCGCGCGGTCCTAAAGGCAGTCCTTCAGGGTTTACAATCAATGTAGTCCATATTGAATCTGAATTACAATAAGGATCTTATTGTACACAATAATACAATTATAATCCTTATATCAGCTACATAGCAGCAACAATACAAGATAAAGTTAATAAGATTAGTAAAAAATAAGTAGCATCATAGATCACAATAATAAATATAATCATAAAATGAAAAAAGTAAAGAATAATTAGGATAAACTAGTGGAAATATGTAATAGTGTAATAATAATAATGAGGTGTAGTTAAGTGTAAATTGCTGGGCAAAGACATTTTGTGAAAAAGATGCGAAAGTGTTGTTGTTAATTGAAATGTGTAAGCATATATAATTAACACAGTCCTCACCAAAGCTAGCAATTTACAAGCATTCATTTGCAACGGTAAACTGTATGAACGTTTTTTAAATCTAGCCTCCTTTGAACACAACTTCAATCATCAAATAACTTTCAACAAACACATCTGTTTTTCCGTTTGTCCCGGCCTGTAAAATATTAGCATTGAAGATCATAACCTTACGTGACTCTGTTATTTGTGTCGATGTCCCCGTGTCTAAGAGGGCGAAATAATAATAATACAATTAATATCTAGCGTGAAAACAACAAATTGACTGGTTGGCCTGTTGTGTTGCCTGTACTCCATACCGCCACCAGAGGGAGACACAGGAAGGAGTCATAGGACTGTGAAAGAAGGGTCTGTGCATCGCGATGTAATGGCAATGACCCCCTCTATGTCGGAAGTATAGGATCATAGGGAAATTATTGGTAGAAATTATGTTTAAATAATTGTTTCGTAGTTAATTGTAAAACAATTTGGCATTATGCGCCGGTGACATTATTGTGTTTGAAACTGCTAGAGCATTTCTGGTGCTGTATGTGGCAAATCAAAGTTTTGATTAGCCTGAGCTACAGTGCCTTTACGTTTATTTTGGATGGGACATTATGAAAATGCGAAAAAAATAATTTATCACAAAATAGCGGGATCGGCAACAACAAAAAAAAATCTGCACAGGCGTGGTTCACTGGGCTGGAAAGACTGGGGACTCTCTCTCTCTCTCTCTCTCTCTCTCTCTCTCTCTCTCTCTCTCTCTCTCTCTCTCTCTCCCTCTCTGGGCTATCCTGGTTTTGAGTCAAAGGGAACGAGGGTTCAGGTGAGGACAGCAGAAGGACCACTCACAACCAACAGATGATACCATGAGTACTGGGTGTGTTCTACCACCCCCCCTCCTCTAGCCTCGTTAGTCTGTAAATATTGTGTATTGGCCGGAGAATTGAACATGTATCAGTTGAGGGATATTTTATAATCTTGGTATAGGCAGCTGTCTTAGGTTATAATTCTTCCTGTAACACATGAACAGCCCAAACTATTTTATGTACATTTTCCAGCATTTAACAATTCAGTACCAGAGATGTCCTCCAATCAATTTTCCTGAAGGTCATTGTTCAGCAGATTTATAAAATCAGGTGCAAATAATACCAATATGTAAACAAACGTCACTGTCAATCTTTCTGAGAGTAAAAAGATTGCAAATGCAGTTAGTTATACAAGATAAAAAAAAGCTTAATAATCACACACAAACCAGGCCATATTTTAAATCTCTTTTAATATAGTTCACAATTTATTTATGTATTTACAAAAGACAGTGGCCATGTGACATTTAACTATGATTCTGTCAAATGAACACGAGGAAACACACATACATGCACTCACACATACACACACCCACACACAAAAACACACCCACACACACACACACATACACACACACATAAATAACATCAGGAGAGCTGCTTTTGTCCCTTTCCACATCATTGCAAATGAAATCAATCAATTAAATCAATAAATTAAACGCAGGCTCTGAGTACTTTGTAAGATGTGTACTATCATGCAGAATCTGGTACATAGAGTATCCAGTGTTGCCTGCTTCTTGCCAGCTGCGTTGGTGGTAGTGGTGGTGACATGGGCGACTGTATTGCACCGTAGTAGCAGAGAGAGTGGTCATACATACTAGTGCAGGGCTTCTTGAACCTTTTTATCTCGTGCCCGAAAGACGAAAGAATTTTTTTTCTTTCCAACGTTGCTCATTCCAAAAACTCTGATCTGGGAATTAGCTATTCCAGCTCGCCCAGAGTTTATCAGAGTGTAGAGTGTTTTTTTAGTTTAAGAAACGCTGCTCTCATGCTTCGCTATGGGAACGCGAGCTTGGAGGTTGTTTTTTTTTAACACAGATGGAACCCTTTGAAACACGTGGGTTGGATTCAGGCCGTTCCGTGAACGAATTGGCGACAAATAACCACACACTAATGCATATATACTCTTAGACACGGTATTTATAAAACACACACAGATTTTGCAAACTATTTTTGGCACAGACGGAAAAAGGCTCCACAATTGTGCGTCCCTAGACCTCCCCTTCCCTCCCCCAACACCCTATTCCCACAATCCCCATTCGACCTCTCCTCCCTCCTTCACCCCCATAAAGCAACAAATCAAGTCAGATTTTCAAGGACACAGACGAAAACCTTGGCAAACGGAGTCGGAGAAGCCGTGGTATTTGCGGAATGGTTACGCCACACATATCAACATTTAGACAACATCTAAAGAGGCACAAGTAAATCAAAAAAGTAACACAGCTTGACATTGCATTCCTATGAGTGGCCAGTGTGAAAGGGGAAGACAGGAATTCGCTCCTCTCGCTCTCTCCATGTTTTTTTCCCTTTTCTATTAACTCGGTTTCGGAAATTAATTTCTGACCTTCACGGGCAGGCGGAGCCTCCGATGGAACAGTATTGCTTGCAAAGTGTTCACAGAGTTTTAAAAAACATGAGTGTTTTTAATGCCTGCTTCATTAGACCCAAATCATTCATACTCCGACAGCGAGCGACGCGATGGCAAGAGGAACACCGTAGCTTCTGATTTTTGACGAAATGGTGACTATAATCACGGCGATCGTACGAGACAGAAGCGGTGTGACAACTAACGCAGCGATAAGAAGAACCTAACGGAAAGCATCACGTCAGCAAACAACAACTTTCTTCTTGTCATTGTTGGGTTTCTTGACACAGTGTTACAGGTTTGTTCAGACCTTATACTTTGTTTATATTTAGCTTATAGTGTACACATCTAGCTGCAAAGCGTTTGGTACGCCGCCGACATTTCCCTCTCCACTCCGTTTCCTTAAGTGCAGTTTGATGGAAGGCTGATGTTTGACTAGGCGACCAACAAACTGTCTTTATTTCCCTCATGGGCCAAATACATTGCTCTGACTATTTTTCCACACTGTAGTGTGTCACAGCCAGACATTAAGCAGTCTCAAAGTAGAGTAACAGCTACTCTCAATCTAGCACGCCAAAAACATAACAAGAAATCAATTATGGAGAACTAAAGACAGGCCCATTGCCATTCTTATTCAAGTAGATATCCTTTTAATGTGGGATAGTTTTTATAATTGTGGCCAGATATCATTCATTATCCATGCCAGGCACACACACACACACACACACACAGACACACACACACACACACACACACACACACACACACACACACACACACACACACACACACACACACACACACACACACACACACACACACACACACATAAACTATCCGTCTGAATATTCCATTGCTTAAGAATATTTTTCCTTCAAGCCATTCACATTCTCAGTCCCTTTGTGGACACTCAGAGAACAACAAAACAAAACACACAATACTCGGAGGAGGATAGGATTCGGTAAAGCAGCACTAACTTAAAATAATATGAAATCATTAAAGCGCAAAAAATTAAATCCAAGGGAAAAAGAAAAACAGTACTTAATACATCCAAGTTTAGGAATCTGGATTTGTTACCCTAGTTGCACTGGGATTTGAAAATGGACAGATGGGATTTTAGATTGATACTGAACCGTTTTAAAAACCTTCCCAGTATAATTTCACTCTAGCCAGTCTCTTATGACCATCACCATTACGTTACACAGACAGTAGATCTACAGTCCCTGAGTGGCTACGTTCATTGCACATAAACTATTGTCACCAAAGCCTTTTCTACATCTATATAATGCTATCCTTACATTTTGAATCTACTTACTTATACTTTCTTCACTTCTTTTTCCTCCCCTACCTACTCACTAGGTGTCTATTCTGTGATTTGAAAACAAAAGTCCCTAATCCTTGGATTCTAGCTAGCTAAACATCGTTGAGGTACGTACTTTCAAGCTAGCCCGTTTATTTGGAAGGAGGCACCATGCTGTGGAAAAGTTAAAATGCCCTTCAAGGTTGGTTGGTACTTGGTTCTATAAGTTACAGGGACAAAACATTAACTACTAAGTGAGTGTATTTTCAGATACCAACCCCACTCTATGCTAGCGCTAACCAAACAGCCCATGGTATTTTCAAGCATGGCTTGGCGAGCACACAGCAGTCTGTAACTCAGTGAGCGTGATAGGGGCACGCTATTCTAGAAATATTATGTATAGATAGTATGGTCTAGATATTCTACATCTAGGATAGCTTATATCCAAGTTCAAGAGATTGTTCTTTTTTGGGGGGTGGGGGGTGGAATTCGCTGTTTCAAACCTCTTTTATTGAAACTTGGTTTCCGGTCATAGATATAATAATTGATGAACTATTGCTACTGAAACCAATTACCGAAGAAAGCTGCCATTGTTTTCGGACTTGAGCGTTCTGCTTTTGTTTATATTGGCATGGATCAGCGATTTACAGAGGCTTACTGGATTCCTTTGGGAAAAAAAGATTTCCCTGCCTACTGTTTTGTAATTGTAACAATGTTTCTTCCAACTGAATGCATCACGGTTTTGTAGTAATTACATTTAGACATTTTAAGAATCCATATATGATTTCATCCTTTAGTAAATAAGATGTCAGAATATGCCTCTGACATATCAACTCAAACACAGCTGTACAGCAGATATTATAAATTTGCAATTTGAAATCCCGAGGCTGGCTGTTGTTCCGAAAAGCCTCAGGTAAGCTGACATAAACCCACATAGAGTTGGAGTGACACGGCACCGTGTCCAATGAGTGTCATGCACAAAAACCGAAATGAATAAAACAAAATAATACCACAGCTAATGTACAAAAATGACCGGGAACGTGTCATGAAAATAGCAATTTTCATTATAGGATGGGGGAGGTTATTGGCAGGGTTTGTTCCCTTAA
Organism: Pollachius pollachius; assembly: GCF_949987615.1. NCBI lineage: Eukaryota > Metazoa > Chordata > Actinopteri > Gadiformes > Gadidae > Pollachius > Pollachius pollachius. Next base: position 20,045,077 of record NC_136948.1, on the reverse strand, counting down.
GTCACATGTTGATAGTATTATTTAATACAGATTGGCCTTCCTCGACGAGGAGAGAAAGTTCAGGGGAAGAGAAAGCACATTAAAGCCATTCCTTAGCAGACATGAATTAAAATGGTCAGTTAAATTACAGCAGTTTGTTTGTTTTGTACACACAACAATATACACTCGCTAAATTTTTTCTTATTTTTGTTCTTCTCTCTGGCGAGTTGCAAGGATACCTGTGGTGTCAACACAGTGAAGTCCTGGTAGAGTACAGCATGCAATAACTCTACGTGCTAACGCCATCGGGAGACTGGTGGTGGAGGTGGTGGGGGTTTGCGTGCCTTAACCAGGTGACCACTGGTGGATGGAGCTTCAGATTTTTGTTCCTGTCCTCAGTGCTTCTGTACCCTCCCTGTGCCTGGATGCGAAGATATAAGATTGTGTTTAGAATTTCAGCGAAAGAAAAACCAGCGCTAGCTAGCCGACCGTAAATATCGACAAAACATGCATAACTGATGGTGAAAGATGATGCAATTACACGGCTAGCAACCAGCGTTTCTGGGTTACTTTTGTTTCATTGCAGTCTAAATTGGATGGTATGCTTTCATTATTCTCAGCCGCACTAGAAACATTTAATTGTACAAATTTTCTTTTTGAATGTTGCAAAGCCAGCCAACCCCAAGTTGTGTGCGGGTGACAAGCTTCTAGTGATGCGCAAATGGCGTAACTTATTTCTTATACACAAATCAATTAATAAATAATCTAGCCAATGGTTGACCAAGACCAAATTTAATATAGAAGTTTAACTTTACTCAACGGGAGTGAGTGGTGGTTTGTTAGGGTTAGTAGTAACTGGAATCTGACTGGAATCTGTTAAACGATGTGCTACAACATTGTCCCTGAAATTTGTCTAGCAGACTTCTCTTTGACCCTTTTAAATGAACCAAGGGGCGGGCTAGCTGCCTACCTCTCTCCCTGCCGTTCCTCATGTTGGCCTCCTCCTCCTCCACGAGGTCGTCCACTGTAAAGACGACACCACAGAGAAACTCAGTCCACAATCAAATCCCCCATAGCAGTACACCCACACTCTGGGAAGAACGTTCACAGGAGAGGAAGCTGTTAGACAAAGGAGAGAAGCACGGTGGAAGTGACCACTGGAGTTTGGGGACTTGAAATGGCGTCAGCACATAAGACATGTTTATTACAGGGAGAAAACAACTGATGTTTTGGAAGCTTATATTCTGAAGGCTGAACATTGGAAACACTACTCATCCCGTTCCACTGTGGGAGTTAATCTCTGCTTCCGTCACAGTCGATACCCTGAGGGCGACCATCATGGGCACGCTGACGCCGGTGTCAAAATAAAATCAAAGAGAAACATTGCGTTGGATTCACATTTCCTCTGCTTTATTCATGCAACAGAATCCCCACTAAAACAGTAATCAAGGATCCTGAGGACACATCGATATCCCAGAGTACAAAGAGAAGAAGAAACCAATTTAGATAGGAACACGACCAACAAACCACGATGGTAATACATAGAGGTTGACAGAGGACGCCGAGACTGACCTGAGTGGAGCTCTTTCACCAGCGACGACATTGTGTTTGTAATTGAGTCTGCAGCCACCAGCAGGTCATTCCGGAGGTTTCTAGGCACACCTAGGGTGGGGGGGAGGTCGTTTTCTGTTGATATGCATTTTTTCTTTATGTGATAACTGCAGAAGTAAACACATTTGTATTTCTTAATCCAGTGAGTTGGCGCCCAGCAGGTGCATGTGAGTGGACTCAGAGCAGCGTGAGATAACAAGGTCACCGAGTGAGGCTCACCCTGAGCAAAGGCCTCCAGCACGTCTCCGCCCACCCCGGCCAGGCAGTCCTGGGGGGTGTGGGTGGGCGTGGAGCCCGCCGACGTGGAGCGTATGGGCATGGGCATAGAGCAGCCGGCGCCGTGGCTCGGGGAGGAATGGGGGGAGCCGCCCGACTGAGACTAGAGAGGTCAACGAGAAAGAGAGGGAAAAAGAATCACCTTTTTAATACATATAGTGAGTGTTGAAATGTATTCCCGAATTCAACCATCTAAGTTAAAGCCTCTGCTGAAAATATCTCTGAATTTAACCATCTCATTTATAGCAGCACTACAAGGCATTCTCGAATTAAACCATCTAAATTAAAGCAACATTACGATATCGTAGAATACAATCTAGATCAACGCAGCCATAAAATGTGTTTCACAAATGCAGGTAGAAGTGAAGAAGGTCCCATTTTAAAACCCTCCAACAGTAGGAAATGTATCTGGTGGATCTAGCAGGGGAACTCAGTAGTAGATGAATATTGCCTTACCGGCTTCACAAGGGAGAGTTTCATTAAAGCTAACATATGGAAAACATAACCTCACTACTTTCCTATCGCGGTGAGGCCAGGACACTCACGCCTAACACCACTCTCTCTCTCTTTCTCTCTCTCGTTCTCTCTCTTCCTTTCACTCTCTCAGTCTCTTGGCTTCTCTCTCTCTCAATCTCTGTCCTTTTCTCCTTCAATCTCTCTCCATTTCCACATGGCTCTCTCCTTCATATTCTCTCTCTACTCCGTCTTCTTTGCTTTCCTTTCTCTCTGTCCCCCACTCTCTTTCTGTCCTTGTGTGTGTATGGTGCAAGTTCCATGCCACATGGCAGTGAGCCAGGCAGCAGATGGCTAGCCCAACCTCAGCTGAGGTCTGTGTAGAGGGCTAGAGGCTAGAGGAGGTTTCTACTGATTAAAGGAGATCTGACATGGGGGCCAGTGAGTAGCACACCGCCCCCTCCCCCCAGACACCCCAGGACCCCATGCAGTTTGAGATACCTCCTGTAGCCAGACTGTAGCGCTGCCTCACACCAACTGGTCCTTAAAACCACAACACCACTGGTAGATTAGTTAGCATTGTGAGTGCGCTTTAGGTTAAACACATGCTAACGTGTGCAGAGGCTGTCATTGGCTGATCTGGTTATCAGGTGATGAGATACTGATGTGAAACACCTGGGCCACGCTTATTGGACTGAACTGAAGGGCGTTCACAGGGGAACAGGCCGCCCTGAAGCCCCAGAATGAGAAACACCTCTGATTGGTATTTAATGGCTTGTTTGGCTCTTTTTTTATTTTTTTGTCTGAAGTACCGTATTTCCCGCACTATAACGCGCACCGGATTATAAGGCGCACCTTCAATGAATGACCTATTTTAGAACTTTTTTCATAAATAGGGCGCACCGGATTATAAGGCGCATAGCATAGAAGATACTGTGAGTGTGATACTGTGAGATACTGGGACTGTGAGTAAGCGCCGTAAAATGCTGTGTGCACTGACTACGATAGCCGTAATGCTGCAAGCGGTGTGGCTTTATCGTAGTCGTAGTGAAACATTTTATTATTATTATTAAATTGTTTTTGTTGGTTTTTCATACTGAAACATTTTGACAGAGCGCCGTTTACAACCAGTATGGATCAACCAATTAACCAATTGATCCATATATAAGGCGCTTTTTGAGAAAATTACCGGCTTTTAAGTGCGCCTTATAGTGCGGAAAATACGGTACTCCTATTAAGTGAATATCCATGTTGCCTAGGAAACAACCGAGTGGGGTGGGTATAGGATCATCATCACATCATCATCACCATAATCATCAGCACCATAATCACTTTCATCATACTGCTCATCATCATCATCACCGTCAAACATCATCATCAAAGGGTTAAACTCACTGGAGCTGCGGTATGGCCACTCTGTGCTCTTATTTAAGGACAGAGGCTTAAAGATGATATTAAACGTTCCAGAATCCTCTCATGAGTTTTCGGGGGGGGGGGGTCTCACTTACGGTCTGTTTCTGCTCCTCATCCTGCAGTAGCCAGCCGGGAGGTGCGGAGTGAGGGGAAGGGAGGAGGGATAGAGAGGAGAAGAGAGCCAGAGAGTGAGAGACTGAACGCTGGCCCCAAAAAGAAGAAGGGATTAATGTCCATGACATGCACAGTACGGGCGAGGGAGTTCTAGAAACACACGCAGACCACCGACAATCAGAGCTCATCTTGTACGGTGAGCTGACATCGATAGAATCTGCAGGAAGCTGAAAGCTTTCAGAGTGGTAGAGTAGGTTGATTAGATCGATTCGGGGGAGTTGGGGTTGAGTGAATTCAGGTCCATTTTATTTGTATAGTCCTTGATCCCAGTTGCGGTCTCAATGGGCTTCACCGGCCAGCATCAGGACATTAGCCCATCTAACCCTAGACAGAGATCAAACTCCCCTAACACAAATCGGCGAAGACACCTTGGACACAGGGGAGGGGTACTCTGCGCTTTCCTTCTGAAGCATGAACTAAAATGGACTCTATTCATATTTCCGATGGAATATTTGAGTAGATGTCAGGAGGTGAGATCACTGTTTTGATATGAAAAGTATGATTGTGTTTATTTTCTTTGTCATGTTGTCCGTGTCTTTAGACGCAGATCGGTCAACTCGTAGAACAGAGGTGTTAATCTCAACCAGACTTGAATGGTTGAATTAAAGTAAAAAAAATATATTATATATGTATAAATCATAATAATAAATAATAAATATAACCACAAGCTGTGATTAACGGGGTCCGAGCAAAATTAAAAGTCAAGAGCAAACTAATGGAAGATAGATATGGAAGATATATAAATATGACATAATTATGAAGGAAAGGTGTTTCCCTTAATGCCATAATGTGCCTCGGCTTTCAGGTGAGTGGGCTGCAGAGCAATGGCCGAATGTCATGTTTAGCTTGTTCATGATGCTCTAATCTCTCAACGTAAGGATCACCAATACAAGGCATTATCAAATTGAGCCACTGACAAACCTGTACTGTAGCCTCATTCACATGTTGAAAATGTCAATTGATAAGCACACAACATCAAGAAAACTCCAAGCACACATTTCTCGAGTGAATTAAGGGCTTTCTTAAAAGAGTACAGATCTGAAAATGGTCCTATAAGAAAAATGGGTTAACTGCTCCAAATTTATTGGAGCATATATTTCTGAAGTAAAAAAAAAAAAAAAAAAAGTCCAGGTCAATCTGGTGAAGAGAAATAAGCCAAATTCATGATTTGCAATAGCGCCACCTTTGGGTGCAGTAACAAAAATGTGGGTTTATGGGTAGTGGGGCTTATTGGTAACCATACCTGAAAATATCAAGAGTTTTCGACTTACGGTATGGGCTGCAGTATGACTTTTACAAAATTTCAGGGAAAAATGAACGGTACAGAAACAATAGGATAATAATCCCACCCAGCATGGGGGGTATCAGAACATGGTGGGTGTGGTGGGGCGGTACCTTCAGCAGCCTCATCAGCCCCTCCAGCTGCACCATCAGCTCACGCCGGCTCTCCTGCAGCGCCGACATGCGGCGCTCCAGCTCGTCCTTCCTGTGTCTGGACGTCACAACGGTATGTCAGGACACCTCTGGCATTGGTGTTATGCTCCACGTGCAGTGTTGCAGGTTGTGTATATTCTATGTGATGTATTCTATGTTCTATGTTGTTTATGGTCCAATGTACCACTTTCAAGGTTGTTGTTCTATGCTCTGGGTTAAACGGTTCTATGGCCTAGGTTCTATGTTTTATGTTCTATGGTATATGAAGCTACCTGATGATCTGACGGACTGTTTTCTAAAATAAAAAGAGGAACGCTTATTAATCACAATTTACCCAACACTATTGTGACGACAAACAAATGATCAGCTATCTACTTTGACACAATCATGTTTATCCTTCACCTCATAAATTTATGATTTTGAATTTACTAGGATGAAAACATATTAATTCTTTGATCGATTTTCAAATGATATAGCAAAATGGTAATCCAAACGCTACCAATAGTCGAACATGTAGGAGTTGAAATGTTATGCAGATCACCACCCTCTAGTGTCCACATGCTGTACTACATTGGGACTAATTCAAGATGCACAGAGCCAGAGTGCTCGTGCTTGCCTGCCGGGCATGTTGTCCAACACACTCAGAACCAGCTGCTCCCTCCAGACTATCTATCTCCACACATTCTTCCATGCCCAGAGGCCAGAGAAAACCAACACCGGGCCCAAAACATTCCTCTCCATCATAATAAACAACCTGGCTCCATTCACAGATTATGTTGTCATAAATCTAAAGGTTGACCGCTATCGCGTCTAAGCTGTTGGATTTCTAGCCCTGACTTGGTGGAATGCAGATATTCTATCCAGCAATCTAAATGTATTATTACTCAGAGGAGTCCAGCAGGACTCAGCTAGTCTCCCTGAGGGTCTCCTTAGAAAGTTAATCCACCGTTTTCACCATTATGTTAAAGGATGATGGTGTATATATATCTGCTGAATCATCGTTTACATTTTAAGAGGTTTTGGAATGACATTTGTAATGTATTCACCAGTAAAACTATCTTGTACTCTCTTATCCTATGTGTAGAAATATATATAGTATAGGATGCACTGTTTAGTTAGGGAAAACATTGATTTTTGCATCAGGATATACAGGAATTATTCTCATATTGATCTTTGGCAATAGATTATTTGTAATATTCCCAGGGAACAGCTTACTCGGGTCACCCTGCAAGATGTCACATAGTCCATGTATCTGCCTAGGTTTGACTCACTTACAGATTCTCAATCCATCATTGGAATTGTTTATGAGGTGCCATTATCTGGTTAAACTCCTCATCTGTTGGACTGTCCTCAGAGGAAGGTGATGGTGAAGGTGGGATTGTTCTGACGTACCTGAGGAGCCGTAGCTCGGCCAGCAGGGTGGGGTTCTGCTGGGCCTTCTCAGGGGTGGGCTGAGATGCCTGCTCGTGTTCCAGACGCAGCCGCTGGATCTCCTGGAGAATCTCCCTGGAGAGGAGTGAACCCCAGCGGTCAGGGGGCACCGACACAGACCTCCCCCCAAGCCTCACAGACCTCCTCAACCTGACTTCTAGCATTCATTTTGTCCTTGTTCTTGCCTTATTGCATCATAACTCATAACTTATCTTGTCTCATCGTATCAAAACGTAACATATTTTGTCTTAACAAATCTCAACATGGATAATATTAATACATCTTATCTTACCATAAAGTTGCTATTTGTATGATGAGCCCCTCCCAGATAGTAAGTGGCAGACAGTGTTCTATTCTATCTTTGTATGATGCGATATAGCGTTGCTCACATTGGCTGGGGGGGCGTGAGTGGGAGGGCTTTTGGGAGTTTTGTAGTAAGATTTTTGTTAACAAAGAGGAGTACTCGCTGGCCGACATTTAATCTTTTTAATCTTATTGATAACATTATCGAGATCAATAGCGATCAAAATTGACAGCAGATATTTCAAGGTAATTTGAGCAACGAGTTTGTTAAAATGTTACACTTTGCAACTTTACCATATCTTATGATATCTAGACTTATGATCCTATCTTCTCTCCTTTTCTCTCATCGTATCATATCTTATCTTAAGATATCTTGACATCTTGTATCTCATCATACGGTATGTCATCCTCTCTGAGCGTATCCTCGCATTGGATCTGACCTCAGTGCCTTGTGTTTTAATAAAACACAAGACATGTGTTTTATTAAGACCTATCGTCCGACCTCTGCTATATTTCTTTCTGAATAGTAAATGCAGTGTATTTATAGATCACTCCTCTTGCCGGTACTGACACTGAGAGAGAGCTATAGAGAGAGAGCTGGGGGGGAGGTGAGAAGAGGTGGCAAGGATATTATTGTTATCCAGGAGCCTACGGCCAGACTGAAGCCCGCCGCTGGGTTTGTTATTTCTAAAATCTCTTTAACTCTGACCGTCAAAATAGAAATCCCCAAACACCTCAAAAAGCATCACATTGAAATGGCAGAAGCCAGCACTCTATTTGACGCTGTGTATCGGTATCCATCTCCAAGCGGTCAGGCTGGTTCATCTCTGGGTGCCATGACGCTTTGTGACAGGCGTAGTGCGTTTGGAAAATAATTTCAACTGAAAGCGAGGAGGAGAAGTGGCTGGAGGGAGTGACAGATTTTGTCAGTCAGTCAGTCAGTCAGTAAGTCAGTTAATTTGTTTAGTCAGTCAGTCAGTCAGTTTAATCAGTCATTAAGTCAGTTATTCAGTCAGTGAGTCAGTTAGCTATTCAAACAGTAAGTGAGTCAGTAAGTCAGTTAGTTTTTTTTGTTTAGTCAGTCGGTGAGTAAGTGTAATCAGTCAGTCACTCACCTGTTCTTGTGCTCCAGTTCGGCGATCAGCTGTCTCTGCTGTTTGTTGGCGTCGAAGTTGAAGCTCAGATCCGTGGGAGGACATTGTTGCTGGAACACCAGAGTTATCATAATGGGATTAACAGTACCGGACCATAACACTGTCAAACCAGGCCACCTGAGTATGACTTGGCAGTTTTCTTCAGCTTCCCTTTTGTTTGGAGCAGCTTGCTGTACTCTAGCTTGTGCTATTGTTTATTTTCCCCCCAGTGACATTTTCTACTTGGTAAGGTTGATTATCTTGTCATGCAGCCGGGCGCTGACAATAAACACATTGTACTTTATCCAGATACTGTCATGGAAACCACCTGGAAATATGTGCTTTAATTCAATAATTGAAGACACTTTTATCCAAAGCAACCTTCCCGACTTACCACGACTAGAGGAGCATGACCAATTCTCTAGTCGTGTTCTCACCCTGACCACGACTAGAGGAGCTTGACCACTTCTCTAGTCGTGTTCAGACCCTGACCACAACTAGAGGAGCATGACCACTACTCTAGTTGGGGTCAGACCCTGATCCCGACTAGAGTAGCCTGACCAGTCTGATGAACAGATGGCGGCTCCCTCACCGTAGAGTTCCCTGCCTCGGCAGCGAGACGGGCGGCGTAGCGCGCGATGAGACGGTGTTCTTCGTCCAGTCTGCTGGGGCTCTCCAGAACACTGAGAGAGAGAGAGAGAGAGAGAGAGAGAGAGAGTGTGTGTGTGTTAGAGAGAGAGAGTCGGCTTTAGGCTCCATCTCTGCATAGAGAGTGAAAGACTGTGTTAGAGAGAGAGAGAAGGACTGTGTAAAAGAGGGAGAGAGACATCCATTACCCTAATCTTAAATGGAAAGTGCTTTGGAAACGGCCAAATTTGTAACATTGCTGTTATCCCCCAAACATATTTGACCTCCTAAATGGCAGAAATCCTAACAATGAGCGTGATAGATGGCAGGTGGGTGGAGAGCGTGGTTCTGCTGTAAGAACGACCAGACACAATGGAGGATACAGCAGACCAGATGCATTAGTGGCTGTGCCAGAAGGCCTCCAGTGGGCCTGCAGAGGCTGGCCGGGCCGGGGAGAGGGGGGGGAGCGGCTTGGCAAACGGTCCAGGACCAGATGACAGCACGCGTATGGCGACTGTCTGGGAGAGTGGTCTGAAGTGTGGTGGGGGGGGGGGGGGAGACAGCAGGCTCACTCTGTGTCCACCAGTCTTTCACTCTAATACACATATTTATTATCATCATTATGGAAGTGCTGGATAAAAAACAACTGAACCCATTACTAATGCTAATGCTAACACGGTGTAAATGTAGGACTAGATCCTCACTCATCACAACAAAATATACTTTTTGTCCAGCAGTTGAAATGTGTCATATATCACAAAAGACACAATAAAGGTGTTTTGTTTATGTGTTTACTTTATGGTTGATTTGTTAGGGACAGATATAATGTACTCAACGTCAATCTGAGAAGAGCTATCCGATCATAGTTTCTATACGGAGGCTAATTTGCCACACTGTGCCCTCAAAGGACTTTTGTGGAATGAAGAGATTTGAACAGTGAGGTAAAAACAGCAGGCTAAAGATATGTCTCCTAACTCTTATTAGGTCTATTGGAAACAAACCTGAGTCAATATTAGCCGCTACGCTACGGTTACCCTGATATGACACCTCCTTCAAGCACCGCATTAGCCCGTCTGATTCAGCAATGGTGTGCTCTGCATTTAATAATTCTCGCTGAGTCATCTACTCTGCATTCACATATTCCACATATTCACATAGCCAGTTAGCTCTGTGCGTAGCTTGAATGAGTGACTAAGCCATTAACCAGACCAACAACAACAACAACACATAAACAACCATGTTTACACCTCAAAAATAGTCCCCCTCCGGGCGTTCGTTGGCATCTCGGCCTACTACCGTGCAATCACACCCACGCACAAATAAAATGCCCACCAGACAGCTAATGTATCGCTCAGCGGATCAGTCTGCCTGCTGGCGTCAACAAGCCCAGCTCCTGCAGCCACTCCAGTCAATCACTTCATACTCGGCCATATTTCACCCTCAAAGTTTCTCGGCTTTAAATTAGAAAGTCGTCAAGCTCCGACGACAGCCCATGATTAGGACTATGGTGATGACAGGGTCTTAAATCCCCTGACATCCCGGGCCCTGCATGACTAACAGGGAGCAGATTGCGGGATGTCAGCCCGTCCTTGGCTGACCCCCAGCCGGCCGGAGTCTTCAGCGCCCGGGCCGACGGCCGGACACGACGGGACAGACGCCGCGTCAGCAAGGGCGAAAGTCTTAGGAAGGAGGCAAACCTTAAAGAAATGTCATTTTTTTCTTGTCTGGGTCCCAAATAAAGGAGCTTTGACATTTTTCATGGGGAATGACGTTCAGGTCGGTCGGAGCCGCGAGGAGGACCGACAAATCTGCATTATTCAGCAACTCTCTCCTCCTCTGCATCTCAGGACTTATGAAGTCACCTCGACAGCAGCACAGCCACCGAGGCAAACACGAGGACGTATACCGACACGCTCATGTTTACAAACTCAATGTGACAGTGTGTGTGTGTGTGTTAGTGTGAATGTGTGTGTGTGTGTGTGTGTGTGTGTGTGGGTGCGTGCGTGCGTGTGTGTGTGTGGGGGGGCTGTTTTATCCACAGATTCTGGCAGCGCTGCCAGACCAGGACAAGACGCCTCAGCTGATCAAACGGCCCCGCCGACGGCCGCAGACATGATGCCAGAGCTGCTTTGAAATAGAGCCAACAAGGGGCTTAAAGCACCATTCCTGCCCTAAATATAGAGATATACAAACACAGCACACACTCACACGTGCAAACACACACACAGAGAGACCCTCGACAGAGGGCATGTGGCGTGCATGTCATCGGCACGAGACAGACTTAAAGGTAGCGAATAAGGTAACTTCTTCAAACTCGCTCTCTAAAACGCCTTTTTCCCTTCGTTGAAGAACTATTGACTTCATGGAGAAGCATGTGTGGTACATGCTTGCCCTTCAGCGGTCCGTACGGGCAACACACACCGCCTCAACGGTCAACATTACACAGAGGTCCCAAAACCCCTGGCCTCGCTCAGTCTCGAAAAGGCAACACACTCCGCCTCAACGGTCAACATTACACAGGTCCTCAAAACCCTGGCCTCCGTGATGTGAAGAGAAATAAATGTAATCACATTAAAAAAAATTGCCGTCTCGTTTTATGTCGGATATGAAAGTAGTAACTTTTTATATGGTCGAATCAAGCAGGTAAAATATAAGGGTTAATAATATAAGTGTTGAGTAAGGCGGTTTAACCGATATATGAGAACAACAGTTTCACACAATTGCCTCATTATTATGAAAGAGGAGACAGCAGTTCCTTGTCGTACTCAATTTCCCCCAGCAATAAGTCCAGAAACTAACTTACACCCCAACTTAAAAATAATAACATTCTTGCTCTAAAGTGTCTCTAAAAACTCATTACCATTTCTGTTGAGTGTCTCAGCAGTGCTTTGGAGCATCTTTGTATGCCGAAAAAAGATCTAGAGAAACAGCCCCCCCCCCCCCCCCCGCCCCTCCCCGGGGCTGTTCCCATTGCACTCGGGTGAAAAGACGGGGCAGATGAAATCCTGGTAGATATAGTCCAGCCCCAAAAAGGCCATATTTTAACTGAACATACAACTGTTAAAGACAGCATTACAGAACTCAATCCAACACTGAGCAGTTAGCTGGTTCATTAGCCATTGTGCATAGATTCATAATAATAATAATTGTTCCAATAAATTCAGCTGCAGGGGACTTGAATAGCTATTTGTGTATTTTGTCATAAAAACAATGAAGAGGCTTTTATTCCCTTTTAGTCCCTTTGGACCACTTCCACACTGAGAGTTGAATCTTTCTGAGATACATGTCATCGATGACCAGGTCGGGGTTAAGGCGTCTGGTTCAAGGACCGTACTAGCTGTTGACACGCTAAGCCTCTGAGCGCTGTGTGGCGTGCTCGTCAACCCTCTGAGAAGGCGCCGCTGATACCTCTCGACATGTGTAACGAATCCTCTTCCATAAACACGCCCACACCAGCGTCAACACACAGCTCGGATGTAGGAGCGTGTGGAAAACAAATTAAATTGGTCTCATCTCGTTTTTTCCTTCAGTTGATGTTTCGACTGAAGAGAGACCAGACATTTACAACATTCTCACCGACTGTCATATGATACAACTTGAGCAGTGACAACACAATCTGACATGTGTGGAGCCTCTCATAGTACTCTGTGCTATATCCTTCAGCAGTTATACCAACAACAGGGAAGTCCCTGGAAGTCAGAGTTTGATGCTGATTGCTATGTGTTTCCTCCTTTCTCCCACCAGGTTCATAGGGAGTTCATTCCCTTGCTTGAGGGGTTAAACCTCAGGTTGGTGTTGTTGGTCTATGGTCTGAGCCGTGACCTTTTTTATCACATTATCTAAAGGCGCTAGACAATAAAGACGCGGTGAGTTGAAGCGGACCTTTACCATGGCTAGGGTACTCACCTCTTGGTGGGGGTCGGCGCCCCGGTGGACATGATCAGTGTGTCGTTCATGTTGTGGGCGGCACTCTTCGGCTGACTAAAAACACAAGATGACAGGTATGTCTTTAAAGGCCACTGAATTAAGGCGACCATGAGTGAATCATAATCAAGAGGAAGACGATAATCACAAATCACATGATCACCACCACTTTTTTGTCAAGAATTTGTTCCAGCAGATGTGATAGTTTTCCTAGGGGTGGGAGTAAAATAAATAACCGACTTTAAAGACTTGAACCCTATTAAAATAGGCTCAGGTAAGCCCTGCAGACAAGCCAATCTAATTAGAGGGGAGGCCTTTGCCATTGCAGCAGGTAATTTACTTAAGTAAACAAAACCTGCAGGGTCCTGCTAGGTGGGGTTGGTGTGTACCTACACCAATGAGAGGTGTCACGTGTCCTGGCGCCACCTCTGATTGGTTAATCAAAGTGTCTGTGCATCTTAGGTTTCATCAATGTTCATGAACGAGAGGCCAACTGAGATGCTTTCCTTCCTTCCTTCCTTCCTTCCTTCCTTCCTTCCTTCCTTCCTTTCTTCCTTCCTTCCTAACTTCCTTCTTTCTTTCTTTCTTTAATTTCTTCTTTCTTTCCTTCCTTCTTTCTTTCGTTCTTTTCTTCTTTCTTTCCTTCCTTCTTTCTTTCGTTCTTTTCTTCTTTCTTTCCTTCCTTCTTTCTTTCTTTCTTTCTTTCTTTCTTTCATTCCTTCTTTCTTTCTTTCATTACTTCCTTCACTTTTTATGTCTATCTTCCTTTCACATTGCACACTCAGGTTTTTTTGGTGAAACATAGTAATCGTTCTTTATTTTCAACATTTCACATAATCACGTTCGATCACTTAACTGTCATGGACTGTTTCATTTTGAAAAGCAGATACACCGAAAGAAATCAACAAACTAACTTGGAAACTGCTTGGAAATGAGCAAGTGGATCTCCCCAATTAACCAAAATCAAATTGAGTGTCTGTTGTGCACGTCTCTCTCTGGCTCCTATTAAAACAGCCCGTCAGGTTAGCCTTTTCTATCAGACCTTTGGAGATATTCCCTCAAGACTCAGCATAACGAATTCAAGCAGGCGAGCTCGGTATGGCTTGTGATGGGGCTTCATGCCTTATCACTCATTCCTAATTCCCGGGTTTCTCTTTTAAATTATAGTACAATATAAATACAACACAGTACACAGAGACACTAACAACGGTAGGCATTTGCATAATTCCCCACACAGCACACGCATAATGAATAACATCACAGCAAAACAGTGAGAAACGCACATCATCTCATCCACTCCCTGTCACGGCTCTCACCAGTATCTCACACCTGCGTTAACATTAAGTTTAGTGTAGTTATTGCTTTAGTCATGCTGCCCAACCAAATGTCCCCTCGGGGTCAACTACAGAACCCCATCTAATCTTATCTAATCAAATCAAATTGTTTCACATTTTAAGTGATATAAACCAAACACAACACAACAGTACATCCCTTACGGCACTAAAAGCACTCCTCCACCTCCCCGTCCCCATCTTCGCTCTGACTGTCCTGCCTGTCTCTATTCCGGCGGTAAGAGAAGCCGCTGTAAATCCAGCCTTGTGGCGGCAGAGCAAGCAGAGCCGGGGGGAGAGGACCTACCTCCTGTGTGGGTGGACGGCGACCGGCCTGGATCAACACAGCCAGCCAGCCAGGCAGCGCTTGGGTGTTTCCAGACGCCCAGACTGCACTGAGCAGTGGAGCATCTCTACGCTCCCCACTACTGCCGCCGCCGCCGCCAGTCTCCAAGGAAACTCACTGTGGTCACGTGACCGCAGTGACGACAACGCAGAGAGCCTTGCTCTCTCTTGCTCACTCGCTGTCGCGCTCTATCTCTTACGCGGTGGGTCTCTCGCTGTCTCGCGTTCTCTTTCGCTCTCTTGCTCTCTCTCTCTCTCTCTCTCTCTCTCTCTCTGTGTCCCTCTGTCTCTCTGTCTGTTGCTCACTCTTTCAGTTATGGTCCATTGACAATCCATACACACAGACATGATACACACATAAGCAGACACAAACATACATACACATACACAAACAAACCCACACACAATGGGTTTAAATGTCACACAAAAACATTTCATAATTGCATAATCCCTCCATTTAAAGGCGATCTCTCCTCACGGCTGTATGGAAGGTAAAAACAGCTGTGTTCCCTTTAAGTGATGACATGAACACATCCTGTTGCTGCTGCTGACCTCACAGGCACACCTGAGTGAGGTTACATAATAAGCTCACCTCATATCTATAAATAATCCTCCAATGATTCTTAATGCACCCACTGAAACTCAGAAGACCTAGCATTAGCATTAGCATAGACTGTTTATTAATCTCTTGGTTAAAGACCTAGCCGTCTTCCCCCCCCCCCCCCCCCCCCCCCCCCCCCCCCCGAGGTCAGACAGGCAGCGGTTTAACATAAAGCAGGTTGTGACTCCGACATCCAAAGCCCTGCATTGCGCTAAAGCCCCATGACACTACGGCGCGGAGCAGGACAAAGCATACTGTTAACGGTGCGTGAGCCGAGAGGGACGAGGGGGACGGGACACGGGCGCCGTGGCGATGCGCCGTGCTCCCTTTGTTCTCCTCCCTGACGCCGACACGTCTGCCGGTCATCATTCGGCCACTCGGCTAAAGAAAGAATCCCCAAACCTAAACTCCACTAACCCCCCCCGTTCCCTCCGCTGACCCCTCTGTGCACCCTCCTTGTCAATACCCCCCCGGCCTCCCACCTTCCTCCTCCTCCCAACCCCACCCTCAACCTCCTCCTCCCAACCCCACCCTCAACCTCCTCCTCCCAACCCCGACCCCCCCTCCTCCTCCTAACCCCACCCTCCTCCTCCTCTTAACCCCACCCTCCTCCTCATCCTAATCCCCACCCTCCTCCTCCTAACCCCACCCTCCTCCTCCTCCTAACCCCACCCTCCCCCTCTCAACCCTCCCCCATTCCTCCTCCCAACCCCACCCTCCCCCTCCCAACCCCACCCTCCCCCTCCTAACCCCACCCTCCCCCTCCCAACCCTCGCGATGTTCTGGAGGTTAGTATTAAAACAAAATAACGGTGTTATTGACCAAAAGGGTCAAGATAGTCACTAAACCGAAAGGTTTGGGGTTTAAATCCTGTTGTGCACAGTCTAGCCTGTAGGCAACCTTGAGCAAGATGCCCTTTCGCCTCTTGCTGCTTAATGACCAGTTAGCTGAAACAAAAATGAAAAACATTTTTTCAAACATGTGCATGCGTTACGGTGTCCCCTCGTCTCGGAGGTGATGGGATATTTCAGTACGCCATCAGGACAGCGAGGCCTTCCTTGTGGAGGACATCTGAGAGCCACTACCTCCCGTCACTCCCCCCCCCTCCCGGCTCAGATGTTCTGATCAAACCTGACGCCCTGCCCTTATTCTGCCATTGTCTTTCTATCTGGAGGGGGGGGCTGACTGAAACACACATTCATATAGACACACACACACACACATATATATATATATAGATCCACACACACACACACACACACACACACACACACACACACACACACACACACACACACACACACACACACTTTTATTGTGGACAGCCACTATATCTTTATGAGTCTATCTCTCCAACATTATCTCTATCATGAAAACAAGGCTTCTACCCTGCCAATGGAAACACACAGGGTGGCACTGCAGCACATATTACATCTACAGTACAAGCTAGGGAAATAAGCAGTTTGTTGGTTTATGGTTGTTTCCACACTTGGTAATACCTAAGAAAGCTATTACTTTCTCAAACGTCTCATTGCTTTCAAGAGTCTTATGATCGACACTACAAGAATCCCCTTCCACACCAACCCCACCTAATCATCCCAAGCCGCACTAATTGGTGTTACACGGTTGCACAGCCAGTTGAAGTTGATGAAACAGTCTAGATTATATAGCTTGCTATAAGAAGAAAATGCTTGAAGAAAATGTCTGAAATAACTGGAATCAACATTCCAGTATGAACGGACTAAAAGGCCAGTGAAAGATCTCGGATCTATTACGTATTAATGTATGAGTTTGTTGGTGAACTTTGTAGAGCTCTTTATGGTGAGATTACGCCCCCGCTCTCAGATAACCCGATCAAGAGGAAGGCAGCGGAGAGGCTGCGTCACTGCCATGACAGATGGAAGTGTTTGTTGTGGAGTAACATCCTCATATCAGGACAGAAGCAGCCAGACGCCACAGAGGGACGTCTCGGATGCCAATGCTCGTCTTGATAACCTCAAAAAGTCAAGGAACACAGACATCATGTCAACCTTGAAATAGCATCCCGCAAAAGCAACATGATTTTACGTTATCTGCACTTTCATTTTCCCTTCAATACAACTTCCAAATGGAAAATCAATTACGTAAAATACATAAAACATAATCTTGGAGATTATGTAGGGGGCACGATTCAACATTGCTGTGGGATTTGCCCAGGGTAATAAACTCAAATAACAACTTTGGCTTCACTAAAGCACTACGCAGCTCATCCACCGCGAAGCAACTGTCTCAAAGAATGAAGCATCTCGGGAAAACAAATGGTGTCAAACATCTTTAATCGTGTCAGACAAAAGACTTTTGTAGCATAAGGCTACAAAATAATAACCATCATACAGATCTGCCCTGGCTCTCAAGGAATTTGACTCAGAGCAGATCCATATTATATAAGGATATGGATTAGTGGTGTAGGGTCGAGGGCCCTGTGGAGACACTTTGATATCGTTTAGGCCCCAAAACGTTCTGTAAATCAAGATGAATCCCCTTATGTAACACAATTTCATGGTACACAGCCTCGATGCCCAGGGCGTATCCAATCATCCTCATCCTTCAGAAAGGATTTACAAAAAATTATAATAATTGTTGGTCTATGTAATGAATTGTAAATGTATGTAAATTGTTTTCGCCTCAACCGAAATGCATGACATGAGAGAGAAAGATGGCGAGAGCGAGATAGAGAGAGAGAAAGAGAAAAAGAGCGAGATAGAGAAGGAGACAGAGAGAGAGGGAGAGAGAGAGAGAGCTATCCTTTCCTCATTGCCCTCTATCCCCTCCTTCTCCTTCATCATCAGCTGTTCTATCTAATGAAACAACAATGGGAAGCAGTAGAGGACCGGAGAGAGGGATCCTGCTGCCGTCTGTAGGGACGGCTGCTCAGGGCTTCACTCCAGAAGGGGATGATATCAGTCAAGCAGCAAAATGGAAAATGATGCCAATGTGTTTATGCTCTGTCTATTTCTCTTGGCGTTGGCTGAGCTCACCCTCCAGCCCCCCGATGTCACTGCCTATCAATTACAGAGCGCCTCAGCGCCCAGAGCCCGTGGTTAAGGCACAGCCTCGTCCGTCTCGGTGGGGACTTGAGGAAGGAAGCTGAAACATGCTATGCTATGACACATGCAAGGAGAAAAAAGAGCGATGTGTGATTTCTTAACAAGTGTCTTTCTTGTTTTGAAAGGGACTTCACAGGTGTAACATGGGTGTACTGCAGGTGGGTCTTCACAAATGTGATCAGATTGGAGTCGTACTATTCAGAGGCGATGTTCGTTAAACATCAATGTTTTGGATGACACTAGGAACGGCCAAGTTCTCTGCGTGAACGTAACACATTCTACATAGACATCAAGATGTGTCTTTTTCAGTGACTTACAGCATGATCCGTTGCCATTGGAACAGAACGATGGAAGCCGGCATAGCCAAACACACTCGCCCGAGCTTATCAGCATACACCACACAACAACCACAACAAACTACAACAAACAAACAAATAACAATAATGCGCTGGGGATGGGGGAGTATTGCTCCGACAGGGTCAATAGTGAATACTGGGCAGCATGTGACTCAGGAGGTAGAGCCGGCTGGCTGGTAACCGGAAGGTTGCTAGTACGATCCCCGGCTCCTCCTAGCTGGGTGTCGAGGTGTCCCTGAGCAAAACACCTCACCCTAACTGCTCCTGACCAGCTGGCTGTCGCCTTGCATGGTTGACACCACTGTTGGTGTGTGTGTGTGAATGGGGGAATGTTAGGCAATGTTGTAAAGCTCTTCGAGGGGCCACTGGTTAGGAAAGCACTGTCTAAATGCTGTCCATTTACCATTTAAAAGACAACCCCACAGTTTAACTGGACGGTTCGGCAACACTTCCGTTATGCGATGACTAGATCCAGAATAGGGATGTGGACTTACACGTTGTGTGTGTGTGTCTCCTGCGGCCGCTCCGCCTGCTCTGGGAAGAGGGGGTGCGGTGCCTCGCCCAGGGGGACGCAGCCCAGGGATTTGCTGATGGCGTGGCTCAGCTTCTTGGCTGGAGACTTCTGCAGAGAACACAGCAGAGGAGAGACGCTAGGCCGGGCTGGTAGGCCTCTAGATAGACTGTGGACAGTGGGTCCACGCACAGTACCGTCTGGACACCATGAACCCCAGACAGCAAAATTAAACCAAATACAAAATATTTATATATATATATATATATATATATATATATATATATATACCATGGTCTGCAGGAATAATCGATTCTGATTGGCTGCAGGGTGTGCATTAACTCCTGATATACGGACACCTGCCAAGTAGTTCCAGTCAAATTGTCTGTTCAGCCTTCAAAACGAGAGCTGGTTAATTGTGAAAAAATGCATTAAACTGTAATCGGAAAACGCGGTTATATGTTATAGACCCTATAGTATCTGTGGTATAAAGGCTGGGACGAATTTCAAATAATAAATATGTACAATGCATAACGTTAGCTCTCTGGTTCATAGCTCAGCGGACTAGAATACCTCCCGTTGCCAAGTCGTAGCTAAGGTCTGTCCTATTTACTGGAGGAGTGAACAACGTTTCCGTTGCATAAGAACCTTATGGGAGGGAAATAATTGTTCCAGGTATTAGTCAGACCCTCAGGCGTTACCAGGGAAAAAAAGTTATGGATTTTGAAAAACTTTATATTTGGATTGTAAAACGCATGAAAATATAAATGAATGGTCTTAATTTATTTTCTTTGGCAAGTGACCATGGTATAAGCGGGATAATGCACTTCGAGGTGTCCATTATCAGGAATTAATGGACGACGCAGAGGCGTGAACCGTCTGACGTGGAGCGGAGGACGGTTGCCTTACATATATATACACATACACTTTTTTTTTGGTTTCATATTTTTGGATATTTTGTTTATATAAACTTGATTCATTTGAGAGTATGGAATACCTGTTATTGAGACTTCCACAATTTACCTGAACTACTTTGAGACTCTGAGACCACATATCTGCCCTCTCTGCTCTGTGTTATCATACTCTGGCATATGTGATGTATATTTTTGAATAAATATTATGATATAGTATTACGTATTCATTCTGGTGCCCCGGCCTCGGGACACTGTGTTATCAGCGGGGATAGACCGGGAGGGAGTGGGATTCGATGCACATAGCGCACTTCATTTAATTCACAGCATAGGGATTGAGCTTAAGGATCCTAGAAATTAAGTGAATACAATTACATTTTACTGAAATCATCCAAAGCCTGTAAAGTCCCTCTGACTCCCTCTTCAAAAGAGTTATAAATGAGCATGGCCGTGTTTTCTACACTCTCAGGGCTGGACCCCTCTCTGGATTCCAGGGACAAAGTGGAGAAGGGCTGACAGTGGTGAAGGCAACAGTTAAAGTAGTAAGTAGTCAGTTGGAGTGGCTGCCGTACCCAGGACGAGTGCTCCTTCATCTGGTGCTGGTTGCTATGGGGACCGTTGGCATGGCCACGCCAGAAGCAGCTCTGGCAGAGCTGGTAGCCGTGGCACTGCTGGCAGCGGTAGCGGAAGCCCATCATGCTCTCACTGCGACAATATGAGCATTCTACTGGATGGAAGACTGGAGTGATGTAGGGGACAGCCAATTAGAAAGAAAATAGATTTTGTTCAATTTAAAAAACATTAGGATTAAACAAGAAGATTAAAACATGATATACAGTGGGGCAAAAAAGTATTTAGTCAGCCGCCAATTGTGCAAGTTCTCCCACTTAAAAAGACGAGAGAGGCCTGTAATTTTCATCATAGGTAAACCTCAGCTATGAGAGACAAAATGAAAAAAAAAATCCAGAAAATCACATTTTTTAAGAATTTATTTGCAAATTATGGTGGAAAATAAATATTTGGTCACCTACAAACCAGCAAGATTTCTGGCTGTCACAGACCTGTAACTTCTTCTTCTTTAAGAGGCTGTTTACCTGTATTAATGGCACCTGTTTGAACTCCTTATAAGTATAAAAGACACCTGTCCACAACCTCAAACAGTCACACTCCAAACTCCACTATGGCCAAGACCAAAGAGCTGTCAGAGGACACCAGAAACACAATTGTAGACCTGCACCAGGCTAGGAAGTCTGAATCTGCAATAGGTAAGCAGCTTTGTGTGAAGAAATCAACTGTGGGAGCAATTATTAGGAAATGGAATACATACAAGACCACTGATAATCTCCCTCGATCTGGGGCTCCACGCAAGATCTCACCCTGTGGGGTCAAAATGATCACAAGAACGGTGAACAAAAATCCCAGAACCACACGGGGGGACCTAGTGAATGACCTCCAGAGAGCTGGGACCAAAGTAACAAAGGCTACCATCACTAACACACTACGCCGCCAGGGACTCAAATCCTGCAGTGCCAGACGTGTCCCCCTGCTAAAGCCAGTGCATGTCCGGGCCCGTTTGAAGTTTGCTAGAGAGCATTTGGATGATCCAGAACAGGATTGGGAGAATGTCATATGGTCAGATGAAACCAAAATAGAACTTTTTGGTAAAAACTCAACTCGTCGTGTTTGGAGGAGAAAGAATGCTGAGTTGCATCCAAAGAACACCATACCTACAGTGAAGCATGGGGGTGGAAACATCATGCTTTGGGGCTGTTTTTCTGCCAAGGGACCAGGACGTCTGATCCGTGTGACGGAAAGAATGAATGGGGCCATGTATCGTGAGATTTTGAGTGAAAACCTCCTTCCATCAGCAAGGGCACTGAAGATGAAACGTGGCTGGGTCTTTCAGCATGACAATGACCCCAAACACACCGCCCGGGCAACTAAGGAGTGGCTTCGTAAGAAGCATTTCAAGGTCCTGGAGTGGCCTAGCCAGTCTCCAGATCTCAACCCCATAGAAAATCTTTGGAGGGAGTTGAAAGTCTGTGTTGCCCAGCGAAGGCCCAAAAACATCACTGCTCTAGAGGAGATCTGCATGGAGGAATGGGCCAAAATACCAGCAGCAGTGTGTGAAAACCTTGTAAAGACTTACAGAAAACGTTTGACCTCTGTCATTGCCAACAAAGGGCATGTAACAAAGTATTGAGATGACCTTTTGTTATTGACCAAATACTTATTTTCCACCATAATTTGCAAATAAATTCTTTAAAAATCAGACAATGTGATTTTCTGGATTTTTTTTTTCATTTTGTCTCTCATAGCTGAGGTATACCTATGATGAAAATTACAGGCCTCTCTCATCTTTTAAAGTGGGAGAACTTGCACAATTGGTGGCTGACTAAATACTTTTTTGCCCCACTGTATATATACACGTAAAAAGTGCAACTTTTATTGACAGTTGCAGAAAAATGTATAGACAGATAGAGAGGATGTCGTTAGCTAGACCAGTAGGTAAACTTTCATATTAAAATGATTACAAAAATAAAGAAACAACTATTGAATACAATATCTTACCGTTTTCAACATTAGCGAGTCGGTGCATTAGTGGAAGCCAAACAAGACACTGAGGTGGAGGATCGGCCATCAAAATATCCAAAAACGTGTTCAGCAAGATCTTCTTCTAGAGACAAACACAAACATGTGTGCATCCAGTCAGGATCCACCAATAGCAGCTGCCTGCTCACCATAAGATCCCCTCTGCTATGGAACGCCACATCTGGCGCCAATAAATACAGTAATAGGGGATTAATTCCAACCAGAAATACTATTTGGCAGCTACTGCGACAGAACTGATTTATTAGACTTCATTAGATAATGTCTAATCATCATGCTAAATAACTACTGTACACTAGCAGCTGACACCAGGCAATGCTTACAAATACAGTAGTTTCCTGTAATTCATTAAAAACTGCATCAATTCAAAGACATTGAATTGACAGTAACTCAATTTTATTTCCTGATCAGCGTTTATCTTTACGTTTATATTTCCTGATCTGTTGGCATAGTTCACTGTGCCTGTTGATCCGGATTCTATTCATATTGATATGTTAAGTTAACCATTGTCAGCTGTCTGAGGTGTAACACTGTACTTTATAGTTTTCCAAAGCATGGTCTGTGACATTGGCCCTTGGGCAGACTCTTGGTCAACTGTGAACTTGCTTGATGTACCCCAGGAAATCGTCCAAGCACTTCAAGAGGTGTTTGGATTTGCCCGGCAACATGTGGCCAATCACATTTAGGGATACAATGGCCACGGCTGGCTCCGCCCTCTAAGTGCCGAAAAGAAAACCACCCACATGAGCAGAAAAACGGGAGCATGCATCGCGTGCTGCTTCCCTTTTTGTGCTCAACAAGAGATTCCCTCCTCGGAGGCCAGATTATTGCTCTACCAAGCAGAGGAATCATGCACACACGTGCAGTAAAAGTCATCTTTGCTCTGGATTTCTGGCAGTGATTTTGTGGCCATGACCGTTTTAGAGTCCTAATGCATGACGTACGGTCTGACTGAATACAAGGGCAGGGGAGGTGCTCATGGTGGTGGTGGTGGTGTTGGTAGTTGGTGGTGTTGGTGGGGTGATGGTTGTGGTGGTGGTGTTGTGGTTGTGGTGGTCGTGGTGGCGTTGGTGGGGTGGTGGTCTTGGTGGTGTTGGTGTTGGTGGTGTTGGTGGGGGGTGGTGTTAATGGGGGTTGGTCGTGGTGGTGTTGGTGGGGGGTGGTGGTGGTGGTGGTATTAGTTGGGGTGGTGGTGGTGTTGGTGGGGTGGTGCTCCTGGTGGTGTTGGTGGGGGTTGTCGTGGTGGTGTTGGTGGGGGGTGGTGGTGGTGTTGGTGGTGGTGGTGTTGGTGGTGGTGGTGGTGGGGGGGGTGGTGGTGGTGGTGTTGGTGGGGTGGTGGTCGTGGTGGTGTTGGTGGGGGTTGGTGGTGGTGTTAGTGGGGGTGGTGGTGTTGGTGGTGGTGTTAGTGGGGGTGGTGGTGGTGTTGGTGGGGTGGTGGTCGTGGTGGTGGTGTTGGTGGGGGTGGTCGTGGTGGGGTTGGTGGGGGATGGTGGTGGTGTTGGTGGTGGTCGTGGTGGTGGTGGTGTTGGTGGTGGTGTTAGTGGGGGTGGTGGTGTTGTTGGGGTGGTGGTCGTGGTGGTGGTGTTGGTGGGGGTGGTGGTGTTGTTGGGGTGGTGGTCATGGTGGTGGTGTTGGTGGGGGTGGTGGTGTTGTTGGGGTGGTGGTCGTGGTGGTGGTGTTGGTGGGGGTGGTGGTGTTGTTGGGGTGGTGGTCGTGGTGGTGGTGTTGGTGGGGGTGGTCGTGGTGGGGTTGGTGGGGGATGGTGGTGGTGGTGGTGGTGTTGGTGGGGAGTTGATCGTGGTGGTAGTGGTGGGGGGTGGTTGTTGTGGTGGTGGTGGTGTTGGTGGGGGGTGGTGGTGGTGGTGGTGTTAGTGGTGGTCGTGGTGGTTTTGGTGGGGGTCGTGGTGGTTTTGGTGGTGGTGTTGAGTGGAGGTGGTCGGTTTGGCGTTGTTTTGTCTGTGTTGTCTCCCCTCCGCTGCGTACCTGCTGGGGGAAGCAGGTGCGCACAGAGTGGTCGGTGTAGCCGAAGGAGGGGCCCTCAAAGACGGCTGTGGGCAGCTTTAGCACCTCCCGCAGGAACTGGTCGAACTTAGCGAAGATCATCACTCCGTTAGAGTCGGAGATCTGGGAGAAGTTGTCTGAGAGAGTTGTGTGTGTGTGTGTGTGTGTGTGTATAGGGGGGAGAGAGATTTAGGGGGAGAGGGAGAACAGGAGAGAAAGAGGGGGATGAGAGGGGGGAGAGAACAGGACAGGGAAGGGGCAAAAAGAGAGTGGGAGGGAGAGAGAGAGAGACGTGGTCAAGCGTTTTAATTGACCACAACAATGGAACAGGCCCCCTCCGATTCAATTTGTTTGAAGGTCGTTTGACTCTTTTGACTCATGTCAACCCACTCGTATTAAATACAAAAAGCCAAACCCAAAAAGATAAAAACAGAATATCAATTAGAAAAACGTATAGCCATGAAAAACTAGACATAAAAAAATAGCTCACCAAAACAACCGTGGCAGCGACAATCATCACAGCGTCCAAGTCAATAGCTTGATATAGGCTAATTAAAATTCACTCATCTGTGGAATGACAAAGTGCTTATGTGTGCACAAAAAGGCAAATCAAATGGCCACAGGAAGGATTTAGTCGCATCACTTGATTTGAAGCAGTACTCGTCTGAATTAATTTACACTAAAAATGTATTGAGGTTGGCTATTTGTAAATAGCAATCATTGTATTGCTTTACATAAAATATATAATCTAAATCTATAGATAATTTATATATTGGGGAAGATGACGTAAAACATACAATACAATTTGATGTATTAATTTAAAAGAGACGCAGTCTTATACCAAATGTTGGCATTCATTTGGCAGACAAAGGGTAGTAATTTTTTTTTTTTTTAAAAACAAGGAAATAAAGTTAGTAAATATAGTGGAATAAAACGGTGTATATTTGTCCCAGCATTGCCCCCATGTGTCCGTTTTTCGCCACTACAGCTTCTGGCAAACGGCCACGAGAGGTTTGCTTTCCCTGGACCAAGAATAATCCAATCTTGGCTAGCAAGAAGACGCCAGTGATGCTAAGGCGAGTGTGTGAGGGGCTCACAGGGAGCGACCTTCATCACACGTGTACTTACAGCGCAGCTTGTCCACGATCTTCCCTCCACACATGGTTGCTAGCATGGCTTTCATGGAGAACACGGTCAGCTTGCCATGGCCTTCACTACAACAGAGAACAGGGAGATTGACTGCACTGCAGCTCGACGATGATAAAGAGATATATGACCAGATAGACATTTTGGATTTGGTTTTAGGAAGGACATTAAACCATAATCGAATTTAACGATTTAATGTAATTAACTTGCAACCATGCCATTAGTGCAGTGAACTAAATTGCTACCAATGTAATTTGTTGCATTCATGGCGCGTGTGCGTTTTTTCTCGACCTTGCTGGCAGACACACTGAGATTATGGATCTCTTTTTCAGGTTTGAATCGGCAGAGAAAATGGTACTCTAACCAGTTGGAGAATAACTGCTTTAACCAAAACCAAAACTTCAGACTCTATGCTCTTTGCTGTTTTTCCCAAATAACAATTTGGGTCTTTTTGATCCAGACAACATTGTCACACTAAAGTAATTTACTTGAGATTGCCATTGCTGGCCTAATTAGAATGTAAAAAAACTATTCTCGATACACTGGTAATGTCCATATTAATAGATACAGACTTATTTACAACATCACTCAGCAAGCTAATGAGAAAAAGGAAGCCAAAACAAAGAGGATTAAGGTACAAAATTAAATGGAATTCACAAATCATGCCATAGTGCGCTCATTGGCTATTTTACAACATAAATCCTACTCAATTCCACCTCAACACAGCACCGTTTTACTCTTAAGTATGGAAGCATATATGTAGTAAAATTAAAATGGCAATGCAATTTGCAATTTGCCATTCAATTAGTTATTACATTATGCAATTGACAATTCATTATGCTATTTAATAATGTAATTTGAAAATTATGTTATTCAAAGTGTATTTATATATGCAATGTGACAATTAGATCCTCAATTCCATTTGAAAAAGTTATAATAATAAAAATAGAATAACATTTTGTCACATTTTTGAGTGCCTTTATTCAAATGGAAAAGCTATAGCGCCCCAGGATTGCAATACACCTCGCCACGCTCCCTGTGTTGTGAAATTCAAATTACATTTCAATCTGCAAAATGCTTTGCAAAATAATTTGCAAAGCGTAATGCAAAGATTTTGCAAAAGATTTTGCAAAATGGTGCAAAATCGAAGCGAATCGCGTCTGGGCGGGACCTAGTCACTTCCCCGTAATTTCCTTTTTTTTGTTCGTATGTGTCAGCAATGGAGGAGATTGTCGCTACGCGCCGAAGTTTGGCAGATGATGTAGAGAACAATCGTGTTAAAGACACAGATGCAGTTGATTGAGTGCGTGCTCTGGGAGATAGGATAGACGACAGAGGTACACTACTCCGACTCTTTAATCCGTAATCCTACTCCGTAACTACGGAGACCTCTCGACGGGGGCAATTCGCCACACGATCGATCTTATATGACGACTACTAACCATTTTAATAGTGTTGTAAATAAACTTCAAAAGCTTTTCAAATCTTATTTGGTGTTTAATTGGTCCTTAATGTGCAAAGTAAACAAGGTGCAAATAAATAAGGTGCAAAGTAAATAAGGTGCAAAGTGATTCTGGAATGATTTTGTCAGAAGACCAATCACAGCCCTTGCCGTCTCCGTCCGACTCCGTTGCGGCAACGGATAGTTAAAAAATATTGGACACGTAAGCTACGGAGAGGGTGTGTCTACGTACAGCACTTTACGGAGGAGTAGAAACCAGCCTTTACTGGATGGGCTGACGAGGGAGTAACGTAGTTCCCGCCCGGACGCTATTAGCTGATACGTCTTACTAAATCTTTTTCAAAATCTTTTGCAATACACTTTGCAAAATCTTTTGCAAAGCATTTTGCGGATTTAAATGTCATTTGAATTTCACAACACACCGAGCATGGCGAAGTGCTTTGCACTCACGGGGGCGCTGTAGCTTTTTTCCATTTAAATAAAGGCACTCAAAAAATTTGACAAAATGTTTTTCTATTCTTATTGCTATAACTTTTTCAAATTGAATTGACGATTTCATTGTCACTTTGCATATATAAATACACATTGAATAATATAATTTTCAAATTATATTATTAAATTGCAAAATGAATTGTCAATTGCATAATGTAATGTCTTATGAATTGCAAATTGCATTGCCATTTGAATTTTGCTACATATATGCTTCCATAGTTAGTGGAAGAGAGCTGTTTTCAACTGAAAATCTCTTCAGTTCTTTTGAGGATGTCTGACTCTGTGAGGGCCGACAGGAAAACAGTAACTGCCATTACAGATGGGGATTTCCTCCCCATTATCTTTTAAAACCTGTAGAATCTATAGCATAACAGAGACTCAGTGTTACAGTGGGATAATTGAAACGTTAAGTGGAGGAGTACAAGAGGAGATGTCCAATACATTGATATTCAACAAAGTGGAGAGACACCTACCGTTGATAATGAAAAAAGGATGCACGGTAGTGTGTATTGTTTAGTGTCAGGCTACAAGGAGAGTTATGACACATTAACACGTCTTCACCACACAGCAAACATAGAATCTATTGAGAAAGGGTAATGTCACAGTTTAAGCGGTGAGCAATGCCTTTTTTGTACTATAAATGTGCATGACTGACAATGGCACATTCAAGGTCGTACATTAAAGTGAGCTCTGTCAAGGCAGAGGTCATGCATTATGCATTATATGTCTGCATGTGTCTTATGTTAACCTCCACATAGACTAGGAAGAGGATAGGATTTTTGCATATGTGGTGGGTAGAATTACCAAGGTTATAACATATCAACGCTAATGAAAGCGCAGCTTGTTTTCCTCTGGATCTGGAGTGGCACTGAGGCCCTGAGGCTCTGAACCGTCACTCACCAAGGCTGACCAGTTCTCCAAACGACCACTTTTAAGCAAGCTTAACTTGCTTAAAAACACCAAAGTATTAATCAAGCTTAATTTCCCCCAAGTGGATCGCTAAGGAGATAAAGAGGCCTGCAACTAATAACTATTTTCATAGTTGATTAATCCATCAATTATTTCTTCAATGAATGGATTAATCAAAGCGTCTATAAAATGTAATAATATTGGAAAATGTCATCACATTCCATTCCAAAGTTATGACTTAAATATGTTTGCTTTATCTGTCAAGCAGTCAAGAAAAACCCAACTATTCCTTTTGTAATGAGGCTTTAAACAAAGCTTTGAATTGAACTTTAACATTAAGCAGCATTAATTTCTTACTTGTACTCGATAAACGACAGATGAATCAATCATGAGAAATTAAATTTTTGTACATTTTCGAATGGATGAAACGACTAATGGTTGCAGCCCTAGAGGAACCCCCCCGCCCCAGTGGTGATCTCCTGGATCAGCTTGATGGCTCAAGCCTAAGGGGAACAACACAGTGGAACCGGCAACCCCGGGACTGGAAGATCAACACCGATACACAACTGCAGCCATTCAGCCAGTCGGCAGTAACAGCATTCTTAAGGCATTGGTTGTGAGGCTTCAAACCTGAAGTCCCCTGGCAGTACCTCCCTGAAGTTCACTTCCAATCTATGACACAGCACCAATGAGCCTTTACCGGCCTACTCCAAGATTTGCCCTCGCCAACTAGAACCAATGAAGTTGATGATCCGACTTTTCCCGGATTTGCAGACATTGAATTGTGGTAAACCACAACTTTTTCGCAGCACTTATAAAACGGTACTGTGGCGCATGACGGTTCCCATGAGGCATTGAGAGTGACGTTGGCTCCAAAAAGGACACCAGTCCCTCTGGTTAGTTCCATTGGATCCTACCTGTCATACATGGCCACCATGAAGTTGAGCAGCAGGCCGATGGACTGCTCCACGTTGATCTGGTGGGTGGTGGGCAGCCTCTTGTTCAGCTGGTAGTAGATGGAAGACAGAATGGTCTCCAGCCGCGACACGTTGATCTCCGCGTTGTGGTCCAGAGTGTTGAGCCCATTGTCACGGAAGGCTTCGATCATGTTCCACACGTCCACCAGATGCACTGTGGGGGAGGGGGGGGACACACACATAAAGCACACAGAGGATTGTGTGGTGATCAATCACCCACAAATCTAGGTTCTGGGTTTGAACCCCAATGTCAACAATATATCTAAGCATCCTCAAGCAAAGTGCGTTCTTCTTAAAAAGATAAGAAATATTCTTTATTAAGTTTGAGAAGCACAGGAAACACAGTCACTTAAAAAGGTGGGGGTTAGGGTTTACCCTGACCCTAAACCGAGGGTTAAAAAGAGACACAAATGTAAAATAAGAACAAGTAAAAGTGGGAACTGCTGTGACAGAATTATGTCTCACTTTGGATCAAAGCTTCTACTTAATAGTAAACGCTAAACCACTCAAGCGCTAAGCAAAGAATGCGACTTTATCGGTTACCCTGACGACTGCTGGTTAGGAGGAGGTGTCAGGAGATGAGACACAAGGCTGACCATACGCACTTACGGTTGCATCTCTTCTGCACAAAACGGAGCTTGCAGGCGGTCCGGTAAGTCGACAGTCTAATTACATCAAAGTTCTGCGCTCCTGAAGGAACAACAAACAAACAGAATGGTGCGTTGAACAGGCAGCAACGTCACACTCATGAAACTAAACAACACATCTTTGATTTGATCATCCGCCAAAACAGGGTTTCATCTTCTCGATTTCACTCAAAGTGATTGATGACAGAGTTACCGATACACAAAGGTGACATCTAACTCTCATGCCACAAATTAAAACTTAAAGTAGTGCAACAGTTACACATGTCACTTGTATTGGATCTGAGAGGACCTTCAATGTGACGTACAGCCCATAGAAGCGTAGCTATGTGGGAACCGCTATAATGTGCTACACTAGGGACATTGCATCTCCTCTGTGATGAAGAGCCAGCGAGAGAGTTGCGTAATCCATAGCCGGCGGTGAATAGACGCAAGGTCTCTCTTTCTCCGTCTCCCTCTCACTCTGTCTCTTTCTTTCAATCCAATTCAAAGGGCTCTATTGGCATGGCAAACGTACATTAACAGGGCCAACACACAAACAAAGTTAAATGAGACATTCAAAAATATATGTGAAAGAATATAGTAGAATAAGAATTTAGAAATGGCAAGTTTATTCTACATATTTAACAAAGACGGAAATATAGGAAAATGTAAACTGTCATGAAATTGTGTTTGAATCTATTATCTATTCTCTCTCGCTCTCTTTCTCTTTCTCTCTCTCTCTCTCTCTGTCTCTCTCTCTCTCACTCACTCTCACTCTGTGCGTGTGTGGAGCTCACTCACTCATCTCCATGAAGAGCTGTCTCTTCTCCACCATGGCCTTGCTCCGTTTGCTGCCCTCCTCGATCATCCTGGCACACATCAAACATAAGTGACACTCAGTCTTACCTTACAGTTCGGCCCAGCGGGATTCAGCTGTGGGTTGTGACCCCTAAGGTGCTCACAGCAGGAGATCTGGCAGCCTGAGGCAAGATGGCCACAATACTTTTTTCTAACCCTATATATATGTATATATATATACGTATATATACATAAATATATGAATAAGCCCTCCCACATGCATTGTCATTTGAAAGCTGAATATGGGTAAAGCTTAATCGATGCAGAGCATACATCGAGAAACGTTAATTATCTCTGTGTTATTGTTCATCAATTAAGTACACGTAGATACATATTATTTATCACAAGACATGGAAATAAAGGCATATTGCTTATTTTGCGGTAAAAATATGTTGTGGGTCCAGCCTCAAATAACTAAAACATTAGGGAACCGCTGGTTTAGAGAAGGGTTTGAAAAAGGCTGTATTACACATGAACATAAGTACGTGCATGGTGAATGCATGTGCATACAAAACAATTGCCCTGGTTTTCAATGTCAATGTTTGTTAATTTGGTCGATTTTGGAGGAACTGTTTCTATCATGATGTTGTCATTCTACATAATAGTACAGTAACCAGTATTTGCTAATTTAAGTTTATGGTCAATCATGTATCAATTTATCCCAAAATATTAATCATTAATTTACTTTGGAATGACAATGGAATTATCATTGTGGGAGGCATTGGCTCAGGGGAAAGAGCAGGTTGTTTGGCAACCCTAAGGTTACTAGTTCATTCTCCAGCTCCTCCTAGTTCCTCCGAGTATTGAGCAGTCCATGAGCGAGACACATAACCTGAACTGCTCCTGCAGGCTGGCTGTTGCCTTGCATCGTTGACTTCGCCATCGCTGTGTAAGTGTTTATGAATGCTAGGCAATAATTGTAAAGAGCTTTGAGTGGCCACGGGTTAGAAAAGTGCTATTGACATTTTTTTCTTGATATTAATCACCCTAAGGACAGTATTTACCTGCTGCTGAATTCAAACAATGTGAAACACCAAATTTCGACCCTAGAGAGATCAGGAATAGTGTGAGAGAGAGAGAGAGAGAGAGAGAGAGAGAGAGAGAGAGTGAAAAAAAAGAGAGAGAGAGGAGTGATTGTTGAATATAGAGATCATATGAACAGAGTTAACATGCCATTTAATTGTCATCATTATAACAAGCGGCAAAGGTCGCTGAAAACAAAATATACCATTACCTTCAAGACGTAGATTTACATTCTAACCCTAACCCTAAACCAACTTTATATACGCCACCAAATAATCAACACCCACTCACCCTTATCTTAAGTTCCGGTTCTGCTCTCTAATAACATGCAATTTAATTGTCCGTAGGTCACTTTGGATAAAAGCGCCTTTCCTGTGAAATTACAAAAATAGTAAATGGTGCTTTTAATGCTCCTTTTCCATCCTAGGTTGTGCTAGTTCGAGAACAGAATGAGAGGATGAAACTTGGGACCCCAGGATGGCCACCAGATCCCCCTGGGTTCTGAATCACATGGCGTGTTTACAGCAGGAAATCTTCGGGTTGGAAGGCGAAGAAATGCAGAGGATGCAAAAATGCGATGACCAGCTGAGCGTGAGCAACACAGAGCCAAGGTTGGACTGGCCCAAGGGTACCACACCAACTCTGACCCCCTTGCCTATTAGTGGCTGCTGTAAAAGTGATGGTTTCTTCTACACTTTATAGCAAAGAGTGTGACCTGATCTTTTTTTTTTGTTATCCGATTTAAAACTTTAAAATGGCCCTCAATGTGCAGGAGGGGCCTTTACAACCAAAGAGCCATTAAAGACACAGCAAGAGAGTTATGTCCCCATTGACCATCTGGAATAGGAGAGGAAATCTATAGAAAGTTTATTGCCCTTGTGTCATAAGGCCATATATAGACTCTTTCAAGCTGATGGTCTGCCAGAACAATAACAACATATATGCAGACTGTGCATGATTCCCCAAAAAACAGAGTTCACATTATTTGTTTCTAACCACTTGAATTGGTGTGTGTAGTTATGCTAAAATGAATGTCAAATCTTGGTCTTAATCTTTTAAGGGCCACCAAGAAGTCTGGGGTCAATGGGGGCCTGCTCTAGTAATTGGGATGAGTATTCATGAGTATCTAGTATTCAATGAGTCAAACTCATTGAATGAACAGAAACATTAGACGTCAAAATAACACAATGGCTCGTTGTGAATACTCCGTTATGAGCTACGAGCCAGCGGTTCACACGTAGGCAGCGCTGGATTCTGAATGAGTGGGAATTTCATTGAAAAGGGATGAATGCCATGAAAGAAAAGTGCCAATGGCAGTTGGTGCATGACATATTATAACACTCTCCATTGCTCCTGACATGCTGCTGGGCACCACATTATGAGGTATGCGCTCTAAATGAAGGCCAGCAAACCAAGTGATCGAGCAGCAATACATGTCCAAATCATACACACACTATCGGGAAATCAAGAAACAAACCGTTCCTCTCTCATGACAGGCCCAGAGTATTTGCTCTGAACTATAACCGCACCTTTGGAAGTGATGACCACATCCTTCAGACGCGTGTCAACAGAGGGACTCTGCTGCAGCGGCTCCACACGACTCGTGTACATAGGTGGACGCCGTACTACATTATGTCATGATGGAACAGTGCAATATTGGATAAAAAACCAACATAACGACCAACGCGGCCATGTTGTTGATTTGTCCGGCAATCCACATTATATCTGCAATGGGAAAAGTGTGTCGTGATGCTAAGAAACGGGGAGAGGAACTATATGGAGCGGACGTTCATTTCACGCCGGTCGTTTTCTAATTTCTCAAAGCTGACAGAGAGAGAAAACACAATGCATAGATGGCCTTACCGAAGGAAAGCACGCAGGCTGCGTTACAGCATCACACCGTCAGCAGCATCAGATGGAGAGGATCTGTGGTCCAGGGTGAATCAGGAGATATCCGCACTCTCTCACCTTTGGATATATTACACCTTCAACCGGCGACGTCACTGCTTTACAAACGGTAGGGAACGAGTACGGTCCTCTGTCATGGCGTTTCAGCTCTCTGCCCCCCGTTTCATCAGAGTCAACCTCGACCACTGCTGCGGTTGTGGCAGCAGATAAAGACGTAGGAGCGCAGAGCGACGCTCCGCGCGCAGCATCACCACCGAGGACCCGACGGCAGAGGACGGCAGAGCGCGAGCACGCACCGAGACGCCAAGCGCGCGACACATCACTAGTGTGTGTAGTGCGAATGCAGTGCGCATGCACGACCGTTAAAGGCGTAGCTCACGCCACAGTGCCACAGAGAAAGCACTATTAATAGGGGTGATATATACAAGTCCGAGCCAGGGGGAGTATTCTCGCCCACCGAGAACACACCTATTGAGTGAAACAGCTCGTTTGCCTCAAACTTTACATCAGTAATAGTGTGACGCAAGGGCGTAGGAACCGGGGGGAACGGAGGGGACGTGCCCCCTCCAATATCGGAGACAGGCGCATTTGTCCCACCTAAAAATTATACCGGATCTTTCGGGTTTCCGATATGTGTCCCCCCCAATGTTAAACTCATTCCTACGCCCCTGGTGTGACGTCACACTATGCAGTGGGCGGCTCTACAGTTCAGAAGTCCTGCCTCCCGGATACCTGCCCTTTGTCATTATATTGTTTATATTATTAATACCAGTTGTCATATAGTCTGTGCGTGTGTATCGTGTTTCATATACGGTATAGCGTTGTCATCGACATGGTACGTTCCTTCGTTCCTGACTGCAGGCCCGCATGTTACTCTTAATACATGTGAATTCAATCTTGCATTCATTTAACATATATTCCCAGCTTTTATACTACCAAAAAGACTAAAAAGTTCTGCTAGTGCTATGTCATATATTTTTTCTTTGATCATATATTCTATTTCAACATATTTTAACATATCCAGCTAATTTCCTCTAGTTCTTACAACTTTAATTAATCCATTAATTAATCCATTCCATTAATCGAAGGGAAATCATTGCTGTGGTAAGCCGAGTTCAGTGGCAGCATTCAGACAGTGAGACCACTTGACTTCCGCGGGTGCCGTAAACGTTTTCTGGTAACAGCAAGCTCTACCAATCAGTCGTGTTACACTTTAGGATTATGGGAAGTATAGTGGTTTCAAATACATTGAATAAAAAGTGTTTTTCTTAAACCTTGACGTCTTTAACTTGTGGCTTCTGCAGGAGCAAATACACCATTGCATGGTACGGAGACTATGAATGGATTTTTTTACTTCCGGAACCACTGTTTTGATCTATGGGCTTGCTTCTTAAGCCGGTCCTTGGAGGTCTGTGCTCTGAGCGCATTCTCTACGTGGTATTAGATATGCCATGTTCTTATTGTATTTCATAATCATTTGGACTGTCAAATGGGCTTCATTAACCTCCATTGAGAAAGATTAAGATCCCATTTTAAACAAGCTCCAGAGCTGAATGCATTGAGTTCAGCCACTTCGTAAAACACCCTCATGATAGCATTTGTGTCCCAAGTTGACCTGCATTGAAAACTGCTCCATATACACCACACAAACATGTTGAGCAAATCATTTATTTGAATACAAAGAACACCAACAAACCATACATAAATAACAAATCATTCAATAGTGCATGAAATGTTCTCCTTCATCTCTGGTGTTGACCAATACCCAAATGGGCAAAGAAACGTTTTGAGGTTGGAATAATGTTGCATGATGTTCCATTTCCGGCCACATAAATTGCAGACCAGGCCATTATATTTGTAGCACCAACAGAAGGTGGTCTTTGTATTGAATCTAATCTGCGTCAAGGCAAGCGACTGTAGGTGATATGCAGGTGCTGCGTCATTGCCTGCTTGTCCGTTGACATGGAAAGCGTTTGCTCCAGCTTCCCGTCTGGTTGGAGTTGGAACACTCTGGAGACCTGAGAAAAAAAATAAAGGACATAGATTTTAAAAATGTATGCCGACCAGTCCCTCACAAATTAACGTACAGTCCATTAATCAAAGCATTATCACTATACCAAGGAAAAAGATTAGCAGCTAGGTGGTTCAGCAATATAATTAATGCAACCCTACTGGTAAGATAAAAATCAAACTTTATGTAGTGAATTGTGAAAAATTGCAATACAAGGTGCTTAATACAATGAACACGAAGAAAAATGAATTAAAAAATAATGAATGGCTCGTTAGAGATAGTCCACACTGCAGCCATACCTCCTTGACGTGGGGCTCCTTGGCAAACGATGGCCTGGCCAGAGCTTTGCTGTGTAGGCTCAGCTGCTTTCCCACCAGCTCCCCCTCCTCAACCTCCACCAGTCCTGCACACAGACTCTAAGCTGAATCATGTACGAAATAGATACAGGGGTGATAGAAGAAAATCCTGAGCCTGAACTTTTTTCCTTGGGAGGTTAGCCGGCCCCTATGCCAAGATATATGCCCTGATCAACATAATTGTCAAGCGGGATCCAGGGGTATGCTCCCCTTGGAGAACATTTTGATGAATAGACACTTAAATGATAGATCATTTTGTGGAAATAAATGGACAACATTCAGACATGAGATGAACAAACCCAATATAAGCATATATTACAGTAGCATCTTTGTGTAGAGCATCAGAGCTCTTGGGATCCTGGGCCTGGTAGGCCAGTTCAGTAAACCATCCCTGCCATTAACTAGTGACTTACTGGCGTACTTATTGTTTGTAGTGTTGTACGGTATACCGATACTAGTAAGGTATCACGATACCCTCACAAAAAACGATACGATTCGCTAATTTTTTAGTATCGATACTTTTATTAAAATAACGTTCCGTGTCTGTGCAGCGAGCCGCTCCAACTCTCAGTCATACTCCTTGCACGCAGAGGCTAGTCAGTGGGCGTGAACCGGAGCCCGACGCGAAGTGGAGGTGTCTTGCTTCGCCCTGAAGGGTATTATTTTCGATAATGACCGGCGTGTTCTATACATTATCCCTCTTATTACATGGCTCCTTGCCAAAGTGAAACAATTCTTCACACGGTGTGTCTTTTTACAATTACCATTTGTAGTGTTGATCAGCAGAGAAATAGTCCGCCAAAGACGACGTCGCTTAGCAACCGGACACGCTGGGGTTGAAAAGTTACCGCACTACTTGCGTAATGGTAAGAAAGACGTGAATCAGCCAAAAAAAAACTACACTTTCCTTGACAGCGTCAAGTTCGGTGTGCATAAAAGTACCGACGGAGTGGACCAATTGCGAACTACTGCAGCTGCTCTGTTAAAAAGTAGCCGCACCCACCCCAAACTAATCGGAATGAGTATACATGTTGATTATAGCGGACTACACTGCTATTCCGCATAGAATTCTAATCCGATCAGAATTGCATTCTGATTGAGGCGTATATATTCCTTTTCTATTCCGATTGAGCTGTTCTTGCACTTCTATTCAGATCAGAAGTGTCCATGTAAACACGGCTAGTGATCATACCAAAGATCCTTTATCCTTCTCGATAGGCACTCTGATCATACGGTAGGCTTCTAGGGATGTGAATTACTCAA
This sequence comes from Pollachius pollachius, assembly GCF_949987615.1. Taxonomy (NCBI): domain Eukaryota; kingdom Metazoa; phylum Chordata; class Actinopteri; order Gadiformes; family Gadidae; genus Pollachius; species Pollachius pollachius. The sequence goes on along the minus strand of NC_136948.1, from coordinate 20,007,536 downwards.
ATTTTTCATGGTCGAATAATCAGTGGGAGGTATGAACGAATAATGGCTTATTCGATGTGTGCCGACATTCACAAAGGCAGCCATGGATCATCGGCAAGAAATCGCTTAATATCTTAAACGCAAAACACTTTGTTGAAAGTATACCATCGCGAATCCCATTGAAACGAATGGCACGGTGATTCGGTTTTCAAAACGAGAGCTGGTAAATTGTGAAAAATGAATTAAACTGCAATCAGACAATGCAGTTATATGCTATAGACCCTAGAGTATGTTCTATAAAGGCTAAGACGAATTTCGAACTATAAATATGTACAATGCATAACGTTAGCTCTCTGGCTCATAGCTGAGCGGATTAGAATACATCTCGTTGCCAAGTCGTAGCTAAGGTCGTCCCAGCCTTTATAGAACAGATACTCTAGGGTCTATAGCATATAACTGCGTTGTCTGATTAGTTTAATTCATTTTCCACAATTTACCAGCTCTCGATTACAGTTTAATGCAACAGTAAGCTGACATTACTAATTAACACCGCAACTGCAAATTAACCACACGGAGATGCACCATTGCAACCGGTCAAACAAATTCTCTTTTTGCGATCATTCTGCGCGCACATCCGCCGTGTTGATAAACAAATAATCCCCCTAATGTATTAGTCAAACCCTCAGGCGTTACCAGGGAAACAAAATTATGGCTTCTGAAAAACTTTGTATTTGAATGGGAAAAAAATGTTAACGGTTCAAATGTTAAAAATCGATTTTGACCCTCGCAAAACGAATAATCTAATATTCTGACCCACTCCAAAACACATTCCCCCGTGGAGTGACTGCTAGAGTGAAAGGAAGAGTATAGTGAAAGCGCCTCTCAAGCTGAGTTCACACCAAAAGCGACAGGGCGGCGCGACTCCATACAAAGTCAACGTATAGATGCGTTCCAGATGACAATGCGTTGACTTTGTATGGAGTCGCACAGTCCCGTCGCTTTTGGTGTGAGCGCTCTTTCAAATCTTGGTTAGTGTCAGATCACGCAAACCTGATTTTTTTTTTCTTCCCCTAGACATGTCGTTACGCCGGAAATCCGGCGGGGCGCTTGAAAGCTATCAGGCATGTAGATACAGTCACCAAGTGGGCTGTCACATGTTATATCAGAGACTTTTGATTAAAGGGGGTGATATTCTGCCACCTGGTGTGAGTGTGCATGGCCCTTATGAGCCGCTTGAAAATCTGCCCTTTCCTGTGCTTTAGTGACATCCCAAGTGGGAGTGTCCACCTAGATTTGTGCTGGATAAGTCAGTCCCCCAGCCTACCAAGAGGACTGTAGCAAATGTTGCCTATCCATCATACATCAAGGTAGACACGCCCACTTGTGATGCCACTAAAACCCAGGAAAAGACAAATTTTCAAACAGCTTTTAATGGCTAATCACCCTCACACCTTTAAGCCCAAACTACCGACAAGGGAAAGTCAGATGCAATCATCTTTTCAAAAGAGAGGCTACACATATTTGGGTTAAACTCAGTACCCGTTGGATGGGTGTCAAACTCCCTCCATGTGATGTTGACGTGTTCTGCCCTATTGCATGTCAGCCAATTATTCTGAATCAGGAACGTTGTGAAGTACCAGAGTTCTGTGCGATGATGAATGCCACTCGGTTGGTGCCCGTCTGCATTCGGATGAAGCCACACTCCCTGTGAAGTATCTTCTTCGTCTCCGCATCGGAGGCATTGAACCTGCGAAACACAGGCGCCACAGAATCCTAGACCAACATCTATAGATACCCACCACTCCCCTGCCACAGGGTGACACTACAATGGAGTAATTTGTGCTTTCACAAGTCCAGAGATGGAACGAAGGATCATTCAATTGAAAAAAGGGTTGTTATAGGACAACCACAGGTGTTTCTCAAAGCACTAATTATGGGTCTGCCATTTTGATCTACCAGGGCCAATCATAGCTAGACCTTATGTGTGAAGAGATCAAACATTGACCATGTGACTTGGTACATAGAAGTTGCAGTGACATAATTAGTGTCATGTTTGACAGCTGTGCAGGTCCTAAAATGACAGCTATGAAAATGCAATCCTGCATTGTTTTTGATTGACCACAAAACGCACGCACATAAAGCTGATGGTGGGCAGTCCCATGTGGGCAAAGTGAAGGTCCTCCGTGTAGCGGAATGCCTTCAGGCTGGGGAAGGACCCCTTTCCGGGCTCGACTGATTCCCAGTTACCCAGGAGCCAATCCAGAGGAGAGATGGCTTCGTTCAGTTTAGCTGATGTTGGAAAACACAAAACAGAATTATAACAGGCACTTCGGGAGGTAAAGATTGCCCAAATGTAAGCTTGCTAAATGTCCACAAGGGGGCAGTATTTCAAGCTGAGGACAAAAGCAGGCAGCACCAGGGAAACAGACGTTGCAGCACATCATTGTTGAGCGCATGGATTTAAATTAAACCCTTACGTAGAAATATGGGTTCTAAGAAATATATATACACGCCACATCACTCCTGGTAAAGTTTTTATAGAACGGTCCCAGTAAAGACAAATGCATTGACTGTATAACAAGGCAGCCAATAGCATTTTAGTCAGTATTTATCTCATACGACAACCTTTTAAAATAAATCGGGTGTTGCAGCGCAAATAAAATGGTCCATGGTGTATTGCGTCGAACACTTACTTTCTGTGCATAAAGGACGTACTTTCTGTGCGTAAAAAATTAAAGGTCCTGCTGGTGAATTGTAGCTTATATCTGGGCTTCTTACCGGACTGGTAGAACGGGCACGCCAATGACGCCATCGATAAGGTGGACCTGTCGGGAGCACTGATGCAGACTATAAATGAAAATCAAATACTTCCGTGTTCGAGACTGGAGTATCAATCAACCCGTGCTTTATATAGTGGCGAAGTCACGCCCTTTCCGGTAGAGCCCATGGGACCTATGAGATCGAAAAATATGAATGGGTTTCAATGGAGAGAAAGTAATTATCTTCTGGTCCCAATCTTTCTATTCCTTGGATTACACATATGTTGTTTGTGGATTTTAATGATAATTTTTCATGCAAAGAAAACTAAAAAAATTCGCAAAACCTACACAAAACCTAACATTATCAAAATAAGTTTGATAATGTTAGGTGTTAAGGTTTTGTGTGAGGCCGCTTTGTGAACTACAGCCCTTCGCTGCTCTCGATGCGAATGATATACGTCACCACCCGCACTTGGCACTCCGGTACAGACATGGCGACATCTCTACAGACATCTCTCTGCTCCACTTGACCGCTTTTTTTCCAAGGGAAGGATAAAAGTATCGAAAGAGGTGAAAAACATTATAAGTCGGGGCATGTGGAGAGTTTCAGTTATGCCGATGGGGAGATTGTCGGTCTTGTCCACGCCAGTCGCATGGAACTTGACGTCACATACAAGACGTGTAGTCTTTCTCATTGTGTTTTCTCTACAGCCTTTAACTGAACAATTGCACAATAAATGGTCAAACTTTTGACATGAAAAATTATCATTTAAATCCAAAAAAAACATATGTGTAATCCGGGGCATATAAAGACTGGGACCAGAAGATAATTACTTTCTCTCCATTGAAACCCGTTCATATTTTTCGATCTCATAGTCCCATGGGCTCTACCGGAAGGGGCGTGACTTCGCCACTCTATAGCGATTTTATAATGATAGAACGCCGGTTCTGAATGGGTGAAGTATCCCTTTAAGGATAATATCACGGCCAAAAGCTGTGTGCGCTTCCGGATGATATTATGAATCTTCATGCTGCAAAAAAAGAAACGTCTCTGAACCACTGCGTCACTTCCACATTTTAAAAATGGCGTACAAAAACACTCCGAGTGGGATGCTGCAGGTCTGCAGTTTCTGCAGGAATTACTGAATATTTAACTTATAAACGGACGGCTGATTGTTCCGAGAGTGTGTGGTTGAAGACGCACAGAGGTACGGGGCTTTGATGGTGGTTTTGTTCCAGCGATTGGTCGCTTTAAGCCCATACTGGTCTGCTCAAAGTACATAATACATTAGTATAATAGTTGCGTTATTTGTTGCAGGGCTGATCACCACAACTTTATCTTCTAGGATACCATGTGTTTTCACTTAACGAGTTATAGCCTAGGAGAATACCTTAACGTTGTTATTGCGCTTGCAATTGTTGAATGTAATATTAACTGTCATCCACATAAGACTGAAACCTTAAAAATCCACATGTCATCCACATAAGACTGAAACCTTAAAAAAACGTCCATGCACCATATTCACGAACTTTTGCAACCTGTACGATTTAACTGAATATACTAAATATATATAAGCTGACCTTCATGTTGTTCTCATTATTATCTTGTAGCATTTCAGAATGAGCAACAGGAGAAAACGTGCTCCCCCGGTCAGGGTGGACGACGAGGCCAAGAAGAAGCTAAACTGGAACATGCTTGAGGATCGCCAGAGGGAATGTGAATTCCTCCAGACGGACGACCCGATGCCAAGCTGCTCAGCAACACCAGCACCCCCAGTGTGCTCTCTCCTTACCCCCGGCGGATCTGCCCCAGAACGAGGGGAGGGAGAGGAGGAGCTCCATGGGACGTCCTCGGACGCAACGGTCGCTTTATTGTCGGCCTCTCTGTCGCTCTCGGTGCTTCCTACTTCGACGCTGGCTCCCGCCTGGAAGTCGCTTATAGGCGATTTCAGCCTCAAACCTGCTAGGGTCCTTGATCCTGACCGGGAGCACGGAGCGTTTACCCTGAGCAGGACAGGACAGCGGGTGTTTCTCCGTTACTCGAGCCACGAGGAGAGCTCCGGGGAGCCGGGGAAAGCCCCAGAGGAGGAGCAGGAGGAGAAGATTGTGTGTACCCAAGAGCACAGCCTTGGTAGTGTCCAGCTGGAGGACATAGAGTGGCTGCAGAAGAGAGGGGTGGTACAGCTCTGTCACCAGACCAAAGGAGAGGCCATCCAGGTACATTCACCTGAGAATACAAACCGCTATAATGGTTGTCAATGAGCAGGATTCTAGGTCACACACTGGATGCATAAATATGTATTGATGATGTTAAAGAAAATAACGATATAATGTAATCAAATAATTAAACAATAGAATAGAATATATGCATCATCTTCGATTTAACTGTTGCATGCTGATGATGAAACGTCTGGCCAGAGAAGTATGTTTACACTTCCCTTGGACAGTGTAAACATACCAGAAGACCTCTCTGTCCTCTTGTTTCTGTGCCTTGGCTCTACTGGTCCCCAGAGGTCAAACTCTAATGTAACTGTACATTACAGGTGTTCAGAAGATGGTTGGGTGTCTACTATCAACCAAGTTGTCTGTTTATATTTCTGTTGTGTGTTAAGTATTTTTATCTTTGCCACTTGACCGACTGTTTGACAATGCAGGTGGGGATATACCTGCTGGAGGCGGGGATAAGCAAGCCAGAGTTCCTGGGCGAGGGGAATTCTAGGCTAAAGAAGGCTAACCAGCTAATGCAAAAGCTAATGGAGTATTTCTATGACTTCATTATACCAGGTAAGAAACTGCAAATACCCGACAAATTACTCCCCCATTTCCACTATTCATGCATCGTTGCTATACAATCATTGCCAATAAGCAGGCCAGTGTTTGGCTTACACTCAAGGGAATGCAGTTGCTTGAGGTCACCAACACCAACACCCCCACTCTTAACTCTCTCTCCTTCTCTCCTTTCTCTCTTTTTTTTTCTCTCTCTTTCTTCAGAGGTGGTGGAGACGGAGGAGGTGGACTGCGACACAGACCTGGAGCGTCAGAACGTGGAGGAGCTCTACGACTACGTCAGGCACCTCCACCAGCACCAGGAGCAGCAGCGGGGAGACCAGGAGCCCCCGTACGACGTCCAGCACACGGCCCTCATCCCCGTGCTGAGACCCTATCAGAGCCAGGCTGTCAACTGGATGCTGAGGAGGGAGCGATACAGGCTCAGCTCCCCCAAAGGTAGGGTCCTGCAGGCCGGGAGGTACGGAGTTACGGCGCCCCTTAGGCGCTAGCAGACACCGTTACCCACGGCCATTGAACAGACCCATTTATACAAGGCCAACATCATATCGTCGAACTTCTAATTAAAAAGTACTCACACTTTCTCCACAGAACCATCGCTACACTTTCTCTGGCGTGAGGTGGTCACTTTGTGCGGGAAGAAATTGTACTACAACCCCTTCACTGGCTGGTGAGTCCAACATCGTCTATTCAATGACATCATTTATGGAATGACTAGCTAGGTATTCCATATGTCAAACACACGATACGCTTCAAACCTGGACTTGCGATGAGCATTGTTATGTGTATCATGATGTGATCATTTTGATTAAAACTAGCTATGATTAAATGGATCATCTGTTTATTTTTTGGAAAGTTTCAAGCAAAGTATGTTTTGGAAAGTCAAGACATTTTCATAAAAAGCAAAAGAAAATCATGTTTCAAAAGTTATGTAATTGTCTTTTTAAATGCATCTATGAAATTTTGATAGAGGTGCCCAACTTATCCTCGTACCCAAAATGGGGTCCTCCGTTGCAGTCCCCCTCATACTGCCACTCTGAATGCCCGTGTGTCTCTCTGTCCACAGTCTGACGCGGGAGTTCCCGCTGGCGGGGCCTCAGTGGCCAGGGGGGGTGCTGGCAGACGAGATGGGCCTGGGGAAGACAGTGGAGGTCCTGGCCCTGATCCTGTCTCACAGCCGGCAGGGCCTGGAGCAAGACACCCTCACCCTACCCCTGGTGAGAGACCCTCCAGAATACACACTCATTCACCTTTCTCTGCTGCCCGAAAATCACCTTTTGATATCACAGTTGAAAACAGTTTGGTTTGGGTCTCAAAAAATTCTTGTCCCAACTCCTCGAAAGGTAGAAGTTGTCCTGCCAAATCTGGGTTTACTTAGTCTTGAAATTATATATATATTTTTTAGAGAAAATAGAAATAATGAATTAATCTATTATTTTTCTTCTTATTTTTAAATGCTAAATGAATTCATGTCATTTATGTATATTGATATACAACTGTATATTGATTTCCCATCTATGTGTTTTATTAGGGAAAGTCTGTGAATTACTTCGTTCCTCCACCACAGCTGGAGAAGGAGGAAGTCATCCACTGCAAATCAGGAGCTCTACCAAAAGTCAGGGTCTCCTACCCTAGTAAGTAACTGGATCAATCCATCTTCATAACCATGGCTGTTCTTTATGTATTTAACTTCCACTCTTCTATATAGTGGTATAAGCTAAGGGCACCAGGCTAAAATCTGACAAAAACTAGACCTCAAATAGTTGGCAGGATAGTGTAGTAGACTCTGGGTACTGGTTGATTTTAGGGTCAAAAAATGGGTCAAAAAATATCAAATATCTAGAATCCTTGTGTAATGACAAACCTATGAATGCAGTCCTGCAGATGAAAATGACAATAACGATGATTTCTAATCACAGTATGTCACTGTAGGCATTTGACATGTACTCAAACTATATTTTGGATACAGGCCATTAGTCACTTGGTTTGACCTTTGACCTCGGCGTTCTGTCCGTCAGCTGTGCGTGTTATGCTGCTCACCGCCATCAAGGAAATGCGCTCTGGCAAGGGAGCGTCGACCAACGGCATCTTCACCTACCTCCGCTCCACCTACGGCTACGACCTCCTGAGGAACCGCAACCATATACGGCGAGCGCTGGTCAAGCTGATCGACGAGGGCCTGGTGGACAGGGTCAAGGGTCGCGGCCTAGCCGGATCCTTCCGGCTAGGGAAGAAGTACAAGGAGAAGAAGACCACGGTTGCCACGCCGATTAAGTCTGTAAGTCTCAATTTCGGTCCAACTTTGTTTGTTTCCTAAAGTTGCTATCCATCACTTTTTATTATTTAGTGGACACTTTTATCCTCCTATTTGAAGTGAATGCAGATGTATCATTAAGGAGCAGTTATTGGATAGGGCGTCTTCTCGCTCCAGTATACCTACAGGTTTGGTCTGTGTATGTTGGGGATTGAACCCAGTACCTTTCGGCAGGGACTTGAACACCCCAGCTACTACACTACCCTGGCTCACCTGTGTTCTTCTGTCGCTTCTCTTCTCTCATGTTATTTCTCTGGTCAGCCTTCCAAAAACAAAGATGCCCCGCCCAGGAGAACCTCCCAGCGGCGAGCGGAGGAGAAGGTGGACTACGTCTCGCCGGCGTCCCCGGGAGAAGACCCGGAACACCAGTGGTCTGTGGACGCCACGCCGCGGCTGGAGCACGCCGAACAATCAGACGACAGCCCACTTGTGGACAGCTCCCAGGAATTGCTATCCTCTCAGATGGCAGTGAATGAAACACGGGTAACGTCGCCTCACCGCGACGGACGCAAAGTGGCGACCCGGGGAGAAACCGCCGATCTGCAGGAGGAACGCACAAGCCCCGTCCCACAGGTGGAGACGGCGCTTGCGACCAGGGCGTCCCTCACGCCGTTCAACACACCAGCATACCGCTTCGAGTGCATCTGCGGTGAGCTGGGCCTCGTGGACTACAAGGCCCGGGTGCAGTGTATGAACTGCCAGCTGTGGCAGCACGCCCAGTGCGTCAACTACAAGGAGGAGAGCCGGGAGACCACACCCTTCTACTGCCCCCACTGCCTGGTCGCCATGACGCCCGTCCCCACCGGCGCAACCCTCATCATCTCCCCCAGCTCAATCTGCCACCAATGGGTGGAGGAAATCAAGCGCCACATCAGCTCCTCCTCGCTGCGCGTGCTGGTGAGAGGAGCTGTTTGAGGAACAGTTGAGGCTTGTTATGTAGATCTGTGTTTTGGTTTCTGATTTATTTTAAAAAGTGTGCATGCACACGCCAGTCTTCAAATTTGAGTTGGCTGTCCTCTAGAGGCTAAAGCATGATCATGCTTTTGAATATCTGGATCTCTGTTTTTTATTGGGTGAGTGCTGCATGCGGCGCTCAACTATTGTCCTTCTTAAAGAAATAAGATAAAATTTGGATTTTTTTAAGATAGTCTACTTTTTAAATATTATTTTTTACAATGGAAGTCAATGGGGTCATTCTCTGACACATTCTCTGACATAAGGTTACTTGCCGGTACCTTTCGTTCATACCCTTCGTTCAAACATTTAAGAAGTCCACCACACCACACCACACACACACTGACCTGATTCAACAATTTCAAACTTTATCAGCTTTAACAGCTCAGTAGTTTATCTCAAATGTATTAAAACTTTATCACTTTAGCTATTTGTTTAACTCTTCACTTTATTTGTTTCCAACCATTTTACATGATTTGAATGGTGTGCAATTTTACATTGTTGACTCAATTTAGAATCGGTTCATATCCCTTACCTTGATTTAAACCATTTAACATTTCTTTATGTTTTAAACTATCTGGCTTTACTAAAACATATTTCCAACCTAATTTTGCACTTCAGCACTCGCATTTACTGCAGGAGATGCAGTTTCTAGTCTTATATGTTGTCTTTATATCTTAAGAGCATTACAGGTCAGACAAACATAAATGTATAAATAATACATTTATATTTATTGATCCTTTGTCCAAGTCTTTGCTTTTGTAGTTTTGTTATTTCCATTGGTCAGCCAACTTTTTGAACCTTTGTTGTTATTTCTGACCTTCTTCTCTGGTGGTCCCAGGTGTACCAGGGCGTGAAGCGGCACGGCTTCATCCAACCCCGCATGCTGGCGGAGCAGGACGTTGTCATCACCACCTACGACGTACTGCGCTCGGAGCTCAACTACGTGGACATCCCACACAGCAACAGCAAGGACGGTCGGCGCTTCCGCAACCAGAAGCGCTACATGGCCGTGCCCAGCCCCCTGGTGGCCGTGGAGTGGTGGCGCATCTGCCTGGACGAGGCCCAGACAGTGGAATGTACCACCGCCAAGGTGATGGGGGGGTTGGGGAGGAGTTATTTCACTGTTTCAGTTTGTGTGTTTGTTTGAGTTGTATTGTCCTTCGGATGTTGAGAAATTAATATTATTACTATGTCACTATTAGGGAATATAACTACCAATGTTGTAAAATTTTTCCTGACTTTAATATTTCTTTAAGTGAGTCTTAACTCACTTTCTGCCATAAACTCTCCTTTTCTTTTTTACTGGCATCACATTCATAGCCGTTATGCTAATGCAAATTTAAAGTGGTTGCTGTGATTGTTTCTTCTCCAATTGTTCTTCCATTGCTTTGGCTACAGCCTATATCTCATAGCCACCTTCCAATGCTGATGTGCTCACCGCCACGTCTTGTGTGTTGCTAGGCAGCAGAAATGGCGTTGCGTCTTGCATCGGTCAACCGCTGGTGTGTCAGTGGAACTCCAGTCCAGAGAGGCTTAGAGGGTAAGTAACAGTTACCGCTATGAAAATATAACGTCTCTCAATAGCTTTGAGTACTTGAATAATGGTCTAGTATTAGTCAATCGGTGAGAATGTCACTCGTCAAACCAACAACAGCATTGGGGATGTTACTAATTGTGGACCTTATTTGCGCAGTTGCAGTAACCCGCATTCAACCTTAGTTTGGGCTGTTGCTGTGGTTAGATATTTAAGTTTGGATACCCTTTAAACTTTTTGTTGTTGATTTCTCATAAAGATCTCTACGGTCTCGTGCTTTTCCTCGGCGTCGACCCCTACTGGGTGAAACACTGGTGGGACCATCTGTTGTACCGCCCCTATCTCCGTGGCAACACAGAGCCTCTGTACAGCGTGATCGCTCAACTGTTATGGCGATCGGCTAAAAAGGACGTTATTGACCAGGTATGCGAGTTGTCAACAAATTGTACTAGTTCTAGGTATGCAAGAGAGTGGTCTACATATATCATTTTGGAACTAATCGACTAACTCTGCTACAAGGCAGATTGTTCTTTCTGTATTTTAAATGTATTATTAATTGTGAAGTTAAAGATTTATGAAGTGGCCAGTATCTGGTAAACCATGGTGGTCTTCAGCTCTGTTGACCATGTGACCCACCCATCAGATCCAGATCCCCCCTCAGACGGAGGAGGTGCACTGGCTGCGCTTCTCACCTGTGGAGGGCCACTTCTACCACCGGCAGCACGACGTCTGCTCCCAGGACGCCCTGGCGCAGCTCCGCAAGATCTCTGACTGGAGCCTGAAGCTGGGCAGCCTGGACCGCCGCACGGTCACCACCATCCTCTACCCGCTGCTGAGACTCCGGCAGGCCTGCTGCCACCCCCAGGCCGTCCGTGGGGAGTTCCTTCCCCTGCAGAAGAGGTACTGTAGCGGCCATCTTTGCTCTAAATGCTAGCTGGACATATTCAGGCTGTTTGCTGATGTGAAGGAAGAATGCTCAACTGCCGCCCTTTTGAAGACGCCACGGCATAGAACGCCACCAAGCACTGTTCCAATGTTGAGAACACTCTGAAATTCGCGCCCTTTTCACGTCCTTTGTTTTTGAGAATTCCGAGAATTTTCAAGGATGCATTGCTGGACCCTTAACACACATTGCTTTACACAATTAAAGTTATTTAAGAAATATATAAATATATTTGTGCCGTATTGCATTTTATAGATTCATCCTGAAACAAGGGTTTCTGAACCAAATGTTTTATCTTTAAAATTAGAAGGAAGAAAAATGATGAATGATGAGGATGTAAACACTGAAATTATTGATATTTGCTTCAAATACTGGGTTTATTCCCAAATTCGCTTGTATCGATAAATACTTATCGATATAAGTGAATGTTTACTGGAAATATTAATAAATATTAAAAGCAGATTTATAAATAAATATATTGACCCTACCATACAGTTTAAAATGATCCTTGAAGAGATATTTAAAATGCAGATGTAGCTGGATGTTGTTTATGAGGATAAACGTTGATAGTACCAAAAGGACCATTCTATTTTATTGTCATGGTAATAAATGCTGACCGGGAAGCTTCTAGAAGAAAAGAGAACCGTTGTGCGGCAGCTGCGTTGGCTTATGTGCTGCCTCAAGAGTATCAGGACGCTAGCTGGCTGTGGTCCTGGGTACTCATCTAGGGGACAGGGCGTTTATTTAATCATCTTGATTGCAATACAGTGTGTGTGCATGTTTGTGTGTGTGTGTGTGCGTGTGTTTGTCCAGCACCATGACGATGGAGGAGCTCCTAAAGTCCCTGCAGAAGAAGTGTCGAGTGGAGTGTGAGGAGGCTCACCGACAGTTGGTGTGTGCTTTCAACGGGCTGGCGGGCATTCACATCATCCGAGGTACACACACACACTCACACACACACACACACACACACACACACACACACACACACACACACACACACACACACACACACACACACATTATCAGAGGTATACACACATCATCATAATCAGAGGTGTACTCACACATTATTACCCCAAAGCCCGCTCAGGAAAGTCCTCCTGAATCACGCTTTCCCATGGAAACTCCCTTCTCACACAGACACAGGCACGCACACAGACACACACAAAGCAGCCTCCGTGATCTCATACCCCATCCCCAGCCCCTCTCACTCACAAACACACACACACTCCTTTCAGCTCCCCCACCACGTTTGAACTGGAGTGTTTCAAGTGGCTCCTATAGCCGTGTTCTTGAGGACCACGAGGTGTTTGGTCTTAAATCTCCTCCTTTTATATAAGTGCTGCGCATGGGTGACGATGTCCCTAATGAAACTCTGTGTGTTTTTGTGCAGATGAGTTTGTGGAGGCGGTGGAGATGTACAGAGAAGTGTTGCGTTCGTCAGAGGAACACAAAGACCGGTTGAAAACAGACTCCTTGCAGGTACCCTCGCCCGGCCGCCTGGTTTTACATATCAAAGGTTATGCCAATGAAGGACTAAGAGGGTTGGATTAGATTGAGGTTGTTTTGTTTATATCAAATTAAAGGATCTTTAAGTTAAGAAAAGAGAAAAAAAAAAAAAATTGCGTTCTGCTACCATTACCGTTGTGAGTCACATTGTTGCAAAAAAATATGTACCTTCTGTTTTTCCAATATCCTTTAGTCTTTCTCTGTGTTCAAATTAAACACCTATGACAGTCCTCGACACAGCAAAAAGAGGATGAACACTGGACGATGTGATTGTAAGAAATAAATGACCTGTGTCTGCTCACTTCTCTCACCGCACAGAGGCTCCACGCCACCCACAATCTGATGGAACTGCTGAGTGCAAAGCATGCTGGGATACCTCCTACTCTCAGAGACGACCGCCTGAGTGAAGAGGTCATTTTATTCATAGAACTCTCTTACTCATATCCCTATTCCTGATATCAATAACACACAGCAATATTGTCATTTATTATGGATTGTTGGGAATCTAAATGTGTACAGGCCGAGCATCTCCGGCAGCACTACATGACCAAATACAACGCTGAGGTTTGGGACGCGCAGCAGGCCCTCCGGCCAGTGCTGCACAAAGTCAGCGAGCTCAAACGCAAGGTGGGACGGCTTTACATTGCAACACGCCGAAGTTTGGGCTAAATTGGACTGTTATTGATGTGAGATTTTGTGTGTATGAGTCTTTTTTTTTTTTTACGCTGCTTCAAAATAGTGGAGTAAAACGGCTGGCTTTTTGGGAAATGTTATCTTCATCTTTTTTAAAAGCTTGTTATTTTAATAACTGTATGAAATGTGTGTGATTTTGTGTTAATGTAAACCTTTACGAGAATCAATTAAGTATGTTTTGGTTAAAATGCTATCATCCATTATGAAGAAAGAAAAAAATAGGAGCTTATTTTAGTTCATTTTGGTTGTTTGTTTCAATGTCAAATGATGTGTCTTTTATTTTGAAGGTGAACCTGCGCTCCCCGTGGTGGATGGACGTCCTCCAGAATGCAATCCAGAACTCCATAGACGAGGACCTGGTGTTTCGGGTCCACAACGAGCTCTCGAACAGCTACAAGGAGCAGCCTAACAAGTTCACCATGGCTGACAAGTGAGGGCGGACATTTTGTACCCTGTTTTTTTTGTATTTTTATACAGTTGGGATCATAGCAGATATGAGGGAGAGAGAAAGAACAGAGAAAGACTGAGAGCTGGGTGGAGAGATATATATTTGGGTATATAGAGAGAGACGGGTTGAGAGAAATGGGTACAGAGAGAGACGGGTAGAGTAAGACAGACGGATATAGACAGAGGTATCAAAAACAAAAGAGAGACCGAGGGAGTGAGTTAGGGAGTTAGTGAGGGAGGGAGTGTGCATTAATCTCCACTTTACACACTATATGGATACATGCCTGAACTGCGGTTCATAAACCCTTTATCCTATGTGTTGAGGTTCCGGGATGGGCGTGGCCTGCAGCTGATTCTGTGCAAGCAGACAGACGAGCTGATGAGGTCACAGAAGACGGTGCAGGAGGCTGTGAAGAAGCTGGAAGGTCCCGCCTCCAAGGAGGTCATAGAAGAGGCCACCATTTGTCACCTGAGGCCCGTACGCCTGCCACTCAATAAGTACGAGCGTGGAGTGATACAGTAGCAAAGATTTAATTTGGTGAAAGCAAATATCCAGGGTGTATGATTTTGTATTCATTCTATTCCTCACTGCAGTTGTGTCTTCTGCAAAGCAGACGAGCTATTCACAAACTATGAATCCAAGCTGTTCTCTCACACGTAAGAAGATTGGTCTCCAAAACTCGCAAATATAACTGAAGGAATTCTGAATAAAAAAACACGGCTCCAATCCCAATCCATTCACCGACCGACCCCGTCACCGCTCCCCTCCAACAGGGTCAAAGGTCAGACGGCCTTCTTCGAGGAGATGATCGAGGATGAGGAGGGTCTGGTGGACGACCGGCTCCCCACCACCAGCCGGGGCCTGTGGGCCGCCAGCGAGACGGAGCGCACCCTGAAGGCGGTGCTCACCTTCGCCAAGGCCAGGCGCATGGACCCCCTGCTGGTGGAAGAGGGGAACACCTTCATGGAGCTGTTTGAGAACTGGAAGAAGGAGTACAAGGTATGCATTCCTATTTCTGAATCTATAGTGTAATCTTTCTGAATCTGTAGTGGGTCTATTTCCGAATCTATAGTGGATCTATTTCTGATACTGTAGTGGATCTATTTCTGATACTGTAGTGTAATCCACGGTCTGTCTCCAGGTTCTGCATGAGTACTGGATGGTTCTGCGGAACAACGTGTCAGCCATCGACGAGCTGGGCATGGCCACAGAGCGGCTCCGTGTACGGCTCCCTGAAGAGCCCAAACCCAAGGTCCTCCACATCATAGAACCACACGAGGTGAGACAGGCTGGGAGAGAGACACTGTGAAAGAGAGGGGGGGGAAGAGAGGCTGAGAGAAAGAGACACTGCGAAAGAGGGGGGGGGGGGGGGGAGAGAGAGAGAGGCTGGGAGAGAGACACTGCAAAAGAGAGGGTGAGAGAGAGAGGCTGAGAGAGAGCCACTGCGAAAGAGAGGGGGGAGAGAGAGAGGCTGGGAGAGAGACACTGTGAAAGAGAGGGGGAGAGAGAGAGAGAGAGGCTGGGAGAGATTCACTGCGAAAGAGAGGGGGAGAGAGAGAAAGAGTGCGAAAGAGAGCGATAGACTTACAGAGAAGGAAAGAGAGACTGAGAGACAGCCGGAGAGACGCTGAGAGAGAAAGAGAGACACACTGAAAGAGGGAAGCAGAGACAGAGAGGCACTGAGAGAGAGCCTGAGACAGAGAGACAGAGACAGAGAGAGAGACTGAGAAAGAGACTGGGTGACAGATGAATATGGAGAGAGAGAACAATACATTTCTCTCCATTTTTTATGAATTTATGACTTTGCCCCACCGACAGGCTTATGATTATGATTTATTACTCTTAAAGAGAGCCCGTCTGGATAAGTGAACCAGTGTCTCAGGACCTTTAGGGTCTTTGAGTCTCCACACTGTCGTAGTCTTTAGGTTTACATTCTAGAATTACACATACAACATGGGATACAACAGCATGCTTCTCCACCAATAGGAACAAAAGGATTTGCCCAGTCCTTTATGTTGCTAAAGCTTTCACTCCATACAGCTGATGTCTGGGACGTCACCTTGCCCTTCCTTTGCAGGGAGGTTGTGAATTATTTATGCACAGTTTCATTCTCTCGGGTGTAATTTATTCATCCGTAGCTTAGAGTGTGTTTTGCACGGCTAATGGAGATTCTCTGTGTTGTGTGGATCAGGCAAAACCGAAAGCGTTCATTTGTTACGTTGTGGGGACGTTGAATATGTGGAGATTGTGAAGTAACTATAACTATAAATAACTTGTGTCTGAAGGAATCAGTCAATCATCAATGCCACATTTCCTGAGATTTGCTTTTTTTGTTTGGAGGGGATAAGATGAAATGTATTTGGTGAATCCCGAAGGTGTTATTAAGAGGTTTCACCTTTGGTTTCAGGTGGAGACGAACCGAGCGAAGCTGGTGAACGACCGTGCGCTGGCCCAGTCCCAGCTCCACAAGAAGCTGGGCCAGCTCCTCTACCTCAACAACCTGGAGAAGGTGGGTTCCGTCCCTCACTGAACACAGGCCCACACTTCTTCCATGCCGGGTGTCAGCGTCTTTGACTTCTCTCCCTTTTTACGCCATAATCCTAATATTAATAATCCCTTAAATTCATATCAAGCCTCTTAGAAGATGCCCAAGACTACCAACGTCAGTATCATAGATTTTTTTTCAATGGTAAAAGAGATGACTTTGTAGAAAGGTGTAACAACATGCATCCAAAATTCAGTGGAATGCATGTGAGTGCAGGTACAGAATGTCCTGCACCAAATGCAGGACGTTCTGGAGGGACAGAAAGTATCAGAGATGCATCACATTGAGCTCCATGATTTTCCACATTAACTTACAGAAAAGTCTAATTTGCTAGCAGACAGTTCGGCTGTATGTCTCTCCCCGTATTTGGTGTCTTATAATTTGTAAAGATCCCTATTCACCCACTTTGCAGAGCAACAAAGAGACAATTAAAGCCCTGATCAATGAAATACCATAATGCAGTGCTGCTTGCGGCCACAGGGTCTATTTCTGGCACAGTTACTCCATAAACTTGACTTGGTTTCATTATGTCTCATCCCCCAGTCCCAGGACAAGGAGACCGGGGGTCTCAACCCTGAACCATGTCCGATCTGCGCCCGGCCCCTGGGACAAGAGGTGAGTGGGAGGTAATGCATCCATTCACTCCACTATAACTCAAAGAACAAACCTGTTTGTTTTTTTTAACAATTTAAGACTTGAATGTGCTGCAATTTGTCTGATGCCGATTCCACCTAGGCTACAACAGATTTATCCAATATGGTTAGTTCACCTAATACCTCAATACAATACTCCTGGAGATAGAATGGACCAGCTTATATGGAGGTGTTCTCTTTAGCGGTTTTTGTTGGTTGTGGTAAGCTAACTATTGTCTGTAACGGTGTGTTGGTGTTGGTAAGCTAACTGTTCCCTTAACGGTCCGGTTGTTGCATTTAGCCAAAGTTTCTCTGTAGCAGTGTGTTTGTTTTGCCTCCCTGCGCGCCCCCAGTGGGCGGTGCTGACGTGCGGCCACTGCTTCTGCAACGAGTGCATCTCCATCATCGTAGAGCAGTACAGCGTGGGCTCGCGGCGCCGCGCCATCAAGTGCGCCATCTGCCGGCAGACCACGGCGCACGCCGAGATCTCCTACGTGTTCACCTGCCAGGCCTCCAGCCGCAACCAGGACATCCCCGTCAAGGTCAGTGAAGGACAGTTGTCCCCAGCCCTGACCCTGGACTAACGAGGCCCCAGAAAGGGGCCCCAGAAAGGGGCCCCTGGGCTGTGGGCCCTTGGGCTGTGGGGAAGGAGTCCCCCGAGTTATAAACGGTTTTACGATTGGCTCGGTTGAAAGACTTCCTTGAATATGATGACATTCCTTTGGGGTTGTGTTGTGTTTTAGTCTTTCTTGCTGGTGTGAGATTAATGTTTGAATCTTTTTTTTAACTGACCCGTGGGTTAATCATAAATGTTTTTATCTGTAGGATGTAACTAATGCAGGGCTTGTGATTCTTTTTTAATATATTTTAAAACCAAATTAATATGTCTAGCTTCAAATCCCTTGTATTTCTAAATATTGTAAAAACTTGAATTGGAAGTTGTTAAATGTTAATAGTCTCTATGTCTTTGTCTCTGTCTCTTCTCTTTCTCGCTCTCGCTCTCATTCTCTCTTTCTCTGTCTTTCTCTTTCTTTCTCTCTACCTGTTTCTCTCTCTAGGGGAGCCATTCTACCAAAGTAGAAGCGGTTGTGAGGACCCTCAAGAAGATCCAACTGACCGACCCTGGGGCCAAATGCCTTGTTTTCTCCATGGTAACCATAGCCAAGTGTTTCCAATGACCTGATCTAATCCAGGTAGGACCCAACTGATGCTCTTCCTCTTGTTCTCTCAGTGGCAGTGTGTCCTGGACATCATCTCCAAGGCCCTGTTCGACAACACCATGGAGTTCTCCCAGATCAATGGCATCCACAAGTTCCAGGTGGGTAACGTGACACTGTGCACTGTCACTCCTGACGGCTTTTGGTTAACAGGGACACTCACTTCCTACAGCAAATTTGGGTCCCACAATTAAAATGAACGCAATGTAACTTCAAATTATTAGTTTATTATTTATTTCTTACAATATATAATTTAAATTAAATTAAAATGATTGCAAACTTTTAAACTTATTTTGAATATCAATAAAACGTTTCTGCATTTAGAAAATCGAACCCATGCGCCGCATTATTTTTTCTCTTAAAATAAATTTGTTCTTTGGAGAACCAAGGGCAGAACTCTTTTTCCGATTGCAAAAATTCGTCCACTAACCGACAGCTGACTCTTAAACCTCCTGCCATGTGTGCCTGGTCTCCAGGAGAACCTGAGCTCCTTCAAGCACGAGGAGAAGATCAACATCCTGCTGCTCCCGCTGCACACAGGCTCCAACGGCCTCAACATCATCGAGGCCACGCACGTCCTATTGGTGGAGCCTATCCTAAACCCCGCCCACGAGTTGCAGGCCATCGGGCGCGTCCACCGCATCGGCCAGACCAAGTGGGTTCAGCGACCTCCAGCCACCTTAACACCTCCATTAAACTGAACTTAAGGGATCCACACTGCCACTTTTTGAAATTCTTCATCAGGAACCCCAGGGAGGTCAACTGAAATCTGGGTGACATCAAGGGCCTGGTGTTCACATATTTGATAAATTGACAAATAATGTTAAAGGGTATTACTGGTGGTCAGTCCTTGTTGACCATGTTGTGCGCTGGTTAACAGTGTTTGTTAGTAACCAAGTCCTTTGATCGTTGCCGTGAGCTCTAATTCCACTTTACCTCCTCTACGCGCCAGGCCCACGTTTGTTCACCGGTTCCTCATCAAGTCCACCATCGAAGAGAGAATGCAGGCCATGATGAAGACGGCTGACAAAAGGTGAGGATCTTCTAATCTAGAATATATCTTTGAATACTCCCACAAGTTAGGCACTAATCAAGTTGAAATCGTATCTATTCATATTGAATTTGGTGAATGATACTATATTGCTATCTATAATCAAATTTCCAAACCACTACATTATTTAAAAAATATTTTGTAACCCAGGCAAATCCTTTGTAATCTTCCTTTCGATATGTTATTTTAACTTGTGAGAGTAGCCACAGAGGCTCCTCCTGTTGTATAACAGACGTATAAGGCAGCCAACGCCATCTCCCTCTGGGTGTGTTCCTCCGTCTCTCGTCCAGCCACAGCGCCGCGGCGGCCATGAAGCACTCGGAGGCGTCCGTGCTGACCGTGGCCGACCTCGCAGACCTCTTCACAGAAGACGGGGAGCCGCTGGGCTAGACTGCTGGGCCCAACAAAGATTGAAAGGAAGAGTCTCCTCCAGATCCCGTTCAGACGTTCGTCTTAGGATAAGAAGCCGGAAAACACCTCCGGACAGCTTGTCCTATTTGCAAAACAATACAGAAGATCCAGTCGCTTTGAAAGAGAATCTCATAAATCGATCCTCCTAAAAACAAAAGAGTTCAAGTTCTTGAGCCGTGATTGCAGTAACTGTCCGTCGGGGTGTTTTGTTGTTTCCATGGGCGGAATGAGCACAGTTTGACCATAGTAATAAAGTCCCTCATTAAAAGGATCCCTTATTAAAACCTTCACTCATGGCCTGTAATACTTTCAATCAACAGCGTTTTATAAATACAATAAAGTAATAATGGCTTATTGAATGAAAAATCGTTTGTGTCCTTTTTCTGAAGATCAGTTTCCAAAAGTGAGGAAAATGTACTTTTTTTTACACTCAAATTCGGTTTTTCTCCACTCCGTAGACTCTCGCCCTCCCAAACTTCCAAATCTGTCAGTGAACTGCCCTTGACTCAACATTCTCCCTGTCCGTCTGTCTGTCTGTCTGTCTGACAGTCCTTCCTGCACCAGTAAACCGGACAATAGAAATGACCCGAAATAAAACAACAAACACACACACAAACACACACAAGCCTCGCTGCTTGTTGTCCTGTCCCCTCCTCCTGTCTGTCACCAGACCTCCTCACCGGAGATACCAAACAAGCTGTAGGTTGTTTACCAGGACGTCTCTGGCTGCAGGGTTACCTTGGACTCCCCTCTGGTGTTTCTATTCACGCCCGGAATCTCATTGTTGTACAAGGGGGTGGAGGGGACATCATTCAAGATGGTGTTTTAAGACTGGGAGGAGGCTCCCAGTTCATTACACCAGTGTCTTCGAGGGCTTGGGAGTGGGAAGGGGGGGCGACACTACGTCTTGTCTGTGACAGTGAGGTTGTTCCCAGATAGATTCACACGTTTGGAGCAAAAGAGAGGTGGGGCCCACCGAAGCAGCACAGAGCGGCCCGGGGTTTGAGTCCAACAGAAGCCAACAGGTTGAGTTGTGAGAGGGAGATAGAATGGGAGCTGTGGGTTTAGTGTGGTGTGCCTGCTTGGGGCTGGGCCTGATGAAGGCCACCTGGGCCAAATCTCTATCGGAGCCTGAAGACCAAGGTAAGACCCCAGGGAGCAGACCAGGAGCTCCCTCCAGGGTAAGAGGGTGAAACATGGGGAATGTCCCAATGGGGACACTTGACATTTTAGTGTCTGAAAGCATAAAGAGACAGACGATTTTTTTTTGCATTTTGTGATACAATTTGGATTTGCTAAATATAATATGGATGAGGAAGAATAACAATATATTATTATTCTGCTTTTCATTAGAACAAAGAATGAGTTTGAGAATGCCCCGGCTTTGTTAAAATAATGCTGAACAACATCAGTAACATTTAATATGGAAAAGTCATTTTTAGGGCTTAAATTTGCTAAAGTCCAAAAAGAAGTCAATTTCCTTATTAAAGTATGGGTATTATTATACAGTTTTAATGATAGAGAT
Organism: Pollachius pollachius; assembly: GCF_949987615.1. Lineage (NCBI taxonomy): Eukaryota > Metazoa > Chordata > Actinopteri > Gadiformes > Gadidae > Pollachius > Pollachius pollachius. Next base: position 19,986,229 of record NC_136948.1, on the reverse strand, counting down.
AGATAAAATGCTTTAAAATTCTGATATACATCAATAATTCAATTGCACGATTATTGTTTTTGACATTTCTAGATTACTTTGGACCATGAATTACTGAAATAATACAATATCTTTTAGAAGATTAACCCATCTGATATTGGAATTATCATTGAATTATTACAATCCAAAATCGATTGTAATAATGACAGATAAAGTAGGCATCATGAACGTGATGAATCCATCCTCGTCACTATGAACCTCAATGTCCCTCTTCTTCTTCCTCGGTGTTACAGAACTCAACGAGACGGTGGTGTGCACCAACGACCGCATGGACGTTCTCATCCCCAAGGCCTTCTTCCTCAACAAGGTCCCCCCTGTTTACGTGAGTCTTCACACCACCGCAGTTTTAAATACTCAATCCTGATTGGTCCATAACGTTCCAAGCGTGCGCATTCTTTCTCAGTCACCTTTTCAGTAACAGTTCTGAATCAACGCTCCATTTCAGCTGATTTAATTTGATCTAAAAAATAACCATTACGGCGTAGATGACAGTTCTTATTATCTAATCATTGTTGGTAACTATTGTTTAAGCGGTATAGATCAGGTGTGATGCACGACCCTGTCCTAACTTATTCTCCATTAACCAGTGACTCTTCCCTGGTTTGATTCTCACTGATGCATTTCTACAAATGTAGACCCTTTATACTCTGTCTTCAGTGTGCTGGGTTGGTTTGTTTCCCACTGAGGTTGAGTGTGGATGTGTTCTGTTGGGTGTAGGTCTGGGATTTACATCTGAACGAGCCGGCGTGTCGGGGCGTGGAGACGGGAGAGGACTATGTGTTCAGCATCAAAACCAACCTCTCGGACTGCGGGACGGTGATGGTAGGTTTTCTCTGAAATACATGTTTGTCTTAAATAAAACCCTGGGACATCTTAAATAAAACACGAATACGTCTCAAATAGAATACTGGTCGTTTATAGAAAACACTGGTATGTCTTACAAAACATTGGTATTTCTTAGAAAACACTGGTAGGTTTTCGAAAACACTGGTATGTCTTAGAAAACACTGGTATATCTTAAAAAACACTGCATCGAGTGGCCAATTCTATCTAAAAGCACTTCTTGGCAATGTCGTTGTGTGTGTGTGTGTGTGTGTGTGTGTGTGTGTGTGTGTGTGTGTGTGTGTGTGTGTGTGTGTGCGTGTGTCAGAGAAAGAGAGGGAGTGGGAAAGAAAGATAGAGTGTGTGTGTGGGTGTGAGGGGAGATGGATTTAGCAGTGCCGGTAAGTGTTTAGTTTGTGCGTGTGTGCTGTGTCATTTTGATGGAGGTGAAGAAAGGAGAGAGAGACATGTCTGTGGCCATATAAAGACTTACCGCCGCTTGGACACTCATCAATGACATTATAAAATCCCCATCGTAATAAATTATCTATTTTACGATGTCCGCGCGGTTGTCGTGGAGACGCAGAGCCAAAACCCCAATTAAATTATTTGTCCTTCCAAATGCCAATCAATTGGCATTTGTCTAACTTAACATTAAACGTTAATTGATCAACTGAATGATTAAAGACAAGAGGCAAACGTTTATTTCTCTTGAATGTTGTAACTGTGGATTTTCTTGGAGTCGGTGTCTTGGACTTGACAGTGATAAGCCCATATATAGCCTGTATAGCATGCATAGTAAAGAGAGAAAGGCATATTTTAACTGACACAGAAGAGAAAGTAGAGAATAGAAAGTGAGTTGGGGAGGAGGAGGAAGGGGGCGTATATGTAGGAGGAGAATCTCCACCCCACCCGTAACATCCCAGACCTTATTCAGAGTAGGAAGGAGGGGTGAGGGGTCTGTGGGTGGTCCCAGACCTATTTATCGGCTCTTCATGGAAATGATATCACTTCAGTATTCATGACCCCGGTACACAAACAAATCACCACCCCTTTCTTCTCATTCTCATGTCTTCTTCTTCTTTCTCATTGGCTGCTGCTTTGTATCCCCTCCTAACAATCACCGACATTGTGTCCAGGCAAACATGTTCCACTCTCTGTGGGCTTATTTAATTCTCAAGCCGTCGTTGAGCTGTCCTTCAGTGGTGCGTCAGCGTTTGTTTTTCTCGTAAAGCAAAGGGCAGGTGAATACAGCTTTGAAGAGGGAAGCAATCTAACCCCCGCCGCACTCAACAAGTTTATTAGGACTTTTGCATAACAGTTGAAATAAGTATACCCACCGTGGTTTAGGTGCTGCAACTGAAAGGGGGAGATTCCAGGGCTGATACCTTTCAACCCCGTGACGTAGAAAAAAACCCCACAACCCTGGCAGATAAAGAAATGAGAGCAAACAATGAGAAGGGTTGGGTTTAAGACGAAGGCCATCTTCATCTATTAAAACCATGTTGAAAACCAACATGTCCATGTTGGTTTTCATTATTTATATTTCGTGTTAACGGATTACGTCACATGACGCAGTACGGTAAATGGTCACCATGAGACGCTAGCCCTGATCACTGTGTAGAAAGCATCCGGTGTTACCGACCGGTCGTTAGAGACGTCTGGACGCTTTGGGGGTGGAGCCTATCCGCTCAGCGACCACAGGAACCAACCACCAACAAAACTCCACAGGGGCCCTGCAGGCCAAATCTTCTCCCCCTGGCCGCCTTACTCACTTTTACAATGAGTCAGTGTAGGCCTACGAGAGGACTGTAATTACTGTTGAGGTGACGGTGCTTTGTAGGAGATGATCCTTTGTGTGTCGCTGTGTAGATGGATTGGTGTGTGTGTGTGTGTGTGTGTGTGTGTGTAGGAGGGTAGGTTTACGTGTAGGTTGGTAAGTGTGTGTCTCTGTCTGTATGTGCGTTTTTGATGGTTACCTGGATAGACAGCCCTTTCTCCCTTTACCACCACCGTCTGACTCCTATAGCTTTGAAGGTACTTTAGCGTGGACGTTGCCAGGTCAAAGTTTTGTAGAAACTTGTATCACGCACAACCATTTCGCTGGAGCTCATTTGAGTGAAACATACATCATAGTATGACCTGTTCGCAGATGCGTAAATCATATGCTATATAGGCTAAATATCTGTGTGTCTGTGTGTGTGTGTGTGTGTGTGTGTGTGTGTGTGTGTGTGTGTGTGTGTGTGTGTGTGTGTGTACTGTATGTCACAACAGAAAGTACAGGACAGTTATTACTATAAAGATACAAACTTAGAATTGCAATAAAGATAGAAATACCTAAAATATATGGTACATATATCTATACACCTATGAGTTGTAGAAATGGAAATGCAAAAAGTTATTTGTTGTTATAGACAGTTGAGCTAGACATTATTGACAGTATATGCTACATTATTGCAACATATAATCACAGTATAAAGTAAAAAGTATATAAAAGTATATATATATGTGTGTGTGTTTGCGTGTATATCAAACAGAATTCTTACATCTTGCCTGTTTTGTCTGTGATTCAGGCATACGATGACACTCACATCATGTTCAGCAACACAATCCGCAACAACGATTCGGACATCGTCACCAGGAACTACATCAACATCACCTTTGTGTGCCGCTACCCCATCAACTATATGGTGCAGCAGCCCGACGGAGAGAACCTGGTCCGGGTGGACGTCAGGTAGAAGGCTGCAATCTGTAGGTCCCCTCCAGGTGGATCCCCCAAGCTCATCATGCGGATTGGCTTAGCTCAGGAGGTAGAGCAGGTTTACTGAAGGAGGAAGGTTGCTGGTTCAATCCCCTGCTCCTCCTAGCTGAGTGTCGATGGGTCCCTGAGGATGACACTTAACCCTGACTGCTCCTGACGAGCTGGCTGTCGCCTTGCATGGTTGACTTTGCTGTCGGTGTGTGAATGTGTGTATTAACCATTGTAGGTCGCTTTGATAAAAGCATCAGCAAAATGCCAAAAAATTAATAAATCATTATGAGTATCGTAGAACCACTATTGTACCGCTAGGGGGCATGTTGTTAGCCAAAATATACCCTTGAGTTATTCCACACATGGGGGGTGTCCTCCCAGGTGTCATCATTTTTGCGTCTAAAGACTAATACCCATCTACCCAGATTTCAATCAACCAAGTATACGTTTCCATTTTGGTTTAAAAGAGAGTTTGATGAATCAGTGGTGAAAATAGAAGAGATCAGTATACATCTGATGCTAATGAGTTTCCTTCCGAAACCCCCTGCAGAACGATCACCCTGAACACGGAGGACGGGAACTTCTCTGTGTCCATGCTACTGTACAAGGACCGGGCCTTTGAGGACAGGTGGACCACGGTGCCCTCCCTGACCTTGGAGGACGACATCTTTGTTAAGATATTCATGGTAACTTTACTTGCAAATACACTGTAGTGCACCCGTCCCATTATTCCATGACCATCAGGGGGACAGAAGTGGTACAGAATATTCACCTCATTCGTCTTTATATATTTCATATACCTTTATATACATTATACGACTCACGATAGTCATATAATGTACATTATTTATAATATTGTGACCTCAGTGACCTTCACTGTGGTAAGAGAGAGGAACCAAAGCCCAAACAAGCCATCTTAAATATCTTTGTAGATAGAGGAACCAAAGCCCAAACAAGCCATCTTAAATATCCTTGTAGAGAGAGGAACCAAAGCCCAAACAAGCCATCTTAAATATCCTTGAAGAGAGAGGAACCAAAGCCCAAATAAGCCATCTTAAATATCCTTGAAGAGAGAGGATCCAAAGCCCAAACAAGCCATCTTAAATATCCTTGCTATTGACAGCTATTCTTGGACACCGTGAGGCTCTGGCTCCACATTAAGCAATATGTTGTGCTGCTGTGGCCGACCCTAGTAGGAACGTTCCGGAAACTTAACCCTATACCCGTGACCAGACGGTAATTCGACCCGCAGTCCCGCTGCCGGCCGCGGTAATCAAAGTTTTAGATCACAGCTCCGTTTTACAACACCCCCACCAGCCCCCCTCGACCCCTACTCCCCCCACACATCGTCGACCCCTTCCCCAAGTCGTTCCTGAAAGTCTTATTGTACTAGCCGGTGACGGCGACTTACCCCAGCTGTTGTTGACCTGCGAAATACTTTTGTTTCTTATGTTCCCTGTGACGCAGAATAGCAAAACACTGTTGGCCAGGAATGGCTGATTTACATTTACATTTTTGGGACGCTTTTACCCAAAGCGACTTACATCGGTTAATGCACACATTCACACCCCGACGGCGGAGTCAACCATGCAAGGTGACAGCCTGCTCGTCAGGAGCAATTAGGGTTGGGTGTCTTGCTCAGGGACAGCTTGACGCTCAGCTGGGGAGGAGCTGGGGAGCGAACTAGCAACCTTCCGGTTACAAGCCAAGCCTGAGCTAGCCGACCCCTAGCATTTAGCATTCCAATCCATTCAAACCTTTAGGTTTTGCGTTTTGGTTTTACTGGCCTCTCATTTGGATTGCTTGTTTTGTGTGTGTTTGTCTTTGTCCGGGCTCATAGATCCCAGCTCACTTGACGCTGCGTGCGGAGAGATGCTGGGCCACCCCCACCAGTGACCCTTACAGCAACATCCAGTACACCTTCATCAAGGACAGGTCTGTCAGCCCCGTCCGGGACCCTAGAGGTGGACTGGACTGCGTTGATGATGCAGACACCTTGTTGTTGACATTCTGCTGCTCTCCAAGCATGTAGAGGCATCTTGAACAAATGACAAAGTATAAAATGGATATCAATACTAGTAATAGTAAATACAATGATAGAGCTGAGGAATCATATCCCTACCGGGAAAAGCCTTTTAACGTGATCTTCTAGTAGTAAAACATATGATATGCAAAAAGTTAATGTTAACCTTATAGACTGTTGAGGTAGACATTATTGACAGTATATGCAACATTATTGCAACTTATAAACATAGTATGAAGTAAAAACAGCATCCAACAGCGTCTGTTGAAACCATGCTCAAAACGACCCCACCAGCAAATGAATGCATGTGCACACACACTGTTGTCCCCTCTGCCTGTTTGTTTTCTCCCTCGCCCACAGCACTCCCTTGCTGTGATGAAATGTGAAATGAGAGTTTATGATAGAATTAAGTGTCCTCAGAGGCTTGGACAGACAGCCGGGTCACGTGACCCCCCGCTGTCTGTCCGAGGCCGGTCGACTCACAGCCCAGCAGCTGTGCATTCCCTTAGCAACCGGGCAGTATTTGGTATCGTTAGCAACAGCATGGCAATGAAACGCACCAGGATTTCACAATGCAGAAGGGGGAAATACTCTTAGCTAATCTGTCTCATGCTGCCGGAGATTGTTTGAACTAACACTGACATTATACTTTTCTCCTAATCCGACCAGTTTAATTGTTATTGAAGGCTGGCGGTGTTTTCCTTCCTATTCGTTGCCCTCTACAACAGATGTTTTTAATGTGTTTGCATTGGAAATGTAAATGTCAAACTCATCTGGCCCCTTTGACACCTTTGTGTGTGTGTCTGTCTCTCTCTCTCTCTCTCTCTCTCTCTCTCTCTCTCTCTCTCTCTCTACCAAGTTCTTAAAAAAAGTAAAATATATATTTATAAAGTACCAAGGATGGATGGACAATATAACAGACTACTGTCTCCCCCCCCCCTCTCTCTGTCATGATGTATGGACAATATAATATATCTCTCCCCACCTCTCTCTCTCTCTATGTCTCTCTGTCTCCTCCACCCAGCTGCCCGTTGCTGTCCAACCAGCCGACCCTCTCGGTGCTGAGGAACGGCCAGGGTCCGGAGGCCATGTTCCGGATACAGATGTTCAAGTTTGTGGGCCGCTCGTACACGGACGTCTTCCTCCACTGCAACGTCCAGATCTGCCACAGCACGCCAGGGCTCTGCCAGCCGGTGAGAAAGAGAGAGAGGCTGTGTGTGTGTGTGTGTGTGTGTGTGTGAGAGAGAGAGAGAGAGCGAGCGCTTATGTGAGAGTTATTCGCTGTACGGTATTCACAGACCAGTTCAGACAAGTGACAGCTTTCATCCCTAGAATAGACTCACAGAGCTTAGTATGGTTTGTATGTCCTCCTAAAAGTTAAAAGTTGTCATCAATCAATTAGATATCAGGATACACAGATTGCCAATGGAAACACACCTAGTTCACAAACACTGAATTCATTCAAGGACATCGTATTATACAACCAATGTCATACGTCTACCAGTAGGCCCCCTTGAGCAAGATGGCTAATGCTTGTCAATGTATGTGAAGTTGCTTCGGATAAAAGTAATCATAATGTTCATTATGAAATCAATATGAAGATCTTCATTTTAACATGAAGCTGAATAACTTTCCCATTCGGTAAAGCAACCTTCCCTCAGTCTCCAGTGACCCCCTATCGTTATCCCTGATGAACCCCTATCGTGTATCCCTGATGAACCCCTATCATTATCCCTGATGAACCCCTATCGTTATCCCTGATAAACCCCTATCGTTATGCCTGATGTACTTCCAGAACTGCTCTACTACAGAGGATGGCTTAGAGAGGTCGCGGAGAGACATCTCCCTGTCCCATACGGTATCCTATGGACCAATCAGACGACTGCTGGGAGAGAGTGACCAACCAAACATTAGTATGGTTTCATGCTTCTGACTCTTCTTTATTTCACCAGGCATTGTTCCCTGGGAAAAGACAACAGTGTAAAACATTTCAGATTCACCTTGGTGAATGAAGACAGAAATTCTACAACTACCGTTCACACATAAATGCATCCATTAACATGTATTATAAAATTACAGTAAGATACCAAGGACTCCTCAGAGCTAAGCACTAACCACACTAAGATTTGGGAGTTATTTTCATTTATTTGCTTTTGCTAATAGAGACGGATAGCATTTGCGTTAGCAGGTGTGAGACAGGAAGTCATGCAGCGATTGACATGTTAACGAGCAGTGGGGTTGGGTTAGTTAATGACGTGCCGAAGAGTTGTGTTAGACTTACAGAACCCATCAAATCCATGCTCGGTAAAGTATTATTTATTACATTTTAAATACACCCGGTGGAAGATGATCATATTACCGTTATAAAAGGATTTCCATTGTGGTCCTCAACGTTCAATTAAACAGCAGCAATAAAACCATCAGTCACACACTGTAGAGTGATGCACATTACAACTGATGAAACACAGAGGAGATAATAAACATGTGTGAAACATCACAGAGAGGAGGAGTCCGCCACAGACCCTAACCTTGTGCTCATGCCCCACAGACGCTGGAGCCTTGCCCTCTATAGGAACCTTGGTCCTGGGGGGGCTGCTGGTGGCGGTGCTGCTGGTTACCGGGTTGTTGGGCCGGCTGTGGCTCCGGTCCAGACGGTCCTACCCGGCCCGGGAGGCCCAGCTCACACTGTCCAACATCCACCACATCTCAGAGGTGGCCTCCTGAGTGGGGCTATGCATGCTGGGAGGACATGCAATCATGCACGCACGCAAACGTACACACACACACACACACACACACACACATACACACGCACACGCACACGCACACACACACACACACACACACAAACACACACACAAACTGAGACACATGAACATATGTATAATTATACACACATTCACACAAACCATACTCATATAGTACTTATATATACACACACACAGCCACCTATACACATACACAGTTACTCAATACGATTTTGTATGTAAATATTGTGTGGAATGCAAAAAAAAATGTAACAGAAATATGTCTCTCTATGTGGCCAAAGCAAATTTCTCTTGTGAGAGAGACAACAAAATGCTTACGTACCTTATTACTTTGCATTCAAATAAATAATTAAAGCATTGCCAATACGCAATAACTTATTGTTTTTTGTCACAAAACATGGGCTAATAAAGATGTAGTTTCTGACTTTATCAGTGTCATGCGTCGTTATTTCTTGGTGAAACAAGTTAATAATCAAAAATGAAATAGTATTTTTAGCAATAAAGATATAATTGCAATATCATCGTGGGGGTATTTCCATGCCCTGTCTATTTACAGCTCACAGCCTTATCCTATTGGTCCTCCCCGTGGTGACGTTCTACTAGAGCGCCCTGCACTTATAGATCCAAGGTTCTGAACGTACAGTGGGCGGTTACCCTCTCCGGTACCAACCAATCAAGATCAGAGAGACGTACCAACCATTGCATTTTCGGAACATTGATTGGGCGGTTACGGAGAGGGTTCCCGCCCACCGAACGTCCGGACACTGGGTCGCAACCTCTACCGACAATAAACGCCGACTATGTGAACAGCGAGCAGAGGTCTGCTCGGCTCAAGATAAAATCCAGTCTCAGCCTGTTCGAGAGAAGACTTGAATATTTGAACAGAGTCATTGAGCTGTTTTTAGTTCAGTTTAACATGTTTGAGTTTTGAAACATCGCCACATGAGCAGTAGGGACTCCTTCAAAAAGGACAGCCAACCAAACGTCTGGACCGGCAGCTTAACTCGGGTAAGCACTTTTTTAGAGGCTACCGGCTAGGCTAGCCGCTGTGAGTTAGCTGCTATGTGATGCTAACCTGCTGGCCGTGTTGTTGATGTTGTTTAGGCTCCTCATTGGCACCCAAGTTTGGTCATAGGGTAAAGGGCATCAGCAAGTGACATTACCACGTATAACATGAATGAGGACGATGAGCTGCTTAGTGCAGTTCCTGTCCTGTTCCTGTCTTTTCCTTTAATACCTGTGTGGTGAAGAGGACCAGCTGCGCATGTGCCGTGGAGTTACAGGACAATAGAAATGTGGTTTCTCTATTGACAACTTGGGACATGTTGTTTTTTAAATGACTATTTATATCACTGTGCAGCCCATGTAGAACTCCTTCCCCAAATCCCTTAACCCTGATTTCCACACATTGCCAAACCCACTAATTCCTAATGACCCCATTATTTGTGGTGGAGGTGTTGTCAAAGGGCCAAACAGTGGGTTTAAATGGTGGGGATCATGAGGTTTTACGGCTTGAGTTGTCTTTGTCAGCGAGTTTCGTGGCAGCGTCTCATGGCTTTAGGTAAGGGGTCAAGTAGCCCTGAGCAACCGCTGTCACCCAAGACGGGTGTTGTGAAATGTCATTGAACAGCTTGTTGGCTTTGTAAACATACCCACAGACGCTGCATGTTCAGTGAGCGGGTTATTGTATGCTGCGACGTGTGTGTCACATGTGGAGGGAAGGCTGTCGAGTGTCCCTAGGAGTAGCAGTAGGCTGCTATGCCAGACTGCAGCTACATGGCATGGCTGGGTTCTACAACTCACTGCTCGGTTGGCCTACCCACTAAAACTTAGTGTTTGTGCCTCACACCTTTTGTTTGTAGGATTATTGAGGGAAAGAGGTTTTCTTCTTTTGATTCCAGGGTTTTGAGGACTTCACCCATCGCTGCTGCCTTGCTTCAGCGCCCAGCCGACGTGTCGACCATGGAGCTCCAGCACGTGCACTGCCTGAAGTGTGTCAACAGACGGTGCATGACCAGACCGGAGGCGGGCGTCTCGTGCGACCTCATTGGCTGCCCTCTGGTGTGCGGAGCGGTCTTCCACGGATGCAAGCTGGAGGAGCACCGCGTGCTGTGTCCGTACGAGCGGGTCCCGTGCCTCAACACGGGCTTCGGCTGCCCCTTCACCATGGCCCGCTTCAAGATGGCGGAGCACCTGGCCACGTGTCCCGCCAGCGTGGTGTGCTGCACCATGGAGTGGAACCGCTGGCCCGTCAGCTACGCCGACCGCAAGTCGTACGAGAACCTCAGCAGAGACTTTGATGAGGTGGAGCAGCTGGACATGGCCCTGGCCCTGCAGGACCAGAGGATGCTGCTGGAGTCGCTGCGGGTGACCACCACCATCTCCCAGAACGGGGACAAGCCCCCGGACCGTGGGGCCGGTCAGACCGCAGGGGAGGCGGGGGCCGAGGCGGGGCTGGCCAACGGGACGGTGGACATGGAGGACGAGCCGTACAGCGGCCTCTACAAAGCCTCGGTGGAGACCACCAGGACGCTAGCGGCCGCACTGGAGATCCTCACCAGCTCCAAGAGCATGGAGGGGGTCGCGGCCCACCTCCACGGGGAGAACGGGGAGAAGAACGGAGCGGTGTGCCACGGAACCAACGGGGACAGCCACGGCCGGCACGACAACGCTGAGGACTCTGAGAGTGTGGACATGAGGGAGAGCGACTCCGACTCGGAGTGTGAGCTGGGGGCGGTGGGCGGCCTGGACTGCGCCGTCGCGGCAGGCACCAACGGGGACGCACCCCCCTGGGCGGGGCACGGCGGTTCTGTTGAGTTGTTTGTGGAAGAAGAGCAGGACGAGTGTCTGGACGTTGTGTTGGACGAAGCACCCTATGTCAGGCCCACGGCACGCTATCGCCCCGCGCCTGTTGTCCCCGCGGAGCCCGACGGGCCTCTACCGGCGCCGTTCCCCCCGGCCGCGTCCGCGGTCATGCCCTACCTGCTGCCGGATCACCTCCGCAACAACCTGCTGCAGCACCTCCCCGTGGAGCTGGGCTACCGGTGTCTGGAGCGCAAGCTGCAGAACGTGGGCATTAGCCTGTTCCCCTTCAACGGGCATCGCAGCCTGCTATCGGACCCCCACCTGTACCGCGCCAAGAAGGCGGACAAGGCGGTGGACACGTCGGACCTGGAAGTGGCTGACGACCCCATGGGACTCCATGGCATCGACCTGATCACTGCCGCCCTGCTCTTCTGTCTGGGCGACTCCCCCGGAGGCCGGGGCATCTCCGACAGCCGCTTTGTGGACGGATACCACATCGACTTCGGCACGCAGACCTTCTCCTTCCCCTCGGCCATCCTGGCCACCAACACTATGGTGGGGGACATCGGCTCGGCCTCGGCCTGCGACCACGCCAGCCCGCAGCTGTCCAACCCCAGCCCCTTCCACACGCTGCGGCTGGACCTGGTGCTGGAGTGCGTGGCCCGTTACCAGACCAAGCAGCGCTCCATGTTCACCTTCGTATGCGGCCAGCTGTTCCGGCGCAGCGAGTTCTCCTCCCACTTCAAGAACGTCCACGGGGACATCCACGCCGGGCTGAACGGCTGGATGGAGCACCGCTGCCCCCTGGCCTACTACGGCTGCACCTACTCCCAGAGACGCTTCTGCCCCTCGGTGCAGGACTCCCGGGTCATCCACGACCGGCACCTGGGCTCCTTCGGCGTGCAGCTATCGCTGCCCCTGAAGCCGGGGGAGAAGCCCCTCCGGAGTACCTGCAGCTTCGGCGCCCAGTGCGACCACTTCAGCAGCCTCCCCTTCGAGATCCTCCAGCACATCGCCAGCTTCCTGGACGGCTTCAGCCTGTGCCAGCTGTCCCGGGCGTCTGGCGGGATGCGGGAGGTGTGTGCTAGTCTGCTGCAGATGCGAGGCATGGTGGTGATGCTCTGGGGGAAGAAGCAGCGGGCGGATGGCTCTTCTACGTGGCAGATCACCGATAAGGTCAGTTCAGTTCTTGTACTTGGTTGTTTATGTCAAAGGTGCCATAGGTAAGGTTTTAGAGTGTGATATTGTTAAAATGCCACAGCCACTCGGTTGTCAGTGGGTAAGATGCTCTGAGGTTATTTGTTCCGATTTGACTGGGCGCCTGCCTCTCGATGAGGCCCTTTTAAAATTTGAGAGACCGCTCCCAGAAAACTTCGGAATAATCAGGGTATCTCTTCCCTGATTGGTTCAGAGGAATCCAACCTACCTGGTCATCACAGGTTCTTGAACGCAAAACTTCTCAATGGTGGAGAAATGTGGGCAGAGGGAGTGGCAGTTTTATTTGGACTGTTTATTATTTAAATTTTGCTCTCTTCTGTGTTTTGCTCTACAACCCTTGAATCTTACCGACAGCACCTTGTTATGTAGCATAATGACAGGGGCCCTCCAGGCTTAACCCCATTCCTGTCCCCATGCCTTAAGAGCGCTTAAACCCCCAACCCCAATGGCTGCAGTCATCTGGCTCAGCTTAAAGCGCTCGCCTTCCACCTCACATCAGCATCACCAACACACAGCCAACGCACATTGGGCCCCAATGTGCCCTTATCACAGACCTCTCTCTCTCTGTTGCTCTTAGGTGTGGCGCTTCAGCACGGCCTTCGGCACGGTGACAGAGTGGAAGTTTGCCAACATCGCCAGCATGGCGGACCACCTGAAGAAGTGCAAGTTCAACACGGTGACGCGGCGCGAGGACGCCGTCCCCCTGCCCTGCATGTGCTTCACCCGGGAGCTGACCAAGGAGGGCCGCTGTCTGCGCTCCGTCCTCAAGCCCGTGGCCTGAGCACCACCACTACCTGATCTGCTTGGGTCTGCTCACCCAGAGCCCAGCGAAGTGGTCCACACCACAAAAAAATTATTACTTTTTTATCTGCAGTTTTTACAAATCGCACAAACAAAGGCATGTTCTTTTCCAGTCTACACAACATAGAAGGCTGGTTAATAAAACAGAAACATGCATTCATGTCTTGGTTTGTGCGTGGAAACCAAACTAATGTTATTGAGTTATAGTGTTCACTAAGCCAGCGTGTGTTTTTTAAACCACATAACAGGGAACGGACAACCACCCAAATGCCAGCCTTGTTTCTTCCACCTTGATAGATCCGCAGCACTACAGAAGCTATCAATGCGTTAATAATCAAGGTTGGATTATTGAGGTTTTATTTTTCTACGAAGGAGCCAGTATTGGGCAGTTGAGCAGAGAGCCTTGACTTCTGCAACACTTGATTTTCTATCCAAAGCTTGAGGCGTGTCTTCTCCCTGCTAGGTTTTATAACTTGCTACCAGTGAAACGGTTTGTTAAGCACCTTTCTCACGGTTTTGCATTTGGTTCTGAAGCTCGTTTTATGAGGTTTAACGACGCCGCAGTCCAAACATCAGGCATGTGATATGCATGATGTCCGGACAAAGGCTTCAACACAAGTGCATTCATTAGCGTTACTGTAAGCCAGCCATCCTCTACCTACAAAGGATAACCCAAGTACCCCTTCATCATGGAGATCAATCCACAAACTAAAAACAATGCGTGTCAACACACTACTGTTTCTGTTACAAAGATAAGGTAATCTGCTACACCATCGCTCTGGTCTCCTGGCACGATGAACGTGGTCGACAACCAACCGATAGCGATAATCAAGGGAGACCAGCGAGGGCTCATCTCTCCGCTTTCAGTCGTGACGGTGTTGTGGATGGATCTCTTGTCTACACCTCAAATTCATGTGTGGGGGCGACGCCATGGCAACAGTGAGTGGTGTGGTTCCGAGACGCGCCTCTTAGTCAGCGGAGCCGCCCCGCGCATGCTGACGTCACGTGTATTGTAAAGACCTGCCGGCCAGGTCGAAGAGCTGAACCTAAACGGGCACACCGACCTTTTGGCGATAAACCCCTCTGCTAGGTTGTATTTTGGGTTTGTGTTGGTTTTTGTTTTCAGGTGTCTCTGCCGCTATGGCATCCCGAGTTTGTTGTTGTCCTCGTGTCTCAGGGTCGTATCATGAAACTACAATAACTGCTGGTCATTGTTGTGGTGTATTGTAGCTTGATCGAAGAAATCACTGAAAACCAGCTACTTGACTTTTGTTTGATGTAGGATGGGCTGATTGTACCGTTCAGTATTAGAGCAGAAGTGAGCGTTGCAGTGAGTGTACCGCAGTGCTATGCTGCTTATTTTCCATGTCTTTTACTAATGCAAGTCATACACCGAATAGTTTTTTATTTATGATTTGTGAGGGGAAGTTCTCTATTGAAGGGCGAGTTAGGCCGCCAGCTGAAGTCTAACATGAATGTAATGTACGAACATGAAGTAAAAAGAGGGGCTCTGTTTGAAAACAGACAGTAAATGGTCAAGTGTAAGTGCAGACGTTTTTTCTTCTTCAAGGTGGTACTTTATATAAACGTATGGGTTGTATTTATGAAGGGTATGCAGCAGAAGACATTTGGCCTTAGTGTTTGAAAGGACAGATTGTCCGAAGAAGTCCATGGTGGATGATGCTAGACTGGGAAATATTGTTCTGAAAAAGTGCTGGAAGTTCGTTAAGAAGGCCTGGCGAAATGGTTCAAGACGTATTATTTTGAAAACAAATCTTTTGTAATAATTCACTTATTTTTGTTATTTTTATATTGGTACGAGAATGAAAATCCCCTCAATATTATAGCTGTTTTATGTATGAATTTAGCCCTATGAAGCTGTGACCACGGTTACAATATCCACGGGGAGATATCACGGTTTCACTCTCACGTGTGTGAGACGTTTTTCTGAAAAAACCTGTCTGACAAATGGCGTTCACTTTTATATGGTTTTGTTTTGCAACCTTAATCGTGTTTTTGTGTAATAACTGTCCCCAGGCCTCTTAGGGATGTTTTTGTTCTCAATACAAACCCCAGTTTACTCAAGTATTGGCATAATATGCTAACACTAGACATATAGATATATCTTATCTATATATAATAACTGTTAAGCACAGAAGCACACACATTTTAAGCCAACAAGCCTGTTGACTTTTTGGTTATTCAAATAAGACATGGCACGATTTTATTTATACAATTATTTTTGATTAAGTGGCAACTGTCTTGATGCTGCATTGTTTTCACCATTAAAACCTTTTTGTTTTTACTTCAGCCTGGTGTTTTATTGTATTGTATCCCATCCAATGAAATAAAATTGTCCTAACCATTGTGTTTATTGTGTTAAAGTATGATAGCATAAATTCTACCTATACAATTAACTACACATGTGTACATATTCTACAAACCTCTATGCGAGAGTCTAGGGGACACAAAATGAAAATAATGAAAAGCCTATAAATATCCAATATTGCAGTGTGCATAACATTGACGCTCACTTCCCTAGGGGGGCACCAGAGACTAATATCTCCGGAGCATACATAGCTGTCTAATTGTACAGCTAATTAAGTCCCTTGGGAGTCGAATATATTTGTTTTAAAAAGTTGCCTACAACATTAATTATCTCGGATTACAATGTTGTCTGTGTTGCACGGCCCAAGGAGCTCTCATTTCAATATCCGTGATGCCTACTGCCTAGGTTCTATAAACAAGAGAAATGGGGATTGAGATAAATATTTCTTTCATTGCCATTATACATTTTCCAAAGTACGTCTGCCAGAAAATAACATGTGGGAGGTGACGCTTCACTGCGTTTATAATTAGTGAGAGTTCGGTTTCTTTGCTCTACTCTACATGTTTAGGGTGATAAGCAATGCGCGATCCTGTTAACCCGAAAGCCGACATCCAGAGTTTCACAATTAAAAATGACGCATGTATACCAGGAGTGGGGTTCGAACCCACGAGGACATATGTCCATTGGATCTTAAGTCCAACGCCTTAACCACTCGGCCATCCTGGTCTGCATTTATCCTCAAATTCTAAAAGAATCGAAAACAGCAATTAATAAAGGTAAATGTGCATCAATGCGTATTAAGTAAAACCTTGGCATTTTCATAAAAACTTGAAACTAAACTTCTCAGCTCAAAGAATATGTTGTCCTTATGAACACAATGTCAATATCTTTTATCTTTTCATAGTCAATTCTTCCATTGCCTTTCGGCCTAAGGTTCATTCTGGGAGCGACCAAACAGTTTCCAAACAAGTCTATGCTGAAAGCAGACCTTGTGAAATAGAACAAGTCAACTCTGGCGTAACAGCCCTAATACTAAGGCTTCTGTAATATTTCATTTTCACAATGCACCAAGCCTGTGTTTTATAAAGTGTGTATGTATGTATGTATGTATGTATGTATGTATGTATGTATGTATGTATGTATGTATGTATGTATGTATGTATGTATGTGTGTGTGAAACAAACAACACTATTAAGCTACCAGCTGGGCATGCAATTATGGCATGCTGAAATGGTAGAGTGAAGCATAATACTTAAATAAACAAACAAGCCCATGAAAAAAAGTATATATTTCATGAATGCATAATCATCACTGCAAGGAGACTTCAACTGTGTGTTAAGCCCATTAAGGTTATTCACTTGAGGTCTAGCCTGGACATTCCCATGATGCCTCCTTTCATATCAGACCTTGCCCTTAAATCGTGTCTCCAATGTAAACCTCACACCAGCCATTGCCTTTACAAGGCCTCATCATCATCATCCCAGTGTCACCACATTGGGATGATGATGATGAAGGCTTGAAACCCATTGAGGTCTTTTGTGAGGTGTAGCCGTGACGACGCTTGAAACCCATCTCCGACCTCAAGAACAGGGACAGCAGCAGCAGCAAAGCTTCCTGCACGGGTTGTCCTTCTTGTACTTGACTGCCAGCCGGATCTGGTCGTTGGCCTTGGTGACGTAGTCCTGCGTGGCGGACACGTTGGCCTGGATGTTGTCCAGCATGAAGCCCTGCTCCTCCACCAGCAGGGCCATCTGGAAGAACAGCTCTCTCACCTCGCCGATGCGGCCCTCCAGCTCCACCAGCTCCCTGTGCCGCTGCTCGATCTCCGTCAGCGCCAGGCGGGCGCCCGTCCGGCCGTCGGTGAGCAGGTTCTCGGTGAAGGCGCCCCACTCGCCCGTCTGGATCATGTCTTCTATCTGCTCCCAGCTCAGCTCCTGGCCCATGATCTCGGCCTGCCGCTGGATGCGGGCCTTGCAGTTCTCCCTCTGGAGGACCTCGGCGTCGTTGTACTCGGATAGCGCTTGGTGGAAGGCGCCGGACAGCGAGACGTACTGGGAGCGCACCATGCGCACCAGGGCCGAGGCGGGGCCGTGCTCCTCCTCCAGCGCCTTGCTGCGCGCCTCCAGCTTTTCCAGGCGGGCATACGTCAGCTCCGCCCTCTTCTTGATGTCCCGCCCCAGGGCGTTGGAGTCCCTCTTGATGCTGCTGAGGCGCCTCACCGAGGTGAGGAACCGGATGTTCTGCTTGCCCAGGTTCTTCACGTTCATCCGCAGCTGGCCCACCTCCACCCGGAGGGCCAGCACCTCCTTGAAGAAGCTTTCCATGGCGTCCTCTCCATCGAACAGCACCACAGTCTGCTGCTGGTTCTCGTCGACTGTGGAGCTGAAGCTCTGCTCCTCAGGCCAGGGGTCATGAGGTTTTTGGCGGACAACTTGCAGCTCGCTCAGTCGGTCCCTCATCTCAGCCGCAGAGTGCTCTGGAACACATCATCATACAATATCTCTGGCCCTGAACAATAATCAGCATTTATCAGGTAAAAACATAATCGTTTCTTAACAGCAATGGGAAGACACTACAACCAAACCATCTCATGTAACAATCTTAGGTTTAGTTAATTGAATGTTAATTGAATTTAACATTTTTAAACACGATGACATTTTTGTAAATGAAAACAAAACGTTCTTCTCAGAGTTGCAACGATCTCTCGACTCACACACACAGTAGGTCTATATTACAGGGAACCTATCATTTATCCTGACCACTATTCTATTCATTGACACAAAGACAGGGCGTTATGTTTAATATGGGCCCATATTAAAGAACCTAACATGGGAATGTTTTACCCGAATACTTGAGATGATTAAGCACCCGTGACTAGGCCAAATAAAGTGTTTTTAAACAATAAAAAATGTCACACATACCTTATCAAGGAGTTCAAACAAAACCCAAGCGGCCAAAACCCGAGAAGCCAAAGTACCACTGACGAGAAGGTTTGTGGCGTTCCTCTTTCTCCCCGTTCATTTCAACGTGTAGACATTAACAGTGACCAGCCCAAACGTTATGGGAGTTCCGCTCAGTCAAAAAGAGGTTTAATGCGGAAGCCAACATCACACTCTTCTCTCACCTTTTTTTATAGCCTAAAAGGAAACGCGAGTCGCAGCAACACATTCACAGTAGAGGAACATCATCCTGTCCTACGGTAGGCCTGTTGTTTTGATTATGCGTTTTTTTGGAGTTTGGTTTAGGTCTATCGTCAATTAAATGGAATTAAGCGCTAAAAATAAACATGACATTGTTGTCCACCGCACTTTATTGCACATTGCTGTTTGCTTTATTATTTAATTGCACAATGTAAATAGTCAGTACCAGCGGCCAATACACGTGGAGGCTATCTAATGTCATCAGATTAAATCGTAATGCATTTACATATCAACAAAGTAATATAACAACAAGCTCATAAATAATTGTAAGTGTGAGAATAGCGTGTTAGATAAGTACACCCCCGCCCCCATTTTACCATAATTTGTTTAACAGTCAGTCTTCTTGTTTTTGTTTCATTTTGTAAACATTGTGCTCCATATTCCTTTACGCCCATATAATGTAATGCATGTAGTACCTAATTTCCGCCACAGAGTGGCGTTGGTCTATTGGTGCACTCTGTCCGGTGAAAGCTACACATTCTGTAGAGCAGTGTTGAGACATGGCGGACAGAGCGTGTCGTAACCAGATGTGTACCTTGCCTGTGTATGTTTACAGGTAAGCAGACAGTGTAAGAGTCAGGAATGTACATGGGATGAGCTGGGCAGGGGTTGGGGATGTGGGGAAGAGTTGGCAAGTTGACTCAGCCGTGGATGTTGTATTGAAAGGTTGTAATGCCGTCATAAGCAACTTCTACTAGCAGCTAAGCTAATCTTCTTGCGTCGCCATTAGGGTCCGGTCGCGGTACATTTATGTAGATGGTGTTTGTTTACTTTGTATGCCAAGGTTAAGAACTGGGAATAATATCAGGAGCCAAAATGTGCTTTTATTTTGTGTATTTCCATTGCCGATTACTAAGTCTATTAATATGTATTTTTGCGAATGGTGTAATACTTAGATTAGGATGTAAACAGACCGAAAGCTACACATTCTGTAGAGCAGTGTTGAGACATGGCGGACAGAGCGTGTCGTAACCAGATGTGTACCTTGCCTGTGTATGTTTACAGAACTCATTAAAGAAACTACTCTTCAAGTCACGCTTGAGTTTATTTTCAAGTGTGCAACATAAGCTCAGTTAAAAATGAAAAGCAGGTTAATAATACCAGTCCCAATGTATTCGAATAAAACGGTAACTGTTTTATGTCATCAGTTAATTAAATAAGTACATGTATGAAGAATATATGAAGTAGAACAAACAAACCAAGAACTGACTTGATAGGAAAGTGTTAGTGTGGACTCTAACTCGATTCTACCCAATAAAGGATCAGATTATCATGAGGTGTACTGCAAAGTAAAGTAAAATGATTGAGGCGCTTTGATGTCCAATGTGTATATAGTTTAAATATTCGGGGAGTTGCATTTTATAGGTTTTCCTTAAATCATAGATGTGCCCTCAAGTGTAAAGAAAGCTCCAAAAGACTTTTTACCGGATGGGACCCCAACATTTGGGCATTCACTGTCGATAACTCGAAACCTGTAGGAGGTGATATGTGCCAAATGTCAGGTGGAATAAAAATACAGAAAAATATCACAGAAGAACAATAGTGTTTCTGCAACCACACAAATAAAAGGCTTCAGATAAGTGTATTTAACAGTGCCTTCAAAAGGCCTACAGCCCTAGTAAAGTCCTCCACCCTCCAGCGCCGGCCCCCGCTCCTCTGCAAGAACTGCCACTTCCAGAAACACCGACAGAACGTCTCTGTGCCCCAGGTCCCGGAGCTCCCTGTGGCACCTCTGGATCTCGAGCGAGTGCACCATCATCCCCTTAAGCCCCACACCAAACACCTTAACACTGCCTTCCCCGGCCACCAGAATCTCCTCCAGCAGAGCCCCATCGTCGGAGGGCCCCATCTCCAGCTGCCTTTGGGTCCGTGGCCGGCAGCTCTTCCTGGGGCTCCCCTCTGCAGCATCGCCGCAGCGGAGCCTCGCCGGGCCTCAGGTCGGTCAGCAAGGCCCTCCTCCCGTGAAGACGCTGGCGAACGGCTTCTCCTCTCCTCTGGCGTCGGCCCTGGCGGTGGCAGCGGAGCTAAGGATCTCCGCACTGTCTGGGTCCTGCTGGATCTGCTGGATGTGGATCTGCTGGGCCTCCTGGAGAACGGCGTCCAGATCCTGGTCTCTGACGTCCGGAGGTCGGGGCACTCTGCTTCTTGATTGGGTCTCTGGGTCTGCTGGACTAGGATGGTCATGGTGCAAGGGTCCGGTGACTTTGGGCTCATTGAGCAGCGCCTGTAGATGACCCAGTCTGTCTCTAGTCGTCTGGGTCCTGGAGATGAGGGATTAGAAAGAGAGAGAGGGAGACTCAGATCTTCTCCCAGCGTGGGAATAAAAGTGAATTAAACTTTGAATCGGGTGTGGGTTGACCACAGGATCAGAATGTGTTCTGAACTTTGTAAACTCTGTATCTGTGAAAGACTTGTCAAAGGCTTGTTAGGATCAGTCGTTGGCTCTTAGTCATGCCACACTTCCTCTGTCTTTCCAATCTCTCTCCCCCCTGTCTAAGTTTAAAGCATTCACTGGTAACCTTCTGTTAGAAATGAAATTGATGCACTCTAAAGGGCACTTTAAATAAATCAATTTATTTAACTGATCGAAGGAGAATAAAACAGATGTTAAGATCAAAGCTGTCCGATAACCTTTCGCGTTATCAATTTTTTTAGCTATTTTTATACTACTCCTTTTCTTAATCAATTTTCCGGTGGATTCATATCTTCAAACATACAATGTCCTGTGTGTTCTAAAATCAGAAAAGACGTGAGAACATCTCCATTCAACCTTTTCCAGTATCTTGTATCCACAGCTCAGGTCAAAGCACCGGATTCTTTAGTCTTGGAAACCATTATCTCAGGATTCACCTAACTGTTTTCAAGTTTCCCTGTAATTTCTCCTTTTTTAAATCAGTATGATTTTTTTACTATAAATGTGTGGCTCTACATGTTTAAATGTGTCCTTATACTCCTTATCAACATCTCACTCAACAACTAAAGGATGAGGCATGAATGACATCTTTAGTGCAACAATTAATCCAATTCAATCTAATGTACATGTTAATCTGCCTATCCTCCAATCTTGTATCACTGAAAAAGATGTCAGTAGGCAAAATAAAGTGTTGCCTGCAATCAATTTTTATTCTATTATTTATTCGAATCAATGAAGATTGAAAATGCAAGAGCACGAATCAGGGATGAAAAATTAAAATCACAATCAAACAGACTTTTCAGTTGAAGATTCAGTTGTCCTAAGTAGTACTATGTGCAGAGGAACAATGCAGGCAGCTCTCGTGGAAACAGTATTCAATCCCCCTCAGTCATGAGGGGGAATGCCTTCACGAACTCTCAAAAACATGAGCGAATAAAAAGATGCAAATATTGGGGCTAATCTCAGTGAAAATGTAAGCCATTGAAACTGTAACATTAATTCATTCGTAGACTTCTTTCTTAGGACTAAGGTTTGGCATAGGTGCTCTGCGACCCCACTTGAGATGCCCTCGTGACCCACTTATGGGTCTTGACCCACCGGTTGACACTTCTATCCAAAGCCACTTACTGTGTGCAATCAGATAGAGGTCATTGAGAAGCAGGCAGGGTTTCTTGCTCAAGGAATCCCTACACGAAGGCTGAGGAGTGCCTAAGTCAGGGTTCCAACCTGACGTTCTTCCAGCCCTACCTTTGGGCTGGAAGACTTACCACTACAGTATCCTGCCCCATGGGCCAGGGTACTGCACATCCAGTGTGTGCGTGTTGAACCAGCCACCACCCCTCACCGACCTGTAACCCTCTTGCTGACCTTGCAGATGCTAAATGTTTCCCAGTATCAAACGTATTCTTCCATGCATATGTGAAATATCATTGTCAAAATGGACTGTATTCTCCACACAAAGGTTGCTTTAATGTATGCGTCTGTATGCTTATATTGTCACGTACATTACAAGCACCACTAAATACAATTATTCTAGGTCTATAAGGAGAACATGGAGATAAGATCAAGTTACAGTGTCGCTCACTGACGCAAGTACAATTCTAAAGAGGAAGTATGGAAGATGATATCTTCCAAAAGAAGGCGTGGCTTAGCAACGTGCTAGAAGCACAAGGCTGAGCGTCAGTGTTGGGCCTCTTCAGCACATACAGGATGAGCACCAGAGCCTTAATGCAAAACCTATAATCTTTAACTAAATGAGAACGGCTATCTGACAAACAGTCTGACAAAGTCGGACTCTTTAATATGAACACAAGAACCATGACAACAGAGTCTGCGGCCCGCAAATGAAAACAGAAAAAATATTAAATGTTGACGTTAGTTATGAAATATTAGATGTTTCATCGTTTCTCTTATGTATTTATGTGTCAGCCAGGCTTTCTGAAAGCAGCTAAAGCTATAGTAAGAAGGCTGTCTCTGTGTGATCAGTATGTTGGTTGATAATGAAGCACTTATTTCCACACCTATGGTGGGCCTAGATGATGTGTCATTTCCACAGCCCTGCATGAGTGTGGATAGTCACACTACATCTGCTATTACAGTGTGAAGGGGATTTTAAACTGTTGTTGAAGGTTACATTAAACTGTGTGTGTGTGTGTGTGTGTGTGTGTGTGTGTGTGTGTGTGTCTGTGGTTTAAATCGAAGTTGTAACTATAAATCGAATGTAATATATATATATTTATAAAATAAGATCACATTATAAAAGCATATGATTTAAATAGCAAAGTCATTCAAAGATTTGAAGACATTTTCATGTGCCAAAAAAGAGATTTCAAAAGAAACTTTGAATAGACCGAAAACAGATACATTTATATTCCACAAGATGGCACTAAGTGTTTGGGTTGCATAGACATGTCTCACTTGAAAACTAGCTTTTTGTCTTCCTTACCCGAGGAGAGATCGCACCGAATCAAGCCTTTAACTTCTCATGGACAGCATCGCAGTTTTTCACAAGATTCTGTCTCTTCCATCATGTGATGAAGTTGATGTGCGTTTCCAGAGCACGGTTTTAGTCAGCCAAAATTCAGAGATCAATCAGTTAACAGATGTTTATGCAAAGTAATCCCAATTGTACAAGTTTGACGAACAGTCGGAGCAAGTGTTAACCTCTTTAACCTGAACAAAGCACTTATAATAGAAAATAAATATTTTCAGGCTATTTTCTTTAGTGTTGTACTTTTCATCGTTTCTCTTATCTATGATGTCAGCTTTTAAAAGCAGATGTAGTGTGTGACTATCCACCCTCATGCAGGGCTGTGGAAATGACACATCATCTAGGCCCACCATAGGTGTGGAAATGAGTGCCTCATCATCAACCAACATACTGATCACGCAGAGACAGCATTCTGACTTTAGCTTGCGGGATTTTAAACTGTGGTTGAAGGTTGTGTGTGTGTGTGTGTGTGTGTGTGTGCGCGCGCGCGCGCGCGTGCGTGTTTGTGTGTGTGTGCGCGCAAGTGTGTTAGTGTGCGTGAGAGAGGTGCAGTTTTAAATCTAAGTGTCCGAATGTAAGGATACTGTTGTTATACTAATCACAAGTAAAATATAAAGATGTTTAAAAAATAAACAACAAAATCAAATTATAAAAACATATAATGTAAATACCATAGTCATACAAAGCTTTGAAAACGTTTTCACCAAAAAGCCCTTTCAAACCCAACCTTCTACAGACCCGAAAACAGAGATACATTTATATTCCACAAGAGGGCACTAAGTGTTTGGGTTGCATGATCTCCCAAAAAATGTTTGGCCTTCTTTACCTGAGCAGAGATCGCACCGAATCAAGCCTTTAACTTCTCGTGGACAGCATGACGGTTTTTCCCAAACTCCTGTCTCTTTCATCGTGTGATGAGATGGATAAGGGTTTCCAGAAGAGCGGCTTTAGTCAGCATAAACAATCTGTCACATCAGCTAACTGATTTATTAATTGTTATCCGAATTCTACATGGCATAATCCGTGAGCAAAATTCACTATTGCATCAAAGTGTTGAAATCGTTGTAGGTGCACCCACTTAACATAAGTAAGTACGTCAATAAAAGTCTTGCTGAACCAGTTGGTTCTCTCATTCTAACAGAATACAATGTGTTGAGGATATTAATAAACATAAATACAGAGGAAGTCACAAAGACAAGAGCGAAGTCCAGCCAAACCTACCGGAACTCTCTGGGCTGAGTATTGGTCTGAGGTTGACTTCCCCTACATTTGAGTCTAATAAAAATGTTGCCCTAATATGAAGCTGGAAACACCAACACACGCAAGCGCACACATACACAATTATCGGCCAAAAAACAATGTCAAGTGTATCATGGCAGTGTGTAGAATTAACCTATGCATACTCCTTGTTAGCCTTAATACACACACACACACACACACACACACACACACACACACACACACACACACACACACACACACACACACACACACACACACACACACACACATAAACATTCTGCCTATGGGTTAAAACTGATATGTGTTTATTGGTAGAGCCTAATATAGTAACCAGATTAAAGCTGGTTGATAATATGTACTCACTGCTTGAGGCCTCGATGTCCATCTCCCATTCATACAAGCTATGTTTGCTCTGACTGGAATAACCTTTTATGTAATATTAATTACGGTGATTCATTAACGATGTGAATTTATAGTGTCTGAATAAAATTGCTTGTATTTATTTATACAATTCTCTTTGTCCAGTTCAGCCTGATATTTCTCTGAGGTTTATTTTGCAAACAGGCCTCTTTGAAATAGATTATTATCTCAACAAGACTTCCTTCCTTACATCAAGGTGAAAGAAAAAGGATATATGACGACATCATTATTTTAGCACATTGTAAATGTTTTCTCTATTTCTTGTTACAAATGTTTCAGCTGCCAGCATTGTGTGTGTGAAAGCATTCAACTGTATTAAACCAAGTGATGTAAGTTTAACAAACTGGATGTCAATCAATAGTGAGCCCCCTTCCTTCTCGTTTGATGATCGAGATCATCGCAGATGTCAAGTCCTTTCCGTTTCCCAACGTCATGTCTAAATCAATACGTTATACTTCTTTTCCAAGGAATTAGACACAGGTTTTGAAGCCTCATGATATATCTCAGCCTGACTATTTCTCTTGCACATAGACACATGACATGATGTTGTTGACCTGTTCTGAATGTTCACCACTGACCTACCGTCATCATCCTCAAAAGGTCACATGAGAGTCAACGATGGCAGAGTCGCCATCGTTTATTTGATCAGGGCTTGATTTCTGCAAAGCAAACCCAGGGTTTACCAGAGACAAATTTAGATAGAACAAGAAATAACTCCTAGGTTAAACAAGATGGGACCACATTAAATCACATCACCTGATCAAGAGACCCCTCTTTCAAGACTTTTAAATGTGCTCTTGCTTCCTGAAAAGCAGACCCAAGAACCCCATGGTTGAACCTGTTCCTAAAGTCCTCCAGGCCTCCCATGTATTCTAACCAAAGCCATTGATTCCTAAGGATTCCACTTCCAAATGTCCAGAGTTTAGATAAGGTGACTTTTATACAAGATAAAATAGGATACGATATGAAAAGTCAGGATTAAATAAGATTCAGGGAATCAATTTACATTTGTGTCAATTGTCTGTTATTCAAAGAAAAATATTCCAAATTTAGCACATTCCCACAGAAGAAGAAATTGGATGGACGGGAACCATTAGATTTAGTAATTAAGTACTAATTTTGTAGTCATAGTCTATCCAGTTTTGTGCACTGAATTTTCTTCACACCACCTCCCAAAGAGACAGATTTAAGTTTACATTTCACACAATAATATCCTTTAAAAATAATGGCCACTGTGTTACCCTACAAGCAAGTAGTTCAGTTTGAACAACAATGGGCCTATTGCCCATAGATATTGATAAAAATGTAGATGGCTATTTTCCAATCGCACCACTACCAGTGACCAGAGAGCTTCAGGCGTCTGCAGGGATCTATAGAATAGAAGACCAAAGAGACACACCAACACACCTCAGCATGAATTAAAATGGTTGCTTGTGTATGGACCACCGCCTTGCTGCTTCCTGTACACAGTCCCGCGATCTGTAATCAGTGAAGAAAACATCAGCTGTTTCCAGTTACCTTAGCTGTGGGCCAGGCCCGCTCACTAATAAATTCAACTTATTAGCTGGTTGAACAAACATACCACTGTACCAGAGAATCTTATTAAATTAACATGTTTGTCATGTGTCTTTCTAGTTCTTAAAATGTTTCACTCAATGCTGTTGTTTTTTCGCCCATAAAGGCTGATACGAAGTGTTTTGAATCAGAAAAGCTTCAGGTAGGGCCTATGGCTTTTTAATTTAGCGTCTACTATCAGTGAGCATGCATCTCTTTAATCTCTCAGGATATCGTTGCTTCAAATCAAACCAAATCAACATGAGTTCATGACGGTCTCATTCGTCAAAAAATATGCTTAATAAGTACAAATTCCTGCATGAGCAAAAACAGAGTGGGCAGGTTTCCTAAAACTTGGAATTTTCTTTCAAAGCCTCTCTTCATCGGCCCATTCTGTCATGGCTGACTAGTACTAAACATGGACTAATTCAATCATATCTAGGACTGTAGGGAACACATGAGCACTTCTCAGGCTGTCCCGGTGGATGCTTGTTTATGCTTCTCGTGATATTCTGCCCTCATGTCCCTGTTAATGTCCGAATAACATCATGAAAGATTTTTTCCTGGGAGCTACACTTGACCTGTCAGTTGATTTGTAATTCCAAATGAACTTATTTTACTCTGCGAGGCTTTTCTGTGTCGCATGCTTTCTCTCCTGCAAGGATTTCATCAGAGGTGAGAATGTCTCACTCTTGTGTGAAGTAATAAGCAGAAAGAGAATACATATGTCAAGTTTATTTTAGGGATTTGAACTCTACTAAGAGCCGCTGGCACCTGCCAATGTAAAACCCTGCTGAAAAGCTTCTCTAATCAATATGCCTTGAAGTGAAAAAGGTTTATTGATGGGGTTTGATTTTAGTTCCACGTTTCCAGTTG
This sequence comes from Pollachius pollachius, assembly GCF_949987615.1. NCBI lineage: Eukaryota > Metazoa > Chordata > Actinopteri > Gadiformes > Gadidae > Pollachius > Pollachius pollachius. The sequence goes on along the minus strand of NC_136948.1, from coordinate 19,958,476 downwards.
AACTCGATCCACTGTTTTCACTGCTTTACATGATACTCAATGAGTATTGAGTATTAAAAGTTTGATTATGTTCCTTAAGTGTAACTGTTTAATTAGTAACCTATTATAAGACAGAAATTTGCACGCCAATAAAAATGACGACAACAAAAAATCCATTATGCTACTTTGGAACAATAGGCCAAACAGTAAGGATAGAGCCCAACAGGCTATTTGGTGTGACTACTTGTCAACTCTTAAACAAAGTCAACTCTTAAACAAAGTTTTTTCTGCCACAATATATTATGTAACGTTCAAAGAGAATAAAAACAATTGATAATGGCCTACTTATAGGAACTATAGGCTACGCCATGCAAGATTGCAGTTATAGAATAAATAAACGTTATATTTATTGAGTTTTGTTTATTCTAATTGGAATGTATTGTTATGAAAAATATATGAATTGGCCTCATATGCATAGACCTACATTTAGCAAAGTACCTTATCGATTCCCTATGTGGATTACACATCTAAATAATAATAAAACCATTTTCCTTTCTACAAATCCGAGAATATATAGGCCACTGACATGGAATTGTTTTGAGAACGGTTTCAAACTCGTCACAGTTGAGGTACTAATGAGCAAACATCTGCTCTCAGAACCGTGGGATACACCCTGTAATCACATTAACTTGCTTATTACACAGACTGAGCTTGTATAGTTCCTTAGAAATGTGGCAAATTTATAGTTGTAGCTCAATTATACATACAAATTGGATTTATGCGTGTCATTCTAATTAAATATATGCCTACGCTTACATTATTATGTTGTCAAGAGTACTAGTATGCTAATATTGTATCCCCACCAAAACTGGGTAACGCATGTTTTGATATGAATCTGATTCAGAACAATCAAAACAAAAACACAAGCCTTTGTGTCATTCACAAATGTAGGCTAATGTATGGTCGGTTTGCATCGTCAGAAGATGACTTATGTCAATCAATAGCCTGATGCCCCTAAGACCCACAAATGTATATCATAGCTGTGTAGGCTTAGCTCCGCATGATGTTGCATTAGTCTAGGGGGCTCTTTATTATATATTTATCTTTGATGCAGTGAGAGGGAGGCGTGCCGTGGCGGACCGGTCCGGGATGGTCTCACCTTCATGTGACTGTACCAAGGGAGGTGTTTCCTCTAAAAGACTTGGCATCAGTAGCGAGTCCGCAGCAGCACATGAGCTCATGTGCACGCAGCTCTCGACTGGTGTGCGGGCTCTGGATATCTCCGACTCTCCTCTTCGAACAGCGAGGCTCTTCATCCTCGGAGTAACAGCTCTCCGCAGCAACCCGAGACGATGGGGGACACGCAGTCTGCACCGCGGGACGCCGAGCAGGATGCTGAGAGAGATACGGATAGTGGCCGGGCTCAGGATAGCGGAGACTGCAACGTGGAGGACAAGGTATCGCATTTTTCATTTAAAAAAAGTAATTAAATGATAATAGGCCCTGTGTAGACCTTAATTTATCATCGTCGAAAAGGCGTAAGTGTTTTAACTTTAATTTGGTGATACTTTTAATGCATTATTAACTCCTAATATGTAATCCCTGCCATTGTCACTGATCAGACAGACACCGTGTCGTGGTATAACGCCTATATAATGTTGAATTTAGGGTTTATGGATAAGGTAAACATTGCTTCCAAATTCCATTTGTTTTGGTGAGGGCTGTGCAGCTATTGTTGATGAAACGCCTCAAACTTCTATGCTGTTTTTTTCCCACTGCAGTGTGTTGCTGCCAAAATTTCAATGAAAACATAGACATAGAGATGGATTCTTTGATTCAATTGATTCAAGCACCATTCAATTGAGGATATAAGTAGTTGCAGGTCTAATCAGAAAAGGCTTGTAGGAGGTTTTTATTCTCTTCTAAGTAACAATTGCTATTTCCCACCAAACCATGTACAGTTTACATAGCCTGCTTCCTGTTTACATTTGTGCCAGGTCTAGCCACTTCACTTTAAATTGATTAATTGACCTGACATAGATTGTTTATGTTGAAGATGGTCACATAGGCAGCTAATTGTGGCAGAAAAGAAGGCAGTAAATCACACAGCAGTATGTCCAGGCTTAGAAAAACTTTAATTCTTTTTGATCCAATAATCTGAGATGGAATTTCCTTCTAGCTGCACCCTGCACCGGGGCAGCATTGAATCTTAACGTGCACCATCCCTAGTCTGTCTTGAACAGCAAGCCTGACTGGCTATCCTGCCCCTTTGGAGAGGGCAGAGTTAGAATTGTTGTGCAGGATATAATTGCCCTATTGTAACTCCTCCATCTATGGTTAGTGGTTGTCTATTTAGTCAGACCTGGATCAATGTCTGATATACGACATTTTAAGTGTGATCTCTGTGATCTGCATTGGTAGTAGCCCTATGATAGGCTATTCAACTCGAAATGATCTTTTTCTTCTCATTTTAATTGACTGTGGGCTTGGAGAACAGTAGGCTGGTTAAATAGAATGACAGCTGGTTAAACAGGATATTGGCTGCTTAACGTTTTGACTTTAAATTATTATAAATAGAGAAAATCCGGTCCCAATGTAAGCTTGTCTTCTTTAAAAGTAAACATATTTAAGGAAGGAGAATCAGCTTCCTATTTATCCTCGGTAGGCCTCTGGCCATTATAAAACACATTTGGATTTACTGGATGCATAGAATTAATAGTGCAAGTCATCATGCCCTAATATATAGGTGAGGCAAAAGTTATATATATATATATATATATTCATATTCAAAGACAGTGGCGCTCACAAATGCAGTGGAAAATGTTTTCTCACCATTGCCACCTTATATGTACATGCATCTTCTATGTCTACTGCCATGGTTGAAATACAAGGCAACATGATTTGGTGACCAAATACCCTTATAAATATTATATTGGTTGTCCATTATAACCATTGACACAATGACCTATATATAGACAGGAATTTGATTAGAGGTCTGCTGCCATTGCTGCTGGAGGTTTGAATTGTACAACCTGTGTTACTAATAACATATCCTCAACCATGTTGTGTGTGGATAACAAACAAAGTCCTAGACAGTGTGTGTGTGTCCGTGGATCTAATATGTTTTTAGATGTGCCACACCCCGTCTTTAGTAAATAAGAAACATAAAAAAAATGTTTACAATAACACACTTGTCATTTCTGAAAAGTGTAATTATCTGTGGTGTTTTAATGTATTCTAGTAGGTGTGAATGCGAATGAACGGAAACAGAATAGTTAATGTAAATAATCCACTACATGTTTTACATTTCAGCTTCTCCAAAATGATACACAGATCTCCGGTCTGCATGGGAAATTAGATGGCCCACTAGCAGAACTAAACGATCACCTTGAAGATGAGTTTCTTGATGACCGTGAGTATTTACATAGTGTTTATTGTTTTCCACTGTATGAATAGCCTCATTTACAATTCCTTCCTTGATTATGTTGTCTTTGCTACCATGTAGCAAGTACATGTTGCACCTTCTCCCCTGTTTGAAGTGTGACATCTTGTTTTCTCATGTTCAGTCTGTGACACAGAATCAGCCCTGGTTTCTGCAAGAGAAGATGTTTCTGATACATTTGCGACGGTGGACGACAAGGAAGCACTGTTAGAGGATGTGGAGATCAACGATGTGACCGATTCTGATCCCGAAGCCGATGAGGCATCGCTAAACGATCAAGAGGATAAGATGAACGAAATCAATAAAGGCTTCAGGAGATTTTTCAGCAACATCAGTCTGAAATTAACCCTCAAGCAGGGCCCAGATGATAAACCGGCTGAGATGGCTTCTGATGTTCTCCCCAACGAAGAGGTGGTGCCGTGCACCCCGGGGGACACCTGCGTCGGGGCAAACAAAAGCACGAGCGAGACTTGCGAGAACAATGCCAATCCTCACACGGCACAGGACTCGGCTGACAATGAATCCACGACCTGCCCCACGGTGACGGACATGACATCTGAGAAGAACATCCAGGAGAATGTTGAGCACAAACCCCCCCCAGCAACGGAGGTGGATCAGGAAGCTACAGAAGGGATTTTGGCCCAAGCCGACACAGAGGGTGTCAGGTCAGAAGTAGAGCCTGCAGGATCATGTCCACAGGACTCGGCTGAAGAGGAGGTGCTGTCTCCCATTAAAGTATTCTTTACAACCGGAATATTTTCTAGTCTACGGAAGAAGAAGAAACCAGCCGAAGAGGAAAGCCAAAAAAACAAAACAAATGAGAAAGAATCGGTAGACATGGATAGAGAGGAACAGGGCGGGATAGAAGGAATTGGAAAAGACTCGGCAAAAGATGAGGTTTTCCCGAATGCTGAAACCAGGGCTGATTCTGTGGTTGAGGAAAAGCAGAAAACAAAAAATGGAAATGAGGAGGTTATATGCGAATCAGATCCGACAAACAATGGTCATGGAAGCGGAGAAAACCTTGTTAATGCCAATGATGAACTGCTCAGTTCTGAAGAGAAGGTCAAATTTCCAAGTAGCTCACTACAACGTCTGCTTTCTGGGGCTAACTTGAAGAAGGTCTCCACAAAGCAACGAGGGAGGAAGAAATCATCAGACTCCGTTGAACGCGTTACCTGCCCTTTGCAATCGTCAGTAGAGTCAACCGAGAGTACAACAGAAGAAAGTCCTGCAGTGGCTCCAGAAGAGGTGAAGAAGTTGGAGGAAAGTGCCTGGGAGACGTTGAAAAGACTTCTTACTCCTAAGAAGTTCCAGAAAAACTCCACTCTGAGTAACGAGGAGGTCATTGTATCAAGCAAACCGGAGGAAACAAAGCTAAGTGAGGGAGAAGAAATGGAAGATGGGAACACAGAGGAAAGCAGGAAGAGGAAAGATTCAATTGTTTCATGGGACTCACTCTTGTGTGGTTCTGGAAACAGAAGGAGCAGAAAAAGTTCCAGTGCTGATGAGCAGAAAGCTAGAACTGAGGGAGATGATAACAGACCGACAACTGAATCAAGACATGCTACAGACCTGGACAGTTCACATGAGATGGATGATAACCTAGCCTCTTCCCCAGAGCATGGAAGAAGTCCCTCAGACGACGAAGGGTCAACATGGAAATCATTAAAACGTCTGGTCACACCAAAACGGAAATCTAGAGATGGGGAGGAAACCAAAGAGCACACCTCAGATAGTGAAATCATCCAGGACGAATCAACCTTTTCATTAAAGAAATTTCTCCCTGGAAGAAGGAAGAGGAGACCATATGAAAAGCAAGAGGAAGTACCTTCCGATAAGCCTGAAAGAGAAGAACATTCAGACGAGGAAGACTCAGATACACCTGCAATTATTCCATTGTCCGAATTTGACGTACATGTAACAGAGAGTCAAGGAAAAACACAGGCAGTGCTAGAAAGTCAAACAGCTGACGCTGAAGCCCCAAAAGAACAAGAGGAGCTCACTGGTCAGACAACAGAAGCAGTAGTTATGTGTGACAGCACACCAGCCTTGCCTAAAGGGACTAAGGACACTGAAACTGCTTTAGAAAAACTGACATCTACAACCCCTGCTTCCATGGAAGGAGTGGAAGATCTGTCAGAGTTTGTCAGCAAGCTTCAACTGCTCAGTGACATCCCGGAGGAAGGTCTAATCGAGGAGAGCATAGCCACGCCTGCCTCATTTGCTGACGATGCAGCAAGAGATGACACAATTGCAGATGTAATAGAGTTCACATCTGAGGCTATTACTGCACCAGAGCCCATAGATATTACAGTAGAAGACGAAACAGAGATGGTTTCAGCAGTATCCCAGTTGACAGACTCCTCAAAAACATCTGGCAACACAACACCAGTGCCAGCGGACTATGACGTCAAAGAAACAGACAACCTCCTCCATCAAGTTGTGGAATCCATTTCTGCAACCCAGAATGACACCCTAGAGAGCACAAGTGACCAGAATCCCAAAATAATTGCTGGTTCTGTCTCTTCTCACAAATTGGAGACATCATTCTCAAAAGAACTCACAATTTTGACAACACACCAAACTTCCAATGCTACTTTGCTATGTACTGGTTTTACTGTTGAAGCATTTGATGCAATTGACAGAGTTGCAGAGGCAGAGTGCTTTTCAGACATGACAGAAGCAATTTACACACAGTGTTTATCTGAAGATACGACTGAGGAGTTTCATACTGCTGGGATGTCTGTTGATCAAGAACTTAAAAACATTAATGAGAGCCAACTGGTGGCATATTCTTCATCTGAAGGTAATAAGGCTAAGACCCCAGCTATTTCTCCCCCGGCTGAGAATGTAAATGTGTCTGAAATTTCAATAGACGACCACAAGAACGATAATGAGCAAGATCATGAAATGGCACCCCCTGAAACCGACTCATATGTTGAGGCCACAATTCAAACAGATAATGAAGCTTTACCACAGAATAATCGACAAGACAAATATGATCAGATAAAAGAAAACAGAACTGATGATGAAGCACAAGTCCAAAGCGAGGAAATGGTTGATGAATCCGAAACACTTACACTTACTGATGCATGTGTTTCTAATTCAGAAGATACACCTACAGATGACATTTCTAAAGGAAGTCACATACTGAGTGGTGAACAGATGCAAGATGTCGCTGAGCTTAGTGTTCGGTATGAGGAACAACATGAGCTCTTAGTTGTCAAGGTAGGGGTTGCTGAGTTTGAACATGTGCCAGTGTCAGCACCTATTGAACCTGAAGAAATCATAATGAAAGCAGACGAGACTAATAGTCAGCTACAATCATTTTCATCTGTGGACGTGGGGCAAGCAGAGCAAGGTGTTCAAGAACTTCAAAGCCAATCTATGACTGAAGATATTCCAGAACAAGGTTCAACAGTACCTGACAGTTCTCCCTCCACTGAAGCAAAAGAACAAATCGAACACACTCCACTGGAAACAGAAATGTATATAAAAGAAGACGTCACCGAGATTTTACAAGATGCTCTCTGTGAGGATGGAGACAAAACCACAGAAGTAACAGGTGAACTGCATACAGAAACTTCTGTTGAAGAAAGTGAAGAAAGCAATGTTCAGGTACTTGAACATAAGGTGATAACTGAAGATAATCCAGTACTGGAGGATTTGACAAAGAAACGCCTTGCAACAGGAGAACAGGAACCTACAGAAGTACCTCAGCACACTTCAGTTGAAGAAGATGAATTGGAAGAAGTAATGTCTATTCACATGACATCTGTGGTTCATGATGATACTAATAATCAGGCAGTTGAAAAACAGGTTATAACTGAAGACAATGCAGAGTTCCAAGCAGGAAATGCCCTTCCTTCATCAATAAGTGAAGTGGAAAAGGAGGCTGCGGCAGTATCTGAGCAAGATTTGGCAGAGAGAGAGCATATTTACAGAGCAAATGACCCTTATGAAGAACCCAGGGAATTGTTAGGTCATGAAGATGGTCAACTTACTGAAGTTCCAGATAAATTGGAAACATTGACTTCACAATTTGTGGCCTCAGTAATTTCTGATGTGAGTGTTGTTCAATTACTTGAAAAACAGTTAATAACTGAAGACATTGCAGAGTCCCAAGCAGAAGAGGAAGTTGAAAAGGAGGCTGCAATAGTTACTGAGCAAGGTTTCTTAGAGAAAGAGCTTGTTTCCAGAGAGAAGGACCCTTGCGATGTACCCAGACACGTTCTAATTCAAGAAGATGGCATACTAACTGAAGTGACTGATGAATTAAAAACATCACAATCTGTCCAGCTAATTACATTAGAAGTCATCATAGGATCACTTATAGAAAATGCATGCACCTCGATTACAGATGCAGATGAGAAAGAAACTGCGATGCAGTCAAAGCAATCGTTGTTGTCTAAAGGGCTTTTAACTGTCGAAAGTGTCGTTAGTGAGGAACTTCTCGAAATTTCAATTACAGATTATGTCCAGGTCGCTGATGTTACTAAGGAGTTGAAACCAGTAACATCTACTCATGAAGCCTCTGTGGATTCTAATACTGCCATCGTTGAGGTTCTTGAAAAGCAAGTATCTGAAGACATCCCAGAACAAGATGGAGCCTCTGCCTATGTAACAGATAAAGTTGAGAATGCAACAGGGATTCTGATAGAGCGAATTCTTATGGAAAAACCACCAACAATGGCTTACGATGACCCCGACGAAATTCCCCAGCAGAGTGTTGCTAAAGAAGAGGCTGAAGTAGTTAATGTGTCAACAGAGGTTGAAGTTCCACCTGCTGTTCAAATTGCCCCTCTGAATCCACTGTTTAGTTTTGTTGAGGGTATTGAAAAGCAAGTTACATCTCAAAAGCTATTATCTGATGCAGAAAATGCCGACCCCGACATTACATTTGAAGATGAGAAAGCAACTGTTACTCAACCAGAGCAATCATTGTTGGAAAAAGAGCTTTTGACTGTAGAAAGCGACCTTAGTGAGGAACCGCAGCAAAGTTCAGTTACAGAAGATTTCCAGGTTGCTGAATTTACAAAGGAATTGCAAGCAACAACATCTGTTGATTTAGCTTCTGTGGACTCTAATGCTGGTATCGTTGAAGTTCATGAAAAGCAAGGTGTATCTGAAGACCTCGAGTTCAATGCAGTTAATGCCAGCACCCTGATACAAGTTGAATATGAGAAAGAAACTGTAACTCAATCAGTGCAATCACTGTTGGAAAAAGAGCTTGTAATTGTGGAAAGTGACGATAGCGAGGAACCGCAGCACATTTCAGTCACAGATGATATCCAGGTCGCTGAATTCACAAAGGAATTGGATCCACCGACACATATTCATTTAGCTTCTGTTGACTCTAATGTTGGTATTGTTGAGGTTCTTGGAAATAAAGTTATATCTGGAGACATCCCAGTACCCAAAGGGTCCTTGGTCTCCATGATAGCTGAAGTTGAGAATGAAACTGGGGTACTAACAGAGGAATCTCTTGTGGTTGAACAGCTTCCAACCATGGACTATGACCCCAATGAAATTCCCCAACAGAGTGTGGTAAAAGAAGATCATGAATTAGTTAAGGTGTTAACAGAGTCTGAAGCGCCACCTACTCTTCATACAGCCCCTCTGATTTCAGAGTCCAGTATCGTTCTGATTATTGTAGAGCAAGTTACATTTGATGACCTAGGATCTAATGCAGTGAATGCCCAACCCGTCAGTACAGTTGAAGAAGACAAAGAAACTGTAACTCAACCAGAGCAATGTTTGTTAGAAAAAGAGCTGGTAACTGTAGAAAGTGATTTTATTGAGGAACCACAGCACATTTCAATAACAGATGTTGTTCAGATCGCTGACATTACTAAAGAATTGGAAGCATCAACATCTATTGATGTAGTTTCTGTGGACTATAATGCTGGTATCGTTGAAGTTCTTGAACGGCGAGGTGTATCTAAAAATCTCGAATCTAATGCAGTGAATGCCAGCACCCTGATACAAGTTGAAGATGAGAAAGAAACTGTAACTCAATCAGGGCAATCACTGTTGGAAAAAGAGCTTGTAATTGTGGAAAGTGACCGTAGTGAGGAACCGCAGCACATTTCAGTCAAAGATGATGTCCAGGTTGCTGAAGTCACAAAGGAATTGGATCCAGAGACACATATTAATTTAGCTTCTGCTGGAATTGATGAGGTTCTTGAAAATCAAGTTCTATCTGGAAAAATCCCAGTACATGAAGGATCCTCTGTCTCAGTGACCGCTGAAGTTGAGAATGAAACTGGGGTACTGACAGAGGAAGCTCTTGTGGTTGAACAGCTTCAAACCATTGATTATGACCCTAATGAAATTCCCCAACAGAGTGTGGTAAAAGAAAATGATGAAGTAGTTAAGGTGTCAACAGAGTTTGAAGCTCCACCTACTCTTCATCCAGCCCCTCTGATTTCAGAGTCCAATATTGTTGAGATTTATGTAGAGCAACATACATTTGAAGACCTAGGATCTAATGCAGAGAATGCCCAACCCGTCAGTTCAGTTGAGGAAGACAAAGAAACTGTAACTCAACCAGAGCAATGTCTGTTGGAAAAAGAGCTTGTGGTTGTAGAAAGCAATCTTATTGGGGAACCACAGCACATTTCATTCACAGATGTTCTTCAGATCGCTGACATTACTAAGGAATTGGAAGCATCAACATCTATTGATGTAGTTTCTGTGGACTATAATGCTGGTATTGTTGAAGTTCTTGAACAGCGAGGTGTATCTAAAAATCTCGAATCTAACGCAGTGAATGCCAGCACCCTGATAAGAGTTGAAGATGAGAAAGAAACTGTAACTCAATCAGCACAATCACTGTTGGAAAAAGAGCTTGTAATTGTGGAAAGTGACCGTAGTGAGGAACCGCGGCAAATTTCAGTCAAAGATGATGTCCAGTTTGCTGAAGTCACAAAGGAATTGGATCCAAAGACACATATTAATTTAGCTTCTGCTGGAATTGTCGAGGTTCTTGAAAATCAAGTTCTATCTGGAGAAATCCCAGTACATGAAGGATCCTCTGTCTCAGTGACAGCTGAAGTTGAGAATGAAACTGGGGTACTGACAGAGGAAGCTCTTGTGGTTGAACAGCTTCCAACCATGGACTATGACCCTAATGAAATTCCCCAACAGAGTGTGGTAGAAGAAAATGATGAAGTAGTTAAGGTGTCAACAGAGTTTGAAGCTCCACCTACTCTTCATCCAGCCCCTCTGATTTCAGAGTCCAATATTGTTGAGATTTTTGTAGAGCAACATACATTTGAAGACCTAGGATCTAATGCAGAGAATGCCCAACCCGTCAGTTCAGTTGAGGAAGACAAAGAAACTGTAACTCAACCAGAGCAATGTCTGTTGGAAAAAGAGCTTGTGGTTGTAGAAAGCAATCTTATTGTGGAACCACAGCACATTTCATTCACAGATGTTCTTCAGATCGCTGACATTACTAAGGAATTGGAAGCATCAACATCTATTGATGTAGTTTCTGTGGACTATAATGCTGGTATTGTTGAAGTTCTTGAACAGCGAGGTGTATCTAAAAATCTCGAATCTAACGAAGTGAATGCCAGCACCCTGATAAGAGTTGAAGATGAGAAAGAAACTGTAACTCAATCAGCGCAATCACTGTTGGAAAAAGAGCTTGTAATTGTGGACAGTGACCGTAGTGAGGAACCGCGGCAAATTTCAGTCAAAGATGATGTCCAGTTTGCTGAAGTCACAAAGGAATTGGATCCACAGACACATATTAATTTAGCTTCTGCTGGAATTGTTGAGGTTCTTGAAAATCAAGTTCTATCTGGAGAATTCCCAGTACATGAAGGATCCTCTGTCTTAGTGACAGCTGAAGTTGAGAATGAAACTGGGGTACTGACAGAGGAAGCTCTTGGTGTTGAACAGCTTCCCACCATGGACTATGACCCTAATGAAATTCCCCAACAGAGTGTGGTAGAAGAAAATGATGAAGTAGTTAAGGTGTCAACAGAGTTTGAAGTTCCACCTACTCTTCATCCAGCCCCTCTGATTTCAAAATCCAGTATTGTTGAGATTGTTGTAGAGCAAGTTACATTTGAAGACCTAGGATCTAATGCAGAGAACGCTCAACCCGTCAGTTCAGTTGAGGAAGACAAAGATACTGTAACTCAACCAGAGCAATGTTTGTTGGAAAAAGAGCTTGTGGTTGTAGAAAGCGATATTATTGTGGAACCACAGCACATTTCATTCACAGATGTTTTTCAGATCACTGACATTACTAAGGAATTGGAAGCATCAACATCTATTGATGAAGATTCTGTGGACTATAATGCTGGTATCGTTGAGGTTCTTGAAAAGCAGGATATATCTGAAGACATCCTAGTACACGATGTAGCCTCAGTGACAGTTGAAGTTGAGAATGAAACTGGGGTACTGACAGAGGAAGCTCTTGTGGTTGAACAGCTTCCAACCATGGACTATGACCCTAATGAAATTCCCCAACAGAGTGTGGTAAAAGAAAATGAAGTAGTTAAGGTGTTAACAGAGTTTGAAGTTCCACCTACTCTTCATCCAGCCCCTCTGATTTCAAAGTCCAGTATTGTTGAGATTGTTGTAGAGCAAGTTACATTTGAAGACCTAGGATCTAATGCAGAGAATGCCCACCCCGTCAGTTCAGTTGAGGAAGACAAAGAAACTGTAACTCAACCAGAGCAATGTTTGTTGGAAAAAGAGCTTGTGGTTGTAGAAAGCGATCTTATTGTGGAACCACAGCATATTTCATTCACACATGTTTTTCAGATCACTGACATTACTAAGGAATTGGAAGCATCAACATCTATTGATGAAGATTCTGTGGACTATAATGCTGGTATCGTTGAGGTTCTTGAAAAGCAGGATATATCTGAAGACATCCTAGTACACGATGTAGCCTCAGTGACAGCTGAAATTGAGAATGAAACTGAGTTACTATCACAGCAAGCTCTTGTGGTTAAAACGGTTTCAAACTTGGATTATGACCCTAATGAAATTCCCCAACAGAATGTGGTAAAAGATGGTGAAGTAGTTAAGCTGTCAACAGAGTTTGAAGCTCCATCTCATGTACAAATTACCCCTCTGACTTCGGATTCCAGTACTGTTGAGGTTATTGAAAAGCAAGTTACTGAAGAGCTAGGATCTGATGCAGAGAATGCCAACACCTTGTTTACAGTGGAAAATGCAAAAGTAATTTATTCAGAGCAATCATTGTTGGTAAAAGAGCCTGTTTCTATAGAAAGCAATCTCAATGAAGAACCACAGCACATTTCAGTTACAGATGTCCAGGTCACTGAAGTCTCAAAGGAACTGGAAGCATCGAAATTTGACCAGGTAGCTTCTCTGGATTCCAATGCTGATATTGTTGAAATTTTTGAAAAGCAAGTTGTATCTGAAAACATCCCAGTCCCCAATGGAGCCTCTGTCTCAGTGACAGCTGTAGTTGAGAATAAAACTGAGGTACTGCTACAAGTGGTTGGGTGTAATGCGCTTCCAACCGGGGACGATGACCCTCATGAAATTCCCCAGCAGAGAGTCGTAAAACAAGATTGTAAAGTTGTTCAACAAGAGTTTGAAGCTCCACCTACTGTACAAATAGCCCCTCTGGTTTTGGGGTCCAGTGTGGTTGAGGTTATTGGAAAGCAAGTTCTATCTGACATCCCAGTAACTAATGGAGAAAAGGCCTCTGCTTCTACTACAGCTGAAGCTGAGGAGGAAGCAGCAGTATTGATAGCACAAGAGCTCATTAAAAAAGTGCTCAGAACTGTAGTTGGAGACCCTGATGAAATTCCCAGACAGTGCGCTGTCAAAAATGAACATGGGTTAGCAGACATTGCAAAATTATTGGAAGGATCAACAGAAGTTGACATAGACTCTATCAACTCAGACACAAGTGTACCCCAAGCACTTCAAAAACATGTTCTTTCTGAAGTTATCCCAACTCCAGACACAGACAATGCTTCCGTTAACTCTGTAACAGAAGTTACCGAGGTCTTGGAGGCCCCAACAGCAATTAAACTGGTCTTGATTAACCGGGAGACAATTCTACCCAAAGTATTTGAAAGACAACAAGTACAAGACTATGTGACCTTAGTAGTGCCTGAACCTAGCCATGAAGTGGTCTCTAATGCAGTAAATTATGAGGGTGATATCGATAAACTTGCTGGGGTGGAAGAAAATTCAGAAATGGTTGAGGATGTTGCAGCAATGCAGGATGAAGATGGTGCAGCAATGCAAGCATGCAGCGTCAAAACCTCAATGGATCATGACGCCAACAGAGAAACGCCAAACATCAGGGAACCTTTGTTAGATGTCCTGGCAACTGAAGAAGAGCCCCACGACACTGTAGAGCATGTCAGGGTCCTGGAACCATGTGTGGAGGAGGGCATGATAGAGATGGCCAGAAAAAGCAAGGGAGATGTTGAGGTCAAATCAGCTGAGGAGATGGGAGTCACAGATGCCGAAGAGGGCATTGACATTGTTTGTATAGTTCAAAATGAGGTACAGAATTTCTACACCTCCCTGGCGACAGAGGAGGAGATACTTGATAAGGATAATGTCACCGCAAAGGAGGTAGGTCAACAGAAAAACCAGACTGACAAAGGGGCAAAGGAGGAGTCTTGTTTGAAGGACGAGCCTGGGTCTGCAGTACAAGTTATTGTCACTCCACCAACTGATGAACAAAAAGCAACAGAAATTATCCAAAGTGAACCAAGTGAATTAGAGGCTCAAAAATTAACAAAAAAGCAGTCTGATGCATCGATCGAAAGAACGGCACCAGAAGTTCTATCTGTAACTGAAATTGGAAATGTAGAGGAAACCGCCTCAAATATTGTTTTTGCGACTACAGACGATGTCGCCATATATAAACTCAAACCAGATCTAGATGAAACTAAAGTTGAATTAAAAAAGGAATCAGACAAGAATGTCATAGAAGAGGATTCATCGTGTTCCCCAGAGCAATTAGTTGCAAATGAAACGATTGAGGCCAAACAGGAAATAGTAGTACCTCAAATAATAACCTCATCTGAGAAAGTGCAACCAACTTCTGAAATGGGGGTGGAAGAAATTCAGGCAACAGAGAATGTTGAATCCAACATACAAATGGAGGTAACTGAACTTGAAAAAGAAAAAGAAGATCCAACTATTAAAATTGAAGTGACAGAACTTCAAGTATTGGAGAAAATAGAACCTAACATTCAAAAGGAGGTAAAAGAATTAGGAACCGAACAGAAAAGTGAACCACTTAAACAGGCGTCTGAGGTCAATGCGAATGTGGCACCCAAAATACAAATGGAGGGAACAGAATTTCCAGCAACCGAGAAACTGGAATCAACTCTTCAAATGGAGGGAACAGAACTTCAAGTGACAGATGAAGCTGAACAAAACATTAAAATTGCGCTAACCAACATAAAGGTCACCGTTAAAGTTGTTGTCCAAGCAATAGAGGCAATAGATCTTGAAGAAACTAAAGTTGATGCACATCTCATAGATGATTCATCATGTTCACCACAGGAAGTAGCTGCGAAGGAAATTATGGATGCAAAACAGGAGCAAACTGACCCTTGTGAGATGGTTACACCAAGTGAGGAAGGAGAACCAACTATCAAAAATGAAGAGGCAACAGAAATTAAGCTAACAGAGAAAGTAGAACCCAAGATACAAATGGAGGTAACTGAACTTCAAGGGAAAAAGAAAGTGGAACCAAACATTCAAATAGCGTTAACAGAAATGAAAGACCCCTTAACACAGCGCAAACGACCTGAGGTTGGTGTCCAAGCAGAAGAGGCAATAGAAAAAGCGAGAACAATCCAAATGGCAGAAGTACCCGAGAGACTACAGGAGGCATGCGTATCTGAGGTTTCAGTAACTCAGGTGATAGAAGTCAAAGGACTGGTTCAAGAATTAGATTCAACGAGGGAGATGATTCAGGCAGAACCAGTGGCACTACAAGTTGGCTTAGAGCAAGTCGTGTTCCTGAGTCAAACGGGGCCAGCTTACATTGCTGAGGAGCCTTTAGAAACGACACAGCAACACATAGTGCACGCTGAACAAGCGGAGAGAACGGTGCCATCAAGTCCGCCAGTTCAGCCTGAGGTTGTTGTCGAGTCAGCAGAACCTGTCTCCCAATGGGAAGGGGAACTGGAGCAGGACGTCTGGTTAGATGCAGAGGAGCACATTGGCAAGCAAGAAGGTGCAGAGAAGACTGGGAATGCCGAAGACCAAGAAGAAGTGTTCCTGGATACAACTGGGCATGCTCACATTGAGGAAGAAAGTAGCCCAGAAGAAATACAAGCGATAGGAGAAATACATGAAATAGAGAGAGAAGGGGAAGACTTTGCTATTGCCCTGGAGGATCCACAAATTAAGAATCTAACAGAGACAAGTTTGATTTGCAAGGAGCTGGACTAATTCCTCCTAACTCCAGAATCAAGAAAGGGTGAGACTTTTTAAATTGCTTATTTCAAACATTAAAGCAATCACCAGATTATCTTGTTTTCCTAATGTTCATGTTTGCTTACTATGTACTCCTCTTTTAATGACATTCATGATCTTGTCAATGTGTTCTTCAGGTGGAACTGCGTGGAAGTTGAAGGCTGTTGACAAAGGAGAAGAACAAGGAAAGGAAAACCACAGGAATGGAAAGAGAACTTTTTCAATCTAATTGTCCGATATACTGTATTGGGGTACATTTAGAATTATTTATTTGCATATTAATTTCATTAATATATTCAGCTCCTGCTGTAGAGACAGCTTGTAAACTCAAAGCTCAGAAAACCCTCAACGTCATTCACACAGGACAGGCACCTACATTCTTATACTGCATACTACAATTATTTTACCGGGTGCATATTTATTTAGATTTGTAACAGCTGAAACATATACATATTTAGCTGAAGGAACAGTCCTGTGCTTTTATAGGTAAAACATTTTAATTTGCAGTTTTACATAGTCACTTTGCAGTAAATCTTTTGTAATAATAGGTGGTCCAAATGAATGTGAAATGGTTTTAAACACAGAAACAATGCAATCAATATGAAAACAATCAAACTATATAAAAAGCTAAACTCTGTATAACAGCCATTATATTTTGATATGAGAAGGATCTATACAAGTGAAGCCAAATAGAAGTGGTTAACTGAAAACCAAGGCAATAAGTAAGTAACTACTCCCAACTAGATAAACGTATCCAGGACAATGGTTTCTTGACCATACTGATGCAACTGCATTCACTTTGTACTTAGACGTTTTTAAATTTAGACATTTTGATATGAGCGCAAGATTGCCACAAATGTGTTTAAAATTGCACTGAGCTAAGATCACATATATATATATTACTAAAGCAATATACTACTACAGTAATATATGTAACACTATTATCCACAGCGCCTTAACTGTATTCTACCCATTCATGGCACCTTGGCTACCAGTGGCTCATTTTCAGTAGTTAAAAGGCAGCTGTTGATGAGAGAGTGGAAGAATGAGACAGGAAATGTGCTTGTAAGAGCAAACTGTATGTTAACCAATATATTTAACCTTCCATCCAATCAGATTACACAAAAACTAATGTTTTAAATAAAAATACATGTTTCCATATGCACCAGTATATTTACAAATGTGGTCAAAATGCCACTGCAATGATATTCTATTTCAATAAATGTCTGAAGAATTTGAAGCTTACTCTTTTTTGTGTAAAACTGACCCACACAACTTGGTTATTTCTAGAAAATTATAAAAAAAGTCTTTTAGGCAAGTAAATGAATCCAATATAAAACAATGCATGCCGAAACGTTACATCCGAAAAGAACAAAAACAAAACGCTTGAGTTTAAATAGGATTTATTGCCTGAGAAGGAAAGATAATTTATTACACAACAGCAAGGGGCTCATTCACATTCATTGAAGGTTTATAACTCATCCGTTTCCATAGAGATCCGGGCTCTCTGTGGCTCTTCTCATTCAGAAGTCTTCTTTTGTAAATGCCATTTCACCAAACGTTGGTGGCGACCTTAGTTGAACCGTTTAAAAGAGGACTCTCGCCAGTTCAAACATGACCTTAAAAACCAGAAAAGCAGAACAAGTTCAGGTTCTCCCCTCCTCATGTGTTGCTTACTCATGCCAAGACATCTAAATATAACATGTATACCATTAGAATAATTATAATAACATTAACATACCAAAGAAACCAGCTCAAATCATAATATTTTTCGATGAACAAAGTCAATCTTAAAACATTGACTCTGGAGGCCCATCATAAAGGACTCTATGTATTGAGTTCAGGGTTACCTCTATACCTATAGTCAGTGTTGGGAAAGTTCACTTTCTACGTGAACTAGTTCAAAGTTCAGTTCACAAATTTTAAAATGAACTAGTTCAGTTAAACGTTCATAATTCAAAATATTGAACTAAGTTCACAGTTCCAAAAAATGAACTAGTTCATAGTTCTTTTTTTCAATATGTTGCTGTGAGCTATTATTTTTTTCCGGTATTTGAACATTGAGCCCCCTTTGTGGTTTGTCTAGGATGAAATAGAGTGAATCAAGTATCGTAGCAAAATACAGTTTATATCGTGTTTTATTGCACATTTAGCGCATTTTGTAAATCCCATTGATTTCTGTTGGTAGAATCATTGCTCGTTGGCCGGAAACGGAAAGGGGGGCTGTTTACGTTTGGTTGTAGTCTTTTCGCTCGGTTCTAGCCCTACTGGTGAGATGGAGAACCGAGCAAAAACACTACAACCAAACTTAAACAGCCCCCCTTCCAGAGTCAGAGAGCTAACGTTATGGATTGTACATATTTATAATTCGAAATTAGTCTCAGCCTTTATACCACAGATACTCTAGGGTCTATAGCATATAACCACGTTGTCTGATTACAGTTTAATTCATTTTTCACAATTTAACAGCTCTCGTTTTGAAGAATAATCACCGTGCCATTCGTTTCAATGGGGATCGCAACGGTCTGTACTTTCAACATATAGTGTACATATTTATAATTTGAAATTCGTCCCAGCCTTTATACGACAGATACTATAGGGTCTATAGCATATAACCGCGTTTTCTGATTACAGTTTAATGTAACAGTAAGCTGACAACACCGCAACTGCAAAGATAGAGATAACCATGGCAACCGGTCAAACAACATGGCGTTCTACACGCGCATCCGCCGTGTTGATAAACAAATAATCCCCCTATTGAACGAAGTTCAACCGAGTGAGGGTGCCGTTCACAGACACCAGAATGAGCAAGTTCACAGTAATGTTCATCAGGCAGTAATACAGTACGTTCAGTTCACGTTCCCCCAAAATATGAACAAGTTCATGAACTATCGTTCAATGAACGCGTTCAGGCACAACACTGCCTATAGTATTGAGGTATGGGCTCAGGGTTACCTCTATAGTATAGAGGTATGGGCTCAGGGTTACCTCTATAGTATTGAGGTATGAGGTTTACCTCTATAGTATTGAGGTATGAGGGTTACCTCTATAGTATTGAGGTATGGGCTCAAGGTTACCTCTATAGTGATGAGAATGACTATCATCCACTCCAGCCTCAGGCTGTGCTTCTCACTCAGGTGGTTCCTCATCAGGTCGGTCAGCTCTGTGCAGTGCTGCAGCTTCTCGTTCACCACCTGGAACACACAAACAAACAACGCCATTCTACTACAATCTACTATGTGTTCATTTATCAGAGGCTGTTCATTTATCAACCGACTGTCAATGTTCACAAATTTTAAGTTTAAGCCTGAGAACCAAGTATTATTTTGAAAGCCCTTAAAACCCAAAACAATTAATAAATAAAAACTCATGTTTATTTAGGTAGGTAACTTGTCCGGTAAGTTGATCAGATAAAATAATAAAAATATAGTACACACACACACACACACACACACACACACACACACACACACACACACACACACACACACAAAAAGTCAGTTCAGATGGAAAACATTTGTTCCAGATGATTGAGGAGACATTTTGATAACTGATAAGAATACAAGTAAACAGCCCGATGATTACAGTATTATATGAATATTATCTGCCAGTCTGAGGATCTGGAGGGCTGAAAACCTCTCCCATCAGTTTTGGAATTAGGTGGTCGGCTCAGGAGGTAGAGCGGGGTGACTTGTAAACGGAAGGTTGCTAGTTTGTTCCCTGGCTCCTCCTAGCTGAATGTCGATGTGTCCCTGAGCAAGACCCTATATGCTGGCTCGCATTGCGTGGTTGACTCTGCCGTCTGTGTGAGAACGTGTGAATTAACTGTTGTATGTTGCTTTGGATAAAGCTTCTGCTAAAGGAATGAGGAATTCTCATTATACACGCTCAAACACCCCTCAAATGCAGTAACAGCACCCTCTAGGGTTTAACTTGCGTTTAGTAATTTTTCAAATGATTTGTATGGAATTGCAGGTGAGCCAGAGAACAAGCAAAGCACTGTGATCAATATGAGAGAAACTACAAATTAGTTTTCCATGACCAAGTTTCTAAAATAGACAAAAATAAATGATTTTAATTGGTGGCTGCCAGGTGCAATTGAGTTACTGCATCTAGTGCTATAACCAAGTGGTCAAGTGCCCACTTGGTAAACAGCGCGGAAACAGCATCGTAAAAACGGGGTCGGACCAGGTCATGGCGGCAGGCCCAGAGCACTAGAAACCACCTGGAGGAAGGGGCTGTGGCCCTTACTGTCGCTCTGTGGGATGCTAACGTTTGAGATCTAGCCGTAGGCCTAGTTAACATTTCTGCAAGTTACGTTCCTCCTGCATTTTTCTTCATCAAATAAACTTCTTCTGCATCAAATTCAGTTCCCCCACTTAGTCGCCAAAAAATGAAAGAAAGTAGGCTACAATTTGATCGCAAACTTGCTGAAATACGATACGATAAAAGTCATGATTATACATATATATATTTTGAATAATAATATTTTATAACCAGTGAATTATATCTTTTAATTTTCACCACAAATTCTTTAAAGTACATGTAAGGTTACATTATTTGAGGCTCAACCTTATACCACATGCCTATTTGAGCCTATTTGAGAAGAGTAGTACGTAATCAAAACGTATGTATTTATTTTGATATGTCTTCTTAACTGTGCCTTGTAGCACTTGTTGCCTGCAACATTTGATTAACATATTGTATTATAATATACCTTATTTCCCATTGGTATGCCATTGCTCATCGTATACATGTATCCTATCACTTCCATGTACGCATCATCAATGATGATCTCCTTCAAATCAGTTTAATCCTCAGTATCCTAAAGTGTGTATAGGGACTTTTATGCATAGTGTCATCCACATGACTCGCAGAGGGGACTTGTGAAAAAGCTTAGAGATAGCTATCGCAGACTCATTGATTTCTTGGTTACTTCACACATATTATTCCTTAACTATTTTGTTTGCATTTAAAGCTCATATACATCAGGCGGGGGAGTTTATCAGATCAACCTGTTCATGAGACTTAACGTCGTACTGGACTTTTTTCTTTCTAAAAGATGGGAGACATTTGTGGTAAGGCTTTGTTTACGCTAAAATAAAATGAGTTAAATTAATAAGTAGACTTGGCATTCGAATGCAATACAGTGCGTAATGCTTGTTGTTCGAATGTCTTTTGTCATCCTAGAATATCTTAGCAACTGACTCGTGCAGTTGGGTTAAATTGAGATGTTTTGATGTAATGCCCATCTGCTATTACACTCTTAACTACAATGAATACAAATCATTAATAAAAAAGCTAATAACATAATCTTCCTGCGTTTTACAGATAGAAAGAACACTTGTATGTATTTGGAAATGTATGCTTTGATAGCTCTCGGCCCCGCTGGTGGCAGTTCTAATCCAGTTAGGCTTGAGCACTACAGTAATTCACAGCAAACCAACCTTTTCCACTTTGAACTTGTAGCATACTCTACTTGGCATCCTTAACATCATTGAAATGGCCTGTAGGCTGTACGGTTACAGTAACCATTAATTAACATTAGTAAATGCAGAAATAAGCCTTAATATATAGTGTTAGCAAAGGGTAAGGGTTTTGGTTAGGTATTTGTATTATAGTTCAGGTCTTTTCTAGTTAAAAGGTACTGGTTAGGGTACCTTAGTAAACATGAAGACCATTAGTAAATGTTTACTGGACCATTAGTTAACAATTACCTCACTGTAAGTTATGCATACTACTGCATTAACTAACGTTAATTAATGGTTAAATAATGTGCTCTTTTTATTTAATTGTTACCAAATCAAGAAGCGCAGGTGTACTTCTCTTGCTGGTCTAAACTTCATTGATTTGCAACAATCAACGTACGTCATGGTTCAATTCAACAAACAACCCTTTTTTTTATCCTAAAGTCATCAAGAAATGTTATTCTCACGGGGCATTTCACCCACTAAACGCTAGACGATGGCTATGGCACACTCAAATGATAGCTCTGGAATCCCACCTAAAGCCTCTTTAGTATATGTGGCAGTGGGTCGTACCTTGACCCTGCGGTTGATGCTGAGGAACATGCAGGTCTTGTCGTAGAGCTGCTCCAGGTTCTCTCGGTCCCAGTAGAAGTCCGGTGTCATGAGCAGATCTGAACTCAGGTTGATGCAGTGTCTGTCAGGCAGAACACACACACACACACACACACACACACACACACACACTCTTTGGATACATTGATTTAAGTGCAGAAAATAATCGCTATGAATTTAATCTCAGAAAATAGCTATTGCGTAAATATATAACGTTTATATTCCCCCCCCCTACCACACACACACAAATAGACTAGGAGTGCTAAGACTGTACGACCAGTGGAGCAGCATGAGGAGGTTTTTACCGTAAAGCGAACAGCTCCCCTATCTTCTGCATAACGTCTGCTCTGGACAGCTTCACTTTGTTGCCTGACTTCAGCATCTGGTCGGAAACAACAAGAGGCCAAAATCAAACCTGAGGAAAGTTCTAGAAAACGGAACTTTAAGAGGCAACTATCAATCCCAGGAAATAATATAACTCCTCATCATTTCATGCTTCTTAATTTCTCTCTTTTCTCTTTACTCAATACACTATTGACCGTACCTCTGGGATTGGCTGAATTGACTCCACAAAGTTGTCCAAGGCCACCTCCCATATTGCTAGCTTGACTGGAACAGAACAAGGAGAAAGCGGTTAAGACAGAGTGCACTGCTCATCCCGTACAACAACTACTATAGTACTACCATAGATACAACTGCAAGACACATGCACAAATACTGACTGAGATTTATCTTTTATGAAAGAAAATAAATTATACTTTGATACTTTTTGTTGATCAAAATAGGCAGCCAATACAACTGAAAATGCTGTTATTGTCCAAACATAAAACAGCAAAGATGGCGATCTTATGGTTCACATGCCACCACCACCAAGGGTTTGTAGGACAGGACTTGTTTACCTGACAGAGACAGGGCATTGGAGAAGGCAAACTTCTCCAAAACAGCTTCGTCCTGATCCATCTCGTTGTTCAGCATGAAGTTCCCACGCTGTAGCTTGGAATTTCCCCTGAGAAAAAGGATAACAATATTAAAGGGGTGATATCATTAATCATAATTTAATTAATAATTTTATTTGTGGATACTACTAGAATAGGGATATATGCCTGTATGTTAGAAAGGCCCCATATTATTCTCACACTTAATTTCTGCAAAACCAATTTCAGCTTCTTTCAAAAATTGTCTGATTTGTATCATTTCGCTTTAAGACCCCCCTCCCGAGTAGCCCAGTCTGCTGTGATTGGTCAGCACGCCAACTCTGTTGCGATTTGTCAAACCTTTTGCACGTTTGTCACCCCCGAGAAGGTGTAAACACTTGAGCACCGCCGACTGCACAGTCTGACATTGTTACGGAAGTAAAGTTTAAGCGCAAATGAGGTGGGCGGAAATACTCCCGGACTCTCAGACTTCCATTTTTCTAGCTTAGCAGACATAAAACATGTATACATACTTCACATAACAGCCTACAGCAAAGCAAAAAGCCGAAAAAGCATGATATCACCCCTTTCAGTTCTAGAAAGGAGAGCGAGCAGTTAATCCATAAACAAACATACTCTCCGATGGAATAGTTGATCTCCTCGTTCTCCCAGTGGACCAGGGCCACCTCATAGGGCTGGATCTCATGGCGCTCCAGGAGCCTCATCGCCTTCTTCATCTTCAGCGGACACAGGAAGCACAGCACCATGTTGTTCAATTTCATGTAGGCTCTGCCGTGTAGGCTCTGCCGTGTAGGCTCCGCCTTATGGACTTGTCCCTTATGGGCTTGTCCCACAAGCCCATAAGGCAAAGCCTAGACGACGGAGCCTACATGAAATAGAACTAGAGTTATAACAGCATAACTATCATGTAACTAGAGTTATAATAACAGAACTATCATATAACAGAACTATCGCTCTATTTCATGTAGGCTACGCTGTCTAGGCGTCGCCTTATAGGCTTGGCTACACCTACAATCATAGAACTAGAGTGATGATAACATAACTATCATAACCTTCCACACCAACTAAATATTCTGAAAACAAAGATGGTGACTGACAATAACAACTCAATTGTATCTGTTGACCGTTTAAAGCCCCGCTTGGCTCACCGTCTTCTCCTCGACGTTCCAGAACACCACGGAGCCCTCTCTGAAAGGTTGGACATGGAGGAGAGGAGGAGGTCTGTCACAAGCACATGATAACTGTGGTTCATAGGAAAGGTACCGAACACACTGAGATGGAGCAGAGCATCGCTCTACCTGAAGAAGAACATCAGAGCGACGTCGTCAGGCTTGGCCGCTAAGTCGGTGCAAATCACGAGCGCATTCGAGGCATCTGTATAAGAAACCACATATACAATGTGATCTGTGAATCATTTATCTGCAACTACCATTTGACTATTATCCAAAGCAACTCACAATGAATTATAAGCAACTACTATAAGACCCTACCTGTGCACTGCAGGTAGGGTCAGGGCATCTTGCTCGAGGAACAAACAACTTTCTTTCTGAAAATCAACACCATAACCCCTAGAGTCTACATAGACTCCCAGAGCCCTAGACATTACCTCTGGGTAAATCCACCTCGCTGAAGCCGTGGCTTATGAGGTCATGGCTCAGGGTTGGCAAGTGGTACTGGTCGGCCGTCGCAAAGGCAATGCACTGCATCATCTACAAAGGGCAGAATGGATTAACTAAACGTATTTAAAGCAGGTGATGGCTCCAGGATTCCTGTGACACACCCAGGGTTGTTTCTGATGTACCTGGTTCTCCACTTGTAAGGGCTGATTGGTCCGCGAAGGCTGCTTCGTTCTCGGCCCCTTTGGAATTCTTTTCCCCGGTACTACTGCCACTTTCAGTACCGCCTTCCCAAGGGTTGTGGAATAATGTCGCATTTGTGAAACGTTTTCCTTGTACATCCCATGTCCGCCTAACAAGACGCTGCTGAATCCTTGAAACTGGTGGGAGAAATGGTATTGTATTGGAACCCATGGAATAGCGTCCAGGCAGCGGGGCCTGGAGGGAGGCGCTGGTCTGTTTGACGGGACGCTGCTTGTTTGTGTAGGTTCACTGGCGGTGGGCTGCTTGGTAAAGCCAGAGAGGCTTGGGAGAAGATATGTACTATTTATGGACTTCCGCGCCCCCACTCTGCACCACAATGTCCGCAGATTCATCGCAGCATGGGATGAGATGCCTTCAACAAGAAAGGAGGAGACACATGTCACTTCAATTACTTAATAACAAATACAATTGGACTCATGCCATTGCAGATAAGTGAACACACACACACACACACACACACAAACAAACACTTGCGAACAAACACACATGCACACACATACTATTTGAAAGCGAATAGGCTATTAGAATACGATTATACATTACAAATAATAGACTGACCTTGGCTCAGTGAAGGGATGCGCATGCGCAGAGCTCAGATCTGAGAGGACATGAAGGCTGGACAAATGTTAAACACTTGTGAGATCCTGAGGAACGTTGCCGTCGTTAGAACTACTTTAACAAGAGAACAGTAGGAAGAGAAGCATGGCTGTGAACACCATAACAGTTCAGGAGGCTGTAGCGGCTAGCTGCTCAGGGAATCATGATACGACCTGTATTGGTATGGTGGTTCAACATAATAAACCAACCGGGTGGCTAAGCTAAACTCACAACAGACGACCTACTGTGAAGTTGTTAAGGTTTGTCATTTAAAGCAAAGCATCAGCTGGATGTGATGATGACACCACGGCGAACATGCCATTGAATATCGTTCATTCAATAAAGTTTCATTTGAACAACGAGTTCCTGTTTGGTAAGGCGTAGTTTTACGTCACGACTGCACACGCTATACGAAAATGATGCATTAAATATATATATAGTTATTATATTTTGTATACGAGTGCATATCTGTTACGATTGTACTGTATTTGTTAATTTTAACAATAATAAAAATACTTTTTACATTGTAAACAATAACTGTATTCTGCTTGACTATACTCCGTAATACAATAATACTACTAATTGAAGGCCATTTTAAAACATAATCATAACCCTTATATATCTATTTCATTTGAATAGTTGTACGGACGTCCCGTTCCCGACCCCGAGCAGCAGCGCCCCCTCTGGTCAACCTTGGACATTTGTTTTCTGTTGCTTGGAGACTTGATACAAAAGAGAACCTTCTTGATGATACATTCCTAGATTGAGTTTAAAATGGAAGTCTCTGAAAACTTTGATGAGGTAGGCAAAGTAATTGACAGCATCAGATTACTTTTCTCATAATGAATGACAGGCGTTGTGCTTTTTTGATAGGTTAGGTTCCTCTGCAGAGAAATTGCAAGAAATGTTAAACACACGGTATTGTTTAAAGAAGTTCAATATCATTAACTTTTCTATTCATTGACATGGTTAATGGTACTTTATCAATAATATGACACAATTCTAAAACACTTGTATTTATCGTGGATCTCAACCAGACTGCTATTGTTCTACTTCTAATACTTCTACTAGCACTACTGGGTTAATATCACGGCTGTTGCTCACAATATTCAACATGAATATCATATTATCATTAACACTGCCGTCTGTGGTCAGACGGAGCCGCGTGGGGAGCGGGAGCGGCTGCGTGTGCGGGTGGGGGTGTTGGAGGAGGCCCTGCGGTGCTCGGAGGTGGAGTGCAGGGCCAGCAGGGAGACTCTGGTGCGGCTGATGGAGGAGCTGGAGCAGGAGAGGAGGAGGGCGGCCAGCAGCACGGCGGCCCGCCAGTCACTGCAAGAGGTACACACATACAGACGCACGCACATACATACACAGCCACGCACTTACACACACGCACGCGCACACACACGTATAACAAGGATACGCATTGCCGCACACACATATATGGATTACGCAAACGTTTTTATGGGGCTTAAAAACGCAAAAATCTGAAACCGCCCTCCAGAGTGGAAAACTTAAATACGCTCCGCCGTAGCGTTTCCGTACACTGCCAAGACGCCAAACTCTGCTCAGATCTGCTCACGTCGCGTACGCGTTTACGTCACATACAGCGCCAGTACAGGGAATTAAACAAACATGTTGTATTATTTCCATACGTCGGACCGTCAAGCTGCTCTGGCAGCTCTAATAAACTAACAGGAGCCTTTCCACGAAATGTACAGGATATGTACAGATAGTATTACTGAACAGAGAAGGATCTGTAATTATGTTTTGGTTTTCGCGGCGCAGATAAGAGAAGAAGGATGTTTCTACACATGCGCTCAGACATGGTGGTGTTGTGTGATGGTGTATCACAGCAGCACCTAGCCGCCTGACATGCATACCCAATCGAAATCCACACACTTTTGCGTCACCGTATGCACGCAGATTTCCTCCCGAAAACGCTCGTCTAAACGCGGAATAAAATGTGAAGACGCGACGCCACTATTGCGTCTTCTGTTCAGACCGTCATCATGTAAACGTAGCCTCAGTCACACACAAGGACACACATACACACACACACGTGCACAAACGCATACATGGATCCCAATAAAATACACACACATTTTCATAAACATGGCCATATACACACACACACAGAATCGACTACACTGGAACAGAATCCAGTTCTAAGTTAAATGGGGGCTCGTGTGTGTGTGTGTCTCCAGGAGGTGGAGGGCCTGTCGGTGGTCCGGCGGAGCGGGGAGCAGGAGAGGCAGAGCCTGCTGGAGCGTGTGGAGGCGGGCCGGCGGGTGGTGGCGGCGGCGGGGCGGGAGGCCCAGTGTCTGCAGGGCCAGGTTACGGAGCTGGACCGCCTGCTGCACCGGAGCCGCGCCGAGGCCCAGGCCTCCCGGGGGCTGCTGCACCACCTCCTGGAGACGCTGGCAAAGGCCTTTGGGTTGCCCGGCATCCCCGGGGGCGTGGTCGCCACGCAGGAAATGTCCGAGGCGGACGTCGTAGGCCGAGTGGATGAGCTCTGCTCGGCGCAGCAAGACGCAAAAAGGGTGCGTGGAGGGGGGTGCATGACCCTCACACGTGAACACAAACACACCCACACACATAAACATGGATACACAAACAAACACAATCACATGTTGAATCATTGGGTCTGAGGGTTTTATTATTTTCAATCGTTTTTTGGAGTATTTCCTACCATCACTTTATTAAGTTGAATAATGTAGTGGAAGATAAATTATTGAATTTTTGTTTTCGATTTTTTATTATTTTTTGTCTTTTGCTAACCCTTTTTAATCCTTTGCATTCAACCTCCTCTTCTCCTAACCTATCATTCTTTAAAATATCCTCTCTTTTCCTCTCTCTTCTTCTCTCTCCAACCCTCTCTCTTCCTTCCTCTCTCTTCATCCCTCTCTCTCTCTTCCTCTCCCTCCAACCCTCTCTTCAACTCTCTCTCTTCCTCTCTCTCTCTCAAACCCTCTCTCTCTCTCTTCCTTCCTCTCCCTTCATCACCCTTCCTCTCTCACTCCCCTTTTCTCTTTCTCCCTCTCCCTCAAACCCTCTCTTCCTCTCTCTCAAACCCTCTCGCTCTTCCTCTCTCTCTCTCTCTCTCTCTCTCTCTCTCTCTCTCTCTCTCTCTCTCTCTCTCTCTCTCTCTCTCTCGTCCCCAGGTGATGGAGACCAGGCTGTCCCAGGTGTCTGTGGAGCTGAGCCGGCAGACGGCCCTCCAGGAGGCTGCGGAGCAGAGGGCCCAGGGGGCGGAGCAGCAGCTGGGGGACCTGAGGGCGCGGCTGCAGGACGCGCAGGCCGACCTGCTGGCTGTGGGCGCGCATCGCGACTCCCTCAGAAACACCATGCAGCATGTGAGGACAGCAGACACACTGCAGACACACACACATTCATACAAATGTGTTTGTGGATTCATACCAATAAATCAATTATCAGTTATTTTTTTGTTGCATGGCTATGTGTGTAGTAGCCTGTGTGCCTGTTTGTGGATGTGTGTGTATGTGTTGATAAGGTTGATGAGTTGGGTTTGCTCTGACTACAACCAGTTTGGTTAGGAACAGTATGAACAGTTCCTCATGTTGTGATGATGATTTGGTTTGGTTCTGAACAGTATTTACAGTACCTCATGTTGGGATAATGAGTTGGTTTTGTTTGGAACAGTATGAAGATTTCCTCATGTTGGGATAATGAGTTGGTTTTGTTCGGAACAGTATGAAGATTTCCTCATGTTGGGATAATGAGTTGGTTTTGTTTGGAACAGTATGAAGAGTTCCTCAAGCTGCTGATGGAAACCATGAAGATCGACGGAGTGGACCTGGACCTGGGCGTGGACATGAGGCTCCGGCTCATCCAGTCCCGAGCAGAACAGCTCGTCAAGCAGGAAGGAACCGCCGTGGTGGAGAACAAAACGCTGGCCTACAGCCTACAGAGAAAGGTATCTGTAGCAGGGTGTCATAAGAAACAGTGTCCTCTAATGTACCTCTTCAAAAGCTAGCTCATGTCAGAAAAAGCCCCTCATTGAAATCTCTGGGAACCAAAGTGTGGATCAAGTGTCCCTTGGTAATACCGCCTCCTCCTCCGCCTGTTTGGCCCCAGCTGAAGCAGCAGAAGGAGCGTCTGGAGAGCAAGGAGCTCCACACAGCCCTCCTGAGGAAGAAGGTGCAGGAGATGGAGGAGCAGGAGAGGAGGAGCCACTCCGCCCTGGCCCTGGAGCGGGACGGGGCCCTGGGGGCCGTCCGCAGGCTCCACAAGAAGGTGGAGCGTCTGCAGAGCGAGCTGAATGCCGCTAAGTTCTCCAGCATAGAGCTGGGGGCCCAGGCGGCCCACAGCACCGAGCTCAAGGTAGAGGGGAGGCGGGTGCAGACCGCTAGTCTGCCCAGAGGCAGGGTCAGGTGACGGGGGGCTACCATCTACTGTGTGTGTGTGTGTATGTAAGAAAAGGGTTGGTCATTAGTTATGTTAAAGAGTGGATGGATGTACTGTTGTCATACTCTGTCTTTGTTTTGGTTCGGCCAAGTCTCACACCATCAGTTTTTTTCATTTGGAATAAAGATGTTGGCTCTTGATGTTGGCCCGGTGGTTAATGGGACGTCCACTCTCACTCTTCCCCCCGTTCACGTGTTTCCAATGCTGTTGCCATGGGCCACTTTTTATGTGTGTGCATGTAAACACACGAGCTGGCTGTGCTGGAGCAGAGAGAGCGCCTCCAGCAGCAGAGCAGGGCTCTGGAGGCTCTGGCCGAGGGGAAGAGCACAGCGGAGGAGAGGCTGAGGGTCCTGACCTCTGACCTCCAGGGCCGAGAGCAGAGGGCCAGGGAGAACCAGCGGCAGATCGCCTCCCTCACACACTCCCTCGACCAGGCCTCCGAGAGGGAGAGAGAGGTGAGGCCTGGAGTCAAATATCCTTGACCGCTTTCACCTGATATCACCAAATTTACATAGATTTTATTTTTCTTACAATATTAACAAATGATTGTGTAATTAATAGGATATACAAAGTTACCACAATTTTGTGTATTTCAGCTTTATCCCTGCTGTTATTTTGTCAATTTAGTTTATTTTACACATTTTTACTTTACGGATTGGAAAATAAGTTAATAATATGACCCTGAAAAGAATCCTGGATACCAGTGAGTGTTTGACTGGTATCCAGAATGATGGCCCAAAAAGAGAAGGTCCGCCTTCAGACCCTAACCCTCTCCGTCCTCCGGGGTCAGCTGGTCGACCTCCGCATGGTCGTCTCTCAGATGCTGGGTCTGGACGCCACAACCCAGGTCACCGTGCCAAACCACCAGATCATCAGGTCACTGGACAGCTTACTCCACCCTCCTCTTCTTCCTCCTCATATTCCTCACCACCACCACCATCACCACCCACCCCTCACTGGGTTCTGGCAGTGCCCCGCCCACCCAGAGCCTCACACGGGGCTCAGGGAGATCCAGGCCCAGCGCGACAGCACCCCCACTGGCCAGCAGACGAACAGCACCAACAGGTCCTCACACTCTGGACCCTAGAACAGCTTTACCGCACACTCTGGGCCCTAGAACAGCACCACCTCACACTCTGGGCCTTAGAACAGCACCACTAGGTCCTCACACTCTGGGCCCTAGAACAGCACCACCTCACACTCTGGGCCCTAGAACAGCACCAACAGGTCCTCACACTCTGGGCCCTAGAACAGCACCACCTCACACTCTGGGCCCTAGAACAGCACCACCTTACACTCTGGGCCCTAGAACAGCACCACCACACACTCTGGGCCCTAGAACAGCAACACTAGGTCCTCACACTTTGGGCCCTAGAACAGCACCAACAGGTCCTCACACTCTGGGCCCTAGAACAGCACCACTAGGTCCTTACACTCTGGGCCCTAGAACAGCACCACCTTACACTCTGGGCCCTAGAACAGCACCACCTCACACTCTGGGCCCTAGAACAGCACCACCTCACACTCTGGGCCCTAGAACAGCACCACCTCACACTCTGGGCCCTAGAACAGCAACACTAGGTCCTCACACTTTGGGCCCTAGAACAGCACCACCAGCCTCTACTTTAATCTAATCCCTCAGGGTCTCAGCCTCCACTTTAATCTAAACCCTCAGGGTCTCAGCCTCCACTTTAATCTAAACCCTCAGGGTCTCAGCCTCCACTTTAATCTAAAAAGTCTCTTGCACAGAGGTTGACGCAATGCTCATGAGTTACCGATCTGATAAAATGTAACTGTGGCCGCTTAAGGAGGCCTGACCATTTCATTTTCTGATTTGTAAATCTTTTTGTATGGATGTATTCGGAATTTCTGAGATCAACCAGAGTTATAAAAAGGGACATGTCTATTTGTGTTTTGTTCATATGATGCTGAATGTTTTTGTTTCAATACATTTCACACATCATTGGATGAGCATGTTTTACTCATGGAAACCAGATGCAGTAGAATAAATACAAAAACAAAAGACAGTCAAAAAAAGAGGATTTGGCATTCATTGTTTGTGATAGTAAGATATTCATACAATATTGATATTCCTTCTTGTTCATCATTATATACACATCTGGATTAATAATTCTGGACTGTTGACAGATTTGAGACATAGAAAATATACAGTTTTTATATACTTCAGTGTTAATCTCACAGCCATGATTGAAGTGGTTAAAAAAAGACATGAGACCAGTTTATGGACAGCATATCGTAAGCATGATCCTTCATTTGAGCGCCGCCGGTCGCCGGCTCTGTGACGCTAGCGTTTGGCGTCGTTGGTGTCATCCCCATGGATGCACAACGTCAACGACCTCAATGGAATGGCATGTCATTCGCCAGCACTTCATGTTAAAAAAATACACTATACATGACTGGCACACGGCAGCGGCGGAGAGATCGGGTGAGGCGAAGCAGAAATAAGAACAGCATGCCGAAAAAAGTACAAAAATAATTGCGATATATAAGATATTGTATATTAAAAGCTATTTTACACGTTTTTCAACGAATAATCAATATAATTCGTTGATACGAGCAAAAAAATAACAGGCTACATTTTTATCATCCAGTCGGATGGTCTACGCCATGCCGTGTGCATTCAGTCCCTTCTTCAAGCTCTCCCATCCGCCTTGTCTCCTCACACACCTTTTAGCTTTTTTTGTCGTTGCTTCTGATCGTGGCAGAGGAAGCGTTTCTTTGTTATTTACAGAGGTATACACATCTTAAAAACAGTGGTATGCCTTATCCTATATGCTAAACAAAAAGAAGAGATGATGAACCGTTGATCAGACGGTACACAACCTTCTGATCACAACCACAACCACATTGCTCTCACAGGTCTTTAAACAGCGACTACCGGGTGGAAGAAGAGAGATGTCCGTGACTGATCGTACCGGGTCCCGATACCGGGTCATGATGCCGGGTCAGAACGGCGTCAGACCGCCCCACCCCCTCATCACACGGGCGGGGGTCCGTTGGTGTAGCTGAGCATGGGGTAGAAGGAGCTGGCGAAGTTGTTAGACTGGTTGCAGGTGTAGTCCTCCTCCGTCATAGGCACGAGGAGGTAGGCCACGGCCACAAGCAGGAGGAGCAGGAACAGCTGGATGGGGAGCGCCACCCACAGGGCGCGCCGCAGGAAGGCCCAGCATGAGGAGGAGGAGGAGGAGGAGGAAGAGGAGGAGGAGGGCTGGCTCCGGCCCGGCTCAGAACGGGAGGAAACGGACCCAGCGTCGTGAGACCTGGTCACACACACGCACGCACACACACACACACACACACACACACACACACACACACACACACACACACACACACACACACACACACACACACACACACACACACACACACACACACACACACACACACACACACACACACAAACGTGATGGAACAAGGCAACCAACGTGTGTTTTAGTGGACTATGTCTCCCGCTAAGGACCTAGACGTTCCCTCTCAGTGTTTATGTTGAAATGGGGGCTTAGTATACTAGCCAGGTTCACAAATACAAGCTACACTACACAGAAAAAATCCCATACTAATTGAATAAATATTATCTTAATTTCACAAAACAAAAAGGCTAAACCTTTGCTATAGAGCTCATGACGTGATTATTTGAATGTTATTAACAATATACTCTGTCCCTCTCTATAAAGTGATTTTCAGTCAGTTAAATATGAGGAAGGACTCGGACTGATGCCCTGTGTTTGTCCATCAATTCCCCCTTTGGAAAGTAAACCCCAAAACGTTTGTACAAAGTATATGACATTGGTGGTCTACACAGAAACCAAAACAGCAACACAATTCACAAGACAATTCAGTTTTCTTTTCTCCATAAAACGGGTATGTATGCAAGCTGGCATTCCTTTGCAGAGGGAGAGTTAGGGCAGAAGGCAAACAAACATGCCACTGGAGATGGTTCCTATCAAAATTATTTAAAGGGTTTGGATCTCTTGGAAAATTGCAAAAGAGCATGCCAAGGCAGGAGCGAAGCAGAAAACCCGTCGTAAAAGGGTCGTTTTTGTTGTTTGTATTCACCATCTGAATACTCCACCTCCCTCAGGAAAGTCCATCAACACAGCCTGTGTTCTCAACACTCTCCGTAGGCATGTTGTCTGTTAAAGGCCACTTCATACCTTCTTCATTTTGCCGCTGGCACCTTCTACTACTGAATACACGGTCTAAAGTAGGCCAGCTGTTCTCTACTGATCACACGCTGATGGTAGCGTAAAGCTCCTCAAAGCTTTGACCCCTTTGACCCAACATGGAGCCGTGAGGAGATCAACTGATGACAGATTGAGATGGGGGGGTTGATGGTGGATAGTAGTAAGTAATAGAAACAGAAGAAGATGAATATGTCAAGCATGAGAGAGAGAGAGAGAGTGAGAGAGAGTGCAGCCTTTGTTCATTGCAGACATTTTGTAACAGCTCAGCGATTCGAAGATACAGTGTGTGTTTGTGTGTGTGTGTGTGTGTCTGTGTTTGTGTGTGTGTGTGTGCGCTGCGTTATAGCATAAACGGGGGCATGTTAGCTAAAGAGAGAACCTCTGGTTAGCCAAGTAGATCAGCCAGGAGACGACGACGGCGGGAGGGCGGCCTCGCAGACAGCCGCCCCGCTGGGAAAGCCATGTTGCTACGAGGGTTTGGAGCCCCCCACCCCTAGCCCCGCTCCCCCCCTCTAGCCTAGCCTACACACAGGGGCTAGCAGAGAAGATGATGGAACCCATTGGCATGAGCCACCAGTCTGGGGTCCAGACCACCAGAGGGGTAGTGGGGAGAGAGGGCACAAGGGGGAGACTAGGGCAGGGGGCGGTGGCAGGCCTTGGTTGGGGGAGTAAGGGGGAGGGGGTGGGTGTAAGTGGTGGGTGGGAGGAG
The DNA here is from genome assembly GCF_949987615.1 of Pollachius pollachius. Classification (NCBI taxonomy): domain Eukaryota; kingdom Metazoa; phylum Chordata; class Actinopteri; order Gadiformes; family Gadidae; genus Pollachius; species Pollachius pollachius. Next base: position 19,923,762 of record NC_136948.1, on the reverse strand, counting down.
CGTGTGTTAGTAAACACAAACAGTGCATCATGGGTAGGAGGAGTTCCATTATCTTCTGGTTGTGGGGGCGGGGGGCAGGGGGAGAGGAGCTGCGGTCCAGCAGCAGAACAGTACCTGAGGTGTGAGCGGGCGACTGGCGCTCCAGTCCGAGACACACTACTGTGGCCCCGTTGCTGTTTGCAATGAACAGGAAGTGGGGTGAGGGGGGTAAAACAAAGAAAGTATGTTTCAGTCCAGGCAAATAAAAGACAAAGCGACCCATGAGAAAAAAAGTCCCCCGCCAAAAAAAAAAGATATAAAACATAAGGAGGAAGTGCAGCAACAAAACGGTACGTAAAGGCGGCAAGACAAGTGGCCCCAAGGACCTGGAGATGAGGGTTAGGTTTCTCCAAAGCACAGGGCTGCTTTGGAGGACTCACTGGCTGTGGGGCCGTGCAATCACGCCACAGGCTGAGTTTATCTACTGACGCATATCTACGACATGAAAGGTAGGGGTTGCTCTGAACATGACACGGGCGCGCCTTGCGTGTCGTTAAGCGTCGCTCTACTTCTACAGATCGAGGAACCAACGAGTCACAAGTCGCTATGTGGTGAACCACAAGTGTTCGGTGGCGGAGGAGTTGATCTGGGAAATCTGTTGTCAAACTAAGAGTGCTGCCGAGGAGACACGTTTCCTCAGAACAAGACAGAGCTTAAAACAAGAGTCAAGGAGTAGTGAAAGCTAAATCAAATTCAGAATGAATAGTAAGTAAGAGCTAAATAAAAGAGGAGAATAGAGGAGGTATGCCTGGAACAAAACAGGTAAAAACAGCATCATGTTTCACCATAAAACTGCTAGTGATTAGTCGGCCTTCAAATGTCCAAAGGTGAAACACAACTTTAAGTTGTGTTAAGTGCTAACTTAACTCAAACATTGTAAGGCAGCGAAGACACTAACAGTTTTTCCTTTTGTTCTTTCTACTTGTTTCTTTTACAAGTAGCTTTTTTGTGTCACCTGAAGAAATAATCCTTAGATAAATGCGAAACCGAGAAAAGTCCCCGAACCAAACCAAGTTAATGCAACCAGAAAAAAGACAGAAAGCGATAGAAAGAAACAGAGAGAGAGATAGAGAGAGAGAGAGAGAGAGAGAGAGAGAGAGAGAGAGAGAGAGAGAGAGAGAGAGAGAGAGAGACAGAGAGATAGAGAGAGTGAGAGAGAGAACATGATTTCTCTGTCGTTGCGCCGGGGAGTTTGATCTGGGAATAAAGAAGATAATGTGAAGACAGGTGAAAAAAGCTCTTGGAAGGGGGGTTGAGAATGTGTGGAGGTGGATGAGCAGGTCTGGGAGGTGGCTGCGGTGGTTCAGGTGTTATGTGCCCCTGTGGTGCTGACTACCGCTATGATGACCTTTGACTACCGCTATGATGACCTCTGACTACCGCTATGATGACCTTTGACTACCGCTATGATGACCTCTGACTACCGCTATGATGACCTTTGACTAACGCTTTGATGACCTCTGACTACCGCTATGATGACCTTTGACTACCGCTATGATGACCTCTGACTACCGCTATGATGACCTTTGACTACCGCTATGATGACCTTTGACTACCGCTATGATGACCTTTGACTACCGCTATGATGACCTTTGAGCGTCTGACCAGGTCTTATTTTGCCCTATATATTTATTTGATGTATTTTTTTTAACTTTCGCCCCAACGCGCCGAGTGCAGTGTGGGCGGGGCGTGTGGGCGTTACCGATCGGCGACGGCTCGGCGTGCTCCTCCCCGACGCCGGGCTGACCGACCCGGAGGTGTCCAGATCATCAGCGGACGACCAAGAAGACAGGTCCTGAGAGACAGAGAGAGAGAGAGAGAGAGAGAGAGAGAGAGAGAGAGAGAGAGAGAGAGAGAGAGACAGACAGACAGACAGACGGACAGAGAGGGAGAGAGACAGACGCAAAGATCGAGAAACAAAGAACAGAGAGACACAGCCAGACAGACAGAGAGAGAGAGACAGACAGAGAGAAATATTGTCACTAAAAATACCACATTACAGAAGAGAGAAGAATACACATTGAAATAATATGATAACCAATTTAAGAAAGCCAATCAAGAATAATATCAAACATCAATAAATAAATCTCATATGTAAAAAGTTCATTCAACACCAGTACTAGAAGGCTCCAGGAGGTCTGACCTGCTGGCTGCTGGTGAGGTCCAAGGTCCTGGCCAGCTCCCGCAGGTCCCTGGTCACCTCCTTCAGCAGCATCTTGAGCCGGTTGCCGATGACGTGCACCTTCTCCTTGGCCTCCAGGCAGTCGCTGCCCAGGGCGTTGACCAGCAGCTGCAGGGACATGTCTTGCAGCAGTGCCACCTTCACCTGGGAGTCCAGCAGCTCACGGCGCATTTGCTACATGAGAGAGACAAGGAGACAGAGAGAGAGAGAGAGAGAGAGAGAGAGAGAGAGAGAGAGAGAGAGAGAGAGAGAGAGAGAGAGAGAGAGAGAGAGAGAAAGAAAGAAAGAAAGAAAGAGAGAGAGAGAGAAAGAAAGAGAGGGGGGGGGAGAGAGAGAAAGAGAGAGAGAGAGATAAAGTGTGCGAGAGAAAGACAGAGAGAGAGACAGAGAGAGAGACAGGGCGAGAGAGAGACAGGGCGAGAGAGAGAGAGAGAGGTTGTGGGATTAGTGATTTGAGACATGGAAAGTGAAACATTGTTGGAAGGCTTACGGGAAGATAAGAAGACAATTTATGAGGGAAGGCTGGGTGTTGATGAGTTGAGGCCAACTTCAGTCAAAGAAAACTAAGGTAAAATGATCTCAAAGAATTATTTTTAAACCCCAATAAATGGAATCCCAGGGACCATTGTTTGGTAACCAAAGACAAGACAACCTAACCCAATGAGTCATGAGGGCAGCAGGGTCCTACGGGGTGAACCCAGAGAGTGGAGTGGGATGGGCGCCCCCCGGAGGCCCGACCTCGTCCTACCGTGAGGGTCTTGTGGTGCTGGGTCAGCGTCTCACTGTCCTGGAGGGGGTCGATGGGGACCACCTCGTTGCGCCGGCGATCGATGTTCTCCAGCCACAGCAGGAGGCCGTGGCTGGTCTCGTGGAAGTCCTGGGGAGGGGCCACACAAAGGGGGAGGAGTAACATTGAACTGAGGCTCCAGTTGAGTTCTAGAAAACACTTGAGGGGTGTGGTTATCTACTCACACCACATGAAGAGTCACCGGGGAAGCGACAGTGAACGTGATTAAGGTACCATTTTCATAACACAGGTTTTATTAAAAAAGGAGAATGGATTATCAGCTCAATTCATTAAAACTAAACGGACTGGAACGAGACACCCAACTGAGCAAACCCGTCGACACATCAATACGCACATCAAAACCCTGCGACACATCCCTGTGACGGTTTCGATTGGACGCTCTTCAGCTGCTGAGAGCACACCCACCTGACACTGCATGAGGGCGTCCTGGAGCGAGGCCCTCCAGGCCTCCAGGGCACGCCCCAGCTTGTCCCAGTGGTTGTTCATGTCCGTGAGCCTGGCCTGCATCTCCCTGCTCTCCTCACTGTCACACTGCACAAACTCGGCGCTGCACAGGTTCACCGACAGCACGATGGCCTTGCGCTTGTCCAGCGCCTTCTGAAGCTCCTGGATAAGAAAGAACAACGGCCAGAACACTGTTGTTCTGAGCTACTGTAGGGTCTAGCTGGAAAGCTACACCTAGCATATAAGCTAGGAGAACGCTTGTAATTGCATATTTAAAGAGCGTTTAGCATTGGGAAAGCTCAAAATACTACGACCGTGAAGCATTGACCTAGCCCCCAGCTACCACCATGTAGCATTGAACCAGGCCATTAGCAGTGACCATTTAGCATTGAGCTAACTCTTGAGCTACGATGCTGGAGTGCTGAGCTCCTACCTTGAGCTTCTTGATGCGCAGCCGGATGGTCTGGATGTCTGTGCTGAGCTCCAGCCGCCGCTGCTGCTCCAGCTCCTCCCCCGCCTGGCCCAGCCACGCCCACACACTGCGGAGGTCAGAGGTCAGCTGCTGCCACTTCTGCTGGTTCTGTTTGGTGCGCAGCTCCTTGCTCAGGTCCTGGGCCTGCAGCAGCTCCCAGCGCTCGATCACCCCTGGGGGGCAGAGGGGTTCAGGGTGAGAGCTCATCTCAACAGGGGTCGTGTTGTTCACATATTCATGGGTCTCCCTTACGTGCTAATGTATGGTAAATGTTTAGCGGAACATCCTAAACGGATATTGTTTTGGGGTTTGTGACGGAAATCTGGAAAATCTCCAAGTTGACACAATCACATCACGTCACGTCACACCCTGACAGTTTTTGGTTTTGCGCTGGTTAGCTGATATAACTGGAAATATGTTGTGTTAGGGATAAGGGATGCTGCTGTAAAAGCCCTTTCTCTGAACAATTTGGTCATTCATGCTCACAACTCAGATATCTGGGGCAACACTCAACATAGACAGAACAAACCCCATCGTCTGGATCTCGATTGGCGATCCATCACACAATTGAATTGAAGCGATTGACGAATCAGTTTGACTTAATGTGATGAATTCACATTCAATTGATGAGCTCAGGAGGAGGAGCTGTGTGTACCTGAGCTCTGGGACTCAGAGCTGCTGGGGTCAGCCAGGCCGGAGGCCCCGTCCTCCTCTTCCTTCAGCTCAGAGCCCATCCTCTTCACCTGGTCGATGCTCCCCCGACACTCACCCAGAAGACGCATCTGGACACAGGGAGGGGGGGGGGGGGTCAAGAAAGGCAACGAGAGAAGCGAGGGAGGGGGAGAGAGAGAGAGACACACATCAAGGTGATGGAGAGACAGAGGTAGAGGCAGGGAGAGATTGAGTGAGGGAAGGGGAGAGACGGAGAAGAGAGAGCCAGCAAGAAGGGGAAGAGAGAGACAGAGAGAGGCAGTGAGAGAGAGACTTTAGTGTGCAATCATAAGTACAGCAATTCCCTGATCTTGATCAATGTTCCCAGTTTAACCCGGTGGTTCCCAGAGGTTTTTGAACCGGGACCCCATTTTTCACTCTGAAAATCCTTGCGACCAGAATATCGTTGAGCACAGCCCCGTCCAGGGGGGTAAAACATTGTTTTACAACTTCAACATCTGGCCATCACATCATCAAATCCCACTGGTGTAATAAGTAGTAGTTTGCTCATGGCTATGAATAATTAGTTGGTACAAATCACTGTTGATCCACAAGGACCCTTGACATGTACATAATAAAAATATAAATAATGTATCTTCAAATATCTGCAGCTTATAAATCAGATCCAATCTCCAATCCCGACATCACACATGAATATCAGGTTGGACCCAAGGTTTGCATGTCATTTTTTCGTTGAATTTCATTGAAAGAGTCTGTTATTGAGGGATGTCGTCGGGGCTCCTCATTCATCCCAAGTAGGATTTCCCCATGTTTTACAAGTCATTCTCCATTAAATCACATTGAAAAAGTCTGTTATTAAGGGATGTCATCATGGTACTCACAAATCCCAGGTAGGATGTCCCATGTTTGACACGTCATTCCTCCTCAACTGAACTGAAAGAGTGCGTTATTATGGGATGTGGTGGTGGTTACTCACGTATCCCATGTAGGAGCCGTCCAGCTCGAGGCTGGTGGGGGTGCGGCTGCGGCTGCTGTCCAGCTGATGGAGCAGCGAGCTGCGGCCTCCGTCGCTCGCCCCCCCCCGCCGCCTGAGAGTACGACGAGCCCCCGTCACCTAGCAACACACGGCAACGCAAGTTAAGCACCGCAGAACACATCCCCATGATTAAAAGAGTCACGCATGGAGCGCACTCAGACCAGGGGGGGGAGGGAGGTGGAGGGGGGAGTCTAACACTCAGACCAGGGGGGGAGGGAGGTGGAGGGGGGAGTCTAACACTCAGACCAGGGGGGAGGTGGCGAGGGGAGTCTAACACTCAGACCAGGGGGGAGGTGGAGGGGGGAGTCTAACACTCAGACCAGGGGGGGGAGGGAGGTGGAGGGGGGAGTCTAACACTCAGACCAGGGGGGGGAGGGAGGTGGAGGGGGGAGTCTAACACTCAGACCAGGGTGGAGGTGGAGGGGGGAGTCTAACACTCAGACCAGGGGGGGGAGGGAGGTGGAGGGGGGAGTCTAACACTCAGACCAGGGGGGAGGTGGAGGGAGAGGCGGAGGGGGGAGTCTAACACTCGGACCAGGGGGGAGGTGGAGGGGGGAGGTGGAGGGGGGAGGTGGAGGGAGAGGCGGAGGGGGGAGTCTAACACTCAGACCACGGGGGAGGTGGAGGGGGGAGTCTAACACTCAGACCAGGGGGGAGGTGGAGGGAGAGGCGGAGGGGGGAGTCTAACACTCAGACCAAGGGGAGGTGGAGGGAGAGGTGGAGGGGGGATTCTAACACTCGGACCAGGGGGGAGGTGGAGGGGGGATTCTAACACTCGGACCAGGGGGGAGGTGGAGGGGGGATTCTAACACTCGGACCAGGGGGGAGGTGGAGGGGGGATTCTAACACTCGGACCAGGGGGGAGGTGGAGGGGGGATTCTAACACTCGGACCAGGGGGGAGGTGGAGGGGGGATTCTAACACTCGGACCAGGGGGGAGGTGGAGGGGGGATTCTAACACTCGGACCAGGGGGGAGGTGCGCACACTCCTCAAAATAAATAAAGAAAAAAGATAGGAAGTAAAACAACATGCTTTGTTTTTGGAAACACCAACACTTAAAACTAGAAGGTTGTTAGGTTGTATACACTGAATAGTACAAGTAAACTGAACCGAAGAAGTACAGCAGGTTAGAGAGAGAAGTGGTTAGGGTGAATCCCATTTCAGCGTTGTCCAGGCTAACTGGTGGAGATTTGGTCTATAGAACATGCGAATATGGAATTGACCCTATCCAGTGTTAGAAAACTGCTGCCCATGGTAAACAGTGCCTAGTTAGATTGGATTGTGATTCAACAAAGAAAGACACAAATCAAATACCCAGGCCAGTGAAATAATCCCAAATCTAAATTCGGCGGCACTCAAGGGTAAAGGGGGTTGCCGTTGTTTCTGGCGCCCCCCTCAACCCCTGATGGCATGCTGTTGGTACTGCAGTCTCTCCTACCCGTGGTGGATCTCAGTGTGTTTTCAGTTAGTTTAACAAAGGCTTCTGGGCTGTCAGGGATGACTACATCTGGAAGAAACATTGTACAGTACACATATTTAGCACTAGGATCCACAGCCATTCAACGGAAATCGGGGGTTCAGTACAAATTTGATGTACTTTACTTGAGGATTTATATACTTTCTGCTCCCTGTCTTCTCCACTACATCTCAAAGGCAAACATTGAACCTTTACTCCATTTCATTTATCTGACAGCTTTCGTTACAAGTTTATTTGCAGATTAAGATTAATTTATAGATTATTTATAACCAGGTGGAAATTCATGACCTACCCAGAAGTACAAAAATGTGTATATAAATAAAATATATATTAATATATTATTAATTGAGATGCTAATACTTTTATACTTTCAACTCAGGAGGTCTATAGTATTTCTAAAGGCTGGTATTAAGACTTTAACTTTTTCAGGTCAGAGTCCTTCTACCACTACTTTCTTCTTATTAAACTGGACTAAAGTAAACTCCTTGACCTCCGTCAGCTGAGGATACCAGTGTGAGTTTCTGTTATAGGCATCCATGCACATGTGTCCCCATTGTGTGCATTATGTTATGTGTTTAGTGTATGCGTCTTGTTGTGTACCTTATATTACATGTTAAGTGTAAGTGTGTTATGTATTTTTATTTTTTTTTGACCTTCTTGTCCGTACTCACTGGCTCTGTGTAAACATGTTTATTCTGTCCATTATTCAAGTCCTATGTGTCTATACCTACAACATCCATATCCACGTCTGTACGGGCGTGCCCGTGCCCGTGTGTGTGTGTGTGTGTGTGTGTGTGTGTGTGGTGCCCCTGGTACTGACCCGACAGCGCGGAGGCGGGCCGCTGCAGGAAGTCTCCGCCCTCCTCACCCTGCTGCTCCCCCAGGGCGCGGCCGGCGCCCTCCAGCACGCGGCTCAGGTCGTAGTCGTGGTCCCACTCCAGGGGGATGGAGTCCACGCTGGCGGGCGTGTCCCGGCCCGAGCGCTCCGCCCGCGGGGGGGCGGCCAGCGAGGCCGAGCGGCTGGAGGAGGGCAGGGGGGAGTGGGAGCCCTCCGGCTCCCCCCAGGGCATGCTGGAGGAGGCGTCGCCCCCGCAGTCCCCCTCGTCCAGGTCCAGCTCCCGGTCCGAGTACGACACTTCCGTGTCATCGTCTGTCAGCTGGGGGAGGAAACAAACAGATGGTGACCATGTTAACAGCGTCAGTAGTCTCCGTTGGGTCGCGGTCGTTACACTGCGTTCTGTAAGGTCACCGGTGTACAAATGCCAAACCACACACACACACAAACACATGTTCACATCTACACACACACAGCCACAGCCGGAGAAATGCACCCCCCCCCCCCCCCCCCCCCCCCCGCGGCGGGCTCTCTGCCTTACGGGCAGGCGGAGGAGCTTCTTGTGGTAGCGCTCCACCCGGCCGAACACCTCCTGGCAGTAGCGCCGCAGCTCCTCCTGCTCCTCCTCGATGACGGTGGCGTCCAGCGGTTCGCTCTTCTCCATCAGCGCCTCCGCCTGCCGGAAGATCACCTCGATCTTAGGGGAGGTCAGGGAGACCTCCTGCTGGAAGGCCTGGGGAGGGGGAGGGGGAGAGGGGGATGTTAGCTTGGGTGCTGCTCGGGGCTAGTCCCGTTCAGTGGTTCGCTGGTCCTTTACCTATTTCATAATATGTCATGTAAGTTAACACAGGTAGGGTCAACTGGTAAGAGTCTTTACTAAAGGCTTTTCTCGCGGTGGTGTTTACACTACCAGGCATTCAGGGTTTACGTGTTACAAACTGTATGCCCTTGTTATGTAACCTGATGGGACGATGACCTCATCATTTTATTGTACGTTGAAGTCTCCTAGCGTTCGGTGAAACCAAGGCATTTACCCTGAGCTGTTTGATCTTGGCCTGGATGTCACACTCGGAGAAGTGCTCGATGTTGGTGAGCTGGAGGTCCATCTCGGTCAGCCACACCAGGATGCTGTCCCTGGCCGTCTCAAACTCCTCGCGCTGGCCGATGAAGTGCTGCGGGGAACACATCGGGACCGGTACACTGGTCACGTACATCTCAGCTCACATACAGACAGTATCCCTCTGTTTCCTTACCCTAACCATAGTGCTAGGGCTAGGGTTAGGGTTATGTGTGTTATTCAGGGGGTTTCGACCATTCCCCCGGGTTCTGCGGACTGTGTTCTTTAGGGTGGGGATTGCGACAGTTTTGTCGTTGTGGTGATAATTGTGATGTTTTTCAGGTAAAAATGAAGGCAAACATCCCATTGGAACAGCACTCCCAACAGTTGGGTTTTCCTTTGAATGCACAAGCCCAGCAAGCTCATTTCATTTTCAGTTTATTCAACTTTGTTCTTATATTATTTTGGCGGCGGTGCTAGCGGGTGCTACCTTGAGCCTTCGCAGCACGGAGGTCACCCTCTTCTGCAGGTTGTCCCAGCGCTGGTTGGCGTCATGGGCCATCTCCCGCAGGCGGCCGGCTGCGTCGGTGCGGTTCTCCCGGGCCAGCCGGCGGTACTGCTTGTTCAGGAACTCCAGGTGGGTCAGGCTCTCGTGCACCTGCCTCTGGAAGCCCTGCAGGGGGCATGCGCACGCACACACACACACACACACACACACACACACACACACACACACACACACACACACACACACACACACACACACACACACACACACACGCATATCAACTTAGAAGTTGGCTACCATTACAGATTAAAAAGGCACACACATAGCGACCGGCTGCACCTACAGACTGGACCATCATTGACCCTGTTTATCTTAATGCTGATGTTGTTCACCAGTCAATCCTCGAACTGAATAAGGCACGCTGATGGACCTTAAATGTTGTCTCCTGTGGTTGTAATGTTATGATGAATGTATGTATTTTTATTAAAATTTGGGGTCCTGCCTTGATGTCTTGTCTCATCTGTGATGTTTGTAACTAGAGCTGCTGGGATGCAAGACAAATTTCAGACTTGCTCACAGAATAAGGTATTATCATATCGTATGTTGTCTGGTTTTGCTGCTCTCTACAGGTCGTGTTTGTCATCACTTGGGTGAACGTCATCCGTTACTGTGCTTTGACCCAACCAGGTCTCTCTGTCTGTACGGTATGATATCTAGGTTAAAAGGGGTGTGTCCTGTGTGTCCATCCCATAATGCTGGAGGCGCACCTCGAAGGTCTTGAGCTCCTCCTTGGCGACGGTGTACAGAACGCCCGAGGAGTTGGCGGAGGCGGCGGTCCTCTCGGACGTGGCCAGCCACTCCTCGAAACGGGAGAAGTCGTCCAGAAACTTCTGCCATAAGCGCCAGGTCTCCTCAATCCTAGAGGAGGAGGAGGAGGAGGAGGTGGAGGAGGAAGAGGTAGAGTAGGTGGTAGAGGGGGAGGAGGAAGAGATGGTGGCAGAGGAAAAGGAAGAGAGAGAGGATGCGGTGGTAGAAGCGGAGGAGGAGGAGGAGGAGGAAGAGGAGGAGGAGGAAGGGTGGAAGAAGAGGAGGAGGAAGGGTGGTAGAAGAGGTGGAGGAAGGGTGGTAGAAGAGGAGGAGGAGGAGGAAGAGGAGGAGGACGCAGAGGAGGTGGAGGAGGAGGAGGAGGAGGAGGAGGAGGAGGAGGAGGAGGAGATGCAGGATGTGGGGGAGAGAGGAGAAAGCGGTTCAAATCTGGCACTGGTGTTCAAAGTGGGGAAAACAAAGCTGTAGCTCATGGCAATAATTCTGGGTCTGTTCGATTCAAGTCTGAAAGTATCAGTATGGACACAACTAGTCAAATAAACACACATTAACCACGCTGGTGCTGTAACATACAAAGGTTATTAGGGATGTCCCGATACCACTTTTTCACTTCCGATACCGATACGATGCCGCAGCTTTGGCTAGCTACCGATACCAATATCAGCCCGATACGAAAAATTTGAATGACTTAAATCTAATTAAAAGATTTGAACTCAAAAGTAAACAATGTGAACATGCACATTAAAAAAAATAATGGTTGGAAACAGAAGAGTTAAACAAATAGCAAATGGTTAAAGTTTGAATACATTTGAGATAATATATAGAATAGCTGAGCTGTTACAGCTGATAGTTTGAAATGGTTTAATCAAGTGTGTGCGCTTGTGCATGCGTGAGTGTCATCACTTGTAGTAACCAGGAAGTGTTATTGACGTTTTTTTTCCACATCTAGTAAATCGAGATAAAAGCACAAAATGATAAGGCTTGTACTCTCATGATATGTAGACCAGGGGGGAGGTGGAGGGAGAGGTGGAGGGGGGAGTCTAACACTCAGACCAGGGGGGAGGTGGAGGGAGAGGTGTGTGTACTTTCATATGGCATATCGTTTGGGTAGATATCATGACGTGAAAAATATCGTTTACGTAAGCCTTTAGCTTCTACCGTAAGTACATCGGATATGTAAGATATGTAAGCCTCTAGCCATATAAACAGGGGTTCCCACACCCAAACGCCCGATATATAATAATCATATTTCCAATCGATTAATCATTTCAATCGATTGAACGTCTGCGTCTTCCGAAATGGTTCGCTTTAGTGATCGCCAAGCTTGGGCTTGGCGATCACAACAGCTGTAATCCGCTCTTGCCCAAGCTGCAGTGTCTGACATGAACGCGCTCGGAAACCGCCAAGGTGAGCCGTGCAACAACCAGGCTGTTTCATTACAGTTGAAATACTGACTGTTCAACAGGTAGCGCTCATGCACTAGCTCTCATGCGCATGCGCCTAATTGGCGACTATTGTTGTTATAACGTGAAACGCTACGTGGATCGGACCATATTTATTTCTCCCCTCCGATATCCGATCCAGCGTAATTGGCCAATATCGGACCGATACCGATGCCTTGGGTAGGATCGGGATATCCCTATAAATTATCTAAATGAAACCTCAGGAACAGGAAAAGACTTGACCCTATTATTGACCTGTGAGAAGGGGTCCATAGAGACTTGCCTCACAGCACAATAAGCCCCGCCCCCATCCCCCTGGTGCCTACTTGAGCCGACGGTCCATGGACAGGGTACAGATGGGAGGGGTCCATAGAGACTATAAGCCCTACCCTCTCCCCCTGGTGCCTACTTGAGCCTGCGGTCGATGGACAGGGCGCAGAAGAAAGGGGTCCATAGCACTATAAGCTCCACCCCCTCCCCCTGGTGCCTACTTGAGCCGGCGGTCCATGGACAGGGCGCAGATGGCCCTCCAGCGGCGGTCCAGGCTGCGCGTGGCCTGCTGGATGGAGTCGCACTCGGTGTCAGTGGCGCAGGCGTCGCAGTCGTGGAGGAGGACCTCACACAGGTTGAGCACCGAGGCCACGCCCGTGCTGTGCTTCTCTATGTCCCTCTGCAGCTCCTGGGAGGGAGGGGGAGAGGGATATTGAGAAGGGGGGGGGGGGGGGGGGGGGGGGGGGGGTATTTTTTGCCATTTTATGTCTATAAAATGTATTAAATTGCAGCACGTATATCATGAGGGATTTATTATATTAGCTTGCCTCATCGAACAAGCAGCATTGAAAACAAAATAACTCATTTTAGAATCCTCCAAGAACCAAATATCAGAAGTTATGAAGCATTAAGGACAAACTGTTTGGGATTTCTACGTGATTACTTAAACCATGAGCGGATGATCAGAATTAGATTTGATGAATCTCCAGGTGATAGACAGTAGCTACCAATCTTCAAATTGTTCAAATGCAGCCCTACTGTACAGCCTTGCAGGACTTTAGTTACCTGCTGGAGGTCCAGCTTCCTCTGGATCTCCTGGAAGTCGCAGGTGTCGTAGGCCATGGGTCTGGACAGCTCTGTCTCGATGTGGGCCAGCCAGGCGCGCAGGCTGCTCATGTTCTTGTCCAGCTGCTGGACGGCCACCAGGGTCTCCCTCAGCTTCTTCCCCCTGCACGCCACACCATTTACATTAACACTTAGGGCATTTACCAGATGCTTTTATCCAAAGCGACTGACAATAAGTACATTTGCAATATATCACTGTTGGTACAGTGAGGAGGTTCATAGAACCAAGTGCCAAGCACTAACCATCGCTAGGTTAACCCATTACCCGAATACAACAAAGATAGCTAGGGTGAGAAGATGTAACACAATTCTAAGTACTATAACTAAGTGCGACATACAATAAGTGCGTACATTATGTGCCAGGACGTACAACATACAATAAGTAGGAGGGGTGGGAGGGGGTTGCTATGCATAGTCTGGGTGAACTCTGAACTCACACCAACCACAATTATGTATAGAGCTTTTCTTACCTGCGGCCACTCAAAGCACTTTGAAATGATCCACTACCACATTCACCCATTCATAAACATTCACCCATTAATACACATTCATCCATGCAAGGTGACAGTCAGCTGGTCGGGAGCAGGTTGGGTGAGGTGTCTGGCTCAGAGGCAGACATAACATTAGGGATGGAACAGATGCCTTGCTTGATCCCAAAAAATGTGCCCAGGATCAGACACACACACACACACACACACACACACACACACACACACACACACACACACACACACACACACACACACTATACTCTATAGTCTGTAATACCTCTGAGTAGCTCCTCCATACTTCAAAAATCAACCAATGAAGTGCATCCTGAATGCGCCCAAACCGGCAGAACCCTCATGGTAGAGGGGCTAACTGGAGGTCACCTGGCTCCGATGAGGTCCAGCAGGTGCTGCCAGCGGTCGTCCACCTTGCCCAGCTTGCCCTCTATCTCGCAGGCCTTGCTCTGGTGGCTGGCCCGGGCCAGCCGCTCGCCCAGCCGGTGTAGCTGCAGCTTGTTGTTCTCCACCAGGGTGATCTCCTCCTGGTAGTCCTGGCAACCACACAGACATCCAACCAATCAGGATTAGTGAAGTTAGACCACTTCCCGGTAAGGAGGTTGTTCAGGTGGTAATGGACAGAATCATCGTGTGCATTTGAAGCCTCTTGAACATGCAGGTATAATGTGTTCAGTGTGTTCAGGAATATGCAAAACAATATCAATTTAGAGTAGTGGACTACAAATACTACTAACGCTACACAAGCATGTCATTGTACACATTGATGTCATGTTCCCTGTATTGTCTTGCAGTGGCTCTTTGAGTCTCTCTTGCAAGAATGGAGGCTTCTATTCAGGTAAACCTATTGGATTAGTTAAATTTAACTGAACTGTTTTTCAGTAAAGCCATTTTCAAAGAGTTCCCCTGATCAGATTTTCTTCTATGTAATTAATCCCATACGCTATTAAATGATAGAAAACATTTTCCTAAATAATATGATAGAAAGCCTGGTCATGATGAAACTCTGGTCGTGATGAAGAGTGCACCCTGTGGGGTAGTCTAGTGGGCAGGAGGATTTGCCTCCGAGCCAACAGATTGTGGGTCCAAAACCTCCACAGCATAGCCTATAGGCATCTCTTAAAAAAAAAGATGCACCTTAACCCTACCTGCTCATTAATACCATGTATCTAAAAAAACTAAACAATTGACTGTGGACCTACCAGAATTCTCCCGGTATGCAAGGTGTGCATAGACTACTACCGACATGTTGCACTGAAGACGGAGGAAAACGATAAATAAATAAACATTCCCCCCCGAGCTGTCTGCGTTCTCAGTCCCACACTCCCCTCTCAACAGGAACCCAGATTGCACTTAGGGATGTAATGCATGCACAGAGCGCTCGCCCTGGCCCCACTCACAGCCCCCGTCTGGGGCTCAACCACTAAACACCATTAGGGCTTCCCTTCCACCCAGGCATATTCCAGCAGATCTACTTTTACCTGGCAGTACTTTTACGGGAAAGTGAAATCCAACACACTAAGCCGTCCACAGAGTTAGAATCCAAGTGTGGACGTCACACCTGTGTTCCGATCCGCACGCCCAATCACAACAGAGGCATTGAGTCGACGTGTGTGAGCAAGGTACCTTGCGCAGCTTGTCGATCATCTCCTCGATGCTGACGTCTCCGTTGTGGGACACCTTGCTCTCCATGGTGGTCAGCCACTCACACAGCTCCTTGTACTTCTCCCCAAACACCCACCACTCGTTCAGCTTCTCGCTCACCTGCTGCCGGCGCAGGGACAGCTGGGGTCGCACACACACACACACACACACACACACACACACACACACACACACACACACACACACACACACACACAACCACACACGTAAACATGCAAACGCACACAGACACACACAGAAAAGGAAGTTAGATTGAGGTTGCAGGTGATATCACGTAATAAACATAAACATGAGTAAAAAAACAAAATGTCATCCAATTTAACATTAATTCTTGTTTAATAGGATCCAAATCTAGTCTTATTAAACGCAGCATACCTGATGAAGGTCTACAGTACATCACAAAAGGGGAGTGAGATGAATCACTGAAACATAACGTGGCCACAGACAGCCTGTTTCCGGTGTGTGCTGCCTGCTGCTGCACACAGGATGTAGCAGTTGCACTATCTAGCTCATTTTTGTGCATTGAGGTTTCTTGTTGGTTCCGTGTTACACTCTTATTAAAACACTTCTGCCATCAACAACAGATTCAGTAGTACTGTGTACTTGTTGATACTATAAACTACACAGCACAAGGAAAAGTTTAAAAAAGTTGGTTGCAATCTGAAGCCTCAATGCTAAACGCCACTAAATCCTACACACTGCATCTTCAAACATATCATTTGGGGGATAACAGTTGATAAACATAAACAAGATTAACATTGTGTAAGAGATAAAAATAGATAATCACTCGATTTACAACAGAAAATGTGAAACTGCTGAAAATGCCCCTTGATTTTAAGTTTCTTGTATTTTTTCTCTCTTCCATCAATCTTGCTTTTTTACGAGGGCATGATGTTCAGCACTGTGGTTGAGAGCAGCGCCAACCTCTGGCAATAATGCTACCTGCAGGAACTTTAAATTTTTGATTTAGACTGTGCTGCTTAAATGGATCTGATAAAACCTGCACTGATTATTTGTATAATTTTAGTTTATTTTACAGGTTGCAACTCTACCATATGACCATATATAACAGTTACTTCAAATAACATCCATAAAAGCGATAATTGCCGAATTGTTTTCCAAACATGTCCCCTAAATCGAAACAGTCATGTTACAAGAGACAATATGTGGTCAACGGTTCCCCCAAAGGCTTAGCCAGTGTCCCAACAGTTGTTTACACTGCATAGCACTTGGATTTAAGGAAAAACTGTTGTTGGACGGCGCTTGAACTGGGATAATGCAATCTAGAGCAAGCTATTCAGGGACAACCCTAAAGGCTGGTGGTGATTATGATCTAATGCTGGTCACGGCAATTGCCCTTTCTGATTGGCTCAAAATGGTGTCTGGGGATGTAATTTGTAACTATAGCAAGTAATAATATCCTCTCAGTGCTGATCCTGTGGGTTTATGTTAGATGGGTTACAAATATTTTGATTGAGACAACATTCTTGCCTACGTAATGTGATACCTTTCTGAAGTTTAGCATATGTTGTAAGGTGTTGTACACTATTGTAATGTGTTTCCCATTTGTGCACAGCATATGTTATGCAGTATTATAGTCTATGTACTACTGTGTACTGCTGCGTTGTACTATATCATACTGGGTGCTATGTTGTACTGTACTGTACCGTATTGCACCGGTTATACTGTGTAAGGGGTTTTTGAGTGTGTGTGGATGATGGAGGGTTCAAGCAGCCTCCCATGGCCAGAGTGATTAGACCGTGGGGCTGGCTGGGAATGCTTAAACCAGCGATCCCCCAAACAAAAGCCACAGTTTCCTACTGTATTCTTCTCTGTGGTACAGTGTCCTACTGTATTCTACTCTATGGTACAGGGTTATACTGTAGTCTAGTCTACAGTACAGGGTTATACTGTATTCTACAGTACAGGGTTGTAATGTATTCTAGTCTACAGTACAGGGTTATACTGTATTCTTGTCTACTAGAATCGGGTTGCACTATATGGTTTACCTGGTGGCAGATCTCCTCCCACTGCCTCTGGAGCAGCTCAATGCGTTCCTGAAGGACGGAGAGGTCCTCGGGGCCGATGTAGTAGGACAGAGACTCCCGGAGCAGGCTCAGGTGGGCCAGGTCGTCGGTCCAGCCCGCAAACCGGCTCTCCAGCTCCTGAGAGGGTTAGAACACAGCTGATTTGTAAAGGACTTTTAAAAGCAGGCTTTGGAGGCTGATCTTTGGTAGTGTTGTCTTGACGGGTGGATTGGTTAAGATGACAGACCCAGCATACATTTGAATAAACTGTATTGGGTTAGGACTTTTGATGCTTGGTTAAGAGGCTGAAGGGACAAAAACAACTGCAAGAAAGCTTTGTATTCGAGTTACATATCAACATCATAGCATATAGTGTGCCGAGAAGAAAAGGGAGATGATTTACAATACTTTACTTTTGCAAGGGACTCACAAGTTACTTAGACAAAAATACATCATACATCATACATACATGAATGAAATCGAAGCGTTAAAATTGCTGCCTACAGATCCAAGCAAGACTTTTCCCTAACTTAGTTTCTTGCTAACTAAGATTAGCAAGAAAGGCAGGCAGCACTATCTCTGTAAAGGCCATTATATCAGGTTAGACCCTGACACTCAAAGCCTGCCAAAGAGGGTCAAATTAGGTTAATCGCGGCATGAGTCTGACGTTTTAAAGTCATCAGGCCACTAACTTGCTTGAGACGCCTTAATGTGAATTCCTTATCCTGCCGTTTGATGATTCAGCCTGACAAATGACTCAGAGCAAAGTTAACTCACCATGAA
Organism: Pollachius pollachius; assembly: GCF_949987615.1. Classification (NCBI taxonomy): domain Eukaryota; kingdom Metazoa; phylum Chordata; class Actinopteri; order Gadiformes; family Gadidae; genus Pollachius; species Pollachius pollachius. The sequence continues at coordinate 19,905,871 of NC_136948.1, read as the reverse complement.
AAGAGGCCAACTGTAATGCTAAATGGCCACAGAGAAGCAGTTAACCTTCAGTATCACAACAACCTAAAAATATCTCATGAAGGAACCACACGATTCTATCAATACCCTTGAAAATTACCATGGCTACAGTGAGGATTTGTTTGCAGTTCGGGAGATGATATGTAAGATTGTACTACACACATATATACACACACATACTACATGATCAGAGGGTGTGGCGACATGCACAGCACACAACACTCATACGCATACACACCTTGTCAGCCCCATTGGGAGATAAAAATGACTGAAATAAAAAGTAATGATGGTCACTAACAAAGTTAGTGGGTGCATTGTTGGGAGAGTTTTAAGTGATCTTTTAGATTAGCTTTAAAGCCACCGAACAAACCACCATTTTTTAAATATTCTCTGGAATAGTGTTCCATTGTGAAACAGTTTTAACAGGGAAGGCTGCCTGCCCAAATGCTGCATAGCGAAAGGGTACAGTGCAGTTATGTATGGAAGCTATTCTAGTGGACTTTACAGAGCCACGGTAACAGACAAACTCGTGCAAACAGGTGGGTGCAATGCCTTTAAGACACACACTGTACATAGATTTGAAAATACTCTGACATTTTCGAAAGTTAATAGATTGTGTTTGTGTACTATGTCACAATGGGGATACCTTAGTGGCTTTTTGTCAAGTACTAAGAAGTTGGACATGATTGGTGGGATTGTACTAGGAGGTTGGACATGATTGGTGGAATTGTACTAGGTGGTTGGACATGATTGGTTGGATTGTACTAGGAGGTTAGACATAATTGGTGGGCAGACCAGGAAGTGGGAGACGATTGGTTTGAATTTACCTTGCAGCGCATCTGCTCCCCCTGCAGGTCCTCATGAAGGTCAGGCAGCGGTTGGGACAGCTGCCGCTTGAAGGCTCTCAGCTTCTCCAGAGATCCTCCGATACCGCGCTCACAACGCTCCCAGTCCTGTATGACATAAACACACACACCGCCGTCTCAGTACAGTACAGACACAAAATGGGAGCTAACTCATTTCCTACCGCCTAACTGATGGGTTAAAGAACTAAAGAGTAAAACCTGACCACAGGAACAGCCCCACCTCTGGTGACACATGGTACTGAAAAAAGTGTTCATTTGTTCAAATGCGATGCAACTGGATTTCGAGCTAATGACCGATGGCATTGCATTAACCCGTTCTAGCTACTGTCCCATTTTGAGTCAACTATTTGGTCAATATTAAATGTATTCTGTAATATTAATTATGTATTAATATTGGCCCCCTGCTCTCAATCTTGGCATTTGGTTCAAACTGATTGAGTGGGATTTGCCGTTACTTTGGCTCTCATTATCATCTATTAGCCTGAAAGGGAAAAGACCCCAAAAGATGCAGTCCAAGTGCTATTGAAGTGCTCCATGAGGCCATGATGGGCCTGTCCTCCATCAGTAGAGGTGCTGGTGGGTTGGCGTCTTTGCAATATGGCCTGTTGGGATCTGCTGCCCTCTTTAGAACAGAATTTGATCCAATCACAGTATTTGAAATGATTTTTTACGGCATCAACACGAGTAATGGAATCCCTTAATGTCTGATTGATATGTTAAAGCTTTTCTTTACACTGTGGCCACCCGGCTTCGGCACAGCGCCCCTGGATGCGGGATGCGAAGTACCTAAGCTGCAGCTGGAGAATCAAGGCTTAAATAGCCGGCTTCAAGACTCCCTCAGGGTTCTCCCGGTGCTTGTGTGTGAGAGATGGGCTCTCGTGGTTCCCGTGTGAGAGAGAACAGTGTCCAGAGAGCAGTGCTCGTTGGTCGGAGATCAAGGAACACTCGTAGGGACGAGTTTCCACCCAGAGGGCCACTTTCCCTAGATCATCGACGAGAGCCGCTGGAAGAAACGAGCGTCCGGGATCAACCTCCAGGAGCCATTCCCTGGATTCAAGGCTCTCCCGGTTTCCGAGTAGGAGAGACCGGCTCTCGTGGTTCACGTGTGGAGGGACCAGTCCTCAAGGCTGAGAGACACAGGAATACCCGGAGGGACGTGATTTCGCCCAGAGGGACACATCCGGAGATTCCTCCAAGGCTCAGGGAGCCAAGAATCGTTTTGTTCTGTTCGTCCTTATGTTGAATAAAGGCGCCTTTACGGCTTTAAGGGGCCGAATCTTGTACTGATTTGGGGGAGGCAACTCACAGAGCCGGGTTGCCACAACCACTTAACATCTTACCGACATTTTTACAATAATCATTATATTTGCAATTCATACATTTACTGAATATATAGAATATTGAATTGAATACTTTAAGGAGCCCTATTACAAAGTCTCACTAAGCGACTCTCTATATTTCAGGTTGGTTTCACTACGGAGAAGGATAGCATCATTTCCCGTTATGTAAGGGCCATAGCTCTGGTAGCGGTCGTACTTTGGCAAGACTATATCCAGGCAGAAAGCAGACGTTCATAGGTTTCAAAGCACCGGGACCCTGTGGACTGGGAACCCCCTCGGCTCACCACAAGCCCACTGTAAGCCGTACCTTCAGCAGGGTGGAGAGCTCCCTCTTGTGGGCGTCCAGGGAGGCGTTGGCATGCCTCCAGCCCTCCTGGATGAGGCTGAGCTCCTCCTGCAGCGCCCCCTCCGCCCGGCTGTCTGCCGAAAGCAGCAGCTGGCGGCCCGCCTCCACCGTCAGGATGTAGCTGCCCTGCTGTCGCTGCAGCACCTTCTCCTTCAGCTGGGGGGAATGCGGAGAGTGAACGCAGGGACATAGAGGTACACACAGGTACAAAGAGATACACAAAGGCACATAGAGATACACACATAGAGATACGCACAGATACATAGGGATACACACATAGAGATACACACAGATACATAGAGATACACACATAGAGATAAACACAGATACATAGAGATACACATAGAGATAAACACAGATACATAGAGGTACACACATAGAGATACACACAGGTACATAGCGATACACAGATAGATAGAGATACACACAGATAGAGATACACACATAGAGATACACACAGATACATGGAGATAACCACACACACCTGGGTGGCGTCCAGCATGGCGCGGGCCTGCTGCAGCGGCACCGTGGTCCCGGAGCACAGCGGGTCGGCGGGGGGCGCCATCTCCAGAAGCCACCTGCGCAGCTTCTCGGCCATGTCACGGTAGCGCTGCCACTGGCGGATCAGGCCGTCGATGATGCCCCGCCTCTGCTGGGCGCGGCGCACCACGCCCTGCCACTGGTTGCTGAGCAGCGTCAGCTTCAGGTTGAACTCGTCCCTGCGGGCCGGACGGCGTGGTGGGTTAAACACTATGTTGCTCCTCACAGCATTTGGAATGTTACATTATGGCATCGACACATTTACATTTATATTGAGGGAGTTTAGCAGACGCTTCTATCCAAACACATGAGACGAGGAGCTGTAGAGGCGTGACGGTAGCGTGTTGGTTTCTCCGTTACCTGTCGTCTACCTGTCCCTGTTCCAGCATCCTCTGGCCGTCGCTGATGATGGAGTGGAGGATCTGCTGCCTGCTGAACATCTCTGCCTGGAACAACTGGACACAGGCGACATGCGTTATATACAGGGGCACAATCAGAATAACCCTAACCGCAACATGGCACTATTCATTCATTTAGCAAAGCCTTCTACCCTAAGCCATTTAAAGGGACTTTAAGATACATGTATGAACGTTTGAATGAAATTAATTGAAATTAAATGAAAATGTAAGCAAATCAGAAAGAGCTGTGAAAGCAGGGCAGGGATCTGGAGGTAGGTAGTAACAAACACCTCGTGGGCCTTCTGCTGCTCCACCAGGCTGGGGTAGTTTCCAGAGATCTCCACGGCCAGGCTCTCCTCCGTCTGCACCAGGAACTCCATCCACGTCTCACACTTCTCCAGGAAGGTCTGCTGCTGCAGCAGGAATGACTGCAGTTTGCTGCAGGGAGGACAGAGAAAGATAAAAAAATACTGTTTTTTTCAACTAATGTTGAAATTATTATCATTTATAATTTTTCTATATATTTATAGATATTCTTGTACTTTTAGTCTGCTTGAACCTGGGGGTAGGATAACATAGCAGCTAAAGGGGATTGACTCCATGTCAAAAGCTACTGGGTTCGATCACCAACCCTCTTAGGTTGTGTGTGTGTCTGTGCGCGTGCCAATGTGTGTATGTGTGTTTGCAAGTGGGTTTGTATGTGTGTGTGTGTGTGTGTGTACCTGAATCTCTCAGTGGTCTGTGCGGACGAGGAGGCCCATCCGCGGTTGAGGTTCTGCATGCGTTTGATCTCGGTGTCGTTGAGGGGCAGCCGGTAGCCCAGCTCGTTGACGCGCTCCAGCTCGGGGGCCATGCTGCTGAACTTCAGCATCATTCTCTGTGGGGAGTCGCCGTGGTTACCGCCGAACACTGCACTAGTATAAACTATTCTAGTATGTAGGGACTGGTAGGTGGGCGGGTGGATCGCTATGTAGCTCAGACAACAAATTGGGAATGGAGAAATAAAAGTGGAGGGCCACAGATAGCTTAAGGCTCAACAAGACAAAGATATACCGATGGACAGAGAGACACAGAGACAGGAGGAAAGGCCGATATACTGATGGATAGAGAGACACAGAGACAGAGAGACAGGAGGAACAGGCTGGTAGACAGGAAAGGCCGATATACTGATGGATAGAGAGACACAGAGACAGAGAGACAGGAGGAACAGGCTGATAGACAGGACAGACAGACAAGACACACAAGATGGACAAACCACACACAGACAGACGGACACGAAGCGAGAGGCCAAGCAGACGTACCTTGAGCTGCTCCATGCGATCCTGTATTAAGGACAGGTCAGAGGAGCCGTTGGGGTCCTGGGCCCGCAGGACGTCCTCGGGTTCAGAGATCCAGCGGGCCAGAGCGTCCAGCTGGCTGTTGAATTTCTCGTAGTCCTGCACGCCAGTCTGCAACCAACAACCACAACGACATCAATATACGCTTATGACATAACTGCTCTTCATAGTATGGCTAAATATGTTTTAAAGTTACAAATTGAAATGTTTTTGTTTACATTTTTTCCTATCATGGACCATCTCCACTAATTAACTTAGTACAATGTTAGGTATCCAGTTAAAATAAATGCACATTTTTATTAAATATTGGATCAACTGGTCAACAATATTATTTTGTAAATTTCCTTTAACTCTTCCAGAACAAATCTTTGAATCCTGGTTTAATCCTAGATCATAACAGTGATCAACAGCCTGTGGTTTATCAGTTAGAGTTCCCCCGGCCGGCTCCTCCTGACCTGCAGGGCGGTGAGCTGTCTGCTGAGGGCCTGCTCCACGGCCGCCAGGCGCTGGCAGAGGGACAGGTGGTCCGTCTGGACGGCGGCCGCGGCCGAGGTGTCCACCTGCTGCTTCAGCTGTACCCCCAGCTCCCGCAGCACCTGCAGACAGGCCTGCACCGGGGCCTGCGACCGCAGCAGCTCCTGCCACACCGCCGAGAGAGAACCACAGGATTATGGGAAATGTAGTTCTTTACGTTTTTGTTCTGGTATACATGAAGCAGACATGGTTCACAATGACCCGGATAGAAAGAAAGACAGACTCACACACACATTGCACAGACATCACAGTGTTACCAAACAAACATACAGACTGACACACATCAGGCATAATAACGTTAAAAGATACACCGCGAGACAGACAGTCAAAGCACACACACAAATTACACCATAAGACATTCATTTAAGTGAGACACACATGAGAAATAAGATATTTTTATTAGTTTTTGCGGAAAATTGTTCTGCGCCATACAGTAATAAACAAACAGGCACACACACACACACCTTAAGCATCACAATGAATGTTGCAAAGAAATAAAAGTCAGACACAAACCAGGCCACAATTTGAGCAAGCACACAGACTTATATCTTATCTGAGATATCTTTTTGAAACATTCCTTGTGATGCTTAACGCATGGATGACGCTGCCGGCCAGGGACTCACGCTGCACTCGTGGATCCAGTCGGACACCTCGTGGTCGGCCATGTCCTTGCTGCAGGCGGCCTTCAGCAGCTGCTCGGCGCACTCCTCCTGCCGCAGCACGCTGGCGCCGCTCTGCTCCTGCAGCTCCTTGTGCCGCTGCCACAGCTGCAGCAGGGCCTTGCTGCTCCGCTGGCGCTCCGAGATCTCCTCCACCAGGCTGGTCCACCTGGGGGGTCCGCACACAAGAGCCCCGCACCATGAGGCCTTGTGCTGGTGTTCACACAGCACTCGGATACGTGATGTCTGCTGTTTAGCGTTATGCTTCCAGGTTTATCGTTCATAAAGAGGTGCTTACAGGTAGACCGTAGATATTGGGATGGAACCCAGAACCTTTTGGTGGGAGTCAACCACCTTAACCACTAGTCATCCTTCCCCTTTGACAGATTGTAACTGTTTGCAACATAACAGTCTTTAAAGCTGAAATTTTCTAACTTTGAAAATATTGTTTTGTGTTTCTATAAGAAAATATGTCCAAAAAATAAATTCCACTTAATTGTTGTTCAGGCCATTGCGCCATGCTAGTCTACGAGGGATAATTCCCCATGGTGAAGGTAGGGGCTGATGTTAGCTGACCTGGCGTTGACGTCCTTCAGGGCGAGGTTCAGGGACTCGGACACCGATGGGTGGCACTCCCTCAGCAGCTGGTGGGTCGCTGCGCCGAACCGCCGCACACTGCTCTCCTGCTTCTCCAGCTCTCCCTGTAGATTCTGCCCACACGCACGCACACACGCACGCACAAACAGACACGAACACACACACACACACACGCACGCACGCACGCACGCAAGCCCACACACATTGAGTCAGCAGGTGTTTTTGAAAATAGACTTTAAACATAGTTTTGCTTACGGCATTTAAGGCATTGTTTTATGCATTTGTCTGTGCATGCACTTTATTTCCTGTTTTTATTGTGTCATTTGACTGCGTGTGTTTTGTCTCTGTAGGCATTTGCAGCTTCCAAAAATATCCTGGTTTGGTTTTGATGGCCCTTTATAAATAAACTTGATATATAAACTTGCCGTCTACTGGCCCTCCTCCCAACCCTGACCCCCCTGTAGGCTCGGGCCTGGAGCCGTCTACTGGCCCTCCTCTCCCCCCGACCCTGACCCACCAGTAGGCTCTGGGCCTGGAGCTCCACAGCCTCCAGCGAGCCGGTCAGCAGGCGGAAGCGGGACACGGAGTAGCGGCCCTCCATCAGGTGGCCGTTGATCTCCTCCGACGCCCGCTTGTACGAGCTCCACTGGTCCAGCACCGAGCGCAGGCTGATCTTCAGCTGGCCGATCTGATGTAGGACAGATACCAGGAATGTATAAAGAGATACCATATAACGTGACATACACATACAGATCTTGAGCTGTCCGATCAGACCGCAAACTCATTTGAATTGAACCGAATTTCAGCTGGCAGATCAGACTGCCAAAAATTTTGGATCTAAAATGGATATCAGACATAATATACATAGAGGTTAACAGAAGATACAGACGTTCTCATGTAACATTACAGATTACATAAAAATAAAAAAAAAGAGAGAGACACAGAGCGAGAGAATGAGAGAAAAAGAGCGAGGGAGGGAGAGTGCGCGAGAGCGTGAAGGAGGGAGAGAGAGAGACTTACCAAGTGGTCCAGGTTGGCCCAGGTGTGATTGACACCCTGGAGGGTCTCCATGACGATAGCGCAGGCTTCATCTGTCTTGTTCTGGACGAGGGCACAGCCCTGTTCTTCCACCCGCTCCAGGTCCCTCTCCTTCTCCTTCAGCAGCTCCTCCATCTCCTGGAAGGAGAGACAGCACACCATCACAGGTGTGAGGACACCATCCTCTCACTACCAGCAGACAACAGCGTGGTTGAAGAATACGACAGAAGATCATCTCCACCTCATCTACAGCACCATCTGGGGGGAAGCATGATGCTGTTGGCCGTTTCTGATTGGTTGAAATGAGTGCCTCCTCGTCAAGCTACCTGACCGGACTCCATTTCAGCCAATACCAAACAGAACAATTGTAACCGATGTCAACACGTTTCACCGCAGACGCTGTTGGTTCCTATGGCAGAACTGCTTCCTGTTTTGACCTCCAGCTACGACGTGTGGCCGTGGTGTCCGTGGTACAGGAAGGGGGTGTGGCTAAAAGAAGGGTGTGTGCCTAGGCCTTACCTGGCAGTCTTTCAGGGCGTTCTGCACCGAGGTCAGGTCCTCGATGCGGTGCTTTCTCTTGAGTCTCTCCTCCTGGGAGAGCATCCAGGACTTGAGAGCCTGGACGCTGCTCTCATACTCCTGCCACATCTCCAACAGGCTCTCCAGGAACTGGATCTGAAAGCACAGCACCGACAACCACAAGGTTTTTAAAAAACGAAATGCCATACATATGAAAATGCACATCACCACCACGCCTCTGTCTGCACCCCACTGTCTGGCATCAGAGATTATGATTATTAGAAATTTTAATTCAAACTTCTGCAATTTGTATGTTTTTCTTTCAAATCGCGCTCTCTCAATTCCACCACCAAAGGATATCAAGAAATAAAAAAAACATGGCGACAGCCCTCTCACCCTCTCTGTGATGCGTCCCTGCAGGATCTGCCAGCGTCGGTTCATGGCGCCAAGGCGCTCGGCGAAGTCGGTCTTGTCGCTCCGCTTGCTCTCGGCATCCTGCCCTCCACTCTGCAGCATGGACTGGTTGACGAAGTCCACCGTCAGCTGCTTGCAGCTTACGTCCACCCGGAAGCCCTGCAGCATGGGAGAGGCACCCCGCTGGTCAGGACTAGGGGAGGGGGCCCATCGTCAACCCCCCCCCTGGTCAAAACATGACTGTGAGGACGGGGAACTAGGGGAGGGAGCCCATCGTCAACCTCCCCCGGTCAAAATATGACTGTAAGGAGTGGACGGGGAACTAGGGGAGGGAGCCCATCGTCAAACCCCCCCCCGGTCAAAACATGAGTGTGAGGAGAGGGAACTAGGGGAGGGAGCCCATCGTCAACCTCCCCCGGTCAAAATATGACTGTAAGGAGTGGGAACTAGGGGAGGTAGCCCATCGTCAACCACCCCTGGTCAAAACATTACACGGATGATGCAGACCTAGGGGAGGTAGCTGATCGTCAACCCGTCTTACCTGAACTTAACTGTGAAGACGTGGAACTAGGTGGTCGATCGTCAAACCCCCCCTGATCAAATGTTACTTTAAAGAGGTGGAACAACCCCCTTATTCGAAGCGTTACTCTGAAGAAGTGGCTCATCGTCAAGCCATCCATTCAAACATCTACTTTAAAGCCTTGAAATGAGGAGAAGTAGCAGATTTTCAAACCCCTGATCAAACATCTACCCGGAAGCCCTGGAGCAAGGGCAACTCGCCGTTCAACCTGATCAACACATCTACTCTGAAGGAACTCGCCTCACCAGCCCCAATACAAAGCTCCAAAGTAGAACCTCTGCAGTAAGTAAATGCTAAGGTCACGGTGGGGTAAGGGTGGATCCTGGCGTCCCCAGAGCGGCCCTCCTACCTTGTACTTCTGCAGGTAGTCCTGGACGACCGTGAAGCCCACGGCGCTCTTGAAGTTCTCCTCGTCCTCCTCGATGACGCTCTCCATCAGCGACATCCAGTTGACCAGCTCGGAGATGGCGTGCCGGGACGCCAGCTTCTCCATCTGGATCTGAGCACGGACGACAACCGTGGTGACTGAGCAGGAAACCACCGCACCCGGCTGGATCAGGCGTCCAGCGTGGTGGTGAGAAACAAACAACACAACACACCCGTTCTAGGAGCAGATCATCCTGCTAATCTAATCAGCCCCCGCAGGGGCGGCTAAAGCCTGCCGCTGTCCGGGCTGCGTGGCCGCGTGCGTGCGGGGGGGTACCTGGTGCAGCTTCTCCTGCACCACGGGGATGCGCGTGAGCAGCTCCGCCCACTGCGCGTCGACGCGCGCCAGGTCTGACCGCAGGGCCGCGGTGTCCACCTTCTTCAGCCGCAGCAGCTGGTTGCCCTCGGTGACCACCGAGCTCTTCAGAGAGGCCCTGCCCTCCACCTCCTTGGAGAACTCCTGCAGCGTGATTGGTGGACAGGTAGGAGGGATAAGTAGACAGGTCGGAGGGGTCAGAGGGCAGGACGCAAGGCAGGTGGGATGCTTGGGCCTTATGGTAGACGTTCAACAGGGTTGTTTTCTGAGTTCATTTGGGTGACCGAATACATTGTTTACCAACTTGTTTCAAAAGACAAACATTAACATTGGCAGATGGATAATCAGGTGAACCAACACACACATCAATCTCTCATACCCCCTTTCTGTCAAGTATGATATGAGATGACGTGATACATATGATAAAGGACCTATGATAAAACCTGACGTGACATGACATGATGGGGGGAACTCACCAGGAAGGCAGCCAGGTGGTCCCTGACGCTCTCCAGCTCTTGGGGTACCAGCACCGCCTGGGTGTTCCAGAACTCCAGCCGATCCAGGGCCGACTGCAGCCAGCCAACCAGCTCCGTCCACTCCCTCTGGTACCTGGGAGACATGGACCATTACCCTCCAGCTTTCAACAGCAAGTTAAAGATTCCATATCATGCTTTTTGGGGGTTAATAATTGCATTTGGGGATACTACTAGAATAGGGTTACATGCCTGCATGTTAGAAATACCCCTTATTATTCTCACACTGTTAATTTCTGCAAAACCATTTTCAGCGTCTTTTCAAAAATGTTCTGCTTTGTCATCAACTTTTCTCTGTTTTGGGACCTCAGTGGTGGAACGAGCTCCCTACCGATGTCAGGATCGCAGAGTCGCTCACCAGCTTCCGCAAAAGACTCAAAACTCACCTGTTCAGAGTTCACCTCAACTCTGCATAGAAACCAATGCACAGCCACCATTGAATGTTGTACGTCCTGGCACTTGTACATTGCACTTATTCAAGGTACTTAATTGTGTAGCATCTACAGTAGCTGCTATCTTTGCTTTACACAGGGAATGGGTTAGCCTAGCGATTGTAATACTTGCACTTGGTTCTATGAATATCTTTACTGTACCGACAGCGATATATTGTTTCACTTCTTATGACAAATGTACTTATTGTAACAAATGCACTTATTGTAAGTCGCTTTGGATAAAAGTGTCTGCTAAATGCCCTAAATGTAATGCAAATGTCATGACGTATCGTTATAGGATTGTCTATATATAATAGATGTATCAATAATTGCGGAATCGGTGTATGCGGGCCATGTATGGCGTATGGGATCGTATGGTGAGGTACCCTGTGATCCCCATCCCTACTCTGGACCCCTGGCGGCGACCCTCACCTGGTCCAGTGCTTGAGCACGGCGTCCAGCCTCTGCAGCTCCCTGGAGACCCGGGTGGTGTGGCCCAGCCAGTGCTCCCCCAGCAGGGCCAGCTGGTTCTCCAGCACCGGGCAGCTCACCTGCAGCAGCAGCCGCTTGCCCTCGTCCAGCACCTGGTACAGCTTGTGCTGCTGCTCCGTCAGCCGGCCCTTCAGGCCCTGGAGGGGGGGGGGGGGGGTTTCAAATGGATGTAATGTTGTTCTAGAACATGTAGGCGTAGCCATCGAGGCTTCACCTGATGGGCTTGCCCTGTGTCACGGGATAAGCCCATAAGACAAGGGACAAGCCCATAAGACAAGGGACAAGGAACAAGCCCATAAGACAAGGGAATAGGAAGAAGGAACAAGGGACAAGGGACAAGCCCATAAGACAAGGGAATAGGGAGAAGGGACAAGGGGCAAGCCCATAAGACAAGGGACAAGGAACAAGCCCATAAGACAAGGGAATAGGAAGAAGGAACAAGGGACAAGGGACAAGCCCATAAGACAAGGGAATAGGGAGAAGGGACAAGGGGCAAGCCCATAAGACAAGGAACAAGGGCCAAGGGACGAGCCCATAAGACAAGGGACCAGGGACAAGCCATACAATTATGGAACTAGAGTGATTATAACATAACTGTCGTTTTTAACATCATGGATTCTTGAAAGAATATTCAAGAATCCATGATGACACACAACAAAACCCATGGAGACCTATGGGAACCAGAAGAATCGCGTATGCTCATGTTTGATTTTCTCTTCAGATAAGGTCTGGCTCCCAGACCTTTTGATTCATCCATAAATGCCAGGCTGGTTTCTACATCAGCGGCAGCCATCTTTGTTGTTGTTAAGAATGCCTCTATGGCAGTCTCACACAGTCATTGTATTTACCCTGCCTCATATTAGAGACAGTTGTGATGTCTATCTCGTACTGGGGTGAAATATCTTTGTCTAGGAGTAGAGCAATTCCTTATCTGCAGAGCACATTAAACATGAGCCTGTGAGACTCGTCTGATTCCCAGGCTATCGGAGACCTGTGATTGAATCAACTAATCATATGACAGTCACATCTAAGACGATCATGGATTATTATTATATTTTTGGGATTTATATTTTAAGATTTATTTTTGAAGGTTTCATCCATTTTATTGTACAGTAAGATGGGAAGGTAAGGGAGAGCGAGGGGACGACAGGCGGCTAATGACCAAGGAGGAGGTAAGGAGTGGGCCTTAATGGTACCCGCTCTGCCAGGAGAACCACCGGGCGGCCCTGGTCATTAAGCAGTTTTCTGAGAATCCAATTCAGCAGAACAAACAACGGTACCTGATATAAGGCGATCCTTTCGTTGAGTCTCTCTTCCGTCTCCTCCACCAGACCGACGGTGGGGATGCTACCTTCCACGGCCTCCAGGTGGCGGTATAAACACTGGTAGTCCTGCACCAGGCGGCACCACGTCTGACCGGGAAACAGAGTTTGGATAATAAGTAGATAGAACAGCTTTTCATTGTTACACTCCTAAACGATGCGACAGGCCATACATATTTGGCCTGTTAAGCCCTTTGAGACTGAAATTGTAATTAAGTGCTATGCAAATAAAATTGAATTGCATTGAATGGAATCATTAATTATATTTTGAACTCAAGACTAAATTGTAAGTCTACTGTTTGTACGCGACATCGGGCAGGTTTCCCATGTCTGGTGTATTTACAGTAAATTTCCCCAAAAAATAATTATATCATTATTATTATTTAATTTGTATTACTTTGAAAATCATTTACGATGATAAACGCTCCGATTACAATCGGATGGATCCATCTTCTCCGGAACATTCCAATGGAAACACCACACACATCCACCCTCCTCCGTCCAGAGACAGACCCCGCCCGGCAGCCCTCACCTCGCGGACGCCCTCCAGCTCCACCCCCCGGCTGTGGGCCTCCCTGAGCACGGCCTGGGCCTGGCCCAGCGTGGCCTCCAGCGCCTGGCTCTCCTTGGGCAGCACCAGCCCGCTGATCTTCCTGAAGTACGTCTCGGTCAGGATCATGTGGGACTCCAGGCCCTGGAAGAACTCCTGCAGAAGACCGCCCACTGCTTAGTCATTTAGCAAAGGGGCTTTTTAGTTCCAAGGACCAGCATATTCATAAAAAAAATTGGGGACCGGTATACAATTTTTCCTAACCCTAACCCTTAGTTTTAAGGTGCATCATTTTTAAACAAAGGATGCAGCTGTTTTTCAAGATTGTTTATGTGTCATATTCACAACAATTAAAGCAACAGCAATTTATGAGTCTAAAGCCCCCTTCAACAATGTAATAATATGAAATAATTCAATTTATAAGAGAAACACAAGAAAAATCACTTAAATAAAGAGGCTTAAATAAACACAAAAGTAGTGCAAAAATGAAAAACCTTTTTAGCTTTTTCTGGAAATATTTCAAGGCCTGGTTCTAAGGGGTCCAGTGACCGGCTCCGGTTCGGGGACCGGGGGTTGGGAATCGCTGACATAGCAGACACTCGCATCCAAAGCAACTGACACTGACTTTGGAGATCATTTTGAGGAATGAGCAGGGAGGGGTTAGGTCATGTTCCCTATACTAGAAGACTGGGGACATGAGGGTTGGAACCCAGAACCTTCCAGCTCGGAGTCAAACACCAAAACCATTTCTTCAGGATGCTTGTTTCAAAGGGAAAACGTTTCTCCCACCTTATGCTTGTCCAGTAGATTCTGGACCTCGTCCACAGAGCTAGCCACGATCCTCTGGTCGGCGGCCATCTTGTCCTGGGCTGTGTCCACTAGGTCGGTGAGGTCCTGGAGGGCCCGCTCGTACTGCTCCTTCAGGGCCATGTTCTGGTTCAGCCCGCTGCGCCGCGAGCCCACCGTCATCACCAGCTCCTCGTACGAGTCCTGGAGCAGACACAGAGGGGTGAGACACAGTACAGGAACACATAGGGTTGAGACACAGTACAGGAACACAGATGGGTGAGACACAGAGAGGAACACAGAGGGTTGAGACACGGTACAGGAACACAAAGGGGTGAGAAACGGTACAGGAACACAGAGGAGGAAGCATCACAAACAGCATTTGACCCTATATATTTAATTTTTTCTGTTAACGGTGGCTGGTACCACTACCATTTGAACACTTTACACATACACTTAACACTTAACTACAACTCATTACTTATTATTACTTATTACTTATTACCACTGTCTTAGAATTTGACTTTTGTGTACTTAAGAAGGAATAAAAGTGATTCTGATTCTGATTCTGATCCTGACTAAAGGACTGTGGAGTCAGTAGTAGGGTGGTGTATGGTCGGGTACAGAGTCGGCTATGTGGGGCTACCTGGAGTCAGTAGTTGGGTGGTGTATGGTCGGGTACAGAGTGGGCTATGCTGGGCTACCTGCAGTTTGAGCAGCTTGTTGGTGGAGGGCTCGTCTGCCTGCAGCGCCGCCCCTCTGCTCTTCAGCTCTGTGATCCTCTGCTCAAAGTCTCTCAGGTTGTCCTCTGCATCGCCGATCACCTGGGGACCACAGACCATCTCATCAGCAGCTCATAATAAGCCCCACAGCCATGGTTGTAGTTCAGTGGTACCCAGGGTACCATTGAACCACATGTTTGCGATCTGTACCTCCAGTTGTTGGGAGGCGGGTTTGTCCATGGCTCCGGCTAACGTCTGGAGGATCTGGCACTTGGTTTCGATCAGAGCAGTCTGGAGCAGCTGCAGCTCCGTCTGTGGACCCAAACAATTGCTTTCAGACACGAAGATAACACCTCGCTCCTGCCAAAGTATCCTTCTTTAACTTAGAAAGTAGATTTTAATTTGAATGTGATTTCAATCGTCTTTGACCTCAGGTACGGTCGTGAATGAGCTTTATATCCGCAGACCCCCTTACACACTAATAAATTCAAATTAATTATAAATAATCAATGAATAATTATAATAATTCTGAATTTCTTCTTATTCTTATTATTAAACTTAGGAACAGTAATTTATCAAAATGTATTATAAAAGGAATATTATTATTAATGATTCATTTAGAAGCAGCGGCGAGACCTGATTGGCCGTGAGCTGGTGCATCCTCGTCCGCATGTGGTCGCAGCGCAGGCTGAGGGCGGAGCCCAGCGCGGCCAGCCGCTCCCTCAGGCAGTCCAGGGTGTCCCCCACCAGGCCGTCCTCCAGCAGGGCCGGCTCGGCAGGGCCCAGGGCCCCCGGTCCAGACAGCAGGGTCTGGCTGTGCCTCACCTCCTCAGCCACGGCCCGCACCTCACTCTCTAGGGTCTAACACAGAGAGAGAGAGAGAGAGAGAGAGACAGAGACAGAGACAGAGAGCGAGAGAGAGAGAGACAGAGACGGAGAGAGAGAGCGAGAGAGACAGAGAGAGAGACAGAGAGAGAGAGAGACAGAGACAGAGACGGAGAGAGAGTCAGAGACAGAGACAGAGAGAGAGCGAGAGAGACAGAGACAGAGAGAGACAGAGAGAGAGAGAGACAAAGAGACAGAGAGACAGAGAGAGAGAGAGAGAGAAAGAGAGACAGAGAGAAAGAGACAGAGACAGAGAGAGAGAGAGAGACAGAGACAGAGAGCGAGAGAGACAGAGAGAGAGAGTGAGAGAGACAGAGAGAGAGAGAGACGAGAGACAGAGAGAGAGAGAGACAGAGAGAGACAGAGAGAGAGTGAGAGCGAGAGAGAGAGAGAGACAGAGAGAGAGCAAACTCAAATTACAGAAAACTTAGCAAACTTAACTTAACAAATTAGAATTGGCCATCAAAGACTCCCAGAACCCTTTAGATCTATTTATCACTGAAAAACAAGTGGAAGAAAAATTAAACAACCTTAAGCCAAAAAAATCAAGCGGAATTGACGGCATCCTAAACGAGATGTTGAAACACAGCAGTAAAAAAATCAGATTGGCTATTCTAAAATTATTCAATTTGATCCTGAGTGTAGGTTACTTCCCAGACATCTGGAATCGTGGTCTCATAACACCTATTTTTAAAAATGGAAATAAATCTGGAATGGAATGGAAATAAATTCGCCTACAACCACACATCTACCACACAGTCAGTGTCAACACCCGGAACACTCAGGTTCTCAATACAAAGAACGGGGCACATATCAATGAACATGGCTAGGTCCCTTTGACTAACTATTTAGGCCTGAAAATAAGTCCCACTGGAAGTTTCAATCCAGCAGTCAATGAACTGAGAGAGAAAGCATGCAGGGCTTTTTATGCAATCAAAAGACAAATTTACATTCAGATTCAAATTCTAATTTGGCTCAAACTACTTCAAGCAATTATTGAACCCATCCTGCTCTATGGAAGTGAAGTGTGGGGCCCACAAACAAACCAACTTTTTGACCAATGGGAAAAACATTCAATTTAAATTGCAAACACTGAATTTTGTAAAAGCATTCTGCAGGTACACAGGACAACCACTAACAACGCCTGCAGAGCTGAATTAGGTCAGTATCCACTTCTATTAAAAATCCAAAAACGATCAATTAAATATTGGCTACATCTAAAACAAAGTGACCCGCACTCCTTCCAGCACAAAGCCCTGCAAAGCCAAGAGATGAACAGGAGTCCTCTCACTCAGCTGGTCCTGAGGCTCTGTCCACAGACGGGTTCCCCCTCTGCTCTACCCCAGGACCAGTCGGAGAACATATCAATTAGACTCAACCAAATTATAAAACATCAGAAACAAACCTACCTCACCCATTGGAACACTAAAACACACACACAGAGCAAAATGCAGTGTTATCTGGCCCTAAATAGACAGTACACTGTGGCCCCCTACCTGACCACAGTCACTGATGTTAGACACAGAGTGTTGTTAACAAAGTACAGACTGAGCGCTCACAGCCTGGCCATAGAAACAGGCCACCATAAGAAATCATGGCTGCCCAAAGAGGAGCGGCTGTGCCAGCAGTGTGAAGAAGCTGCTGTAGAGACCGAGCAGCACTTCCTCCTGCCCCAAATTCAAAAATGTCTGTGAAATATGCTTTAGCAAATTCGGCCAAAAACACCCACATTTTATAAACTCCCATGTAGACCAACTACAAATATTAATGGGAGAGAGAAAAGAGAGCTCCGTCCTCGCAGGACAGTTTATTTCAGCTTGCCACAAGATGAGAGGATGACATTCTACACCATGCCTCACTGTTTGATTGATTACTGATTATTAGTAACCTATAATGCGTTTTATGTAGCTTTTCATTTCATTAATTTAATGACTTTTTTTTTTCTGTATGTACATATGTATGTTTCTATATAACATATCTGTATGTTATGTTATATTGTTACAGGTTGATATATGTACATATTGTTCTGGCGTTCTCTATTGTTATTATATGTAATATTTGTAATACTGTAATGCTTTGGCAACACTGTTTGGTTTACCAATAGTCATGCTAACAAAGCTTTTTTGAATTGAATTGAGAGAGAGAGAGAGGATTTAAATCCTGTGCTCTCGGTATGGTAGTATATAGACTATGTAATGTTACGTAACACCTTTAATTTCTTTTATATTGAAACAATTTTTTAAGAAGTGGTTATAGATTCATGTTCTATGTGTATAGAATATGTGAATGTGAGGTACAAACCAATTGGGTTTTAATAAAATGAAATGCTTTTGAAGGCGTTGTAAAATATAAAGACTATATAATAATAAAACAACGATAGATTCTTACCTCTTGCCTCTGAAGACATTAAAACAGCAAGACTTTATAATCATATAACAACATCTTGCTTCTGAAGAAGTATTGGCATATAAAGACTATATTAGTATATAACAACACACCTCCTGCTTCTGAAGGAGCGTCTCGGGGTTCTCAGTGAGCAGCACAGAGCCGGAGAAGAGGGTGTTCTCTACGTGGTCCAGCCAGGAGGAAGAGGACGAGACAGCCGCGTACAGCTGCTGCTCCGCCTGGGACCCCCCTCGCTGAAGGCCCCCCGGCTGCAGACACACAACACCATCAGCATCACAACGCTGGAGTGCTGGGCAATAGATTGACTTCAATATCTGGATAGGAGACGTCGTCTTTTTGAAAACAATAAACAATATGAATGTATTGGTGTTGAAGATGAGGATGAGGTACGTGTTACCTTGTATTAATCAAGGTTTTAAAAAACGTTATCGACTCTCCAAAATATGTTTTGGAACAGGTTTTGCGTCCAAAACAGCCTTGTACTCTCGTAGAGCCCCACCAGCATTAACCAGATATAACCAGTGGGGGTGCAGGCAGACGGGCGGGCGCACCTGCTTGGCTGCGTCCTCCATGGTCTGTCTGAAGCCGTCGAACAGACACTTGATGGATGTGGTGTTGTGGGGCTGAGCCTGGTCTGTATACAGAGACCCCGGTGGGGTCACCCCGGAGGTCCTGGAGTAGACCTGGAACCCCCCCACAGGGAGGGAGAGGAGCCCATCAGCACAAGAACCCTCATCTCATAGACCACAACAAACACCAAAGATGAAGAGGGATATCCGTTCTTCCACGCATAGCAGTATATGACTATTCACTTTTTCCTACTTACTTTAGTTCTTGAAGTCGAGACGTGCACTTTGGTGAGCTGGACTATTGTTGCGGACATTTGGCAACACTTCGAAATGACAGATGGCTACTGTAACTGTTTGCACAACAACCATGTTTTCTTTGGCTGCTCTGCCCATTTTGACCTTAAAATTAGCTTGTGCAGAACTTTGATTGTTCTCAGCGTAAATAGAGATAGATATAAATGTGTATGTATAGGGCTTGTACAACCCAAGGTCACAATGCATTGACCGCTGCCATTTTGGAATCATAGGAACAATGGTAGTAATGTTGTTTTGGTCATTATTTTGAGACAAATTATGAAATTAGTTTTCATTATGTTGAGACAATGTTGTGTTTGATACTGCCACATCAGTTCTCATGTAAGATGTGGGAAACATGTTTTCATTTGCCTAGCTCACAGAACATTCACTATGTTTTAGGATTCTGCATTACTACCACTCTGTTGATTCCTCTCCACATGGCGGTGTATCGGCAACTAATTAAGACCATGATGCATTCTGATGTACAACCCCTATTGGATGCTACTCACACGATGAAAACAATGTGTGAACTTATCAGCCTTATCCTTGTCCTAATCCTCCTCCCAGTTTTTCTATAAGGGGTCTTTACCGGCTGCTGGTGCTCCTGCTCCAGGGTCTTGTGCAGCAGCTGCAGTTTGGTCCTGAGCTCCAGTCTCAAGCTCTCCCAGCGCTGCCTGCTCTGCTCCTGGCAGGCCTGTGCCTCCCTCTCCACCAGGGCCTCCGCCGAGAAGGGCTCCGTGGTGCTGGGGGAGGGTGGGGGGGGGGGGGGGGGGGGGGGAGAGAGAGGGGAGAGGGTGAGGAGGTGGACAAGGGGGAATACATAAATCAATTTATAGGTGTTCTCTGCATTCTCCTTGATTGGGAATTTATTGGGAACTTTCGTCTATATTTCGTTTTATTTATTGTCTTATTGTTTACAGAGGCAGGTTAATAGGTTGTACAGCTCTGTATAACCATGGTTCTGTGAGCTGTTTGAATAGCATGTTGAGGGATGGATGGATCTGCTGATTGGCTGAGTGTTGACAAGCTCTGTGATGTTTGGCTGCATGTTGAGAAGCTGAATGCCGATTGGCCGTGTGTCGACAAGCTGCATGCTGATTGGCCGTGTGTCAAAAATTGTGTGCTGATGGGGCATGCGTTGACATGCTGCAGGACGATTGGCTGTGTATTGTCGCTCTCCATGCTGATTGGCTGCGTCAAAGGACTGCATGCTGATTGGTTGATACCTGGCACTGCTAGGCGAGGCCTGCTGGATGAGGATCTCCTCTCCTCTGCTGGCCACCGACTGGAGCAGCTTCTTCTGCTCTGACAGCTGCTCCTCTAGCTCCTGCAAAAGTGAGCAAGTGTTCAGTCATGTTTCTCCGACCTAGTATCATTTAGGGCTCTGACCAGTGTTGCCAGATTGGGCTAGATTCCCCGCCCATTCTGGACAACCCTGGCTGCTAAAGCCCATCTCGCAAAACTGGCTCTGACACAGTACCACATTTACATGCCATGTATCTCCTACCTAGTATATGTTAGGGCTCTGACCAGTGTTGCCAGATTGGGCGGGAAATCTGGCCCAATCTGGCAACACTGGCTCTGACACAGTACCACAGCTACATACCATGTAGTTTTGCACTGCAAAAATGTTGTACTACACATCAATAGTGCTTAATGCGGTCTAATGTCGAAATGTTCCCCTCAATGCGGTTCAATTTTGTTTCTCATCAGCCTGAAGTTGCCCAGAGGGCAGTCTGCCAAGGACTGGTTCAATAATCACCATATTACACCACTCGTTGATCAATTAACCTCACAATGTAAAATAAGGAGAGAGGATGCCACCACAATAATGGTTCAATTATTATTCATATTTTGAGTTTTGCTCTGACTGTATGGATGGGGGAGGTAAGGCAAGGGTAGAGTCTCCCCATGTCCATTTGTTGTAAAGAACCAAAGCAGTGGTGAGGAAAGAAGCACTGAAAGAAGCACGGGCGCTATGTTGGAGCCATTGGCTTCTGTTCAGTTCATAAAATGTTTACTGGCGATGTTAGCCCATATGCACAACCCCTCCCTCCCTCCCCCAGCCTGGACTGTCTCTTCTACTGTTTCCATTATTCCACTTTATCCTTGCAATGTTGTACTTACCATGACACCCATTCTCATAGAGCACTTTACGATGCATACTGAATCACAGGGTCAGCCCTGTTACTGCAACCAGCTCATGCTTATACTTTTATTTCACTATCTTTTATTGTCCATTTTATTCATGTGGATATGAATAATATCATCCTGTTTATGTTGTATGTGTATGCTGTGTGTGATGTCTTTTAGCTACTGGTTTGTTTTTTACTTTCCCCTGGGGTTCAATGAAGTATCAATCTATCGATCTATCTGCCTGAATCTGCGCTCCTGTGTTTAGATTGTTGTGGTAGTAAAGTGTTTGATTATGGAGGGCGACCTTCTGCCTCTTGAGGCTGTCCTGGCGCTGCTGGCAGCGGGTGGTGTGGGCCTGGGCCAGCCAGTCCTGGGAGCTGGGGCTGTAGGACGGACTGGAGTCAGAGCCGCTGGACTCCTGGTCCTGCAGACATCCCTGATAGGAGCAGGGGACGGAGGAGATCAGTCACATAGAGGAGGATATTTGATATTTTCATGAAAGGTGACACATGCATTAAGGTAAGGGTATTGGTATGATTGTATTACTTTGTTTTGTTTGTGTTTACTGTTTTAGTCATTTAGCTCCTCCTCTCCTCCACACCTCTCCTCCACCTCCTACTCCTCTCCTCCTCCTCCTCCTCCTCACCTGGATGCTGCCCTGCCTCTCCTGCAGCATGCCCTGGAGCTCCTCCAGGCTGTCCTTCAGCGTGACCAGCTTCCCCGCCAGCCGCTCCGCCTCCTCCTTGGTGGTGTGTCCTCCCTCTCCTCCTCCTTCTCCTCCCCCCTCCGTCTGCAGCAGGCTCTGGCTGTGGAGGGAGAGCTCGGCGAGTGCCAGCACCTTCTCCTCGATCTCCAGCAGCATGTTCTGCAGCAGCAGGAGCAGAGACGCCAGCTCAAACATGCTGCCTCCTCCTCCCCGCTCGCCTCCCCCCTGGGGAGCGCCCGCCGGAGGAGGTCAAGACGACCAGAGTTCCAGGGTGGTCTCCCTCTGCGTCTCCCTCTCTCTCCCCTAATCCAGCAGCTCTCCCTGGGCCGGGACTAGCGAGGGCGCTCCCTCCTCTGCTTTCTTCTCCAGCCCGCCTCCCGGGCCTCCTCCCCTTCCGTGCGTCCTGTGAGCGGTAATCCCTCCCGCCACATGCCCGCGTCCCGAGGCCACGACGCACGTCCTCACGACCACAACAACCAACAGGAGCAGCTCTTAAGAGCTTCAGTCCTGGCCCGGATCAACTAAAGACCCCCATCGAGGGTAGGACTCGTCCCCTGTTGTCTTGGTCTCACAGCTTTCTGTTGTCCTCCATACGCTCAGAGGCTCAGACAGGTGATTTACTCCTCCCCAGGTGTAGTGCTGAACCTCCTCTCTGACCCACTCACACACGCCAGGATTTCCGCCTTGATCCATTCACCACGTAGTACGCCCCGGCTCTGCACGCAACAGCCAATCCCGTCAGTGGGAACGGTAGCTCATTTCAATTCTACACCCCCCCCCCATGGCCCAGCCCCATTGGCCTTGCCTTGTCTAGCAGGCTCCCTCGGCTGCTTAGAAGATATCTGCATAATCTTCTTAGCAGCTACCGCGCTACAGCCACTAGGCCGCACCACTATTCGAAGGCTAAGTAGGCTATTGCTCTTGTTTACCCTCTGACATTTCCTGACCCCTAAGCCCCCCCCGCCCCAACTCCCCCCCCCCACACACACACAAACACACCCACACACACACACCTCTCCCCCCCACAGTACTAACTCAAGTACTTTATTGTTCACTTGAAAAACTTTTAAAAAGGGAAACAATATTTACCAATATACGGTAAAGTTATATCCAATGGCATTATAACGGTTATTTATTCTGTGAGCTTGAGCCCATAGAATCGAATCAACACGAAGCAACTTTGGTCACTTTCTGTGTGTTTTTACTGCAGCTACGTACAGTAACACAGACAGTAGAGAGGAGGGGAGGGGGGGAGAGGAGGGGGGGAGAGGAGGAAGGGAGGGAAGGAGAGGAGGAGGGGAGGAGGAGGGGAGGAGGGGAGGGAAGGAGAGGAGGAGGGGAGGAGGGCAAGAGGGGAGGGGAGGAGTGGGAAGGAGGGAAGGAGAGGAGGTGGGGAGGAGGGCAAGAGGGGATGGGAGGAGAGGGAAGGAAGAGAGGAGGGCAGGAGGGGAGGGGAGGAGAGGGGAGGAGGGGAGGGGAGGAGAGGAGAGGAGGGGAGGAGGGGAGGAATGAGGCTGAGGTACCTGACAGTCTTCCAGCTGGGCCTCCATGTCCTCCTCCCCCTGAGGCGGGGGCTGCAGGATGGCGCCGATGCCCCCCCGGGCGCCGGCCAGCCAGCGGCCCAGCTCGTCCGCCTGCCCCAGGTACAGCTGCACCGTGTTGTCTTGCTGCTGGCGCTCCAGCCGCTCGCTGAAGCGCTCCTGATAAGGGGGAGGGGGGGGATCACATTCTGTTCCACTAACTGCCCTTTGTTGGGTGGGCCTTTTCCCTGACCCTCCTGGGAAGGTCGAGGAGCAAGGGCTCCAGCTGATTAGGCAGGGCTACGTCTCCCTTGATGACATCCTGAGGAGTTCCGTCTATTGTTTACTACCATCTGGTTAACCAATACTATAGTTTGAGTGGGGAGCAGAGCTGTTCTCAGCATCCTAAGACCTGTCTGCCACTGCATAGGAAGGCCTTGCTTTTGCCAATGCATTTGACTTCTCCTTGCGGAGGTCTTAAAGAGACGAAGGGTGAACTCCCATCTGAGGCCTCTGATTATTGTATGTTTGTTGTATGTTTGTTGTATGTTTTGTATGTTTATTATAAATAAGTTCGGAAGACTCTTTGTTCTTAAACAGTTTAGACAGAAACCGATTGGCGTGGTGCAAAATTCCCACCACAATAACCCAGGGGATGACACTAACACCAGTCTAGAGCCCAACACACCACCATATCAGGGGTCCCTGCTGGCGTTACCTCCAGCAGCTGTTGCTTCCCAGAGGCCTTCATGTGGATGGTGGCCATCCTCTGGGCCAGCACGGCCAGGGACGACTGCATGGCCAGCTGGTCGGCCGTGTCGCCCACGCCCGCCGCGTCCCCGCTCAGGTCCTCCGAGAAGCTGGCCTGCAGCCCGTCGATCTCCCCCTGGAGCGCCTGGATCTCCAACGTCAGCTCCTGCGGAGTGTGCGCATGTAATGTGTGTGTGTGTGTTGTGTGGTATGTGTGTGTGTGTTTGTGAGAATACATTTATTAGAGGTAGCACAGGAGTACCACAGAATTATAATGACACTGTACTTTGAGTTTAAGGTGTGTTCTTTTGTGATGTATATATTCTCCAAACCGCTCTAGATGTTGGATAATCAACATTTTTTAACTAAATAGCAGTTTATTATTAAATTATAAATAATAGATCTGCAATATATATCGCATCTGATAATCACTCTACACACTTAATGTCTCACAATAAGAAATTATCTTGAGTGTGTAGTTAACACACATCGGTTTGAATTTGGATTTTGATTGACAAAACTTTGAATCCAATCGACTGCCAGATCATTACTGCGGAGAGAGGAGGGGAGGGGCTGGGGGCGGAGTCTAACCTGATGGGCCTCCATGAGGCTGGTGGGGCTCCTGTCCCCGGGCAGAGCCTGGCTCAGCTGGGTCTCCAGACTCTCCATCTTAGCGGAGATGGACTGCAGGGAGCCCTGGTAGCGCTGCTGCTTCTCCAAGGCCTCGTAAAGAGACTTCTGCTTCTCACTGATCTGAGGGGAGAGAGAGGGGCAGGGGTTATCTCATGGCGCCATCGTCGCTATTATGGGCGGCTAGAAAAATTAAGGCAAGCAATCGTCCTTTAGATCCCTTCTGAAGAGCCATTTTTATAGATGTCCTTATGTATGACATCATACTACGTTTTTATCAGATCTTTTTATTTATCTTCAGAACATAGAATTTTATTCATGTTTTCATCAATTCACCATTTATTTTACTCCATTATATAACAACGCTGATTGAATTTTAAGCAATTTTCCTCTTTCTTCCAAAGAAAGAAAAAAGAGAGAAATGGATCTAAGGATGATAACAAAACACTTTATACCTTACCATAATAATAACATAATATAATATAAATATTAATAATAATATACAACTACTGTTCCTCTAAGGAACTGGCAGAGAAGCGTCAACATCCTCACTTTAAAACATCACTAAAATACAAACCAATAGTCAGTCACACGTACCACGTTCTTGAGTGTTTCCCAGGACCTCTGCAGGTCGTCCAGGTTGGCCACGGTATCGAAGGTGGGGTCGTACAGCTGCTGGACGGGGGCTCTGGTGAGGGTCCCACGCCCCGCCTACAACCACACATCCACCACACAGTCAGTGTCAACACCCGGAACACTCAGGTTCTCAATACAAAGAACGGGGCACATATCAATGAACATGGCTAGGTCCCTTTGATTAGACTGGACAGAATCCCTTCTGCTGTGATTACAACACATTGGGACAGTGTCCTCATAATTTGATCAATCAGAGAGTTGCTCATCCTGAAATATATGTATAAATATATATACTGTGACTTCCATCTGAAAGGCTCTGGGTTTGATCCCTCATGACTAAGTATTAACAATTAGCAACATATATCTATATCTGTATATTTATATATCTATATATATAGGGGAGTAAATACCCTGCTGGCAGTGGTCTGGGTGTGTGCAGCGAGGGACGGGGGAGAGCTGCTGGTGGGCGGGGAGGACAGCTCGCTGGTGACCCCGTCCTCCCCTGATTCCTCGGTGACAGGGGACAGCAGGGTGTGGCACCGGCCCGCCGTCACCTGGAGGTGTAGGCAGAGACGGTAGGTCAGAAGAAGACGGACACACAGATGGAGGCATGGACTGGAAGGGCACAAGGTTCACTTTGATCCGTCACTGCGACTAGGGTTGTAGGTACGATTTAAGAGCTAGGGTTTGAGTGTCATCAGTTAGAAATGGGGTTGGCTATTAGTGATGGAAAGGCTGTGTGAGAAGACCGCTTCTGATGACCAATGTTCTCATACAGAACAGATATTGTCACAGAGCATTTCACTCACTAAGGGCTGGCTTTCTGACCAATCAGGGAATCTTTTCCATGACTTTTTCAGGGAATCCATCTTGTCTGTCAATCCCATTCACAACTCAAAAGCTCACTCTATCTGCATTCTTCTTCCTCTTTTCAACTCTCAAACTTTACAGCATCTTTAGGTTAACCACCAGTATGTTTCAAAATTGAAAGAAAGAGTGAGACAAAGAGTGAGTGGAATATAAATTCATTCATTTTGTTCAACGTGTCCTAACAATTGAGCTAGTCTAAAGCAGCGATGGATTGATCCAGCGCTGATGCGTTTCCTGCTCTGTTACCGTGACAGATGGGGCCTTCTGGGCCCTCTCCTCGTCAAGGTGGTCCAGGCCCACAGGGAGTCCTTCCACGTCGGTGACCGTCAGTAGCATGGTGGCGTGCTTGGCCTTCACCGACACCATCTTACACTTGGAGTTCAGGGACGCGATCTGCTCCTGGTAGCCCTTGATCTTCTGGGCCAGCTCCTGTTCACAATCACACAGAGGGACAGGTTTCACGCACCGTCCATCCATGAGCACTATGAAGAATCAAGTCAAACACTGATCTGAACGCGCTGTCTTCCTGGCCGCTGTCAGTGGATGATAGACTGCAGTCACTTGCCATGCAGACCATGGTCATTACCAAAACGTTCATACTTCCCCAACTCAAAAACAGCAATATTTGTTGCAACACCCGTGGCTTGTTTATATATTGGTGCGCTCTTAAAAAATGGCAATTAGTACTATCTTTAAATAAAACAAATGAATTACAATACTGCAATAGTAAATGATATTGATCCACAATGCAGCAACTTCAGATGACATTGGAATGAGACAACCGCTGCCTACAAGCATCACAATAAGGCGCATATGGGTGCATGTGTGAATGTTTGCATGTGTGCATGAGTGAATGTGTGACCACGTGAATCCATGAAGGAGTGTGAATGCGTGACTGAGTGTGTGTGTACCTCGTGGTGGATGATCTGGGCCTGCAGCTCCTGGATGCTGCTGGTGGAGAAGGGCCGGTCCTGGATCACCCCGTGGGCCTCCTCGATCAGCCCCTGGAGCTCCCGCACCTCCTGCTCATACTGCTCATACTGCACCACCGACTCCTGGGGGAGGAACACCCACCACATCCTGTTGGAGCATCGACCCATAGGCAGTGTAGTGGCTGGGGGCGGTAACCCGACTCCAAACCCAGAGAGGCACTGGGTTCGATCCGCAATTCATGACTCCTTGTTAGGTGTCCTGGAGTGAAGACGCTGAACCCTTACCTGCTTAAAAACTTGGTTCTAAGAGAATTCAAAGTTTGAACCATTTTCAAACCTTCAATGAAGCAAGTAATCAAGTGTCAATTTTCATAAATCAACCTCCCAAATGTATCCGTGTTATTCTATGTTTTTTTTTAAACTTTTATAGCTTGTCCTTGTTGTGTTTTTTCCTCTTGTGAAACCGCCAGTATTGCAGGTTTAAACGAAAAAGCACTTGAAAAAACCAAAACACAACCAAACAGTTTGACAGCAGATGAGGCGGGCAGCGAGTACCTGCAGGATGTTGCACTGCTGTATGGCCACGTGCTGCAGCTGGCTGGCCTCCTGCTGCAGACGCAGCGCCGTGCGGCAGATGGCCAGGTTGGGCATCACCTCCTCGGGCACGCGCAGCGCACTCTGACACATCTGCACCGCCTGCACCAGCTGCTTGAAGCTCTCCATATCCGCCAGGAGACGCTGACACACAGAGAGAGAGAGAGAGTGTAGTGGAGAACCAGGCCACATGTTGGGGACACAGTTGGTCAAATGTAATTACTGATACTAATTGACATTGTTTATGAAAATTGTTGTTAATGTTGCTATGGATTTAAATGTGAGGAATATCACGAAAACATTTTCTGTAAATGCAGATGGACAATCATGTTGTAAAGATCAAACCTAAAGAATCTTATCTGATTCAATCAAATGTAATTCTAGAACTTGATTTCCCTTGGAACGTGGTGATGGGGAGGGAGATGGGAGGTGACAAAGTCACCATTGAATGGCCAGTAAGGCATATATTTTCCGACACTAGTCAATGAAAATAAGATGAAATGATTGACATAGATAGTCAATAAAAACTAATTGAGGATTTTATTGGTTAACGTCCGAGGGTAGATACGTAACCATCCTCCTTCAAGGAATACAAACAGTTAACCCCTGCAAGGCTAGCTAAGAACGGAGCTAACTTGGGTGGTGAGCCTGTCTCCATAGTTACCTGTCGCTGGACCAGCTGCTCCTTGAGGCTCTGGCGGGCCAGCTCTGGGGAGGTGAGGGTGGTCTGGACCTGCTCCAGGGCCCCGTGGAGAGCTTTCACCTCGTACTCCAGCGCCTCCATACTCTGAGGAAACCGCAGGGATGGTGTTAGGGTGAAAGATTTTATTAACGTCTACCTGTGTAAATCTATATAGATAATCGTACATCTAACCGAATATCAAATCCTGCTCTGGTGATGAAGGGTCTGTGTGTTTGAATGTAACAAGCGTGTATAGTGTATTACATGTGTAATAACTGTAATGAAACATGTATTAACTGTAACAAATGTATTTTCAAAGTTACTTTGTGTGTATTAACTGTATATCCAGCCTGTGTAATAACTGTATTGATAATGTTTATTAACTGTATAACCAGCCTGAATCATAACTGTGTTGGTGACGTGTACTAACCTTGTCTGCGTCCTGCAGGCTCTGCAGCCGGGTCTTGATGCTCTGCTGGAGCTCCTCCGCGTGGCGGCTGAGTTCACACACCTGCTGGGTCAGAGCCTCCACCTGCAGCACCTCAGACAGCAGCTCCACCTTCTCCGCCATGGACTCCAGGTCCCCATGGAGCTCCCGAGACTCACGCAGCACCGCCTGAACGCAGGAGACGGAGTCATTACAAGTGGCCTAGGAGTGACCTAGAACAGATTACAGGGGGCCAAGTGTAGCTTTGGCCCAAAATGACTTAAAAGTTACATGAAAGAGTCCAGCTGTAGCAAACACATTTATCTTAAGTGAATTCGAATGGTAAGTGACTTAAAGATAGAATATGTAATTTTCAGCCACTAGAGTGCTTTTTCATTTTATTTTTTTCATGTCTTTTTTTTACATTTTATAATATATTCTTGATATAATATATGTGATGTGGGCATATTTATAAAGGCATTATTTATTTCAAATAGTAGTAAAAGTATGTGTGATTAAATGACGAAGAATATTTTTTATACACAGTACAAGACATTTATTAATACCTATAAGAAAGGGTTGGCAAAAAGTAAAAACGTTGCTTTGAGATTAATGTGTTTACATTAAATGAATTAAAAAATATATAAAGTGCAGCTCGATAAGTGCTCTAAAAGTGACTTAGTCAAACATTTGATATGTGGGCAGTTCCCCTACCTGGTACATCCTGATCTGCTCCTGGAGATGAACGGAGGAGTTCCAGATGATGTTGGCTCTCACCAGGCTCCGGGCCCTCTCGGACCACCTCAGGATGAAGTCCAGCATCTCGTTGTACTCGTCCAGGTAGCAGACAGCCTGGGGAGAAGCAGACACCAGAGAGGTCAGGGCATGGGAACGGATGCACTGCATTATCAACAGAAGTGATAGTTCCAATATAAATGAAACATTAATAACTATTGATACTGCGTTTAATTGTGCTTTTTAATACAATGAACAGTGTGGCCAAGCAAATAACAATTTATCATATTAAATCCGCCATGCCACGCCTAGACTTAAGTTCACATCTATTCAATTCCCTGGATATGAAATGTTCATCACATTGTCCGGCGCTTACCTTTTTAAGCCAGTTGTTCCTAGCGTCGGCCAGCCTGCTGGTATGGTGGTGGATCTCCGACAGCTTGCTCGTAGTATCGCTTAGCTGTTTGGCTAACAGCGGGTTCCTTCGACCAAACTCCTGTATCGCAGCCTCCAGCTCAGACAGAGAGCGGCCACAGCTGTCCAAGTCCTCGGCCAGACTCTGAATATGAAAAATAGAAAAGAGAAACTGTATTAATTCCTTTTTTTTTTTTACCAGGTGGAGTTTCATTGTAACAGTTCTAACTCTTATAACTATAACTTTCAGTTCTCTCACCTTGACCTCGTCTTTGGCATGGTCCACGTCCGGAGACTTCTCCTTGAATTTAGCGGAGATAGCTTTGAGCTTCTCTGATACATCATGGATTTTGGAGCTGAAGTCCTCCTTTATGTCTCTGGTCTTCTGGATTTCCCTCTCTCTGGACAGAACCTGAGACGTAGCAGACAATAGTTTTGCCAATGACACATTTCCTATAGAGGCTGTCTCTAGGATGGATAAAATATAGGATGAATAAAGTAATATAATGGTAAAATCTAAAACTATTATAAAATACTTTTTATAAAACATAATAAATAAAATACATATCTTAAAGTCTCAATGCGTTACATTTCATCTAGCTCGTACCTTAAAATAACCTGGACATATTTGCTGTCAATTCACCAATCAAAATTGATTTCAATAATGTTATCAATAAAATCAGATCCTATAACTGATGTCTTCTACAAATAAAAAATGCTGGCTAGCTGGCTAGCATGCTGTACCTCTCTTTGTTTTCAAGAGCCTTACTCAGACACTCACAGAAACCCCTCCCATTCATGCCATCATATGCTAGTTTGTTATTAACCCTTTTTCTGCAGTCTGGAAGTCTCCTGCCTACTCACTGAGAGGGGTTCAATCTGACATATTGCGACTTTAAATAAAAATATAAACATATAAAAAATTGGAATGGGAATGCGCAGAATCCTAAGAAGAAGAAGGTGGGGTGGTACCTGGTCTTCGATGGCTCCCAGAGCCAGCGACACCTCGGCCAGCTGCATGGAGATCTCCGACGGCAGGATGGTGTACAGGTCCAGGTACTTGGTTTGCTGCTGCTCCGCCACCTTGTCCACGTTCTGACGGTAGGTGATCACATCGCTGTGGACAACCTGCCCACCACAAAATCAGGAAAAGGCTAATTAACCCTGACCCTAATGTGTGTATTAAAGCCTCACCAACAACTGGATCAGCAGAGGGGGATTTGTATAATAATGATAATGACAATAAGAATAATGTTGTTGATCACGTAACACATCTTTTGTTTTTTGTTTGGATATCTCCTATCTCATCTTTACTTTTAGTTTTAGTTCAATTTATTAGTCATTTACATTTTCTGTGCTTGTGTATGTGAAGCACTTTGTAACTGTTTGTTCTAAGAAGGGCAATATAAATAAAGTACCTATTTACGTAGCAACATCTCTCTGTTTTGGCTCAACTCTACCAGCTGTCTGCTTTGTTTTTCCATTCCACATAGCTTTTTTTCTATTTGGATTATAGATAGTTTACACTCGGGTGCTCGGGTGAATGGTTTTCATGAATACATGCATTTACCAGTTTTCACCTTCGGGGTGTAGAGTGTGTTCTGTTTTGGTAGAGTGTGTCCTTTTTTTTCATTTATCCAACCTCAATCAGTTTCTGCTAAACCTTCACTCCATTCATGACCCCTTTCTTGACAATCCAAATGCGTTCAATGAACTCCAAGGTCCGCTCA
This sequence comes from Pollachius pollachius, assembly GCF_949987615.1. NCBI lineage: Eukaryota > Metazoa > Chordata > Actinopteri > Gadiformes > Gadidae > Pollachius > Pollachius pollachius. The sequence continues at coordinate 19,874,188 of NC_136948.1, read as the reverse complement.
CCTCCAGATTCTGCAGCAGGGCGTCGATGTCCGGGGTGGGGTTGTGGAGCAGCTCCCGGGTCTCCTGGATCCAGGCCTTGATCACGCTCAGGTCCTTTTCCAGCTCCTCCCGCTCCCGCAGCTCCTCGCTGGCCTGGGCGCGCCGGGCCCTGGACTGGGCCAGCAGGCTGGGGGACAGACACAGCAGTACCTCAGGGTGGAGCCCCAGACATCGCAGTACATTTGGTAGTGGAGATTAAAGTTCCTTAGTATTTGAGTAGAACGAGGGCCACTGGAAGGTGGGAGAATCAGAAAATCTGAATTAGGCATAGCATTCATAAACTACAGGGGGGACAAGCACGGAAGACCAAGATCAAGTTTTAAATGACCCAGTCACTGATGGAACTGTAATCCGTTATTTTAATCCTCATTTAGTCTTGTAAATTAAGGTTTTCTAATTAGTATATTTCCTTTGGTCGGGCCGAACCACCTTTGGGATGGGCTCTCTCTCTCCCACCTCCTTCCTACCCCCACACACCTCTCCAGCTGGTCCTGCACGGCCCGGATCTCCTTGAGGCTGGGCAGCTCCTCCTGCTCGGTGGTGGGCGAGGGCACCTCCACCACGTGCAGCAGGCTGAGGGCGTACTGCCGCAGCAGGGTGAGGCCCGACAGCTCCCGCTCGACGTCCTGGCTCAGCAGGTCGTGCTGCTCCTGCAGGCCCTGCAGCGCTGCCTTGGAGGCCTTCTCCACCGCGCTGTCGGGCACGCGGCCCCGCAGCTCCTCAGACACGTCCCGCAGCTTCCCCATCTGGGAGGGAGGGGCGGCGGAGAGGGAGGGGGGGGGATGTGTAAATGAATATAGATATCAGATAGATATCAACAGTAAAATCAAGACAATATGAAAACCTGCGCATGTGTGCAAAGGTGAGGGAAGATCTACGCGGTTTACTGGATAAAAGCACATTGTGGTTAAATCTATATGTCTTTATTATTTTGTACTTCATTGAACGACAGGGAAGGCAGACTGAGGAGGGGGGGGGGGGGGGGGGTAGAAGATGAGAGAATGATGCGTCCCCATGGGGCCTACCACCGACGCCGTGACCAGCTACTGCTTAACCACCCTTTTGTTAATTCGTGCACTTTCTGTTTTGGTGTTGTGGGTCTGAGAGGGTCCCCTGCTCGCTGGGCGCCGGCCTACCTTCTCCCGGAAGGTCCTCCACTCCTGGGCCGTGTCCTCCAGCACCCTCTCCTGGCCGCGGGCCACGCTGCGCAGCCGCGTCCAGCGCTGCCACACAGTGGTCATGGAGCGGCTGATGGTGGCCTTGCTGGCGTCGCTGCCCACCAGCTCCAACTGAGCCGCCTGCTCCTCCAGACCGCTCAGCTTCTCCTGGAAGCCGCTCACCAGGGACACCAGCGACTGGAGCAGGAGGAGGATGAGGGGAGCCGACGTGAGACCAGTGGCCTTCTAGCTGTCTATGCTATACTATGCTATACTATGGATATGTATCTTGGAGCTGGGTGTGGTCCAGTTCTATGTTCAAAATGTCAGCTTGTTTATATGTGTACGGGGGAGCTGCTGAACCCAAAGCAATTACAACCGACCCTGGCTGATTTATCCGTATATGTTTTATAAATGGACGAGACGGTAACGTGGGTTGAAACTCTGAGAGTTGTACTCGGTTTGATTTGTTGTGTCACTTCATTTTTCATCCCATTTGTGCCTTTTATTTTATCTACACTTTTACTCTTTCGTGTCTTCAACTCTGGTCAGCTTTAATTTTCCCCTACCTCTATCTTCTATCTTCTATGAGGCACTTTGAAGCTTGCTGTAAATAAGGTTTATTGACTTGGATGGTATAAATAATCAGTATTAGTGGTTCTCAGACTGTGGTACGCATACCACAGTCTGAGAACCACTGACTCTACCTACAGTACAATAGGGGACAGTACCCGGTGGCTGCACAGCTTGTCCTCTGCCTCCTGGCTGGTCCCGGCCTTGGCCGTGCAGAACTCAGTCAGCTTCTTCTCCGCCTCGTTCATGAGCTCGATGACCGTCTGCCTGGACTCCTGGTAGGCCTTCCACTGGGCCACGCAGCTGGACGGGGGACATCATCCTCATACAGTCAGTGGGCTGCCCATTTCCATGTGACCTCGGTAACGTTCGTCACAAACACTTTGTCCTTTGCCGGTGAACAATCAATTTGGCACTTTGATATAAATAACTATATACATTATAATAATATAATATAAAGGAAATAGTAGTATATTACTGAGTAGTGTCATGGTTCTTTGAGTAGAGGGAAGTAGCATGGTACTTTGAGTATAGTAGAGTAGTAGTGGTTCTTTGAGTTATGTATGTATAACGTATAGATAACAAAGCCTAACAACATCAGAGATTTTTCTTATTTATTTCTGAAGTTATAATATATATGTGTATGCCATTTGGGGGACACTGCTGTTCTCAACCCCTCGATTGGGAACCCTAACCCTGGCAGTGTTAAGGCCCATACACTACACACTCTAATGGGAACCCTAACCCTGGCAGTGTTAAGGCCCATACACTACACACTTGAGTTACACAGGACTACCACCAGTAGAAACAACGCTATGGACACTTTGACCCTACAGCAATGACCAGCGTACAAGACAACGCCATCCCACGCCCCGCACTACCCCCCTACCTGTGTACAACACAATGCCCCCCGATGCCCCCGCGCTAGCCCCCTACCTGTGCAGGACGTCCTGGTGGCACTGCAGCTGGTCCCGGACCTCCACGCCCCTCTGCTGGGCCGAGCCCACGCTGAGGCGGAGCTGCTCCCGGGCCGTGGGGGTGACCAGCCGCTCCAGCTGGCCCGGCAGCTCGCGCAGCTCCTCCAGGTGCAGCAGGAACTCCTGCTCCGTGGACAGGATGTCCTCCTGCTGGCGGAGGCACTCCTCGTAGTTCTCCACGTCCACGCCCAGGCTGGCCTGCTGCAGGAAGGACACGGCCTCCTCCAACCACTCGCACGCCGACTGCATCCGGAAGTGGTAGCGCTGGCACAGGAGCAGCGCCTGCTCCAGGGTGATCTGGGGAGGAGACGCGTGGGTTAACGGTGCCGGAGAGGGAGTTGCCGTCGCTATTCACATCTTGATTTGCCGGTGGATGACCCCCACATTTCAGTGGTCAAGGCATGTTTTCAACAATCTTAAATAATAAAACAATCTGATAATCAAACGTTCATCAATTAAACATAGCAGGAATGAACCCTTATTTGGTCACCTCAATGCCCATTCCCTTCGTTCACCCTGCCAACTACAAATTCATCGTATTTACTGATTTTACCAAAGCACCTCTACTAGTAATGCATCAGCCATCATTTTATGTACAAGTGTTAGAGAGGAGTACCCATCACCTGTTTAGAGCTCAGAGCTTTCTGGACCTCTGCCTGGAGCTTGGCCATCTCCTCCAGGCTGGTGTCCATGTGGGCCGGCACCAGCTCGTTGGCGCTGACGTACTTCTGCTTCTCCCGGCTGCTGAGCGCCGCCACGATCCTCAGCCGCGACTGCACCTCCTCCTGCATGATCTGCTGCTTCCGGATCTCCTCCTGCACCTTCTCCAGCCGCACGTCCACGATGACTGCGCAGCCCAGCTCGTCGCGCACCTGCTGCAGCCAGTCCAGCGTCCTCGTCACCTCTGTCTCAAAGTCCTTGCTCTGGACGAAGCGGTCCTCGCACTCCTCAATCAGGTCGCCCACGGCCGCCTGCAGGGAGCGAAGCTCGTCCTGCCACAGCACCACCTGCTCCTTGGAGGCGTCCTGCGCGGCATGGTCCACGTGCGTGGCCAGGGTGTCCATCTGCTCCATGAGCCGGGACAGGTGGGAGCTGGCGCTCTGCAGGCTGCCCGCCAGGGCGTGGTAGTTCTTCAGCCGCTCCTCCGCCGACTGGGTCTCCGTGTTCACCTTGACCAGCTGCTCCTTGGTGGCCTTCAGCTCCGAGTCCACCTGCATGGCCATAGCCTTGTGGTCCTCGAAGGACTCCAGCGTGTCGTCCAGGTGCTCCACCCTCTGCTCCACCAGGCGCTTCAGGCCGTTGTACAGGCTCACCAGCTGGGTCATCTCCTCGGGCCGCCAGGGCTGGCCAGTGCTGCGGAAGCCCTCCTTCTTCTGGTTGAGCTCCCCCACAGCCTGGCCCAGGTCGCCCAGGTCCACCAGGATGGCCTTGTAGTCGCCCTGCAGGCTGATCACCTCCTCTGTCTGGAGGCCCACGGGCTGCTTCTCCAGGTCGTTGAACTGCTCTTCCAGCTCCTTCAGGGCCTTGTGAGTGACGTCTATGAAGGAAGCATACTCCTTTCTGGCCAGGATTGCTTGCTGGATCTTCTCCTGTTTCTCTCTGGCCAGCGCTAGTATGGTGTTGTACTGCTGGGGCAGAGTGTTGAGTTTCTCGTCCAGGTAGCAGTGGTCCACTTCATTTAGAGTGGGCAGTATCTCCTGGCCGGCCCTCTGCACGGTGAGGAGGAGGTTCTCGTATTCCACCGCGTGTTCGATGATCTGCTGGTACTTCAGCATCTGGAACTCCAGTTCTTGGTCGCCGTTCATGAGGTTGATTTCCGGGAAGGTGACGATGTCAGCCTGCTTCAGCCACTGGCAAGTCTTCTCCAGGTCCGTCTTGAAGTACTTTCTTGACGTCAGTGCCTTCTCCAGCTCCTGCAACCGCTGGCCGCATCTGTGCAGTGTCTTGTCGAAGATGTTTTGCAGCTCCTGCAGCTTGGTGAGGATCTCGTTCTTCTCCTCCTCACTGGCGTCCCTCATCAGGTCCCGGCCCTGCGCCCACAGCGAGGTCAGCTCGCTCTGGTAGGCCTTCAGGCTACTCTGGATGTTCCTGCAGGTGCGCACCTGCTTGGCCAGGTCGTCGGGCAGTAGTGCCACACTCTCCTCTGCCTGGGCCTTCTTCTCATTCTGCTGGACCCAGGTGATGGACTGGCCCACGGCCATCAGAAACTGGGTCCTCTCCGTGAACGCCTTGCTGAGGTGCTTCCTGCGCTGGGCGACCGTCACGCCCAGGGACTCCACCTGCGACTGGGTGTCGGCGATCAGCTGCTGGAGCCGCTGCCGCTCGTCCAAGCCGAGGTGGGCCAGGATGCGGTCGGCGTCGGCCATGGCCTGGGCCAGCAGCAGCTGCTTGGCCTCCAGCTCGCTGCACACGCTCAGGTGGTCGAACAGGAAGCTCTGCGCCAGCTCCGGAGGGGGGCTCATCTTCATGGCCTCCGACAGGGCAGGCTGCTGCTCCTCGGCCCAGTCCCGCGCCTCCCTGAGCCGCGCCTCCACCAGGGCCATGTCCTCCAGGGTGACCACCGAGTCCTGGATCTTCCTCTCGATCAGGCTCTGCAGCTGGGCCCAGCGCTGCTCGAAGTGGCTGATCTGCTCCTTCACCAGCTCCTTGTCGTCCAGGTTGAGGTGCTGCACCACCTTCTGCCGCTGCTCCTTCAGCTCCTCCAGGGTCCCCCTCTGCTCCTGCAGCGTCACCGCCAGCTTCCGCAGGGCCTCCAGGTGCTCCGAGGAGCTCTCGGCGTCCGTTCTGTCAACAACGACAGGCGTGTTTAATTGTAGGATGCCTTATATTATAACCCATATAACATAGCATTGAATATAAGTGTTCTTTACACAATATCACAACACAACACAGCACCACAAGTCCCCCCCTCAGGCAGCCGGCCCAGGCCTCCCACCTGGCCAGGTTGTCCCAGGCGACGGACACCTGCTCGAACAGCGCCTCCATGGCGGAGATGCAGCGGTGGTAGTCCCGGGAGCGCAGCAGGTCCTGCTGCCGATGGCCCTCCAGCGTGCCCGCCTGCTGGCAGAGCTCCAGCCAGGTGTGGCTGAGCCGCGCCAGCTCCCCGTGCTCTGGGGAGTCCTGGCAGGCCGCCAGCCGGCCAACGCTCTCCGTCATGCGGGTCAGAACGCTCTGCTTGGAATGCAGCTGCTGGCTGAGGTCCTGGAGGGAGACGGGAGGAGGATTGAGTAAGTCATGGTGGGTGTTGGATGTGTGGCGTTGGATGTGTGGCTTTGGATGTGTTGGTGTTGACAGTGTAGTGTGGGATGTGTATTGTTGGACATGTTGGTGTTGACTGTGTAGTGTTGGATGTGTAGTGTTGGATGTGTTGGGCTGACTGTTCTGTGTTGGATGTGTGGTGATGAATGTGTTGGTGACGGCTTTCAAGACAATAATCGACACTCTACTTGAATGTGTGTCATAAGAGACCTGGACTAGCCTGATATTCTCTCAACATGGTAGAGACAAATGGTATATCTGTGTCCTACCTTGACTTGGCACAGCATGTTGTCAGCCATCTTGGTCTCCAGCTCGGCCGGCCTGCGGGAGAAGGCCAGCAGCTGCTGCTCCAGGTCCTGGAACAGGCCGGACAGATCCTGCTTCTGCTCCTTGATCTCCCTCCAGCCCTCAGACAGGGCCTGGGCGTTGGACATACGCTCCTCGATCTAGGACACACAAACACACCTCTCAGGAACCGAGCACGGTGAGGGACACATGTGAACACGCATGTATGCATGTATGTATGTATGCATGCATATATGTATGTAAGTATGTATATATTGGTGTTCTGACCGTGAGTTTGATCCTCTGCACCTCGGCTGCGGTGACCCTCACAGTGTCATCTGACAGGTCGCACACGGAACACACCAGGTCCAGGTATGTGATGGCCTGCTCCTGGAGGGCCCGGTAGTGTTTAACCTAGACAGACAGACAGACAGACACAGACACAGACACACACACACACACACACACACACACACACACACACACACACACACACACACACGGAAAGAACATGGTTGAAATCAGTTAGGAACCCTTATCTTTTGCGTCAGTCACCAACCAGCCTGCTCATGGCTCTCAATACACAGTTTGATTGTCTAACTTCCTCACTTTATGAGAAAGTTACTTTGCTTATACAAGAGGTTGTAGTTTTAACCTGTCAAAAACGACAATAAACTAGACCCAAACTGGTTTAAAACTGCAAATTCCAAACATTCTGAAGATAGGGTCCAAACACTTGGATCCATTGCCATGACAGCTGTGTTATGATTTCTAGCTGTCATGGCAACGGACCCAAGCGATTTGGAAGCTCCCCATTGGATCAGCCCTGTCGGGTTCCATCGTGATGCCATGTGGCCGCTCTGAAAGGCTGCGTCTTAGGGCACTGGGGTCGTCTGGCTGAACGCACCTGCTTGAGGGCTTCCTGAAGTCCAGAGGGAGGCTGGTGCTGGTGGAGCTGGAGCTCCTCTTGCACAGCAGACAGCCACGTCTGGCTCTGCTGCAGGGTGTCCTGGTGGCTCACATGCTTCTGGAGCTCGCGGTCCAGGCTCTGGTAGACCTGCGGACCAACAACCCATGGTTAAAGTTAGGGGTAGGACACAAAACACATGAGGAGAACGCGTGTAAGGGGGGCTTGAAAAGGGCTGGTGATAGTCGAGATCCCGAGCCAAGCTTTGGTAACACTGCGGACCAACAAGCTGAGAAAGGAGGGCCTGAAAAGGGGTTGCGTCGGTGTAGCTGCATTAAGCAGGTCAGCCTCTGGTCCTTAAAACCCTACAGCACTCTGATGATGTCACAGTGCCTGTAGTTGCTTGTGAGGTCATTCTGTAGGCATCCAGCTGAAATGTACAGTAGGTGTGAGCTGGGTCTACTGCAGAAGGCTTCAGTAAGGGTTAGGATGCACCGTGTGTGTGTGAGTTTGATCTACTCCGACCCCACCACAAACCCAGGTCTGACCCTCACCCGCTGGGCCGTGTTGCAGATGGCAGAGTAGCTGTCCCTGGTTCCCTGCTGCTGGGCCTGGACCTGCTGGCTGATCTTGGCCTGGACGTGCTCCGTGCAGCTGGCCACCAGGCCCTCGCCCTTCTGCTTCAGGCTGCCCAGGCGCTCCTCAAAGCCTGCGATGTCCTCCATGATCGCCTGGGAACGCCAGGTGAGTGAAGGGGGATATTTAGAAAGTTGTTGTCAGGCAGTTCTTTTTGGTATCCCGGTTTGGTCCATTGAAAACAAGAGTCAGTAAGGCCTATTACAGGCAACAGCTGCTATCACAACTTTTGGATCCATTGTCGTTTTCTTTTGTAATATTAGATTCCAACAGTTTTTGCTATACTACTATTTCCTGATCTATATTATCTCAGGACTCTGTGGGGAGTCAGACCTTATGGCGAGCCAGTTGCTGGGTGGCCATCTCCATGCTGCTGGTCTGCATTGAGTCCGAGGTCACCAGCCGGCTGGACATCTGCAGGAGCCATTTGTCTGCTTCCTGGAGCTCGCTGTTGTAGTCCTCGTGCTCCTTCACCCACTCCACCAGGCTCAGCACCTGGCTCTGGGTGGGAGATCAAGTCAGTGAGACAGATCACAGCATAGCCTCATACACATCCCACAGGGCGAGTGACTGAAGGCAAGCGAGAAGGTAGGGGACTACACTGGATCTAGAGGGTATGGGGTATTGTCAAATAAAAATGAAATCTTTATCCCAACCATCCAAGTTTTGGTTAGGAGGGTTGGAATGAATCAGTGTTTGCTACTTTTTGTTATTATCCATTGATGTCTTCAGTATCTATATCTGTAAGGGTGTACAACCCTTGTGGAAATGCATTGTAGGTTACCTAAAGGGACTGTGGTGCTGTGTTCTATAAACTAGGGGAGGGGGGGAGTGCACCACTAAGGTACTTTTAGTAGACTGTTTTGGTGATGCTTGCCTCCTGCTCACAAGCATTCGGTGGAAGACAAATGCACAGGGCTGACCTCTGTGGGTGGTTTTGACTACTCTTTAACTTTGTCTATTAACGGGCATTTGGACGACGATGGAAGTCCTAGCCAACAAAGGTACGTTCACGGATCATAGAACTGTGGATACGCGTTGGCAGAAGGAAAACATTGCCGCTTTTCAGGACATTTGTTAAAACATCCTCATTCGCTATGATCATGTTTACTTGTTCAGTGTCCTTCTGAAAACCTAGCGTCTGGGTAAGGGAGCAAACAAGTGTCACTTATTTCATTAGGTTAACACCGAAGGCCTACTATGCTGATTGTATGCAAAGATTGCCAGGGCTTGCGGCCTACCTTGGCAGCTGTGCAGAGGTCCTGGTAGTCCGCCTGTAGTCTCTTCATGTTGTCTCGGACAGTCGGGTCCGGGACAGTTTCCAGCAATGCCTCTCCCTTCTCAACCACTGATCTCACTGCAGACTCGTGGGACTGGACCGTCTGCTGGACAGTCTATGAACAAGCACAAACAAGGATGGAGGTATTCGATAATGTGTGCAAGTGCATTTAGTCTCTAAGGGCTAGGCTACCTACTCACTAGCTTAGCTGCCTTATCAAAAGCTGAGCACGGCATGTTCTTAGCTATCTTATCAATAGCTAAGCTACCTACTCATTAGCTTCAATACCTTATCAATAGCCAAGCACAGCATGAGCTAAGCTACCTAAACAATAGCTAAGCTTAATGCTCATAAGCTTAGCTACCTTATCAATAGCTAAGCACAGCATGAGCTAAGCTACCTAAACAATAGCTAAGCTTAATGCTCATGAGATTAGCTACCTTATCAATAGCTAAGCTACCTACTCATTAGCTTCAATACCTTATCAATAGCTAAGCACAGCATGAGCTAAGATACCTAAACAATAGCTACGCTTAATGCTCATGAGCTTAGCTACCTTATCAATAGCTAAACACAGCATGAGCTAAGCTACCTAAACAATAGCTAAGCTACCTACTCATTAGCTTAGCTACCTAAACCATAGCTAAGTACAGCATGAGCTAAGCTACCTAAACAATAGCTAAGCACAGCATGAGCTAAGCTACCTTGTACTTGGCCAGCTGCGCCTTCTTCTGGTACAGCTCGGCCTTGGGCTCAACGGCGGAGCCCAGGAGGTTCTGGGTGTCGGTGACCCAGTGCGACTGGGCCTTGTACTTGTCGAGGAAGTCTTTGGAAAGGGAGATGCACTTCTCCTGGGAGCTGTGTTGGGCGCGCAGGGCCACCGTCAGCTCCTCCAGCTGGCTGAGGCGGCCGTCCACCTCCTCCCTGAGCTGGTCGGCCTCCCGCTCCTCCAGGTAGTCCAGGGCTCGGTCGGTCTTCTCCCGCAAGGTCTTCAGGAAGTTGTGTCCCTGCTCCAAGTCACCTTGCAGCGCCTGAGAGAGCAGAGATGTTATTTTCCCAAATGAGGCTACTGGGATACCACATGTGGAAACTGCAGTATTAACATCCAGGGCACAGTGTCCAGTCACAATCTCCATTTCTGCGCTTGGATTTGGGGGTATTTTGTGACATTGTAATGATGCTTTTGAACAATGTGAATGCAGAGCACAGTATCAATTCGTGCAAAGATACCAGCATCAAGATGCATAGCGAAAAGGGCACATCAGAGCCAAGATGGCTGCAAGGGTATACCTCAAGTTTCTTCATTTTTCTCTCCATGGCTACACGGTCCACCACATCGATGCAGCTGGCCACGGTGCTGAAACTGTTCTGGGACATGCTCAGCCAATCAGAGAAGGTGCCCAAGACACCCTGGGCATCCTCAATGCAAGACACCTCCTCTTGGAGCTGCTTGATGGTCTCCTACAGGACCAAAGGAAAGAGGATCCAATGCGTTCTTGCCCTCTTTTTACAGAACCTCATCTTAATACCCCCTGTTCTGCGATCGTGTTTGAACAAATGTTGCTGTATTTATTAAGCTTTTCGTAAGCCGTCCTAAAATTCCTAATAGAATCAATTTGCTCAGGTCTATCAAATCTGGCAACACGGCATTTGTACTGGTAAACTGGTAAACATTGACTCTATGCCACAATGCACACAAGCGGGTGTCTGCATGTGGGACAAAGCTCAGTGTTTTGGGTCGTTATAGTTACTGTACCAGTAAGTGCAGAAGTAGTGCATGGTAGCGGGCTGTGATCTGGGTGGCTCTCGTGCTGATCCGACTAGTGATGTGGGTTTCATCCAGAACCTGCTGGGCCAGAACACTGAGGCCCTCCATCTCCTCCTGGTAGACAAGCACCTCTTCCTGCCAGCTCTGAACCAAGAAAGAATGCACAATAACATTGTTGTATTAGTAGGGGACACATTGCTTTGTAATAGGCTGACACTCTGCACCCTTACAAAGCCTTCATGGCCGTTATCTCTATATCCACACTCAATTCAAAATAATACACTACAGCATCATTTCGACCGCAGCATTTCTACATTTCTACAACAGTGGCTTATCACCAACAACATTATATCGACTACAAACTAATTTCAATCCACAGGATCAATTGGACATCTCCTCATTTTGACTACAGCAACATTTTGACTACAGCATAATTTTGACCAAAGCCTAATTTTGAGTACGGCAGCATTTCAACCTGAGCATCAGTACAACAACATCATTGTTTCAACTACGGTAGCATTTCTACTATGGCATCATTTCTACTATGCCAGCATTTCTATCATAGCAGCATTTAGACTACTGCCTCAGTACCACTACGGCAGTATTTCAACTCCAGCAGCATGTATACCACAGCATGGCAGCATTTCTACGATGGCATCATTTTATTTATACAATGACATTCATTTTGAAGACAGCAGCATTTTGACAAAGGCTTGATTTCCACTATGGAAGCATTTTGACTAAGGAAGCATTTACATTACGGGACCATATACAGAAGCTTATCCACAATGCAATAGACCAGGGGTCAGCAACCTTTTCAACATGCTGTGCCAGTTTGACATATTCTCGTTTATGAGTGTGCCATAAGCAACAATATATTCAATATATTCATTAAGCTGAATTATGACACAGCGACCAAAAACATTTCCAGAAGACCTGGAATTGTATTATTTCCATATAGTCCACAATCATGCATCAACATTTTAAAGGTTTTTTTGGTTGTTATATTTGCAACATGGGCTTACAAATTATAATTACATCTGTCCCATCTTAAAACACCATTTTCAGAAACTCATTCAAATACATATTTGCACTGTGAGAAATGTAAAAAACGAGAATACAGTGGGGCAAAAAAGTAATTAGTCAGCCACAAATTGTGCAAGTTCTCCCACTTAAAAAGACGAGAGAGGCCTGTAATTTTCATCATAGGTAAACCTCAGCTATGAGAGACAAAATGAAAAAAAAAAATCCAGAAAATCACGTTGTCTGATTTTTTAAGAATTTATTTGCAAATTATGGTGGAAAATAAGTATTTGGTCACCTACAAACCAGCAAGATTTCTGGCTGTCACAAACCTGTAACTTCTACTTTAAGAGGCTCCTCTGTCCTCCACTCGTGACCTGTATTAATGGCACCTGTTTGAACACCTTATCAGTATAAAAGACACCTGTCCACAACCTCAAACAGTCACACTCCAAACTCCATTACGGCCAAGACCAAAGAGCTGTCAAAGGACACCAGAAAGTCAATTGTAGACCTGCACCAGGCTGGGAAGTCTGAATCTGCAATAGGTAAGCAGCTTGGTGTGAAGAAATCAACTGTGGGAGCAATTATTAGGAAATGGAATACATACAAGACCACTGATAATCTCCCTCGATCTGGGGCTCCACGCAAGATCTCACCCTGTGGGGTCAAAATGATCACAAGAACGGTGAACAAAAATCCCAGAACCACACGGGGGGACCTAGTGAATGACCTCCAGAGAGCTGGGACCAAAGTAACAAAGGCTACCATCACTAACACACTACGCCGCCAGGGACTCAAATCCTGCACTGCCAGACGTGTCCCCCTGCTAAAGCCAGTGCATGTCCGGGCCCGTTTGAAGTTTGCTAGAGAGCATTTGGATGATCCAGAACAGGATTGGGAGAATGTCATATGGTCAGATGAAACCAAAATATAACTTTTTGGTAAAAACTCAACTCGTCGTGTTTGGAGGAGAAAGAATGCTGAGTTGCATCCAAAGAACACCATACCTACAGTGAAGCATGGGGGTGGAAACATCATGCTTTGGGGCTGTTTTTCTGCCAAGGGACCAGGACGTCTGATCCGTGTGACGGAAAGAATGAATGGGGCCATGTATCGTGACATTTTGAGTGAAAACCTCCTTCCATCAGCAAGGGCACTGAAGATGAAATGTGGCTGGGTCTTTCAGCATGACAATGACCCCAAACACACCGCCCGGGCAACGAAGGAGTGGCTTCGTAAGAAGCATTTCAAGGTCCTGGAGTGGCCTAGCCAGTCTCCAGATCTCAACCCCATAGAAAATCTTTGGAGGGAGTTGAAAGTCTGTGTTGCCCAGCGAAGGCCCAAAAACATCACTGCTCTAGAGGAGATCTGCATGGAGGAATGGGCCAAAATACCAGCAGCAGTGTGTGAAAACCTTGTAAAGACTTACAGAAAACGTTTGACCTCTGTCATTGCCAACAAAGGGCATGTAACAAAGTATTGAGATGACCTTTTGTTATTGACCAAATACTTATTTTCCACCATAATTTGCAAATAAATTCTTTAAAAATCAGACAATGTGATTTTCTCGATTTTTTTTTTTCATTTTGTCTCTCATAGCTGAGGTATACCTATGATGAAAATTACAGGCCTCTCTCATCTTTTTAAGTGGGAGAACTTGCACAATTGGTGGCTGACTAAATACTTTTTTGCCCCACTGTATATAAGAATGTTGGAACCATCAATATCTTTAAGACATGTACAGCTTTGCAAAACCATGTGAAGGCGATGCATACACGCCATTTTAAATATTTTCTCCTCTATTACTCACAACATAGGTTCAAAAACTATTAATTGATCCCATTTCAGAACACTGCTTTCTGTAACTAATTTAAACATATTTGCACTGGGAGGAAATGCCCCAAACAGAATAAAGTGCAAAAAAAAATCGGTAGTAATGATTATGATTTTATTATTTTTTAATAATAATAATATCAAAAAAAAAATAAGTGTGCCGATGATTATGCTGCCCCGTGCCAGTGGTGGCACGCTTGCCTAGGGTTGCCGACCCCTGCAATAGACTATGGATGCACTTCTTTGAAGGCATCATTTTGACTAGGCATCATTCCGACGATGGCCTGATCTCGACCACAGGACCATTTGGACAACAACCTCATTTTGACAACAGCATAATTTCGACCATGGCCTAATTTCGAGCAAAGCAGCATTTCAACATCAGCAAGTAGAACAGCAGCATCTTTTCAGCTACGGCAGCACTTCAACAACGGCAGCTTTTCAACTTTTCGACCACGGCCTAATTTTGAGTAAGGCAGCATTTGGACCTCAGCATCAGTACAACTAATGGTCAGAATTTCAACTGAGGAATAATTTCCATGACGGGAGCATTTACACAACAGCAGCTTATCTACAACGCAATAATATCGACTATGGATGCACATCTGTGAAGACATCATTTTGTCTACGGCCTGATTTCGACAATGGCCTGATTTTGACCACAGGAGCATTTGGACAACCACCTCCTTTTGACTACAGTAACTATTTGACTAAGGCATCATTTAGACCTCAGAATCACTAGAATAATGGCATTCTTTCAACTACTGCAGCATTGCAACAACGGCAGCATTTATACGACAGCGGCTTATCCACAACACCATCATATCGCGATTTCGACCACAACCTCATTATGACAACAGCAACAGTTTGACTACAGCATAATTTTGACCAAAGGATGGATCAATGATCTGGATCAATGATTCAACAAACCTTAATCAGCTCCAGCTGAGCGTCCTTGGTGGTGCGGTCGGACCTGCGATGGCCACGCAGCTGTCCTTTGGTCTCCATACCCCTCAGCCAGCTGTCCAGTCGCTGGAATTTCTGCTCCATCTGCCGCAGCTTGGCTAGGGCGCTGTTGAGCTGGGCCCTGGTGTCACCCAGTCGGGCCTGGTACAGCCGCCACTCCTGCTGGGCCATCTCCAGGGCTCGCTCCTCCATCTGGGGCAGCCCCCACGGGGTGACCAGCTCCCGGCACACAAGGAGGTTGTTGAGCAGTGCCTGGCCCTCTGTGCAGTGCAGCTGCAGTTCCTGTATTCACCAGCAGAGGGTCAACCTTAGCTTTCATAACAATTGTCAAATAATGTCGTAATGGACAAAATATCATCGAAAATGCAATTATTAACAGAAAAATAACTACAAAAATAACTACAAACATAACAGCCACCCCAAATTCATCACCAATAACTTGCAAAGGACTATTAGTTATATAAAATGAAAAAGAGGAAGTCAATTTGGCAACTTTGAAGACGCTGAATGAGTATGTACATTTTTTCTTTTTTAAATGAAAGAAAGTATAATGAAATAGGATAAAAATTATCATTTCATAAGGAAGAAGATGTTCATGGAGCAAGACATCATATGCTTTTGATGAACATTCAATATGTTAAAAAAAAAAAAAAAATCATTTGAAAAATAAGAAAAAAAAGAACAAACTGTAGGGGGAAACAAAAGTTACTCATTCGAGACCTGCAGCTTCTGGAGCGTCTCCTCCAGCGTGTCCACGTCTCCCTCCAGCTGGGTGTAGCAGCTCAGCTTCTCCTGCTCCTCCTCCAGCCAGTCCTCGAACACCTGGAGGGCCCGCTGGTACTCGTGGTGGGACATCACCAGCTCCTCCGCCGTACCGACCGCCATCTGGGGGGGAGAGCACCTCGTCAGCACCAACGCATAACCCAAATGAGCCCAGCCTGAGCTACAAATGCTTTTTGGAAGCCTTTGGAAATTTTAAAGGAAGTCCTCTGGCTCTAGCAATAATGGTACAATGCCAGACTCTTGACGTGCCTAAAGATTTGCTTGCACACTAAGAAACACCAACTCCCAACTATAGATGGTTGGTCACAGTTACCCATTAGCCTTATTTAGCAAAAGTAAGTAATATCTGCTTCTTATGTTACCATGGCGTTCTCTCTGACAGCATTGTAGCGCTCCTGCAGGTCCTGCAGCTCCAGCTGTGAGACGTAGTGTTCGGCCATCTTGGCACTTTTCAGGCTGATGGTGTCCAGCAAGGCACTGTGGCTGAGCACTTCCTCATGGAGCAGCTAGGAACGATCATAGGAAACAGGTCGTGGGTTATAATTGTAAGTACTGTGTATACATTTAGCAATTAACTCTCTGGTCTGTTAGCGAGATATTGTTGAATGGTGACTTTGCCCTCAGCATAATTCTCAGAAGTAATGTATCGGTGGCTTAGCCGGATCTGTGCGACAGTTTGAGAAAAAAAAGTAAGAAAGTGGGACAAAGTACTCATTTTTAAGAAGGCGAATATCATTCTAATTAGATGTGAATGTTCTATTCATTTGATGAAGATCCTTTCGAAGAGGGAAGAAAGTATTTACATTTGATGAATATAGATTTAAGAAGGGGATTAAAGTGTATATTTGATGAAGAGGAAGATACTTTTTCAGTATATACAGTACATCTAATTAAGAAGGTACTCTGAAGAAGAAAATAGACATTTAAGTATGTGCTTTTCTTTACCTTGGCTTTGCCCAGAGCGGCACTTTTGTCTCTCATCTCCGAACAGGGTTTAGTCCCAGACTCCAGGCTCTCTTCCACTTGCTCGATCCAGGCCACGAACTGGTGGACGTCCTCCTGGTAGCTAGTCCACTGAGACAGGGATCCCTCCAGTTGACTGCAGAGATAATCAAACAACGTGCTTAGGAAGAGGACAAAGAGGTAGCACGAGGAGTCCACGGCATCATATGCAACTTCATGTTATTCCCAATGGATGTTACTTCTTAACCCTGGAAAAGTAAGATCAAACTTAAGAATCTTACATTTTCAGCCTTAAGATTGCAACATAAAAAATCGAAGAAACCTTTTGCACTGAATGGAGGCAGAGAGCAGCGCATCCCAGGAGTCCTTGAGGTCCTGTATGTTCTTCTGCACCACTGGAACCCCCTCGGTCGACGTGTTCCTCTGGACAGACTCTCCCCTGGTGGTCAGCATCTTAAGCTGGATCTCCTTCTCTTGTCGTGCAGAGAGCAAGGCCTGGGAACCATGGATGTAAGAAGTGCAGCATTAATGATCATGGAGGGTTTACCCAACAGCGTATCCCAAAATGTTTCCCTCCACACCACTGACAATTTCTCATTACCTCCAGTTTGATCATCCTGCTGTCAAGAACGTTTTTGTCTGCGGTGGGTGCACAGTAGGTCTGCAGCATGTGGCTAGTGTCGGTCACCCAGTTTTGCAGCTCTTTGAGCCCCTGGGCAAACATCTGGTGTTCGGTGACTATCCTGTCAATTCTTGAAGCCTTTTCCTGCAAGAACCGCGGAACAGTAGTGATCATCCCAGAAGTTTTGCTTTCCAGACAAATCAAGACAACCTAGTATTTTGGATGTACTGTTTTATAGTATTGGATATGTTCAGTCAGGAACATTATCTGCTGGAATATCCTCTGTAAAATGTACAACTGATAAAAAAGGATCCTTCGATATTATCATCTTGCTTCTTGCTCTGTCTTTTGAGGTGAAATAACAATGCAGAGGGAAGAGCTCCGTCCAGGCTCCTGTCACTCGATTCCTCTTCCAGAGGAGATCCACAGGGCAGAGTTTGGGTGTCGAAAAACATTTTTTTGTCCAGTAACAAGTTCAGTTTTAACAGACTAACAGACAAGCATGGTAGGTACATTCTTGACACATTGCAATATTTTTTTAAATTTTCTGTGCAACTGGATATGCAAGTCAAAGTTGTGTATTATCTCTGTGAAATTAACTGGCGGTGCCACATACACCGTGCGCATTCACACAAGTCATCAGTCAATGCAGTTGATGTTTTAAGGTTATCCTGAATGCTCAATGGACTTGGGCCATGTGTTGCGGTTCCTATCTTAGAAATCCTACTTCTGATCTTTAAAAACAACAGAGATGAAGAGAGAGAAGGAGCAAGAGACAAGTAGGCACACAAGACAAGAAGACTTAGCGAACATTGGCCATAGGCGAGACAGGGGCGCCGGGCGATACCGTACCTTAGTGAGGTTGGTTAAAGCTAGGTACTGGGCGGAGAGCTGAGACACATGGTGCATAAAGCCCTTGCCGGCAGCATGTTCATCCCACAGCAGCTGGGCCTTCTCCCTGAGTCTGCTCAGGTGCACATCCTGAGAGGCTAACTCCTCCAGCACAGACTGGAAGAGCACACGCATGTTAACGGGGAGGCATGCAAGCAAGAAGAAACAAGAGACAAGAAACACGAGGGACAGTTAAACATGTTGAGAAGCATTGGAGGGTTAGCAGTGTGCAACATGTGAACGAAGAGAGAAATGGCCTGCAAAGGCAAGTTGAACCAAGCACTCTGAGGAGCAAGATGGTGGTCAGAGCATGGAGCAAGGCTTTTCTTTTTGCAGACATTGCTAAACACTGGACATTAAAGAGTAGAGAGAGCTTTGACTGCTCAGCAGATATGAGCAACATAATGGCAGGAATGCTTAAAAAGAAAGTTAGTTAGTTAGTGTCTGCTACTGGAAACAGCCTCGGCTATCATTGTGGAGGTTCTAAACTGTTCTAAAGCTATTGGAAGTTGAAATGGAGAGCTGGTTAAAGGCGGTCGTGAGGGGTGATCCGGGCACTCAGGGTGGAGTGGGGTGAAGGTCCACTACCAGAATCAATGACCTGCTTGGAAACATTACCTGCAGTTTATGGAGCTCCTGCTTCTTGGCTCCGAGATCATGGAGCCGTGTGCTGCTCTCCTGCACCGCCTGCTCTGTTACGTTCAGCCAATCCTGGAGTGGTTCGGCACTTGTCTCAAAGTCCTTCATCTGACATACTAGGTTCTGAGGAGAACAACATCTGATTGGTTATGAAGATGATCAATAATATCTGAATGGTTATGAAGGATATCAATAACACCTGATTGGTTATGAAGCAGATCAATCTTCATTGGAGGAGAGATGCTTCTCAGTGGTTCACCTGTAGGCTCGTCTCTCTGCTGTGCAGGTTGGACAAGAGGTTCTTCCAGTCGTCCCGGGCGCTGTTGGTCTTGGCCCGCACGCCCTCCACCCTGTCCTTTGCCGCCACGCTGGTGAACAGCTCGCTGCTCACCAGCACACCATTCACCTTGCTCTGGCCCTTCTCCCTCTCACTGAGGAACTCCTGGGGAACAGGGAGCACACACTGGGGTCAAGTACAGTTCATATGAATACTGTCAATCATAACACCATAAAATCATAATCATAAAATTAGACTTTTGAATCAGCATTTTAATCAACTGAAAGATCAACACACATTGCACAAACATTTTTCAAGAAGTCAGCAAAAGACAAAGAGAAAAATCCCATTTGTTCAAATACTAATAAAATCAGGTATGTTTCCATTTACCTGGATCTTCTGGAGGCTGGAGGACGCCTCACTGAGGTTCTGCGGAACGTCAAAGCACTTGGCAGTGTTGATCTTGGCGTTGACCAGCCACTGCTGGAACTCTCTGAAGGCCGAGCGGAAGCCCTGGTCCAGCAGCTTCTCCTTACTCTGGCACCCTCTGGAGGCCTGGAGGCTGAGACTGGAACACAAAGCCATGCCATAGTCTTTAAGAAATACAATCGGGTCTGTCGGCATCAGTGGCTGGCTACAAATCACACGGTTAATCCCCAAAGGGGCTTAACGCATAATACATTAAAAAAGATGTACCTGTTGTACTCTTTAATGAGGGAAGACACCTTCTCTGACAGCTTGCCCAGGTCTCTGGAGAACCGGCATAGGTCATTGAGCTGAGTCTTCAAACTCTCTGACGTGGGCTCAGCTTTCACCAGGTCCGCCAGCGTGGCCTTGGAGTGACAGAAATGAGGAACAATACCTGAAGATCAATGACCACATACAGTCCATCCTGTCTATGCATTCATATTTCAAATGCCCATCCATCATAAATTCCGACTCAGGCTATATACGCTATAGTGCATGCATTTATAGGATGACTTGTCAAAGGCTGTTCGAGGTCTACCACGCAAGGACAAGACAGAGGATGTCAGAGAGGTCAGATGAATCCTGGCAAATGTATTTAGGATTCATAAGGATCTGACAGGAAGGTACTGGTATAGCTCGAGCTATACAAGGACCTTCCTTCCTGTGATAACATAGGAACACATAAGAACAACTGGTCGTCCATGTGTTATAACATGTGTAAGCAGGACTCCTATAAATCTCCCAGAATGGATATGAATACTTGGGCCCGAAGCGGGCCTGCTTAAATGCGGACAATCTGAAACAAACCTTTGCCAGCTGCCAGGCCTTGACACACTCCTCCCCACTGTGTTTTCCCTCGCACTGGGCCAGCCTGAGGCGGCAGTCATGGAGCTGGGCACCGAAGTCGTGCAGGTCCTGCCCCAGCCGAGATGACAGAACGCTGAACTCCTGCTCGGAGCTGGCGATCTGGGAGAGGGAGGTCTCCAGGCCAGCCCTGGTCTGCAGGGCGCCGCGCTCCCACTGTTCCCATGACGACAGCAGGGCCGCCTCCTCGCGCTCAACGGCCTCGAAGCCCCCGGAGCCGGTGTGGTCCCGGGCCGCCGCACCGCTGCGCTGAACCCGGCTCAGCCTCTCCCTGCCCCGCTGCTTTGAGTCCAGCAGCTCCTGCATGGAGGTCAGGAACGGGATTAGCTGCAGTCCTGTGCCCTGTACCTCTGGTTCAAGCAGCTGTAGACTTCAAGCCACTAAGCCGCACATCGGCAGCAGTGGTAGTGGGGATACAAGACGTCGACCAGCTCATTGAGACTAGTCAGAATCAGAATCATTGTAATTGGCAAAGAGAAAATGTACACGGAATTCAATTTGGTGCAGGTTTCCGCTTTCGAGTTTGGCGTCTTTGCTCAAGGACTCCTAAGGACTCCCAGAAATGTGGTAGTGGAGGACCACTTACCACATGACCGGATCTACCCAGTTAGATCCACTGGCGTTGGTTACTCCTCAGCAGGCATTGATCCTTACCTGCACCTTGGACAGCTTTCTCCTTATTGAAGTGGTGTCGCCAGACAGGTCCGACCAGCGCTGCAGCTCCTCCTTGGCGGAGATGAGCCAGTCGTTGAAGTCCCGGACAGCGTCCAGGTACTGCTCGTGCTCGGACACAATACCCTCCATGGAGTGCACTTTGCCCTTTGAGTAAGGGCAGGAAGATGGTGGGATTTAGCAGAACACCAACATTTTGGAAAGATACGAGTTTAGTGTAACATAGTAGGAGAGATTTGTTCGTCTTTGTTTATTTGTGACCTTCTTGTGAGTTCCATTAGACTCCTTCACTGTAATTATTTAAATGCTAGGTCACTGAAAAAACTGCTAGTAAACTAGCACTTTATTTACTTCATCGTTCTTGGACAGTGAGGTTGTTAGTGACCTAGGTCGTTTGAACCATGTACGTCACATATACCACATACTATTTGACCCATACGAGCCCTCTTTGTTTTCCCACCTTGACCACGGCGGAGAGGTCGGCAAAGTGAACGTTGAGCTCTGCCCTCTGCTCCGGTCCGAACATCTGGTCGGCGGTCTTCTCGTGCAGCTCAACTGCCTTCTCGGTGAGGCGCGACAGCACCCCCGCATGGGCCTCCACGTCGGCCTGCACGGCCCGCAGGCGCTCCAGCAGGGAGGCCTTCTCCTTCAGCCCGGGTTGTTGGGGCAGGTTCATGCTCACCTCCTGCTCCACCGTCTCCAGCCACTGCTGCAGCTGGCTCCGGCTCTCCTGGTAGCAGCTCCACTGGGCCACTGTCCATTCCAGGCGGCTGGGGAGGGTGGGACGAAACAGAATGGGAAATCAAAGATCAACGAAATCAACATATTTTTGGATTTCCCTCTGTTTCATTGCATTCTCATTACATGTGAACATGTCCGCAATGGTTTAAGTTTTTGTTGCTTGTCCGTTTCCGCACAAAAATTAGCCAAAAATTGCAAAAGTAGTTGAGAAAAGGTGGTCAAAATGATGATAAATAATCATCCAACATTATGGATAGTTGGACAGTGCACCTCTCTTTTGGGTTTTTTTTGCCTTTGAAGGACAACTAAGTGGATTGAGCCAGAGGGAATGACATGCAGCCAATGGCTGCATGCTGCAATGGCTTAAGGAGTTTTTGCCTTGGCAGGTGGCTGTACTCACAAGTTGAATCACCTGGATAGGACCAGGTCCTACCTACAAGGACCTGGTCCTTGTAGTTTCCATTGGCGACTTTGTATCAGAATCAACCAACGTGACATGTGGAGTCCCACAATGATCGATCTCTTAGGCCCCTTTTTATTCAACATCTACATGCTCTCACTAGAGCAAATCATGCAAAATAACAATATCGACCATCATTGCTATGCTGATGACACGCATCAGCATAACAATGTTGATCTGATACCAGAGAGATACATGATCTGTTCTTAAATACATTGCACTTTCTAATTATTTTTTCTTTGCCTTTATTTTCTATATATTTTGCTAATTTTTTAACTCTGTCTATGTTTTCTTTAACTTATCTATTATTTTATTTTATTGTATGACAATGTTTCTATGTGAAGCACTTTGGGTCTGCCTCGTGTATGAAAAGTGCTATATAAATAAAGTTGCCTTGTCTTGTTTTGCCTACAATGCCAATCAGTCAATATTGAAAGAGCTCAGAAGCCGTTGGAAGAGAGGGTCAGTTCCAGTAGGGTCCAGCAGAGGCTTGTGTCTCCTCACCTGTGGCAGCTCATGGAGGTCATCAGCATGTTGGCCCAGGAGTCCTTGAGCCGCTGCAGCTGGGAGCGGATGGCCTCCTGGCCCTCAAGACTGTTGTGCTTCAGGACCTGCTCCCCCTTCCCCACGGTCATGTTCAGCTTCACCTCCCCCTCGCCCTTCATCAGCAGTATATCCTGACGGAGAACCGAGCACACTGGATTCATACGAGGCTTCTTGACCTTTCTTTACCTGATCATGCCCACCACAGCCAATCAGAACCGCTTTAGGGGTGGACGACTCGTTTGTAAACCGCGTGGTCAAGCCCTACGTGCGGTGGAAGATTCCGTTAGGCTTTTGTTTTGGTTGTTGTTTGCTGTAGGGATGCAGCACTTTAGATGGTTGTGTGTAGGCCTACTTTACCTCCTGAGCTATGCAGCCTAATTGATTAGCAATAGGGTTATGTCTGAGATGGAACTATTTGCTCCTTTTTTTGAGTGTTTGGTTTCCCTTTAAGCTTGTGTGGTATGATATATGATACTCATGATCACTAATGATATCCCAAGATCACAACGAGACACACAGCAAAAGGTTTGTTCCACTAACCTGTACGAGCCCCAGCCTCTTCTCCAGCGTCTCCTTGTTGCCCACGGTGCTATCGAGCGAGGCCAGGCGCTCCTGGGCCCCATTGAGCCAGGACCAGGTGCTCTGCAGGGTGTCCTGGAAGGCCTGCTGCTCCTGCAGGGTGAGCTGGCAGCTGCGCAGCCTTTCGCGGGCGCGCCGCAGCAGCGCCTGCTGCTGGGACTGCAGCTGGGCCGACACTCGCGTCTCACTGCCGTCGCCGCGGCCGCCCTCGTTCAGGGCCTGCGCCTCCTGGCACAAGCGCTCGAACGAGTCCCTGGGAGGGTAGCATGCACAATCTAAATGCTTTTATCTGGAGCAAACTAACCAAGGTAACTTCCAGCTGGGGGTCCAAACCGGCCGCCACTGCGCTATCCGGACCCCAATAAACGGGAGAAAAGAGGTGAAATACTGTGCTTTGACGATGGAAGGGAAGCTGATGATTGCCTTTGTGCGTACCTCTCTTTGAGCACCTCTTGCTGATACTCCTCCACCTGCTCAAGCATGGCCTTCTCCGGGCCTCGCTGCTGCTGGGCCTCAGACAGGTCAGTGGTCATCCTCTTCTCCATGTGCTCCAGCCACCAGCGCAGCTTCTTCAGCCGGCCCTCGAACCTGGGAGCACAGGGAAAGGCTTTAGAAAGGGTCCTCTCAATCTTAAAAACAAGAGACGTGAAATGTACTGGCAACCCCGAAATCATGAGCATCATCTGTCACTTATTGTGACTGACCAGACAGAACTTCACACAAAAAATGAGCAGCAAACTTAACAATATAACTAGGTAAATAGCTAACCCTAGAATTGTGAAAAAAGAAACAAAAAAACCAACATGTCACTCACTCAATCAACCTAGCAAGGTTGTTACCTATATAGGTAGTTACCGACCAACCTACCTTCCTATACCTAGTTTACTACACAGGTTACTATCTCTCTATGTCTAGTTTAAAGATCTAACTACCAACCTACTTACCTACATGGGAATATGGCACTAACTAACTGCGTAACTACCGTTCAATAGTTTGGGGTCACTTAGAAATGTCTGTTTTTTTTTAAAGAAAAGCACAGTTTTTTTCAATGAAGACAGCATTAAATGAATAAGAAATAGTCTAGACATTGTTAATGTTGTAAATGACTATTTTGGCTTGAAACGGCAGATTTTTCATGGAATACCTACGTAGGTGTACAGAGGCCAATTTCCAGCAACCATCACTCTTGTGTTCTAAAGGCTCTTACTAGCTGATCGTGTTAAAAGGCTAATTGATGATTAGAAAACCCTTGTGCAATTATGTTAGCACAGCTGAATTCTGTTGAACGATAGTGTAGGTGTTGACAGCGAGTGGATGGCCTACCCCTTCATGAGGGAGGCGCTGTCCTCCAGGATCTGCTGGTTCTGCCGGCACTGCTCCACAAAGCTGTCCCAGTCCTGCTGGATGGAGGAGAGGTTCTGCTGGACCTGGCCGGCGCTGGCCTTTGGGAGGTGGAGGAGCAGCTTCTCCCCTTCCTCACAGACCTGCGTGAGACGCACCTCTCCCTCCTCCACGCGCTCCATCGCTCCCTGGACAAGAACAGGGACGTACCCCTTAAGCAGAGTCCTTTGTGCAGTGTGTCGTTACATTACATTTACATTTAGGGCATTTAACAGACGCCTCTATCCATAGCAACTTACAACAATTAGCAAACACTTTGTCACACCGACGGACGGTATAGTCAACCATGAAAGGCGACAGCCAGCTCGTCGGGAGCAGTCAGGGTGAGGTGTCTTGCTCAGGGACCCTTTGACACTCTAGGAGGAGTAGGGGATTAAACTAGCAACCTTCCAGTTACCAGTCAACCTGCTCTACCTCATGAGCTGAGCCGACTCGACTTTAGTCTGTGTCTAAAGTCGCAAGTCGTTCTTGACCTCGCTGCCGTTTGGCGCTCCCTTCAGTTTTGTCTGAATAGACTAGCTAGCGATGTATTTGTTTGATCTCACTCAAAGGGGACTAAATACCTTGATCTTCTGGAGTTTGCGATCAACGACACAGGTGTCCCCTGATCGATCAGAGCATTCTTTCACGATCTCTCTCTGTTCAGAGAGCCATCGATGAAACTCCTGGACAAGGTCTGATGAGAGGGAAACATAAAGAGAGAGAGAGAGAGAGAGAGGGGGGGGGCGAGAGAGATATAAAGAGAGGGAGAGATAGATAAAGAGAGAGAACAACAGAGAGAGGCATTTATGGATATAGTCCCAAAGGCCAGGTATCTCCACAGACACACCACGTTGAGGTATCTCCACAGACTGAATCATGTTGAGGTGTCTCCACAGACTGAATCCCGTTGAGGTATCTCCACAGACTGAATCACGTTGAGGTATCGTCACAGACTGAATCACGTTGAGATATCGTCACAGAATGAATCACGTGAGGTATCTCACCATTGAAGTGTTGCTGCAGACAGTGCTGCATCCCCACCAGCGTCCTGGCTGAAAGCTGGTTGATGGCCTCATAGCTCTTGATCAGGTCGGTGAGGGCTGATCCCAGGCCAGCCAGCTCTTCAGAGGGGTACTTTCTGCACAGGTTGTTGAGGCTCTCCCTGGTAGCATCAATGCTACCCTGCTGGTTCAGGAGCTCTTTCTGGAGATCCTATAATTGTGGCCGTTGCAATCATTTAGCTTGCAGCAACATATTGAAAAAAATAACTATGAAATAGTTCATTATTGGAACTGTGAACTTAATTCAAAATTAATTGAACTGAACTAGTTCATTTTAAAATTTGTTAACTGAACTTTGAACTAGCTGATGTAGAAATGAGACACTTGACACTTTCTGTCAGAAAAGCTGAAGGTTTAACCGACAAACCCTAAAGTTTAGAACCAGCCTACAGCGCTACCTGCTGAGCTATCCCCTTAATAGCAATAGGGCTGCACCTTGACACTGTAGATGTCCTCAGGATCCGACCCCGTGGTTGTTGAAATCAGGGACTCTTCCATACTCTTCAGCCAGTCTGACATCTGGGAAATGTAGTCCTCCAGCTGTTTCCTCTGGGAGCTGAAGTCCTTCAGGTTCCCCCTCGCCTGCTCACACAGCTTGTGGACATTGCTGATCTTCATATGCAAGTCTGCTTCAAGCGCCTGGCACAAAGAAAGCAACATTTAAATATGCTGGCCTACACCAAGTATACTCGTAGTTGGGCCTTAGAAATGGGGAGTTTTATACCTGTAGTTTAGTGGGAGTTTCTTGGCCTCCGCTGTGTTGCTTCAGTTCTTCTACGTTCTCCAGAAGGGTATTCAGTCTCTGCTCTTTCTCCACAATTTCTTTCTGTAAATATACACAGTGGCTATGGGTCATAATTTCCCAGACATATACCAAGACTAGAAGAAGAAGATGTCAGCCAAATGGTCTCTATTCTCTGCTTTTCTAGCCTTACCTCTACCACAGCGAGCCTGCCAGACATCTTGTGGCTGTCGTTGAGGTTGTTAAGACTTTCACTCAGCTCTAAGGCACAGCTGCTGGCCCAGCTCTCGATGTCGTCACTGATCCTGCGCACGTCCTCCCACACCGCCAAACTCTTGCTGAGGCGGTCGATGTTGTCGTCCACTCTCTCCGACACCTGCAGTCGTGGAGTCTCAGAGTAAGACACTTCATCTGTTGTTTAAACTGGCAGCACAGCATTAAGTGACCCTATAATGTATATTTTAAATACATATGGAAAAGACACTGTATGACTCACCATTCGGTATGATGGATCACATTTATTATATTTTCACCCTTTTTCATTTTGGCAATGTCTAGCCTTAGGGGGAGCTCTCTTATGTGTCATGTGTCAAGGTTTCTTTTCTCATTGTGTGAAAGCTTCTCTCAGTGTTAAAGCAGACTTTCACCTATACTGTATAGGATCCCACTCACATCCAGCCACTGATCCACCAGCGTCTCCACATCCTTCTTCATGACCTGCGCGTCGCAGTCCGGGATCTTCTTCAGCTCGCTGAGCAGCTGCTTCCCCCGGCTGGAGAAGAGGTCCAGCTCCTGCTGCTTACCAGACATGTTGGTCTTCACCCCCTCATGCTGCACCAGGACATGGGAAGAGAAGGGAAGACACACAGACAACTCATTGATTTATAAGGATGAAGATTGAAGATAAGAAGTGTCTGCAGCAGGGTGAGGTGTTTAGAAAGCTTGACAGATTTACTAAATGGAACAAAATGTCTGGGTCCAAATATTCCATACTCAGTAGTGCTAAAAGTATTTCACTCGTCTGGGTTCGATCCTAAATGTCTGCAGCCAACCTGGGTGACATGTTCCTCACTCATTGAGAAAGATGCCAAAACTGCAGCCTGCATGAACAGTGCATTTCCATGTGACTTATCTTGGCTAACGGGTGTTTGATTGCTAATGATGGTAGTTGGACCAACCTTAGATAGGGATCTCTTGGTTTCTTCGTGGTCCTTGAGAGCAGAGCTGATATCCACCACAGCTTCTGTGCTCTCCACGATGCCAGTGATGGAGGTCTTCAGACCCTGGTACTCTCTCATCAGTTCCACCAGGACCCCACACTGCTCCTGCCTGTCAGAAAAACAGCGTTACTGTTGTTTATTCACCAGGAGCAATTTACTGGCTGAGTGGTTAAACGGTTTGTTTAACCATTGTAAAGATGGTAAACTATAAAGACTGTTTCAAGGTGCAAGTGGGCGTGTCCACCTAGATGTATGAATGATAGATGAGCAACATTTGCTACAGTCCACTGGGTAGGCTGGTAGACTGATCTATCCAGCACACATCTAGCTGGACATGCCCAATTGTGGTGTCACTAAAATAGAGGAAAAGACAGCTTTAAATCTCCCCAGTCTCCCCGTACCTGTCTGAGATGAGTCTCTTGGTGTCCTCCCAGGTGGACTTCAAGAGGCCAATCTCCCGCAGCACCTCCCCTGCGAACTCTGCGTCGCGCTGGGCGAGTTGCTGGCCCTTGTCCCTCAGCCACTGCTCCTCGTGCTGGTGGGACTGGAGCTCGTCCTCCAACTGGTTGAAGAAACGCAGCCTGGCGGAGGGGGTGGAGGTGGTCAAAGGCTACAACATCCCACTCATACCAATGGGAAAGTGAATGTGCTGCTAACAACCACGCCTGTATCTCACAATGTGTTTTGAAACGCGTTAACGGCCGTGATCACGGTAACGATGCTGCTATTGCCTATTGTCGCCGGGGCTCTGCTCACCTCTGCTGCAGAGCCTGAAGGCTGGGCTCCTTCATGCTCTGGTGGTCGGCCTTCTCCTCAATGTCCTCCACGGTCTTCAGCAGCTGCTCCTTGCGCTGCCTGAAGGAGGTCCACAGGGCGCCCAGGGCGTCCGCCTCGCTCTGCTTGGAGCCCAGCAGGCTCCGGACGGCGTCCACCTCGGCGCTCAGCGCGTCAGCCATGTGGCGGCAGGAGGTACGCGCCCCCTGGCCGTCGCCCACGTGCAAGTGGCCCTTGCAGAGGCCGCTGTCCAAGCCGGCCGCCAGGGACTCCAGCCGGCCCACCTCGGGTACCACGGCCGACAGCTCCTGCTGCAGCTCCTCCACGCGGGCGCGGTCCCAGCTGCCCGCGCCCTCCACCGTCTGCCTCAGGCCCTGCAGGGTCGCCGCCGTTGTGCCCTGGGTCTGCAGGAAGGCCTGCAGCCGCTCCAGGCACTCCAGCTGGAGCTCGGCCGCCTGCCGGGCCTCCAGGTAGGGCAGGAGGCAGTTCTCTAGTCGGCTGTGGAGGAGCTGGCCGTCGCCGGGCTCACAGGCCCGACACAGGCACTCCGTCTGCTGCTCCAGGATCTGCTTCACAACCGCCTGCTTCTGGAGAGCGGCTCGGTTATCCTGACGGGGAGAGAGAGAGAGAGAGAGAGAGAGAGAGAGAGAGAGAGAGAGAGAGAGAGAGAGAGAGAGCGAGAGAGAGCGAGAGAGACTGCCTTTCAGTATACCGTTCCATGGTCACAATGTCCTGCAGTGTTTGGTTTGTTGCACCACCCGAGGCAGGAGGCTATTCCTTTCTGCACCTGAAAGGTCATCCTGCCATGGAATAATGTCTGTCTTTTGAGGTCCTCAAAGCAATGACCTGAGCACTGAATTCTGTTCTTCAGTGCCACTGCTGTCCTCCTCACCTTCACTTGCGTCACGGCCGGTTGCAGGTGGGTGGTGTCTATCTGAGAGGCGGAGTGGAGGGTGGAGAGCATGCTCTCGCCCCACTGGGAGAACTTGACCAGAGCCTGGTCAAACTGCTCCACCTGCGACAGGTGGCTCTGCAGCTCCTGGGTCCTGGTGATGGAGAAGAATGTCAGAAAGATGTGGGAATAAGTGTTGGCCTTTTAACAAATACTGAGTTATTTACCCATGACAATAACTAGTATTCATCTTTTGAACAACAAACTGAACTTAGAACCTGGCTAATATGTGCTAATGCTAGAGCTTGAAGTAGCAAAAGTAAAGCTGAACAGAAATATATGGCATGGCATGAAATTTGACTTTATGAGGTTTTCTAACAATAATATCAATACCCCTAGCCCGACCGTGCGAGCACCACATGTGTGTGTGTGAATACACACACTGTAATTCAAGTGTTGTACACTTCTTCTTCTTCTTCTACTTATTATTTGGATAACAATTGCTAACCTGCTTTTGGTATTAAGGCGCATAACACGCAACACAATAACGCAAGCTTGCGTAAAGCTCCTATTGGGTGAAAAGACTAGACTGCGTCGGGTTCTCTGACGTCTCTGGTAGCCTACTTCCACAACGAGACTCGTAGTGGGGGTTATCTCGGCCATGGTTGAGAAGGAATTGGGGGAAAGGAACTTTGGCCTTGACTCCCTGAAGTCCAGATTGAACCGCGACATGGAGGAGAAAGGGATGTTGCCCGCGATTGTTGCCCAGGATTGTCTTCCGCCGGTGCCCCGGCAGCGGGCTTCTCAACCATGGCCGAGATAACCTCCACTAAGAGTCTCATTGTGGAAGTACCGGGAATCCACAAACAGCAACAATCCCCAGAGACGTCGGAAAATCCGACGCAGTCGTTTGAGATTAGGGTTGCAAAGGGGCGGATAATTTCCGGTAAATTTCTGGTACATTTCCGGTAAAATGGTTAAGCTGGGACATTTTAGAAATATTCCATATTTGAAACTTTCCATGGTAATTTATGGGAATTATGGGAATTTATGGGAATTTATGGAAATTTAAGGGAACTAACTCGGAATATAGGGTAATGTAATCGAATTGTATCATATAAGAAAACATCCATGCAAAATGATACAATTAGTCAAAAGTGTGGTCAAGTCTTCTAGAAATCATCTATACATGTGATGGAGGAATGCCCAGTGCCTGTAGGGGGTGTAGTCTCAATAGCCATGCAGTAAGCAGTGTGCTATGTGCATGTGATTGAGGAATGGAATGGATATTCAAGTGTACTTGAATGGCATCTGTTGGTTTTAGTCAAGATTATGTTAAAATATACTTTCCGCAACTTTATTTAAGTTCCCTATGAAGAGCCAACCTTCAATTTTGAAAATTCCCAGTTTATTCCCATATATGTTAGTTCATGTGAGAAATCAGCTGGGAATGACCCAGTGCCCTGCCGCATAGCTCACCCAGGAGGTCAGTACCTCTGACCCAGCAGGGATCCCCCTGGGGGTCAGTAACTCTGACCCTGGGGGTCAGTACCTCTGACCCAGCAGGGATCCCCCTGGGGGTCAGTACCTCTGACCCAGCAGGGATCCCCCTGGGGGTCAGTAACTCTGACCCTGGGGGTCAGTACCTCTGACCCAGCAGGGATCCCCCTGGGGGTCAGTACCTCTGACCCAGGAGGGATCAACCAGGAGGTCAGTACCTCTGACCCTGGAGGTCAGTACCTCTGCCCCAGCGCCCTGAGGCAGATCTTCCCCAGCGCCCTGAGGCAGATCTTCCCCAGGCGGTCCATACCTCTGGGGGACGGCATTGTTTTGGGCGCTCCACCTCGTGTGCAGGGTCCCCAGGTCTTCAGTGAGCAGCAGGGACCTCTGCTGGGGGGCGCTGGACCCCAGGGCGGAGGCCAGGGCCACCAGGCCCGCGTGACACGCCTCCAGGGAGCACAGCTCAGAGTGCAGACCCTGCCGGGGATGGAGGGGAGAGGGGAACACATCTGATCCCTCATCTTATCACATGTTACCAGGAGGTGTGTTTGGGTGATAGTATAGTAGTATTGTTATAGTATAGTGGTAGTATTATCAGTTTAGCATAGCACTAATATTATCAGTTTAGTATACTAGATATACGTAGTATCAGTATAGTATAGTATAGTACTAGTAGTGTCAGTGTCGTTTAGTAATCGTTTTATCAGTATAGTGCTAGTACTAGCAGTATACTATCGTATTATTAGGATACTATAGTACTTGTAGTATAGTACAAATACTAGAAGTATGGGGTTTGTGGGTTTGTGGTGTACCATGCGCTGATCAGTTTGGTTTAGTTTAATTTAGTATTGGGTTTGTGGTGTACCTGTAAGTCCTGCAGCTCGCTGATCAGTTTGGTTTTGTCGGTGGAGAATCGGCGGCTCTCTGGGTTAGAGAGAGACTCGCTTCTCTCTAAGCAGGACACAAAGCTGGACCGGTCCTTCTCATACCTGCAACAACAAAGGAGATACCATTATTTATTACACGAGTACTAAGTAGTATAAAACAAAATGTGATATCTGCAATTAACCCATCACTAGCAGCAGGCCTGTTGCCTAGTGCCTTGGTCAAGGGTAGCGGCAGGAGTATTAACCTCACATGGTTGTCTGGTGGAAACTGGAGCACCCGGAGGAAACCCACGTGAACTCCACCGTCCCCCCAACCCTGAGGTTCGAACCTAGGACCTTCTTGCTGTGAGGCAGCAGTACTAACCACTGTAGCTTCACCTGACTAACTCTTAACCCCAGCCCATATCCATGTGCCACTACGTGTCTCACTTCTGCCAGAGCGACAGCAGCCCCTCCAGCTGGCTCTGTTTGTCCTTGGCCTGCTGTACGCTGACATCGTAGCTGGCCTGCAGCGTGGCCGCCGCTCTCTCCGCCTTCTCCTTGTCGCTGAGTCTCCGGGCGCTGGCCGACAGGGACAGCAAGGCCGCCTTCAGCTTCTCAAGGTCCTGGCACACGTCCTGGGGGGGCAACGGGAGGGGGAGGACGAGTTACCACGCAGGTTAAGAGAACCCTAACCCTAGCACCTCACTCTCAGCCTGAACCCCTCGCTCTGAACACTAACCCCACACTCTCAACCATCATCCCTAACTCTAAACCCCAGGCAGTCTGATGCTGATGAGGAACTGTAATCCGCTTCAATTCAGAAGAAGACCGCTTAGCCCTTCCTGTGTTTATACTTCAGTAAAAGGATGTGAGGACGTACCGTGTGGCTTTGAAGAGCTTTGTAGGTCTCTGATGACGAGGAGCATGATGTGATTGGCTGCTCCAGTGTAGTGTGCAGACCAATGAGTGATGCCTGTGCCTGAAAACATGACCAAATGACAATACTCAGTGTATTATCAATGTAAGACCGATATTATTGCCAAAAACAGAAATAAACTGACCTACTGAAAATCCTACAACTTAATATGTCTGTGTCATCGTTGTAGCTTCTAGCCTACATTAAAGTAATCAAGCAAACAAATACAAACACCAGTTACACTTTGAGGAATCAATAAAAATGGTTCCCTCGCTCCTCAGAACTTTGGAGGAGATACTTGTACTACAGTGTGTTCAAAAACCAGCCGTCTCCCGTGTCCTCCTCCTCCCCCCTGTATGGTACCTCCTCCAGGCTGGCGTTGAACCTCTGCTGGTGGGAGAAGCTCTCCTCCAACCGGGCCTGGAGCTGCTGCACGCTCTCCCTCAGCTCCTCCCAGTACCTCCCCGTCTGGGTGAGCCGCGCCCTGACGCGGGCCGACTCCCCCGAAGAAAGGAACTGGCCCAGCGCCTGGGAGTCGGCCTCCAGCCGGGAGTGGACCTCCTCCCGCTCCCGGAGCTCCGAGCTCACAGCCTGGACACGCGGCGATGGAGAGAGGGGAGAAGAGGAGACAGGGTGAGCGGCGGTGGCTCTGATCACCGCCCATGACGTCACACGGTGGATTCGGTTGTCAGTCAGAATCCCGTACCTCAGAACGGGAATGTTCCAGTGTTGTTCATGCAAAGGTATATGTAATACAAATGAGTAATCATTGAGCAGACGTTTTGATCCAAACAAAGCGTCCTAGAGTACATTTCCGTTAGATAAGGAAGATGTGGGTCAAGAGCTTGCGACCCAGCGCTGAGGTAAATCCCGGTACCTTCACGGTGCTGATCTGCTGTTCCAGAGGGGCAGAGGAGCTCTTCAGGGGGTCCAGCTGCTTCTCCTTGTCTGAGATCCAGACGGAGAAGGCCTCAAAGCCACGCCCAAACTGCTCCCATTGCACTCGCATCCCCTCCAGGGTCACCACACTGGATCAGAACGAGCGTCACAGGCAAGCTATTACACTACTAGGACTACACATACTTTGGTATACACACCCTGACAACAGCAGCCGCTGAAGATTACTAAGTGTGTTATTAGGAAGCAATTGCATTGCCTAGTACTCGATGGGAGTCATTACAGAGAAGATACCTTCCCAGACCTCTTAGACCAGACACAACAGGCATCAGGTGAATGTCTAAACACAACATGAGTGCTGCTCAATCTTTAATCTTTACAACTAAGTGTGGAGAGAGGATTGGCCTGGCTCTTTCTTCAGGGATGATTCAGGGCTAAGTTAAAGGGCTCTTAGTTCATGATACAAAGGCCCTTTATATTATTTACACCTTACATTGCAGATTGGGTTTTGTATGGTCATCTGATGTGACGTTATCTGAGACTTTTGTAACTGTGATAAAGGGCTTAACTAATTAAATGTACTTGACATGACTGATGGAAAACAGTAAGTTCTGCTCTGTTTAGTGTTGACGGTGAGGGGCGTCCCAAGAGGACATCGTGGTGGGAAGGCGTTGTGTCTCCTACTCTTTCTTGAGGCCGGCCTCCACCTGGTCCACCTGCTGGCTAAGGGCGCGCGCCTGGCCCAGGAGCAGGGCCTTGTTCCTGGGGCCCAGCTGGATCTCAGTGGCCCTCTTCAGCAGAGTGTTCATGTGGGAGACCTCCGCCTCACACTGCTTCAGTAACACCTAAAGAAACGCACGTCCAAGCTGTGAGTGAGCACATCCTCTGCTGGTGAAACAAAGGGGCAATCCAAAACCACATGTGTCTATAAAACACACGTTTGAAGTGGCTTGTAATGTTACGCTTATTCTGATATATGATGCTTCATATGCTTAAACTGACTATATAATCACCAACAATTTGTAATCAATATTTTTTTTAACTGCACTTTGTGATATTTAGGTCTATATAAAGTTGTGAGTGTCATGAAGAGCGCTATGCACATGAAGTGTACGAGCCCGCTCACCCTGGCCTGGCTCAGCTCCGCCCCCAGGCTCTCGGGACTGCTGAAGTTCAGGTCTCTGTCGGACGCAGCCCGCGCCTTGTTCACGAACTCCCGCACCGCTTCCTGCTGACTGTCAAACTCCTGCCAGGCCGCCAGGGTGACCTGTGGACGACACAGCAGCAGGAGTATAACGACGTGGTCACCTCGTCCCGAGTACAAAGCACCACGGGTCGGGTTTCACTACTGACATATTGGGCATATTGAGTTCCGCAACACGCCCCCATGTACTTGGTATTGGACGGCGTTTGCATGTGGCGCAGAGGATGACACCACAGGAGTCGTTGTGTGGGGTGCATTCTGTCATGTGGTCGGATAATCCACGTCAATCGACCACCACAGGCGGACTCATGTTGAATTAAGATTCTCATGACCAACGGATGGAGAAGGCGCTTAGATTTGGCGACGCGTAATGCAACAACATCTCTGCGCCGCGGCCACACTGTAACAATAACCCTCTCTCTCTCCCTCACCTCCAGGCTCTGCTCCTGGGAGTCCATGCTCTGCTCCATCTTGCTGAGCGTGTTCTCAAGGCTCTGCAGGTCCTGCTGCAGGGAGTCCCCCACGCCCTCCTCCGCTTGGAGTTGCTGCCCCCTGGTGGTCAGCTGCTGCACGTCCTTCCGCCGCTGCTTCAGACGCTTCAGCAGTTGCTGTGGACGGCCAGACGCAAGGGGTTACCACGGCGTCAACGCCTGGGGGAATCGGCTGACGTCCCTCCAGCCTGCTGGCCCTTCATCCCTAAATCGTTTACACCCCACGCCCGACCCCCTCACATTAACCCCTTCATCCACCAACCTGCCCCCAACCCCCAGATGATTCCCCTCGTATCCCCCCCTCCCTCCACCGCCTCATCCCTTGGTCTTTGACACTTCGCCCCGATCCCGGTTCATTAACCAACCTTTAATTTCTGTACTCTGTATTATGTCTGATCAAAGTTATGTTTTCTGTGAAAATTTATAGAATATTGTATCTGACTTTGCTGCCTTATCTCGGTTTAATTTACTTGCCCTAGAATTGAGTAAAAGTATTTTCAAAATACATTTTTAAAAACGTATTAAAAGAAAGAGAAAGAAAGAAACTGAAAAATGAAGAAACAAAGAAACAAAGGGAGAAAGAACTCCTCCTCTCCTCCTACCTGTCTTCCGAGGAGCAGCTGCTGGGCGTCCCGGACCGTCTGGGAGTCCAGTATCCTGACGGCCTCCGCCTGCGCCTCCTTCTGCCCCTCCACCACCTCTGCTAGGGTGGTCCTCACCTCCTCCCGGAACTGGACGCAGTCCCCCACAGCCAGCACCATCTTCTCAGCCTGGGAGCAAGGCAGCACGGAGACGTGGGTCCACAATGACCATTTAGAATCATGCGTTCTTATCGGCCGCAGTTGAATCTAGTTCATATGTAACAATGTTTGACCTGCAGAATGGTCGAAAGGTATCCACCATAGGTGTACATTTTGGACCCTCTTAGTATGTTCCTATAATCCTATAACTATAAATTCAGATACTGTTATTTGTTATATTGTGTTGTTATGCCTTTTCCTATCTTTTCGTATTTGTTTTATTTTGTTTTACCAAATGTCCGCACTGGGATGAATAAAGTCAGCCATTTAATCTGTTCTCATCCCACTGTAACCCTTCAACAAGAGACATTTACCGGGCGACATACCCCAGCCAGTCAATTAAGACAATCACTCTAAACATGAGCCCCAGATAATCAATGTGGCAAAGCGTGTTTTGGGAGTTCAGATTTCACTTAGACCCTGCAATGCCACCCCCTCCAACGCCTCCTACTTTTTGTATTTTATTCGTCCTGGCACTAAAAGTATGCAATTATTGTTAGAATACTACCCCATACTGAAATGGGTTAACCTAGTGATTGTTTGTGATTGTTTATCCTCACTGTTTAATAAGTGAGGTGAAAACGATATACCATTAATTCAGCTCTTTTCCTTTTCTGAACTAATCATCATTAATTAACCGTCATTAATAAGGGTCTGAGAGACAAAAGGCAATTTATTGGACACAATCTCATGGCTAACTTCAGTCCACTGTGTCTTGCACATCCTGGCCTCAATGACTGCACTTTAAGTCACCACAGGTGTTTATTATGGGATGTACTCCTTTAAACTGGTCTTCTTAAACTGAAACCTTACCACTCTTAGTAGCAGCATTTAACAGTAAAATTAAAACAAGTCAATGCCAAACGACGTGGAAACACGTCCTCCCTACCTCCGACAGAGAGGCGATGAGGCCCTTGAAGTCAACCGAGAGCTTGCCGAGGGCCCCTCCGTGGCGCTGGCCGTCGCTGTCGCTGCACACCTCTATGAGGGCCGCCATGCGTGTCCGCAGCCAGCCCAAGTTGCCCTCCTGCAGCTCTGCGTCCTGCCGCAACTCCTGGAGGTCAACACAGCACACACACAGAGGATCTGAACAACTTGTCAAAAGCATTACAGACAGAGGCAGGCTGGGGTTCAGAGTGGCCTCCCCTCCTCACTCCTAATCCTCCCTGGATGGAGGGGATCCCTGTTCTGGGTTACTGCCCTTTGGATTAGGGGAGGTCATATCACTAGGATTTTACACCTGTTTTCTATGGTCTTATTTTAGTAACAGTGAGAAAAAAAGCATAGATTACTATGTTGAAGAATATATTAGTCATAAACAAAACAATGATGACCTCGAATGCCCGAACCTTTCAAGTATTTGACTTTGACTATTAAGGCATGAATTACATCAACAGTACATTAATGATTTATGCGGAGGGAAGTTAATGAGAGCAGATGTTGTACATTTTTTATTGGAAACCTACATAAACAACATACATACACACTAACTATTCCCTATATAATATTTCAAGGGGTTACATCTCAATGTTGTGTTCAGGGCCAGGGTCATGTCCCTAGTGGTAGGATGAGTCAGGGCGAGGAGAGAGAGCCGCAGACAGTGAGTGTTGGACGTACCGTGATGGTGGCCTTCACCTGGCCGTATTTACTGGGGTCGTTGGCTCTGCTCCTCAGCAGTCTGAGCTGACTCTCTTTAGAGATGAGCCAGCACGAGAGCTCTGCATACCTAGACCACAGAGAAACAGGGACACACAATAAACACACTGCGACCACACTGACTCGGGTCCAAGAATGACAAAAATACACTCTTGACAATGTTATCTTATCTCATCATATGAACTGTTTAAATGAGTAAAATGGGAAAATCATAGAAATCATAGTCCACAGTTACATGGACGGGAAAATATATTACATAAGAAACATAAACTTAAAGTATATTATCCACATATTTATATAAAAATATACTATTACTTATATATGTTTTACAGTGTGCCATTAGCCATGATTGGTACTGGATGCAGAATTCACCCCGACATGAATTATCATAATACCACTTTTAGTTTCACCACTAATCCTGGAATAGCCCTCATGAGCTGAACCCTCTAAACACAGACTGAGCACAGCTGCAGTCCCCTCCCTCCAGAACCGCACGCTGGTACATCAGCAGCTAGCCAGTGAGCTTAGCTTTTACATAGAGTTAGCATAGCATTAGCTTAGCATTACCTGGCGGCGTACTCCTTCCACTTGTCCTGGTGCTGCATGAGCTTCTGGTGTGTGTTGTCCGCCTCCTCCTGGGCGTCGGCCAGGGCCTGGCGGGCCGCCTCCAGGCTGTGGTGGGCCGGGTCCGAGTCCGGCAGCTTCTCACACAGCTCCTCCATCGCCTGGAGCCGCTTCTCACACACACTCTGGGGGCCCTTCTCCCTGAAGAAGGCCTGCGTTCACACACACACACAGACACACACACGCACAGGCACACACACACACACACACCACACACACACCTCTCTGTTTATCAACCTGGTCTTGGTCCCAGCGCTATAGATTCATAATGCTGTTGTGGTCACAGAGGTCCAAGGAAGCTTGAAAAGGCATTGAGAACTTCATTTATTTTTGCTCTGAACTGGGAGCAATGTCCTCTTCCCACAAACTACAGCGTCTTTCAATTAAAAAACAGTTATCATTGTAAGTTGTTGGCGGGGGCAGACAGGTAACCTCTTATCAGTTAATGAATTGCCATGGCGACACTCACCCGGTGCTCCTTCACCAGCCGCTCGCTGCCCACGCTGGCTAGCTGGCGGTTCTCACGGGTCACCTCCGCCTGGCACTCCTGCAGCGACGCCATCAGCTTGCTGCGCTCCACCTCCACCTTCAGGTGGAGCAAGTGGAACGGGGCCTCGGTCTGGACGTCCTGGACAGGTTAGGGAGGGGGACGGGAGCGTTTCAATCACAGAGGTGGAGGTGGTGGAGGTGGAGGTGGTGGAGGTGGAGGTGGAGGGGTGGAGGTGGTGGCGGGTGGAGGCGGAGGTGGTGGAGGTGGTGGTGATGGAGGTGGTGGTGGTGGAGGTGGAGGTGGAGGTAGTGGTGGAGGTGGAGGTGATGGTAGTGGTGAAGGAGGTTGTGGTGGTGGTGGTGGTGGTAGTGGTGGTGGTGGTAGTGGTGAAGATGGAGGTGGTGGAGGTTGTAGTGGTGTGCTTTATGTTGTGGTGGGTGAGCCTAACTATGTTTGTACCTCTCTTGCAAAGAAAACCATCCAAACTAACTCAATGACTTGTATGAGGGTTTAGCCCAAAGCATCTCACAACACCGTGAGTGTTTACCATAGTCATCTATTTATTCATTTTGAATGATGATGATTGTATGTATTCAAAGTGTTCCCACCTTCCAGTGTTTGTGCAGCTTCCTGACGGTCTCCTGCAGGGACTGCTGCTCCGGTTCAGGCAGGATGTCGGTGAGCTCGTCACAGGCCTTCAGGAAGCTGTTGAGCACACGCTGGTCCAGCTGGCCGAAAAACTCCTGAAGGACCCAGCATGATGACAAACATTTACGTTAACATTTAGGGGATTTTGCTGAAGCTTTTATCCAAAGCGACTTACAACCATTCATTCACTCATCCACGCACCGACGGCGAAGTCAACCACCCAGGGCGACAGCCGGCTCATCAGGAGCAGTCAGGGTTAGGCGTCTTGCTCAGGGACACCTCAGCACTCGGACCCGGGGATCGAACTAGGAACCTTCGGGTTACTTTGATCTACTGCTGCCCCCAAACAGGTCAAAGGTCAGTCCTCTGCCATACATGGTTTGGACCCTCTGTTGCCTCTGGCTAAGAAATCAATCATAGTTCGACATGAACCAGCCAACAGGTAGATATGGTCTCGGTCTCTATGGTTACCGGCGTACACCACAGGGCTGACGTGCAAAAAATAACATGTCGGGCGGCAGCGCAACCTCTGGGATCTGCCCGAGACGTCGGTAAGGTCTGCGCAGAACCAGCCTCAGAACCACGCCTCAGAACCACGGCGCAGAACCAGCCTCAGAACCATGTCGTCATCTCAGAACCACATCGCAGAACCACGGCGCAGAACAGGCCTCAGAACCACGTCACAGAACCACGGCGCAGAACCAGCCTCAGAACCACGTCGTCGTCTCAGAACCACGTCGCAGAACCACGGCGCAGAACCAGCCTCAGAACCACGTCGTCGTCTCAGAACTACGTCACAGAACCACGGCGCAGAACCACGGCGCAGAACCACGTCGTCGTCTCAGAACCACGTCGCAGAAGCACAAACGTAAGCAGCGTCCTAGAAGCCAACGGCATTCCTAATGTGTTGAGAGGTCCCTGAGTGGTTTACACCTCAAACAGTCAACCATTGTGTGAATGAACGTATGACGAATGTGTGAATCTCATTATAGCGCACTTTGAGCGACCACAAAGCATTATAGAAACGCCAATGGGAAACCATTCCATTGACCACACAGTCCATTTGTTTGGTGTCATTGAAGAGTGTATATCTCAAGCAGGATGCTACTTGAAGGAGTAAGGATTGCTGTAAGCTTTCTGACGCTATGGAGACACACTATAGTTTTAGAAGCACTGTGCAATCGGTCAGGCGAGACGTGTTTGTTTGTTGAAGAGAGGGTGGTGCTGGATGGACTTACATTATGAAAGCTTGTTATAGGGTCAAATGAACCACTCAAGGCAGTTAATAATGAATGGCTCTCATTTAGCCCTTAACGCACAACAGAATGGAATGGAACAAAATGGAGAGTGACAGACAACACCTTGTAGTGGTGAGTAGTTATGGGTTGATTGTGTTGCATAAGGGCACTTAGTCTGTTTTGTTTTCCAAGAGGGGGGCATCAACCTTGTCTTGGGAATCATCTCTCATGTCATAAAAAATTAATAGAAATTTGGATACACTCCGAACAAAGTCAAAACCAACAGAAACCTGATGGTCATACCTTCCTCTACTGGAGGAAGACAGCATTCACACAAACACACACACACACACATCCCAAACCCCTAATATAACACACACACACACACACACACACACACACACACACACACACACACACACACACACACAGAAGTGCCTCTCGACACAGGGTCCTTGTGGTCTCCGGGGTGGAGGCCCTCACCGTGTGTCTCCTGAGCAGCTCCTCGGGGGGGCCCCTCTCGGTCAGGCAGCTCTGGGCCGTCTTCAGCACCTTCTCCAGCTCCACGCGGGACTCCTCGAAGCGCTTCATCAGGCTGCTGTTGGCCTCCACGTGCTTCCTCCACTCCGCAGACTCCTTGATCATCGCCTGCAGACAGCAGCACCCAGGTTAGCACTCAGGTCAGCACCCAGGTCAGTACCAAGGTTAGCACCCGGGTTAGCACTCAGGTCAGCACCTAGGTCAGTACCAAGGTTAGCACCCAGGTCATCACCCAGGTTAGCTTCTGGACCACCGAGTCCCAAACGTTCTCGACCCTCCGATGATGGTCTTGAACCCCAGTGAGATCATTGATCATTTCTCTATGTATATTATTCTTTAGTCTTCAAATAAACCAATGAGCAGAAGGGAGGGGTCAAGCCCTCTGTTGGTCATATGTAGCATATTTCTGATGGATTCTTCTAGAGGCTAGATGCTGAGACTCACTCCCACTCAGCCCAGCGCCCCTCTAGAGACCTCTAGTGGTCCAGTTCTGCACACACACCCGGGGCTGTGTGGGGGGCTGTACCTGTGAGGACGACTGCAGATCAGCCACGCGTTTCTGCAGCAGCGTGGTCTGCATGTGCTGCAGGGTGCGGCTGCCGTCCAGCGTCTTCTGGAGGCTCTGGTGGCTCCTTTCGATCACTGACAGACACTTCTTACAGCTGTGGGTGTAGGTCACCAGCTCCTGCACACAGCAAGGGGGCAGGCAGGGGGGAGAGGGGAGAGGGGAGAGGGGAGAGATGAACATCAGGGGAAGAGAAACAACCCTGTTTATGATAGTATAACATTGACGTACACTACTGTCAAAAGGTGGTCACTTAGAAATGTCCTGACAGCTTCATTTTTTCAATGAAGATAACATTAATAACAATGAATCAGAAATACAGACTAGACATTGTTAATGTGGTAAATGACTATTCTAGCTGGAAACGGCTGATTATTAATGGAATATCTACATAGGTGTACAGAGGCCCATTTCAAGCAACCATCACTCGTGTGTTCACATTGGGACCCCAAACTTTTGAACCGTTTACATTTACTTTGGATATGTGACCGATAACAACAGATCCACCACATGAAATGTGTTATCATCTAATTAAAGAAACTAAACTTTATGTACCAAAAAGCATATCAAACAATTCCAGAGGATAGAAAGTAAAACCAAGACCAGTGACGTGCAGTCAGCGGAGGCAGATGAGGTAGAGCCTCACCTGTCATCATGAAAAGAAAAAACTAATTATGATAAAAAATAAAAAATTAAAAAAATATTATATATTGGTATTTGTCTACTGATCTGTGGTCTAAATGTAATTAATGTACGATTCCAATAATTTCAATCATTTTTATTATCAAAATTGCTGAATTTGCCTTTTTCCTGAGGAGAAATACGCGAGCTGAGGCCGGCTGAGGCAGCGAGCAGTGCTGCCTCACCGAGAATTGCGCAATCCCTCACAAACTGGGTAGAGCGCATGCGCTCAACCCAGTTTGCTTTTTCACCGTTGTCACCAATGTAATGTTTGACACTTTTATTGTATGATCGCACTTTACATAAACTAGTTAATGTATTTGATGTATGTGTATAACATATTTAGTCTTGCAGCAAGACTAAATATGCTGATCTGACATAAAACCGTGCTGAAAAAGTATGAAATGAGGCAGCCAGTACCTCTGCCTCACTGAAGGGGGCGTATGCATGAGCTCATAGTGTTTACATGATGCTTCCGTTTACTTCTTTTAAGCAGTCAAGTGCACTACATCAGTTTGTTTATTTAAAAAAAAAACATTTCTGACTGCAAACATGGAAGATAATGATTCAAAGCCGGTACTATATAACAATTGGGTTCATATATTTGTAAATCTGAATCTGACTAACCCTAACCTGTACATTCATGAGAAAAAAACCTTGCTCTGTAAACTCATATTCATCCCAAACCTGGCATTTGAGTTTGAAGTCCCCGGGTCCCTCTGAGTCCCTGGAGCCGGTGATCCGGCTGGCCTTCTCCAGGGCCTGGTAGAAGCCTGTGATGTTCTTCTCCATCTCCTCCAGCGGGGGCAGCAGAGACTGGGACTCTCGCAGCAACGGCAGGCATCGCTCTCTGATCTGATTGGAAGAGAGTGATACAATGAGATGAAGAGAGAAAATGTTCTATGGCACTCTATGATCAGCCGATCACGCTTCAACAAACAAATACATTTATAGACAACATGCATTTATACAAAAGACACAGATAGAGGGAAACACACACACTGACATCTACACAGCCATATTCTTACTGAAAAACCTACCCCCCTCAAACACACACAAAGCCACCTACATACACCTATATCTAAATAAAACTGCTAGGTTTCCAGGAGTTGGCAGTCACCACAATAAGAGTGTCATAACACTTAGGCAAGCAGGGCCCCACCTTGCCAGCTAGATTAACAGGAAGATGCTGCTACCACAATAAGGGCGTCATAACACTGAGGAGAGCCGGTCACACCTTGCCGAGCTGCTCCTTGACGGTGGCCATGAGGGCCAGCATCTGGGAGACCTCCTCCTCCGGGCTGTCCTTGTTCAGGAGTTGAGCGCTGCGCCACGCCGCTTTGCACGCTGCCTCCATGGCCGGCAGCTTGTGCTTGGTCTCCTGGAGGAAACAAGAGATGGTTTGGATGGAGTTCAGTCTTTTCACCTTTCAAACATTTAGATTCAAAGTGATGTACAGTTCATTCAAACACAGATCATTAAGGAGCAGGCAGGGGGATTAGGATGCTCAAGGATGCCTACAGGTAAGGCTGCGGACATTCAGGGATCGAACCTGGAACCTTCCAGCAGGAAGTCACACAACCCTGACCACCAGATAATACTGCTCCTTTGTTACATGTGGTCGTAGATGTCAATGAGATCATAGAATTTATAACACAGTCAGGGTTCCTCAAATCTTGCAGGCCTCAAACATAAAAACGGAAACAACACACACACACACAGGTTCTGAAATGATTGGTTGATGTGCAACCCGATTGAGGCCCAACAGTACCTCAACGTCCTGGACGAAGGTTCTGACGTTGAGGAAGGAGACCTGGACCGGAGCGGTCATCTTCTGGTTGGTGACGTCCAGGAACAGCTTCAGGGTGTTGATTCCCTCCTGGTAGTCCGTCCTCAGCTTGTCCACCTCATCTGCTCTGGCGTACTGCAGCACACACACACACACACACACACACACACACACACACACACACAC
Source organism: Pollachius pollachius (assembly GCF_949987615.1). Lineage (NCBI taxonomy): Eukaryota > Metazoa > Chordata > Actinopteri > Gadiformes > Gadidae > Pollachius > Pollachius pollachius. The sequence continues at coordinate 19,829,812 of NC_136948.1, read as the reverse complement.
ACACACACACACACGCACACACACACACACAGATACGCATTCAATCGCAAACACACGCAGCCCCACACACAAACAGGTAAATAGGATACAATCTTGTTGGGCTGTTTTGTTTACAGAAATGTTACCGGTGAATTTAAAAAAAAGGTATGTTACTAGTTAGTAGCACTATTTAGCCCACGCTTTAATCCAAAGACACTTACAGCAAATCTATTATTATTAGCATTCCTGTTATTATTTTTACTTATGAATAAATTTGGTAGCTGTGTATCATCTACATTGAGGAGCCAGTAGAGGTTAGGAGGACAGGTAGACTGTGGCCCTTGGGGGGTATTGTTAAAGTGAATTGAGTGTAAAGGTCCTTTACATGCTTGACTTTGACGAAGAGCTCCCTCCACCTCCCGTTGAGCAGCAGCAGCTGCTGCTTCAGGTCTCGAGACACCGTCTCGTCACAGGTCTCGATCAGGAAGTTCCCCGCGTCGTTCATGTCCATGTGCTGCTGGATCCAGTGGGACAGGTTCCGGAAGAAATCCTGACAGAAGGATAGAAAGTTGTTGACGATGTCAATGAATGATATCAAATATCTGCTACGTGTCCCTATAAGCGTGTACTTTAATCCATAGCTCCTTACATTGAATTTAAACGCAGTTGGTTCATTCAACTAATATATACAGTACATATATCCGTTGATTCAGGATTTTACAGTACAATAAAACTCTCTTGAGTCCTCTCAACATGGTCTGAGTATCGCCATAACAACAACAAACAAACCCATGCTGCATTGTGTAATGGCTGCACTCACGCGCTTGGCATCCTCCGACTGGTTGAGGGTCTGCTCTGCGTCCTCCAGCCAGGCCTGCAGCGCGGCCACCGTGCTGCTGTACTTGTCCCAGTTGGAGATGACCTCCTCCAGCATGCTGCGCACGCTGCGCACCTCCACTGCCAGGTTCCTCCACTGGGCCGTAGCCTCGCCCAGGAACCGGCCCACGCCCTCCGCCTCCTCGGCTGGGGAGGGGAGGGGAGGGGGAGAGAGAGAGAGAGAGAGAGAGAGAGAGAGAGAGAGAGAGAGAGAGAGAGAGAGAGAGAGAGAGAGAGAGACCAGACAGAGAGATATAGAGAGAGAGAAAGGGGGGAGGAGAGAGAGAGAGAGAGAGAGAGAGAGAGAGAGAGAGACCAGAAAGAGAGAGAAAGAGAGAGAGAGAGAGAGAGAGAGAGAGAGAGAGAGAGAGAGAGAGAAAGAAAGAGAGAGAGAGAGAGAGAGAGAGAGAGAGAGAGAGAGAGAGAGAGAGAGAGGGAGATAAAGAAAGAGAGAGAGAGAGAGAGAAAGAGAGAGAGATAGAGTGAGGTCATTAATGGATTGAAGTATTTCTAATAGTACTATCAGTAAAGTACAGGAGAATAAAGTAGAGTAGAACTACTAGTCTGCTCTACTCTATGCTAATCGACTCTACTATATTCTACTGTACTGTACTCAGTGACATGGCAGAATACATCATCACAGTCGCGGGGGATGATCATGTGTGGCCTTCGCCTGTGTCATGCTATAAATAGTGTAGCGTCCAAGCATAGCTAATGCTAATGTATCATGCATGATAGCCTTTTACTAGCATAAAGGAGCTTCATCGGATTAGTTAAGAGGAAGGGATAAAAGTACAGCCAGGTAGGTGTTCATTGAATCAATTAATAACCCAGGAGACAAGCAAAGGATTGATTAAGGGATTGAACCGATCACTTAGGGACCACTTAAGGGCAAGCCAATCAGGAAAGAGCATTCCATTCATGAAAGGGTCTAGCACATTATTTTGAGCTTACCTCTGTTACAGGTCTTAGAGCCTATGACGATAATTACATCATTCATTAGAATTCTGGTAGAAACCCACACAAATTACCAGAAAAGTGAAACACAACACTGAGAAAGATCTTACCTAGAGTATCAGAGTTCAGATAGACCTCTGCTGCTTGTTTGAGGGCTTTGTATATGATGTCGTACTGGTCGAAGAACTTGTAGCCTTCGATGAACGACTGTGAAGCAGACACACAAAAGCAGAACGTTCGGATCGTTGGACAAAAAACGGAGCGCTACACCCAGTTCAGTCAGGTGGGGGTGCCTACTCACAACGTAGCCGTCCAGAAGGAGTTCCACAGAGTCCCGGCGGCCATATTTGATGATCCAGGACTTGAGTTTAGACTCAGCCAGGATTAGAAACGCCATCAGGCGATACTTCATTTCCCAGAATTCCATTTTGATCAAGTGAGCATGAGAAGACGTAGACACAAAATTGAACCTGGAGATGGAAAAATAAGTAGACAATTATCGTAATCGAAAATCAATATTTCAGTCAGCTGCTTTGTGAACTTCGCAACATGAATATGTAATATTGCTTAAGTCCACAAAATAATTCCATTTATTTTCGTGATATAAGTGAAATGCTAGTCAAGCATCAGCATGGAAACAGAGATGAAGTAGGAAGGGATTTTCATCAGTGCTTCCCAGAAGAGCTCCTGGTTGGTCTGCCCAGGTGTAGGTGTCTCACCGCTCGGCCATGTCCTGCAGCTGCTCCGGGGGGACGGGCACCCCGTTCACAGAGCGGTCTCTGTGGATCTGCTGGAAGGTCTGCCTGTGGGACTCCAGGTTCTTCAGGACTTCCTGGTTACCAGACGCACAAACACACACACACACACACAAAAGGTTCAGATAACAGGTTCAGGGTTAACAGTGTTAAAGTTTAAACCATTTCAAATTCGAAGGGTATCCCCCCAAGGTAAGGCGCATTGCGCATTGCCCCCCCCCCCCCCCCCCCCCCCCCCCCCTTCCTTGAAATTGCTTTGCCGATTTCACCTTAGAGAAAACAACCTGTCGCACGTGTTATCTTTCATCTTCAAAACCCTAATCCTTGCATAATAATAATAAAAATACTCCATTTGAGACAGGACAGCATGAAAACAAAGTTGAACTTGAGAAGGATTCAGATGAACACAAACGTCCACCCCCCCGCCCCCCCCCCGCTACCTTGTGCTGCTCCAGCTTCCGGTGCACCCCGTTGGCCGTCTCCTCGTGGGCCTGGTGGATGGGGATCTCCTCCCTCAGGGCGATCTCCGCCCGGTGGAGCCAGGCCCCCATCACCCCCAGGGGTCCCGGCAGAGACTTGTCCAGGTGGATGTGCCAGTCCAGCAGCTGCATGGGAAACCCAGCAGGACAGCACGCATGACGACACCATACACATCCAGTCATACAGACAATGGGCCTGTCCACAAAGACCCCGCATGCACTGTCTCTCTGTCTGTCTCTAATGCTTCCTGGCTGGGAATGAGAAGGGGTAGTGTGGATGAAATCAGGGGGCTGTCCCGGGAAACAAAGCCCTCCAATGTTCCCCCGGTTCACCTCCTAATGAAGTCTTGTGTGAATGGACTGCACTAATTGTCTAATTTAATCCAATGGGGGAAGCGGAACTATCCGAGCTCTGCTTGTCTTCTGGTGATTTGATGAGGTGGAGAATAAGGGTTTAATTTACTCATGTTTCATTTGATTTGTTAAATGACAAGGGACACAACTATGGCATTAGCCTGTCTTCATTGGGAATCTCCCCATCAAATGTACAGAATCATTCTGAATTGTGAAAAAGCTGAGTTCCAATAATTCAATCTAAAGTGTCTTCCTTAGAAAGTACCTTGAACTACAAAATGCATTTCATATAAAGTACGTTGAACAACAAAATGTCTTTCTTATAAAGTACCTTGAAATACAACAAATGTCATGTCTTCCTTATAAAGTAATAGCCTGGTCCTACCAGACTCTCGTACTTCATTTCATTTGCACAGAGAGTCTGGCCACTCTCCATTGACAAATGTTAACTCACATGAAGGCGGGTGTCTGTTGGAGTTTTAAACTATTGGATCTGCCCAGTGCCACTCTGGATCTTCCATAACCAATTGCTAACATTTGACTACCACAGAAACTAGCACACAACCTCAACGTCATTGTTCTCAGCAACTCCCTCAGTTCGCTGATTGGACCGGCAGAATTTGGCCGGAGAAAACCTACGAATATACCGCAAACCCAGACGTAGTACTGAAGGGAAATGAAAATTGAGCAGAAGTAAGTAGGCGGGCGAAGCCAGGCTAATAAAGTAACTTGAACTAAAAAATCAATAATGTATTCCATATAACGTAGCTTGAACCACAAAATGTTTAACGTCTGTCATTATACAGCCTCTTCAACTACAACATGGGTCAAAATGTTCAAATTCTACCTTATAAAAAAGCTTGAACAAAATAATGTTTCGTCCCTGTACGACAACATTATTACTATTTCCACTTCATGACGTCAGCAAACCACTGAGCTAATTCATTTGGTAAAGTATGGCTTCACCTGATTGACAGGCGGTCCCAGAGCCCCTCCCACCCCTCACCCTGATGGCCAGGCGGTCCCAGAGCCCCCCACCCCCTCACCCTGATGGCCAGGCGGTCCCAGAGCCGATCCCCCCCACCCCCCCTCACCCTGATGGCCAGGCGGTCCCAGAGCCCCCCCCCCCCCCCACCCTGATGGCCAGCCGGTCCCAGAGCGCCCCCCTCACCCTGATGGCCAGGCGGTCCCAGAGCCCCCCCCTCACCCTGATGGCCAGCCGGTCCCAGAGCCCCCCCCTCACCCTGATGGCCAGGCGGTCCCAGAGCCCCCCCCCCCTCACCCTGATGGCCAGCCGGTCCCAGGCCTGCTTGACCAGCGCCTGCTCCACAGACAGCTTGCCATCCCTCTGCATGGGCTGCAGCAGGGCCTCGCTCTGCTTCTTCTTCATCTCGTACTGCACACGGAAGCTCTTGAACACCTGAGGACCGACACACACACACACAAGCACACACACACATACATGGCCCAACACACAGGCACAAGCAAACACACACACACATGAAGAAGGAGAATCAGATGAAGAGCAGTGGGAATGGTGGAGCCCCATTATAGCGTTTTGATATTGATATTTACTTCTAACCTCGTTTGTAAGTAGCGCCCAGACCAACACAGAACAGCTATTATTTACCGCTCGTACATCAGAAGGCATCAAGCGATTTGCGGTTGCAAATGCCATTCTTCGAGAGAGTTCTGTATCAGTACTGTATAAAGCTAAATCAATGTAAATAAAAGTTAACATAGGCTAATGGAAACTGTTCTGTCTGGTATCTATGTGAGTGTATCTACCTGGTATCTACACACGTGGACAAAATTGTTGGTACCCCTCTGTTAATGAAAGAAAAACCCACAATGGTCACTGAAATAACTTGAAACTGACAAAAGTAATAATAAATAAAAATTTACTGAAAATTAACCAATGGAAATCAGACATTGCTTTTGAATTGTGGTTCAACAGAATCATTTTAAAAACAAACTAATGAAACAGGCCTGGACAAAAATGATGGTACCCTTAACTTAATATTTTGTTGCACAACCTTTTGAGGCAATCACTGCAATCAAACGATTTTTGTAACTGTCAATGAGACTTTTGCACCTGTCAACAGGTATTTTGGCCCACTCTTCATTAGTAAACTGCTCCAGTTGTCTCAGGTTTGAAGGGTGCCTTCTCCAGATGGCATGTTTCAGCTCCTTCCACAGATGTTCAATAGGATTTAGATCAGGGCTCATAGAAGGCCACTTCAGAATAGTCCAATGTCTTGCTCTTAGCCATTCTTGGGTGTTTTTAGCTGTGTGTTTTGGGTCATTATCTTGTTGGAGGACCCATGACCTGCGACTGAGACCAAGCTTTCTGACACTAGGCAGCACATTTCTCTCCAGAATGCCTTGATAGTCTTGAGATTTTAGTGTACCCTGCACAGATTCAAGACACCCTGTGCCAGATGCAGCAAAGCAGCCCCAGAACATAGCTGAGCCTCCTCCATGTTTCACAGTAGGGACAGTGTTCTTTTCTTGGTATGCTTCATTTTTGCGTCTGTGAACATAGAGCTGATGTGCCTTGCCAAAAAGCTCCAGTTTTGTCTCATCTGTCCATAGGACATTCTCCCAGAAGCTTTGTGGCTTGTCAATATGCATTTTGGCAAATTCCAGTCTCGCTTTTTTATGATTTGCTTTCAACAGTGGTGTCCTCCTTGGTCGTCTCCCATGAAGTCCACTTTGGCTCAAACAACGACGGATGGTGCGATCTGACACTGATGTACCTTGACCTTAGAGTTCACCTTTAATTTCTTTGGAGATTGTTCTGGGCTCTTTGGTTACCATTCTAATTATCCGTCTCTTAATTTTTTCATCAATTTTCCTCCTGCGGCCACGTCCAGGGAGGTTGGCTACAGTCCCATGGACCTTAAACTTTTGAATAATATGTGCAACTGTTGTCACAGGAACATCAAGCTGCTTGGAGATGGTCTTATAGCATTTACCTTTTACATGCTTGTCTATAATTTTCTTTCTAATCTCCTGAGACAACTCTCTCCTTCGCTTCCTGTGGTCCATGTTCAGTGTGGTACACACCATGTCACCAAACAGCACAGTGACTACTTTTCACCCTTTAAATAGGCAGACTGACTGATTACAAGTTTGAAGACACCTGTCATGCTAATTAGAGGACACACCTTAGTTTAACATTTCCCTATGGTCAAATTATTTTCAATCTTTTCTAGGGGTACCATCATTTTTGTCCAGGCCTGTTTCATTAGTTTGTTTTTTAAAATGATTCTGTTGAACCACAATTCAAAAGCAATGTCTGATTTTCATTGGTTAATTTTCAGTAAATTTTTATTTATAACTACTTTTGTTAGTTTCAAGTTATTTCAGTGACCATTGTGGGTTTTTCTTTCATTAACAGAGGGGTACCAACAATTTTGTCCACGTGTGTATGTGACTGTTCAGCTGAGGTGCGTTCAAAGTCGCAAACATAGGTGAACGCTCGCAAACGATTTGAAACATGTTCTGTTAAGCGTGCCGATGTCTTCAAACGTTCGCGAACATAGGTAAACTGTCAGAAGAGGTTATTCTCCGCAAGCAGACATGGATCACGGACTGCAAGAGATGTGCTCCCAGATGGAGATTAACATTAATTCCTTTCCTACACATAAAGCAATAGATTAATCGTTTCATATATCCTATCTACACCCTTACTTCAACTGATGTCTTGTGCAGCCTAAAATGTGATCTGAACGTGAAATCGCAGTAAGTGGGCACAACTTCGATGACGTAGCCCTCTATTCCTGAATCGTCCGAATTCCTTGTCTGCAGTAAACTTTCTACTAGATCGACAACTTCTAGACCTTCTTCTGTAAACTCGTCAATTATCATGGAGGCTGCAGCAAATACAATGGCCTTTCTTGTCGCCATTGTTTGTTTACAGTTTCTTTACAGTTTCAAACAAACGTTTAGAACGTTGGATAAAAATCGTTACAATTTATTGTTTAAAGTCAACGCACTCGCTGCAAACGTTCGCCAATGTTAGCTGATTTTGAACACACCTCAGGTATCTATCTGAGGGCTATCTGTGTGTTTAACTGGTATGCGACTGTGCTGGGTGTGATAACCTGGTATCTATCCGCTTGTTGAACTGGTATTGGAATGTGCTGGGTGTGGTTTCCTTATATATATCTGAGTGTTTACCTGGTATTTGACAGTGCCCTGTGTGGTTTTTCTGGTAAATATGTGAGTGTTAACCTGGTATCTATGTGAGTGTTTACCTGGTATCTATGTTAGTGTTTACCTGGTATCTATCCATGTGTTTAACTGGTATTGGAATGTGCGGATTCCTGGTATCTATGTGAGAGTTTACCTGGTATCTATGTGGTTGTTTACCTGGTATCTATCTGAGTGTTTACCTGGTATTCGACCGTGCTAGGTGTGGTTACCTGGTATTGGACAGTGCTAGGTGTGGTTACCTGGTATCTATCCAGGTGGTTACCTGGTATTGGACCATGCTAGGTGTGGTTACCTGGTATTGGACAGTGCTAGGTGTGGTTACCTGGTATCTATCCAGGTGGTTACCTGGTATTGGACCATGCTAGGTGTGGTAACCTGGTATTCGGCCGTGCTAGGTGTGGTTACCTGGTATTGGACCATGCTAGGTGTGGTTACCTGGTATTTGTCTGTGAGGTTTCCCTCTGCCCCCTGGGCCCGCAGAATGTCTCTCTCCAGCTGGTCCAAGAACACCTTGAGCTCCCTCAGGGCCTTACGCTCCTCTCTCTGTCACCACAGGGGGGAGGGGGGAGGGGAGAGAAGGGAGGGGGGAGAGAAGGGAGGGGGGAGAGAGGAGAGAGGGGAGAGGGGGAGGGGGGAGAGAGGAGAGAGGGGAGAGGGGCGATAGGAGGGAGAGTGGGGTTGGGAGATGGACAGGACCACCATGGAGGATAGAGGAAGCATGACACAAACATTGAAGACATTCAAATCCTTATTTTCCGTTACCCATAGGCCCAGTGTCCTGAGGTCGACAACACCCAACCCACGCAAGAAATTAACACTCAAACAAATAAACTCCCGCAGCCTAGTTAGTCGATTTGAGCGGGAAAAACCGAGGCCAAGGAGGAGTGTTAGGAGAGTAGTTAAAGAACTGAGGCTGGGCTCAGTGGTTTAGTCGTTTCAGATGTGACTCACCCCTTCATGGGGCTCTGGTTATTAGTAGAAAAACATACCTCAAGCATTTGCTCTATATCGTAGGGGGCAGACTATCCAGAGGAGGGGCGTGGCGCAGCACACAGAGAGAGATGCAAACACACACACACACACAGCACATAGAGGCGTTAGAACAGAGGCAGGCCGAGGCAAGGGGGCAGAGTCAGGGGAGTGGCGAGGGAGGTGTGAGACGGAAGGGGATGGAAAATGAAATGGAAACCGGGGGAGGGGGGGGGAGATGGGGATGCAGCTAGGGAGGCTGTGGGGATGGGGGTGCACTGGGGGTACACACAGGAACACACACAGGGGTAGCCCAGCACTCACCTGCAGCACGGGGACCGAGAGGGCAAAGGTTGGAATAGTGCCAAGAAGTATCTTAAGGTGTGTTGGAGCGGGGGGACGAATGAGAGGGTGAAACCGTGTCAGATCATATGATGAAGTGGTGATGAAAGAGAGCATGGAGGTGGTGATGTGATGGGGGATAAGGTGGTGGCATCGCAGGTGTGTTGCTTAACAAGGTCCTAGTGAGGACGGGGCTCATGATTGGATAAATTGCAAGCAAAAAGCGCATGGTAACAACCACAATAAAAACAACAACAACAAAAACACAGAACAGCCACAAGACATCTTCACCAAATGCTTGGACACACCATCTTCAAGAGGCTGGATCTCCTCAGGATACACTGAGCAGCGCTGGAGTTCTTTATGGAGGGCCTTAGTGTCTGAAGGGTGCTATATATAGACCTCGCCTTGCGTCTACACCTACACACAGTGTGTGCGGTCGGTGAGTCTAAGTCCTAAACCTACTCTAGTTTCAATGGCTGTTGAATAGAATATAACCTGTATATAATATAAATATAAATTAATATATAAAGCATACAAATAATAAATCAGCACGGACCAATGTCGTTCTCCACCTCACCAATGGGATTAATCATTATTTTACACATTTCCGTATCCATAATCCAAAAGCGATAACCATTTCTACATAGGGCTTCATGGGTGGTTGTTCTCCTGGAGGTAGCGGTGGATGAACAGGGCTGGGGGCCGTTACCTGGTCCTGCTGTGAGTCTGAATCCTGGTGGGGGTTGGGGTAGTGCTTCAGGAACTGAGCCACGTACGTCATGATAGACTTCTCGTCTGGTTTGTCCACATCCACATCTAGCACCACAACAACAACAACAGCAGCAACATGTTAGGTTAAGGGCCAAAGGATACTGGGTTCATGTGTCATCCTATAGAGCGAGATGTAAACCCTTCCTGCTCATTAATGATCATGTGTATCTGAAAATATTTGTGTTTTTTAAACGCTTCTGCCATGCTCTTAGCATGAGAACTTCTGCCTCCGAGTTTTAAAATAAGTTCTTCATGTGGTAAAGGTTTTTGAAGACATTGAGCATTGGGGGTTAGGTTCCAAAGAAGCAAATGAGAGGGGCATTGTAACACACTCACTTCAACAGAGTTGGCGACCAATAGAAACGTACAACTCTGTAGAAGCGTTTTAGCCGGAATGAGCACCAGTCTTGTGTTTGACTGAGTAAATTCCTCGTTATTAATCTTCTAGCCCAAGGTGAGAGCGAGATCTGGACGCAACTGGAAATCCTGCTTAGTCACCACAAAGCCTGCACATCGACAACACACACCTCCATCATTCAAACTGATGGAAGGATCAATAAAACCTATCTTTATCCCTTCACCGTCCCAATCCCCCTAAGCTATAACTGTGGCCCTCCTCCGGTTCTCCTGAGAGATCATAAGCAGCATCAAAACGCTGTTGTACTGTGTGCTGCTGTACTGTGTGCTGCTGTACTGTGTGTTGTTGTACTGTGTGCTGCTGTACTGTGTGCTGTTGTACTATGTGTTGTTATACTGTGTGTTGTTGTAATGTCTGCTGTTGTACTGTGTGTTGTTGTACTGTGTGTTGTTGTATTGTGTGCTGTTGTACTGTCTGCTGTTGTACTGTGTGCTGTCGTACTGTGTGTTGATCATGATGCAAGAGGTATTCCCTCCAGCCTACTGCCAGCTCATTAACCAAGTTGTCTACTCTGGTATCTTCATCATCACAACCGTCGTCATCGTCATTGTCCTGATCTTTCTGGTGAATTCGGCTCAGGCTAAAAGCAGCTATAGTTATCTTCCTTCTGTGTCTGAAAGCCTCAACACTGGGATCTGTCTCTTGACTGTAGAACATTAGCCCCCAGATACAGAGGACAACCACAACCTTAGACTTGAGTTCATGCACTCGGGATCCTCAGGCACTTTGCTAGCATTGACATTGACCTAGCGTTCAATGATGGAGAATCACACTGTGCTGTGTTTTGTTGTTTCTGCTGAATGTATCTTCATAATATATGCTTGGCAGCTTGTCCCTCCGTGTGGATTTTGCATGTTCTCTGTGGCACTGAAGCCCACTCAAGAGTGTGTGTGTGTGTGTGTGTGTGTGTGTGTGTGTGTGTGTGTGTGTGTGTGTGTGTGTGTGTGTGTGATACTTCTAACTCAATCTACTATGTGTGGTGAGGTGTCAACACACAGAAGGATGGACAGATGCTCAGTGATGGTTCTGAGCCTTGGGGCCTTTCAGACAGATCCCACGTCCCTGACTCGGGCACAACTGACTGGAACAAGAAATCTTTGTCAAACAAAGGATTTCTCAGACGTTGCCTTTTTTCAATATCTTGATTTCGTTTTGTATTGTTCATATCACTAAAAACAATAATGATACATCATCCAGGCTCAGCTCACACTCGCCCTCTCCTGCTGTTCCGGGTCAGCATATCTAGAACCAGCATACAGAATACATATAACTGCCCACCCCACTCCCACTCCCAGGCCCCATCTACGTGGGAGCGTGCAGTTTCACTATCAGGTCAGAGCAATCGGCATTCTTCCCACATCCCCAGATTCTTCCCACATGGTGTGAACACGACAGAAATACGGACAGATCGACGGCTGAATGGACAGACACACAGATGTATGTACACTACCTTTCAAAGGTTTGGGGTCACCCAGACAATTGTTTTCCATGAAAGCTCACTTATTTATTTTCAGCAGCTAACATAATTGCACAAGGGTTTTCTAATCATCAATTAACCTTTAAACCCGATCAGCTTAAGAATGTACCAGTAGAACACAGGAGTGATGGTTCCTGGAGAAGGGCCCCTCTACCCCTATGTCGATTTTCCATAAAAAATCTGCTGTTTCCAGCTAGAATAGTCATTTACCACATTAACAATGTCTAGACTGTATTTCTGTTTCATTTAATGTAATCGCGGTTGAAAAAACAGTGCTTCTCTTTAAAAAAATAAGGACATTTCTAAGTGCTCCAAACATAAAGGTAGTGTATGTGCGCACCTGCGGGCTCCAGCAGGCGGGGGATGCCCAGCTGGTTCTCGGCCAGGCTGAAGGCCTCCTCCAGGTTGTCCCGGTTGCTCCTCCTGCGGACCAGCTCCATGTCCACCAGGTCGGGCCGGATGGCGTGCACCACCGCGTGGAAGGCCACGCCGCTGCGCCAGCTGGGCCCGAAGTCCTTCACCTCGATGCCCTGGCGCCTGGCCGGGGCAGAACACAGCATGGGTTACACTGCTGCCTTTAGGATGGCCTTCACAGTGTGGGATCTCATACTGAAATCATTCTTACAAATAGACGTAGTCCAGTAAAGCATAGCATAGTATACCATAATATTGTATAGTAAGGTATAGTATAATACAGTACAGTACAGCATAACATGGCAAAGCATAACATAGTATAGCATACTATAGTATAGTATGGTGTAGTATAGTACAGTAAAGCATAACATAGCATAGCATAATATAGTATATTATGGTGTAGTATAGTACATTAAAGCATAACATAGCATAGCATACTATAGTATAGCATGGTGTAGTATAGTACAGTACAGCATAACATAGCATAGCATAGTAGTAGCTGGCGTACTTGGCCGCGATGCTCTGCACCCATCGGAGCAGGGAGCGCTTGGCGTTGCCCTGCAGCCTCTGCTTCCTCTTGACGGGGGGACTTCCTGTCTCAGAGCTAGCCATGCTGTCCACAGAGGAGTTGCTGGTGGAAAGACCCTGGGCCGCCTGCAGGTTACTGGTCAGCTCCTCAATCTGCACCACAAACAGGGAGGATGCCTTCACTGTAACTATGGACACTTAAGGCCCCTTTTCATTTCTATACAGAACTAATGCCATTAAAGTCACATTTTACATTTAGGGTATTTTGCTGATGCCTTTATCCAAAGCGTCTTACAACAATTCATTCACACATTGACACCCAAACGTCGGAGTCAAACACGCAGGGCGACAGCCAGCTCGTCAGGAGCAGCTAGGGTGAGGCGTCTTGCTCAGGCAACCTTCAGGTTAGTTACCAGTCAACCCGCTCTACCTCCTGAGCTACTGCCGCCCAAAAGAGAGGAAGAGAGGGAGAGAGGGAGAGGGAGCGAGGGAGAGGGAGAGAGGGAGAGGGAGAGAGGGAGAGGGAGAGGGAGATAGGGAGAGAGGGAGAAAGGGAGAGGGAGAGAGGGAAAGAGGGAAGGAGGGAGAGGGAGAAAGTGAGAGGGAGAGAGGGAGAGAGAGAGGGAGAGAGGGAGAGAGAGGGAGAGAGGGATAGGGAGAGGGAGACAAGGAGCGAGAGGGAGCGAGGGAGAGAGGGAGAAAGGGAGAGGGATAGAGGGAGAGGGAGAGAGAGGGAGAGGGGAGAGAGGGAGAGGGAAAGAGGGAGAGGGAGAAAGGGAGAGGGAGAGAGGGAGCGAGAGGGAGAGGTGAGAGAGCGAGAGGGAAAGAGGGAGAGAGAGGGAGAGGGAGAGAGGGAGCCAGGGAGAGGAAGAGAGGGAGAGGGAGAGAGGGAGAGGGAGAGAGGGAGAGGGGCGGGAGGGAGAGGGAAAGAGGGAGAGAGGGAGAGAGGGAGCAGGCTGAAGTGAGAATATCTTTCCAATAGACCAGGCCGCGTCAGCGTCTGTGTCCAACGCATGATTTGAGAGACAGCGCTCTTGCTGTGGATCTGGCAGGGTTCCGCAGGTTCTGATTGGACGTTACCTGGAAGTAGAGGATTATGGTCCATATCAGCCCCAAAACGATGGAGGGCCGCCCGTCTGCGATGTCCGTGGCGTGGATGTTGACCAGTTTGATCTAAAAAAAAATATATAGAAACCACGACAGAGATGTGAGAATCAAAGTGGAGATGTCGCCATTGAACAATGCCTATATATAATTCATATTTGAATTTACATCAGCTGTGCAAAACTATGCCAAGCCTCTTGATTTGAAACCAAAATCATCAAATTCTTTGTGTGTGTTTACATGTGCACACACACACAAAAATTCAATCTACTTGGCATTCAGGTAAAAACGAAAACCAGTAAAACAAGCACAGCAAATCCTCCATAGGAATATCTTCTCAATGGATTCATTGGCATTCTGATTGTTTCCATTTTTCCCAGCCCGGGCAAGAAAAATGATTTCATTGTCAACCCAAGATTCCTCCAAAACGCATGCCGATAAATAAGCAAATGATTCAACAGCACTACAAAACATAGCAGCAGGAGCAGCCACAGTGAGCGGCAGCAGGTTGTCCAGGCAGAATGACTCCAAGCAGTCCTTCATTCAGTCAGTAAGCTTCGCCGTGCATTAAACAAGAGTTTTGCAAACTGAGTGGGCAGCAGCACACTATGTAACGCTTTTTGAATTTTTGAAATCTGCGACTAACCGGAGATCCACGATACACAGACTGAAGACAGACATGGAGGGGAAGAGGGGGGGATGTTGGGGGAGGGGAGAAAGGTCAGAGGTCGTTCAGATGTAGGGTGAGCCTCCTCAGGGGAGCCGGGGAGAGAAGGGTTATGTAATATGACAACACAACGCCTTCCCATCGCACGTGGAAGCTCACATGAAGAGTATGGAGGTGTTTTTATATTTAGGCCGATAGCTGTGCTCCAACAGCCCAGCCAAGTGAATCACCATCCTTCTTGTTTCCATGGTGTTATTTTGTGGACTGGTTAAATATGGAAGATATTCGGTAAAGTTTTAAACACTGGCCGCTTGTTCTGGTGTTGGATGATTAAGACACTGTTAGGGATGTGAGTTCCAGTGCTAAGGGGAGATCAGCTCAGATTAAGATGAGGGGTGTGAGGGGTGTGAGGTACTTATGGGAATGTGGGATCAGGGTTGGCAGGGGTGTGAGGTACTTATGGGAATGTGGATCAGGGTTGGCAGGGGTGTGAGGTACTTATGGGAATGTTGGATCAAGGTTGGCAGGGGTGTGAGACCCCGGTGGGGATGTGAGGTTTAGTGGGGATTGGAGCAGATTTTTTTGAAAATCCCACATTCGGCAAGCATGTGAGATACACATAGGTTTGCGGAATCAAGGATGGCAGGGATTTGAGATCCTGGTTTGGGAATGTGAGACCCTAGTGAGAATGTGAGATATTTATGGGAATGTGCCATAGTTGTGTTGTCTTACCCTCCTGCCTTCGAGGAAGCGGAGCGCGGTGCCGATGTTGGACACCCAGTGGATCCTCTTGATCTGCCGGCCCTGCTCACAGGGCTGGGGACAGAGCAGCACAAACCAGAGTCAACCAAACCCTGCGAGGATCTTTGGCCTATTGGAGACAGGACTCCTACACATTAAGAGTCTCCCCTTTAGAGCTGTGTAGAGCGACACCGTTGGACTCACCAGCCTCTGGCCGGATAACACTTCCAACAGGGCCAGGAGCTTCACCCCATCCTTGATGTCCTCAAAAAGGTCGTTGACTTCTAGGGCGGGTTTATGCTGCAGAGATGGAAAACAAACAGTTCAAATTCAAGATGAATCCGACACAAAATCAGACGGTTGTTTTAAGATCCTACGAGATGTATTTGTATTCTAATTAAATATGGATAGGAAAGTGGAGAAAGGCAGCAACGTTGGTTGAAAGAGAGAGGGAATTAATTTTAGGAAAATATTTGTATGACTGATAACATTCTTTGGTTGTTTATTCTTAAGCTAAAAATAAGAATTCAAAATCTGACAATGCTTTACGAAAGAGATGGCCATTACTGATTTGTTAAACTAAAACATTTCTCTTTATTTATTTGAAAGACTCTAGATGCACTGCCAGTGAAGAGGAGGAGACAGGACGGTAGCTTGTTAGCAAAAACAGTCGGCAACAGCCTCCCTGCAGCTGAAAAGATGGAGCCTATGTCTACGAGTGTGGCCTAAAGCCCAGTCCTGGGCCGTCGCTACACAGTTCAGCACACTTAACCCATACCTACCTACCTACCTACCTACCAACCACACACACACACACACACACACACACACACACACACACACACACACACACAGACCTTTAATACCACCACGCCTGCTTCCAGACAGACCTACAGCTGTGGATCATCCCCATAATAAACTAATCGGAGCAGATGTACGGATTCATGAGGAAGAGCTTCAGGATAAACCTCTGGGTCACTGTGGGAATTCTTTATTTGGCACAGAAATCAGGTCATTCAACAAAACAACCCAGAAGGTGTGGGGAAGGCTGTTAGCTGTATGTTCAGGGGCACACACGTGTGAAAAGTCCCTCCAGCACTACAGCTTAATCAGACCAAAGAAAGGGCATTCATCGCCCAGTATTCCAGTCTTTGATACAAATTTTTTTTTTTACTGTTTTACTAATAATACGACTGATGATAATCATAATAATGCTGTGATATTACCGCAACTACAACTACTACTACAACTGATAATAGTCATTTGCAAAAATACACATTAACAAAAATAAAACAAATGTAACCTCCGTTTAGCAGTTATATCCCCAGCATAAAATTGGTTTTCATACAGGCCTGGAAAAGCCTCTAGAGTAAGACTAAAGAGTCACCTGACAGTTAACTGCTGTGAAAACACAAAGCAGAGGAATTTATTCCAACAGGAAGCAGGGACAGATAGAGAGGAAACAGACCACATGAGAAAAGGGGAGTCGAGGTTCAACCTCATCTAGATCACAAACCAAAAAGGACCACTTCAAAATAGACGACCACAGCTATTTGCAAAATACAATTATGAAACTTTGAAAGATATAGCCTAATCCCAACCTAATCCCTATGAAAATACTAATGTTTTGTAAGGCCAAGACTAACACCATAAAGATAAATCTGTTGCATGATGAGTTCATTAACTAATAGCCTGCTCACTTTAATCCATGAAAAGAATTGTTATATTAGATTAAAAAAAGAATATACCTTTTCTTTTAAATGTTGTGCATTTGATAGCTTTAGAGTTCGAACGATTCACTGTTGGATGAATGAATACATCACAAGGTACTCCCCTGCAGTGCACTGATATCACTGTCGGGGAGTGCTTTCATGACTTAGCTGATTTGAACACAAAAGTTGCCATTGGTATGCATGCAGCACGCTGGACTTAACACTTCAACAATGAAGGAAAGCCCAAGTCCAAGTACTCCCTCCTCTGGCCAATCACACAACTCGGATTCCTCTAAAAGTTTTAGAGGCCAAGCTGAAAACTATTGTCAACAGATTACACCCTGGACAAAAGATCCAAACCCTCTCTCCCATGGCTCCCAGCTTAAAACCCAGAGTTTGGGTCAGGACTGCGAGTTCCAGATCTCTCAACATTTAAGTGTCCTGGAATAGGGGTGAACAGAAGAAAGGATTGACCCAGAACGATAGATGATTTCTCTTCCCCGAGCGGATCTTGTACAATAGCTGCAATGACACAACGTGACGCGTCACCACTGATGTGTATTCCCTACGCATAGGCCCAAGCATGACACACACTCTAAAAGCGCTTCGGTTACATAAGCCCAGATATTGTCCCCAGTGCGCCGGCGGTATGATGGTGTGTGTTCTGTGAGTTCAGGGGGAGGGCTGGCGGGGCGGCGGAGGACTTCTATGTATGGACCTGAGGGGCAGACGGAGACCTGCGGGGTATCTTCACACTCATCACTGTCCATCTGTACCCTGCTGCTCTGACCGGACATGCAGAAGCTCCCACTCAAACACTTGCACACACACACACACACACACACACACACACACAGACATGCAGACGCAGAAGCCCCCACACACACACAGATACACACACACCCACACATATACACACACAAACAGACACACACACACACAGCACAGCACAAGCCTTTACACCAAAGGATCAGTGATCAGAATGAAGTACTCCACAGCCCCAAGCTTCATGGTTATTCGGTCTGTCCATCACAGCCCTCTGTTTTTAAACGCATTCACAGCACAGTTCCCCGTGTTCATGTATATGTGGGCACGGTGAATGTGCAAGGCGAGCTAAGACCAACGCTGCAAGTGTCGATGTCTCTTTGCTATTACAGAGGTGGTCCGATTCTTAAGGCATCTCTGCTACTCTGTCCAAAAGTTTTTATTGTAAGCAGCACTTAAGATGTTGGCAGTTGTTCCAATTGATTATGCAGGCTTGGCTGTTCCAGCCTCACCTGGGAGTCCATTTGGATAAAAAACTAAAACATACAAAATATTTTGCCGATGTTAACAATGACTAAGTGAAAATATGCACAGATATAAACATAGACGTCAGTTGTCTATGCAGACTCAATGGACTGCATTATCGACTATGGCGACCTTCCAAGCTTTGTGACCATGTAAAGAACTCAATCAGTAGTACACATTCACCTTTTCAGACAACGGTGTCAACCAGAAACGAACCAGTTAAAGTGAAGCATCTTCAACATGGATACTCCACACAGAGCCAGGGCTTGAATCAGCGACCCTTCATGGTTGCCAGACCATACGAACCATACAAATGTTTTCCATTGATCCTTTATCCAAAGTGAGGAGCAAAATTGAACGGCTAAATATTGTCTTGTCACCCAGGAGCAGGTGTCAAGTCAAGGCGTTCATATTCGTATCGCCCTAATCCAGTTACAGTCTCAAAGGGGTGGGGGAGTGGGGGCTACAGTTTAGACAGTGGAGACTGAGATTAGAACCCAGTTCATTTCGGCTGTCAGCCAAGCACCCTAAGCACTAGGCTGCCACTGCCGACCAGCCCAGCCCCTGCCCTCCTGAGCTGCTGACATGCCACCGTACCAGGGCACTCCGGCCCCATGGTCTCAACAGCTACCGGTCAACAAGCCTGCCCCGCTGACCCCGATACGTCCGCTATGACCTGGATGGTTACAGAGCACTGGGGGCCCTTGTCTCATGTCCATGTCTATTACTGCGGTGGAATGCTCTGGTGCTTACAGATCAGCACCCAAACACCTCGTCTGGGGGTGGACAGCGGCCCGGAGAACCGCCTCTCACCCAGGAGGCAGAGCTGGGCCACAGATCATCTGACACAGTACGCAGCCTCTCTCTCTCTCTCTCTCTCTCTCTCTCTCTCTCTCTCTCTCTCTCTCTCTCTCTCTCTCTCTCTCTCTCTCTCTCTCTCTCTCTCTCTCTCTCAATAGCTGTCAAGCTCACACGGCCGGCAGGGCGTATATAAGCCTTTAGAATGAACTGGTTTCACTGCAGATTTAATAGCGTGGTCGGTTGAAGACTTTGGGTCATATCTAAATCTGAAGAATTTGCTGAGCGATTACACCAATAGATCTTTATACATCTGTGTAGATATACAGACTCCTATATATATATACATATATATAGATATCTATAGAGATATCTCTATCTATATATATACAGTAGATCTATCTATATATGTTAGTATAAACGTAACGACGGTAGGAGGAATCCCTCTCTTACCTTGGCCAAGTGAGAATTTATCCATTTGGTGAATGTCCTCTTCTGCACTGCTTCCTGCTCATCTGGAGAGAGAGAGAGAGAGAGAGAGAGAGAGAGAGAGAGAGAGAGAGACCGAGAGAGAGAGAGAGAGATCAGAAATTAAAAGTCAGACAACGCGTTTCAGTACATAGGATGGACGACACGTGTCGCTGTAACTGTTGACGCGGTGTGCTAACCGGTGCTAGCCACCTCTCTCTGCCTGATATGCGAGTACCGAGGCGCCGTGGGGGGGGGCTGGTGGTCCCAGAGAAGACGTGCTGTGCCAGCAGCAGACAGAGCTGTTCAACGCTAAACAACCAGCAGCGCTAGCATGAGACCCAATCAATCACCCCGCGCCACACCACGCCAACCTGCTGCTGCTTCTGAACAGACGGAATCCAAACCAAGAGGTTGAGGAACAAACCTGTCCTCGTCTTGTCCCGCCGCCTCCTCTCAGACACGACTCAGAGGCGTCTCGCCACAGTCCTTCATCCAACCACACGCATCAGGAGCACTGCGGCCATGGGCGTGTTCGCAGCGCGACCACCCCGTCACGGCTGCACATGTGCGCCGGGATACAAACACATGCCGGTGCTAACCGACGATGGCATCACACACACACACACACACACACACACACACACACGCCTGAGCTGCGCTCTCACAATGAGGTCATAGCGGGAGATTAGCAAGGGTGCAGGGGGGTTTCTGCCACCACGTCCCGGCTTGGTTATGACATGTATGAACGTCTTGGGTCATACCCCCCTGATCCCCCCCTCCCCCTCACACACTATTGTGTTGTGGTAATATATTCGGCCACGCTCCCTCATGCATTATGCAACACATCTGATTGAAGGGATTGGATTGGGTCTCCTGTCCCGGACGTTAAAGAAACAACACTGATCGGGGATCGAGTGTGTGTTTGTGTGTGTGTGTGTGTGTGTGTGTGTGTGTGTGTGTGTGTGTGTGTGTGTGTGTGTGCTTCGGAGATGACATGCGCTTGTGCATACACTGGCACATTGTGGCCATTTTTAAATCTCGAAAAAGAAAAGTCAGCAGTCACGTGAGTGCAAGAGAGTAACACTAACATAAATACACACAAACACATACACACACACACTCAAACACACACATACACACACACTCAAATACACACTCAAACACACACTCAAATAAACAGACACACACTCAAACACACAAACAAACACAGATACACACTCACACACTCAAATACACACACTCAAATAGACAGACACACACTTACAAACAAAGAGACACACACACTCACACACACACACACGTGTTTGCTGTATAGAAAGAATGGAAACCACATTAACCCACAGGCTAATGCTTCTTCTGGGGATACACTAGGCTGGCCAACTGAAGCGTAGCACACAGCTCAACACACACACACACAAAGACACACACACGCACACAGGCTTGAGGAGAAACAGGCTAGCATGGTGACAGCCACACATACACAAAAACACACACGCACAAGCAAGACAGCTGTCTTCTGTGCATGCACCTTGCGCTGCTACCCCTTGCATCCCCGCAGCACTACAGACCGGACTGGTTAGAGTCTGCAGAGGACCGATGGCTGGCTGCGACGCAGCAAATCCACTGTCTCGCATCTCCCTGCGCCACCAGAGCTGTCACATCCACTGTGCCGGGTCACCTCCAGCCCCGCTTACCTCTCAGATACTGGAAGAATCCTGTGACCAGGTTCAGGGACGAGGTCTTTCTGACAGGCGGCCCCTTTACGTGAGCCATGCCGCCCTCCTCACGCCTGCTTCGTCTGCCTGCCCTTCATGGAGTGCCCTGGTGTGTTTGCCTGCCTGTTTCTGTGTCGCTGAGCAGAACATCCACCATGGAAAATGTAGTCTTCAAGGAAGAAAAGAAAAGCCACACACACACCCACACACACACACACACAAACCCACACAGTGCTGTCCCGTTCACCTCTTTCTCTTTCCTGAAGGAGAGAGAAAGCAGGTTGTGTGGGATGGTCCCCCCCTTCCTGGTGGCTGCTGGGGCTCTTCAGGGGGCAAGGACAAACGAAACCCACCTCCCCCGACACACACACTCACTCGCACTCACACACACACACACACACACACTGGTGCGATTGCGGCCGTGGGAAGAGAATAAATCCCAGTGTTCCCAGAGACGGTGTGAACTAAGCTCCCATCGCCGCCTCTCTTCCTGTGCTTCCTCGGAGCGGAGCGGCCATGTCTGAGTGGATGTGTGCTTACAGCCCCCTCCCCGCTGCACTGGCTGCCTGAACCATCACGCTACAGTCTGGGGCTAGGGCGAGAGAGGCAGAGATGGAGAGGGGAGAGAGAGAGGGAGAGAGAGGATAGAGGAAGAGAGGGAGAGGGTGGGGGATCAAACAGGAGCCACAGCTCCTCCACCAATCGGCAGGCAGGAGGCTGTGATGTCACAGCTGTGTCTGTGGCTGCCCCTGTTTAATGCTTGGTGTTGTTTTGTGCGTGGCACGTGTGTGTCTGTGTGTGTGTATGTCTGTGTATATTTGCATGTGTGTGTTCCATCCCTTAAGATTAATCTAAAAGAGGGAAACCACTATGCTCATTCCGGTCATAAACACAAAGCACACTTTCCAATGCGGTCTATGTTTACCAAATGTTCTCTCTTTAGTTATTATATCTCTCCCTTTGCTGTTTAAGTCTTCCTGTGGTTATTGATTACAAAAGTCCCATTAGATAGAACCAAATAAAAAGCCTTCTCTTCAAACGCTTGTCAGTGCGACAAACCTTAATAATTAATGTTTGAGGCTGGGAACACCCCCAACACCTCCTCCAACGCCTCCTCCTCCTCCCCCCCCCCGGCCGACCACCTGCTCTGCCTCACATTGTTGTGACAGAAGACACGCCCACCTCTGGGTACATTATATATATATATATATATATATATATATATACAGATAAACACACAACATATTGGCAAAAGACCAATCTCTTTTTGCAATGTCTTTTGTGTGTGGTTTACTATCCCACACAGTACAGTGTGAGAATACTGCTTCCCTTAAAGGAGAAATCCGGTGTAAAATGGGTATGGGATATGTTTAGTATGATTACGAGTGTGAATGTTCGTTTGGGACCAAAAAAGCGCATATTGACGCATTCTTAAGTTGGCTGTTTTTAGCCGATTCTACCAAAACGCTTTAAACTTGGAACGATAGGGGCATGTCTCATGGTAAAAACTAAATCGCTATTTTAAACCACTTACAAAGCTAGAAGTAGCCCTACACTTCTTTGGTAGTATAATAAGGGTCTTAACATATAAAACGAGGCATTGATAACTTTGTAAGTGTACAGATTGTTTATTAAAAAGGACATTTTATACACACAATACCATCAGTAGTTCACCCGTCGACGCAATCTTGTCGACGCAAGACTCGATAACACAGAGCTTGTGTGTTGTTGACGGATGTCAAAAGCTCTGTGTTCGTCAATCTACCAATCGAGTCTTAAAGACACGATGGCGCCGACGGGTGAACTACTGATGGTATTGTCTCTATAAAATGTCCTTTATAATAAACAATCTGTACACTTACAAAGTTATCAATGCCTCTTTTCATATGGTAAGACCCTTATTATACTACCAAAGAAGTGTAGGGCTACTTCTAGCCTTGTAGGTTGTTTAAAATAGCGATTTACTTTTAACCATGAGACATGCCCCTATCGTTCCAAGTTTATAGCGTTTTGGTAGAATCTGCGGAAAACAGCCATCTTAAGAAGCCATCTACATGCGCTTTTTTGCTCCAAAACAAACATTCCAACTCGTTATCATACTAAACATATCCCAAATCCATTTGACACCGGATTACTCCTTTAAGGCTTCAGATCGTGAAAAAGCAGGTGAAAGTGGATGGTAGTTAGTATACTGTAAACAAACAAACAAACACACACACACACACACACACACACACACACACACACACACACACACACACACACACACACACAAACAAACACAAACACACGCTAAGGTTGATATAGAGGTGTATTTTTAAAGGACAAAGCTATTTCTACCAGCCGTGTCTTGTTCAAATAGCTCTTGATTCCTTAAAAAACCCTACTGGGCCACTGGAAAGCATATCTGATGCGCTGTAAATAGAACAGGAGCCTTCCATTAATACAGCTCTGAGCTCTGCATGAGTGACCTGCATGAAAAAACTGTTTGGGTAAAAATAGCACTTTTTTTTCCCTTTCACATGGAAAGGTCAGATATTAGAGTGAGGAAAGTCACAGTATCTCCTAGTTGTACTACTCTTAGAGAGTAGTACAATACAAATTAAAATATTATTAATAGGATAAGATTAATACAAATAAGAATAATAACAGTATGAAATAAATTAAAGTAAAATACAATAAAATTTCATTCTATTTAATACAATAATAATATAACTCCTTCTCTAGCGGAGCTGTCCACAGTTCTGAACAGAAGAAGAAAGCAGAAACAGACCAATCGATTCGCACAGAAACTATTAAAATGTTTTCCAGACTGCCATATTTACTCGTTCTTTTTCCAATGGTCTGTGAGTGCCTCGACAGTAGCGAGCATCGACCTCCCGACGTATAGCGGCTATTACAAGCAAACAATCGTTTGCCAATAACTGGCGTCTGCCTCTCCTGTCGTTATCCCTCAATCATTGACTGATTTAATTTAGGTGATGCAAGACCACTGGCTAAGTGGCCATTCAGAGTGGACCGTCCCAGCAGCAGCCTACAACCAAAGCAGCAGAGAAGCTTCCCTGCTCTGACTCCGATGAACGGCGCGGCGGAAACAATACTTAAGGTGATCTCAGGACGGGAGGATACATTTAGCGAGGCTGTGAGCTAGGTGCCGGGCTCCATCGACTGATGCTCACCCAGGGGAGATGCGTGAGAGCCTGAAGCCGAGAGGAGAGCCACTTCTCTGGAGCTCCGACTTGGTAGGCACAGTGATTACACAGCCTTTTAGTAAAGGCTCTTGTATTAGGAAGAGGCTGCTGGAGGTTTGTTTCCTGTGGAACAGTGACATCTATGGTTAAGTTTGAAGTGCACCGTACAACGTTGTTGGAGAGCTGTTGACATGGCTTTAGCTATTGATAGGATTTTCATCAAATGAAAATATAAAATGTTCACAAAAGCGTGCATTTATTCATCTTGTGAGTATTTTACTTTACCAAACCTAAAAAAGTATAATTCTGTATTTAATATTATTAAATGTATTTTTTTCTTTACATCACTCCACTTTTCAAACTTTCCATCACCTTTTAATACTTAAGTGTTGAAAGGCCAATGATCCGAATTCTGGTTAAACTTGTGGTTCAAAGACATGTTTGTTTTGTCCGTGGTTTCAAGGACCACTTCAAAACCAGGACCAGTAGAGCAGTAGCAGAATGGGAATTGCAGCAAACCAATTCATCTAGACTAAAATAAGTTTCTAGCCGCCCAGCCCACAATCGGCCTGACCAGGACAATAACAGATAACCTCATGTGAAGGCGTTGCCACTCTGTCAGGCTGTCCGTCTGTCTGAAGAGTTGCCATCCAACCAGCTGCTTTTGACACAGTGCAGACGGAGCCTCTTCACTCCCAACATGTACAGCTGCCTTCTTTCTATTAACAAAACTGTAGTAGGCGACTATGAAAGTGGCAGCCACCAAAGGAGGGAGGAGAGGGAATAGATTGATTTGGATGTATCTCTGGAGGTGGGAGGGGATCGGATGGGGCTCACACGCAAACGACGGACTGCCACCACAAGACCACATCCAGCCTCTTTCTGTTAGTTTCAACCACCCTTTTGAGGAACACATCTCCCAGGCCAGCAGGTCTGCACATGAAGCCACACAGATGCACCCTGTGCTGTGTTAAAAAACGGAAGGAAACCCGAGAGCATCTGAGGCTATGGGTTGACGTCACTGTTGCCGCTCTGTGGTCACAGGACGCTGCTAATGAATTATCTATCAATAGCCAATACAATTTGAGTGAATGAAAACTTTTAACTCATAAGTAGCAGAGCGCTGTGAATGACAAGCATGAGAAATATCAAGAAAGCAATAGTTTATGAGTCCTTACAATAAATATACCACAGTGACCATCTTTTACAAAGTTAAGCGTTTGAATTACAAAATCCAAGATACAAAAGGTAAGTATTTGCAACGCACCTTCGACCAAATGTCTAAACTTGGTTTCTGTAAATGGTGTACATCCTTGGATTCGGTAGCACCTGGATGTTGTGTAGAACACAGGCTATTCTGACAACATAACAACACAGAGGAAAAAATAACTTAGGCATGTATGAGTCAAACATCGGAGCTGTCGTCTCAAAACACGTTGTATGCTAGTAACTCTCTCTGCAGGATGCATTT
Organism: Pollachius pollachius; assembly: GCF_949987615.1. NCBI lineage: Eukaryota > Metazoa > Chordata > Actinopteri > Gadiformes > Gadidae > Pollachius > Pollachius pollachius. The sequence goes on along the minus strand of NC_136948.1, from coordinate 19,804,109 downwards.
AACGGCAGGAAGTGTGAATTCATGGCTCACCAGCTTAGAGGCAGCTGAGAGACTCACTTCTTACCATCCCTAACAACCTGCCGATTCTTGGGGCACTAGCTGGTTAGGGAAGGTTCTGGGTTCGATCCCAAACGTCCCACGTGAGGCGGGACATCCCCTACCTGCTGCGTATCTGGTGTCTGAATTCACTGTTGCTCTGGATAAAGGCCCGCGCTAAACTACTTAAGAACCCAGTAGCAAGCATCTTAACTTCCCTTTACTGGTGAGATGGCTGCAAAACCATGCTGGTGCAATGCTACGAGTGGTACACAAATAATGGATACATTTCACCCCCATGTATTTAAAATGTTGAGGCTAGGGCCACACAGTATGAATAAAGTACCACACTGATATTATCATCATAGCATATGCAATATGAAAAGGCATTACAAAAATGATGGAAAATGTGTGCTATGTGTCCAGGTACAGCAGCCTTGTTTGATAACTGTTGACATAACTTCTATATACTAAAAGTTATACTGTGGATCTCTTCTCCTATATTTATGGGGTCATCTGAAAATAAATTGTATGTGCATCTTGTGTGACTCTATGTGATGCAATCATCTGCTCGGCGCTACCACCCTGATACGTACACTTCATCTGAAAAGTAAAAAAAGTAAGGGGAAGAACAGAAACCTGCGGCCACGAGAGCGTCAACCAGGAAACGATTGGCACGACCACAGAATTATGTTTCCTAACAGTTGCTATGGCAGCAAGCCATAGCAATACAACCCCCCCCCTAATTACGCGGCATAAATTGTGATCTGAGCCGATTCTCGTTCAATCAGTTGCAAATGCACATTCATACATCGACCACCATGTCAGCCAAACACATTTCCTTGCAAGAAGTTAATGGTTAGCTCCTTTTACATAGACACCGTAAAAGGTTTTCAGGCATCAAACCGGCAACCCAAAGATGTGGGGATGGATGTGACCCTCCCTCTATAGTATCACAGATTGGGGTCCCATCAACAAGAGACAGACCGATCGATCTGAGCTGTTACCAAGGGCAGAGGTGGTGTCATGTTGTACAGCCTGAACATACATCAGGTTATACCCCAATGAGGCTCAAAAGTTCAAGTCACCACCCAGCATGTATCAAACATTTCTTATACAACCACTACCCCTTCTGTGTGATTGCATCTTATAGGATGCTCTGCAGGAGGCTTTTTTTGTCTTTAAGTTGATCATTAAAGCAGAAGTGTCACGGCCATGATAATGTCTGTTATTGTTGAGAACATTTTCCCTCATAAAGTTTCAAGCATGGCATACTTTAATTATGTTTGAGGGTCCATTGACTGAAATCGTAGGAAGTAGGGACATCATTATGTGTCTTTTGATTATAATGATAAAAAAGAAAGGCTAAATGTGGATTGAAATCATACCGTCCGGATATACTTAGAGTAAATACCTTGAAGGGACTTCTGAGAAATAAATGAGACATTTTAATGTTTGGTCACAAGGCCATTACACGGCTTGAAATTAATTCCCTCAGTTATTTAAACTCAGTTATCTGTGAGCTTCTCCTTGAATGTAAAATAGTAAAAATAAAAAAATGCAGATGAAAGCGGTGCTGTAGACATTGTATCTGTTGATCTAATTGTTTGAGCTTATATGTGAGGGTCAAAAGAATGCAGATTTTCAAAAACACACTGAAACATGTTTGAGGAACGTCCAGCTTAAACCAAAGTCCTGCCAGGGTTGTGCCTCTCCTCGGCAGCCAGCCAATAGAAAAGTGTTGTGCTGCTAACTGTTATCAAGCTGAACAGGCGTTGATTAAAAACACTGGGATATACTTTCACCATTGGAACCTGAGATTTACACCAAACATTCAACAAATGATTGAGTTGTATGACAGTTCTGCTTACTTATTTCTGATACCCTTTACTTCAATCATATGACACACAGTGTAGAGAGATAGTGTGGATGATGAGCAGAGAGGAAGGAACGAGAACAGCTTATTAAGACGTGTAACACAGTGCCTGCACACCATGCATCCTGCTACCATCATTAGTTATTATTAAACTCTGTTACTGTACTGCTAATTTAGTCTTACAAATACTCTGTAACTGTATCAGTACTGTACTGTTACATGAACTCTGTAACTCTATCACTATTGTACTCTGTTACAAATACTCTGTAACTGTATCACTATTGTACTCTGTTACAAATACTCTGCGACTGTATCAGTACTGTACTCTGTAACATATACTGTGTAACTGTATCAGTACTGTTACAAATACTGTGTAACTGTATCATTTCCTTACCCTTACATATACTCTGCAACTGTAATAGTACTCTACTTTTTTACATATACTCTGTAACTATAGCAGTACTGTTACAAATACTGTGTAACTGTATGACTACTGTACTCTGTTACAAATACTGTGTAAATGTATCAGTACTGTACTCTGTTACAAATACTCTGTTACTTTATCATTACTGGAGTCTGTAACATATACTCTCACTGTATCAGTTATGTACTCTGTTACATATACTCTGTAACTGTACACTGTTTCTGTACTCTTAGTGTACTACAATGTTACTATACTGTTACTGTAACCTGTGACTATTATATACTATACTCTACAGTCTAACATCTACTCTCTTACTGTATTGCGCTACTAGTACTATGCTAAATATAATCTGTTCTCTGTGCTCTTTTACTCCACTCTATTCGTCCGCCTATCTGCCTGTCACACGTACAGGGCATCATGTTATTGTACTGTTACAATACTCTGCTGCTGTCCTCTGTTGCCATCCTCAGCTGCCTCACTCTGCGGCTGTACTTGTGTTTCTGTCTGCATGTCTCTCTGAACGTGGCATGAACAGAGAATCCCGGTGCCCAACATGAGCGCTACCTGTCAAGAGGGCTGCCCCGGCACCCTGCCAAACCCTTGGATCAGCACTACTCCAGGGGAGGGAGAGCGGGGAGAATAACTCCCAGCGGACCACAGAGCAAGGCAGGAGGCGGAGGGGGGGAGGAGGGACACTTACCCTGCAGTTTCTGCATGACGTTTGCAATGTTGTCCAGCGAAGGACGTTTGAAGGGCCTGCTGGAGTCCATGTTGTACCGCTCTGCGTGTGCCTGCGACACAATGAGACTGCCGCCGCTGGTGGCAGGCCACACTTAACAACTGGGTTCTGAGTGGGGCATCCCCAGACACTCCCCCCCCCCCCCCCCCCCCCTCTCTCTCTCTCTCTCTCTCTCTCGCTCTCTCGCTCGCTCACTCTCTCTCTCTCTCTCTCTCTCTCTCTCTCTCTCTCTCTCTCTCTCCTACTATGGTTCTCGCTCTACTCTGTGTCACACGCTCTCCTTACTCTCTCTATCTCTTTCTATCGCTCTCTATCTCTCTCGCACGCTCAGTTCACTGCAGAGAAGGGTCCAATGGAATCTCAGGTTTCAGGTGGGGATGAGCAGTTTTACTGCCCAATAGCGCCTTTGCTTCCATTCAGAGTCTACAAAAGAGAGGAATGGTTGGGAATTAATGGTTTTTAAGGTCATGGCAGTTTATTTTTTAAGCAGTTGTCTAATGGGATATTATTTTATGCTAACAAAAAGTTAGGTGTGCTAGATGATATTGCGTCAACACATTATATTATCCCAACTGAATTTTTGTAATTATATAGTTGATCTTTAATCAGCTGTCGGACGAAGACCAGACGTCTATTCCAGATCACTTTACTAAACGTGCTCACATCAGACGGGATTAACATAGAAACCTACATGGCTATTGCAATATAAAACCCAAGCACAACTCACCCCAAAAAGTGTAGGTGCATGAAAACAGGATGTAAACACGTAGAAAACCAACATAATATATTTAATTTGAAGGTATCATTCTGGCGTAAAGTTAATGCCCGCAAGTGTCGCAGGGCTATCACAAAACAAACGCGAACAACTCTCGTTTCGTGGCCAATAACAGCTGTAGCCTAAAAGAGCCTGTTGACACATAGTTTGAGTAAAAGTAGTATTACCTCTTTCCCCTGCAGAGTATGTAAATGTCACAGAGGAAGTGTGTGTGTGTGCGTGTCACTCTGCGTTGCTACTGGTAACATTCAAACACGGTGGGTGAGGAGGAGGAGGAGGAGGAGAAGGAGGAGAGCCGCACGCCGGCTGCTGCCCTGCGCCTCATGGTAAATGGACTGCATCAGAGGATAGAGATATCATCTCTCTCTATGGCTCTGGACTGCATTAATACAGAACTTTATAACCGCCACTCCAAGCGCTTTCAGTCATTCACACACTGACGGTGGTGTCAACCATGAATGATGCAAGGCGACAGCCTGCTCGTCAGGAGCAGTTAGTACCTCAACTTAGGGTGAGGTGTCTTGCTCAGGGACAACTCGACACGCTTAGCTAGGAGGAGCCGGGGATCGAACCAGCAACCTTCCGGTTACCAACCTTCAGGAACATTGGGGGGGGGGTCTCCTCAATACTGTGTAAAGGTTCAGATGAGCCATCGTTTGGACAATTCTAGTGTGGTATTCTCGTCTTTTCCCCTGCCCTTATTCCTTTTACATCAAGTATCTTGAAAGCCGTCATTTTCGCTTAGCACATTTATGCAAAACATAATAAAAATGGCCTGTATACCTGTTTTGTAGAACACATTTGCTGAGACATGGCTAAGTTATTTGCTGACCAACGTACAAACAACACAATCACATCCAACCAGAATGACTCGCTTTGATACTGCAGCGCCATCTTCTGTTGTTCTTGCGCATTGCAATGCGTCCCGATGTGTGTCCTCTGACGTTGCAATTCTGTTTATGTATGGGGGAAATAATGAAGGAAAAATAAATTCAAACCATAGCAATATTTATTACCAACAAATGTTATAGTACCCCTAATAATTTAACATAATAACTCGTTTTAGAAGCTGTTATTATTGTCCCATGTGTTTTTAGCATTATGTCAACTATGTAAGAGTGTATAGCCCTACACTAAATTGAAACACAAGGTTGTCACTAAAATAACTTTCTATTCAACTAGCTTAACACCTCGGCGCTTGAGGACAAATCCAGCCATTTGAGAAAGCATAGCGGAATCCTCTCCTGGAAGACCTCTAGTTGAAGTTGTTTGGCCTGGCTCAAGAGGTCGAGGGCGGCCGTGGAGGAGGATCAGTTTGACAATTCAAGGAAATCCCCAAGGAGAACAGGAGAGTTGATAGTCTGCAGGCCCTTCACTGATTGGGCGGATCCGGAGGGGCTTGCCACTCCAAGATGCATTTACCATGCCTGGAACAATGGGGGTGCTTGTTTATGTTACATACTTTAGATAGTTTGTGTTTTTAGGTGTGTGTGTGTGTGTGTGTGTGTGTGTGTGTGTGTGTGTGTGTGTGTGTGTGTGTGTGTGTGTGTGTGTGTGTGTGTGTGTGTGTGTGTGTGTGTGTGAGTGCTTGTGTGCCCGCATTCGTATGTCTATCTTCTTAATGTGTGAATTCAACACAAAGAAATATGTAATGCTTTGGAGCAAAATAAAACACAATCGCAGAGGCCATTGTCGATTATCAGAGCAGAGGAAGTGATGCTAAAGGAAACTGGTTGCTTTCCCAGAGCTCTGTCCCACAAAGATAAGCAAGGAACATGCTAATTTTAAAAGTCCAAAATGGGAAGGAAGCATGACAGCAATGTTTCCTCTGAGGCAAACACTGAGTGGTGGAGGGAGAGAAACAACCCTGCCTGGATTAAGCTATACACTCCTGCATACTGCTCCAGACCTGGCCCATGGAGATATAATGGCATACAATGAAACTAATCCTTTTTTGGAAATACTCAAGTCTTTTAACCTGGGTGAGTGCAGCTGTATCTGTGTTTTAGTGGTAGTAGTTGTGACTTTAGACAGTGAATAGCAATTAAAGGAGGATTGCAGAACAGGATCCAGTTACTCCCTTCGTCAGTTATTTACTAATTAGTCATTTAAAAAATCGATCTATCTAAAGAGTAGATGGGATACTAGTTATTTTCGTTTTTCAGGTAGGTCTCGGGTGTCTTGCTTTGGGATTGCAGACATTTGGGTTCAAACCCAAAACCTTTTTTTATGGGAGTCAAAAACCTTGACCAGACTATCTGGAGCATATTTTCTCATCCACATGTGATCTCATCATCTAATTTCAGCATTTTATGCTTGTGGGATGTAAAACTCACTTACCAAACACTTTTTTATAGTATATATACAATAATATATACAATATTGGGGCAGAATAATAAAAAACGGACTTGGTCTGACTATGTAGGCGCTGCTCACTCAAAGACAGTCCACTCCATAGAGCTATAACACACGCTTTATGTAACGTTAATGTGCAGTGGAGTTGCCATTAGTCATCCCGGGTAAAACTATTTTTACTTTAGAGAACCAACTCTGAACTCCAACATCGAAGAGATACAGATATACATACACTCTCAAAGACTGCATTGAATCATAAAAAATATAAGAAATACTGTATACATTCATATTCAGGGACATTCTGTAACTATTTGTAATCCCTATACAGCATAGCCTACATATATTTATTTAAAATTATACCATCTTAAATTTGTATTATTATTATTCATGATGCAATTTAATGATTTTCAAAATGTGATCCCTGCCTTTGCGAACACTATGAATGGCCTTGTGTTTGCTACATAAATAAACCTGCCTTGCTTTACATATATAGTATTGACTATATAATATCATCTATGTGAAATCTATTATGGCAGCGGCTGAATAGTAAACACAATGACAGCTATGCGTTCCAGTTCCAGTATCTAGTTGTCCAATAAACTCTCACCCCCCTACTGGCTGCCCCCAGACCAGCTCGTGCTGGCCTTCTGCCTGTCCATACTGGTGGGTCTGCTGCTGGGGGCGCTGGTCTGCATCCTTCTGACCTGGGCGTCCCGGCGGCGCCGTGACTCCGCCATCATCACCCGCCGCTCCAAGAGCCAGTCGGCCCGGGGCCCCTCCGGCGGCCAGCTGGGCCTGTACCGCAGCACTTTCCTCAGCGTGCACCGCCAGCCCTCCGTGGAGCCCGTCGGGCCCCTCGGGAGCAAGCCCGGCGCCGAGGCCTCCACCTTTCGCCCCGTGCCGAAGGGACGCGGGGCCCGCCCAGAGAAGGACGGACAAGACGCCCAGTTCGCAATGCCCCCGGACACCACCTCTTCTTCGGACTCCTCCGCCTCCGACTCGGCCGCCCTGGTGTCCAACAAGAGGAACTCCTTCTGGCTGGGGGGCAACGGCCTCAAGGGCTTCCTGCCCTCCCAGAACCAGCCCCCGGCGTACGACAGTGTGATCCACGCCTTCCAGGAGACCCGCACTTGACTCGGGCGGCGCTCGGGGGAGGAGGAAGAGAGAGGGAGACCAATAAGGGATGTTACGATGACACTGGGGTTGGAGTGCGTGCCTTGTGACAGCTTGCCTTGTGAGAGATGTGTGGTGGGGCCGGTATGGAGACTGTACAGTCCACTGTCCTATCATAACATGTCTATATAGGGAGGCTTTTCTGATACAATCAGCGATATGATGAATGGATTGATTGATTGATTGTATTTCGCTGCCATAGCTAAACTGCCTGTGAGATGCATGTTTTGGAGCCCAGATTACGCTCCCTTGACCCCTTACACAGGGCCAGGAGGGAGGTGGAGGTTGTCACTGTCGGTGGATTAAACACTGTAAAGTTTAAAACATATAAATACATTTTGTTCTTCTGTGTGCAAAAAATAAAAACAAATAATGTGGATTTAAAGAATTTTCATTATTTGATACTATTATATAAAATGTGATGTATCATAATTGCTGATTCAAGCTAAATAATATATAATAAATGTCACCTAGTTTCACATGAAGGTCACAATTGGACACCACAGTCCGTGACTTCAATTTAGATCGGCAAGGTGGGGTACACAGTCGGAGGTTGCCACTCTGAAATAAACCCCCTTTTCGAGACCAAATTGCATATCGTGCTACAGTAACGCAGCAGCGTGTGCACTTTTCCTCGACGTATGATGTCGTACTAATCGAGTGCCGATTAGCATTTGTGTTGTCTATTGACGTGACTTTAATTCTTGAAATGGGGTCGGTTAATCAATAGCTGTTACCTATGCGTGTGGACCTGTAAAAGCTTGCTGTGTTTTCCGTACTCCCACTGAAATGGCAACCCGTGTTAAAGGCGCACGAGCCAGTGCGCAAGCAGAGCGCCTAGCAGAGACAGAGCGCTGACTGCACAGATCCACCACATCACACAGGATCAGGTAATTACAATACGTTATCAGTGTCCGTCTAGGTATTGCTCTATTCCACTCCTTATTTATTAGTCGAACCACTCTGGGTAGTTCATTGGTTGGCGCATGCGAGGAGTCCAGACGCCTTGGAATAATGTGTTATTTTTTGGTGTAATCATAATTATATATCTTAAAAGAAAATGCTATGTGTCTTGATTTCAATGTAAATAAAATAATAATCCACGAAAAATGATGCAACTAGATGTTTCTAGTTTACACGACATCGATCTACATGTAGACTATAATCACATAAAGCTGCGGTTTAAACATGAGTTGAATTGCAGTGGGTGGTGGATGTTCAATTATGTTCAAATTAGATCTTTAACCATGTCTAGGCTTTATGTCTGACAATTGACGTGAAGGCGGCCAATTTATGTGCCCATGGAGACTGACTATTGAGATCCTCAATGCGGTGTTGCTGTTGCATAGAGACTACAAAAATGTGGATTTCATGGCTGATGCATTGAATGACATCGCCTCTATTTGAAGAGAATCGCTGCGTTCGACGAGCTTCGTGCATTTCAATTGTTGAATAAAAATGCTACATTTTCATTTATTTTGTTGAAATGTAGAATAGGCAAGAATATGTGATCTCTCGTGACGTTTAATTCATAAAAGATGAGGTGCTCTTACGAATTTAGACTTGACCAAATATATATGATGTCATTTGTTTCGCCGTAGATGTTTTTATTTTAAGATTCGGATAAAGAGCAGGTGCAGCACTCCATCGCGTCATCTGAATGGAAACATGGACGCCTTCAGGGGAGAACATTTGACCAATCATGTCCAGGAACTATGAGGTAGGCCTACGTATAAACTGCTGTTATCCACCACCATCATCAACCACCAGTATTCCGATTTTATGAATCTGCAAAGGTGTTACTAAGTGTTAGTTGTCAGTTATATGATTAAGCCCTTGAAATCAAACGACTACTACTTTTCCCACTGCAGAATATGAAACCATTGCCATCCTCCTGCCACCTGCTACAACCCATAGCATCTATTAGGTCAAGTTAACTTTATTTACATAGCGCTTTATCACAGCCAATATTCTCCAAGGGGCTTGGCTGGCCTGGATTGTACCAGGTTGTCTTCCTCTTCCTTCCTCACATTAGGAACCTTGAGAAAGAACCCAGATTATGTTGTATTTAGCAATTTGCGCTCATTGTGTGTCCGCAAGACTCAAGAATCCCCTGTTCAGATTTCACCAAGACGCATAGCCACCCCGTCCCTCCCCTACTACTTCTTGGATGTTGTACGTACTGGCACTTAATGTACTCACTTGAATGAATATCATACTTAGTTATAGTACTTAGTTGTGTAGCGTCTTATCCTTGTTATCTTTGTTGTATACAGGGAATGGGTTAACCTAATGGTTTGTATTGCTTGGCACTTGGTTCTATGAACTTCCTATCTGTACCAACAGCGATATATATTGTTTCTCATTCTTATGAAAAATTTACTTATTGTAAGTCACTTTGGATAAAAGCGTCTGCTAAATGCCTTGAATGTAAATGTAAATGTGTGTCATTCAGGAGCATTACCCACCCCCACATCCCCCCTGTCCCCCCTGATGGGGTTGATAGGTCATCCCGACACTAACCCTCTCTCTGCCCCCCCAGCCCGGGCACTCGGTAGGGATGCTGGCGGCCGTAGAGCACGGTCCCATCCTCTGCAGCGACTCCAACATCCTGTGCCTGTCCTGGAAGGGCCGCGTGCCCAAGAGCGAGAAGGACAAGCCAGTGTGCCGGCGGCGGTACTACGAGGAGGGATGGCTCGCCACGGGCAACGGCCGCGGCGTGGTGGGCGTCACCTTCACATCCAGCCACTGCCGGCGGGACCGCAACACGCCACAGAGGATCAACTTCAACCTGCGGGGGCACAACAGCGAGGTGGGGGCACGCGTGAGAACCTCAGGAGAGGGGCACCACATGCACGCACAAACACACCGACAGAGTTTATTATGATAGTAGTCATCAAGTTGATGTTGTTATCAGCGTAGAGACATGGAATGTGGTTTATTATCGTCACAATGAGTAATCACATTACTCATCATTGTCTCGGTGAGTAAGCATATCATTTATTATCACCACCACCGATGTATGATATCTTCATTTAATTAGTTCAAGAGAGGCTGTGTCACATTGGACTGTACAGTGAGATTTAACTAATAATATGGGATCATTCATTTGTTTATTACCACCTCAGACGTCCGGTGTGTAAACAGGATTTTTAGTGCTGCATATCAAACGCAAAATCCCAGAATTGTTTTAAATTTTAATGAGGCTAATCAAAGGTTAAACTATCGTGCTTCACCAACGAACATTGTTTGGTTGTTACAATAAATTAATAATGAATAATAGTAATAAAAAAGAAATGAATAAATTAGTAATGAAAAAATAACACACTATACTAACACTAAAGTGTTATTATAGTGTGTTATTATAGTATGTTATTATAGTTTTTTGGGTTAGGGTTAGATATTACTTATTTAATATTATGAAAGCAAGTAATACTAGTAATAATATTCATGAAAATTATTTCATTTTTAAGGGGATTTATATTTGACGTACCCTGAGCTATCAACTTAATCTCAAAAGGTTGTCAGTTCAAGCTAGCAAGTGCGCTGAATGTCAAGCCAACAGTTTAAAACACCACCTTGTTCCCAGGTGGTGCTGGTGCGCTGGAACGAGCCCTTCCAGAAGCTGGCCACCTGTGACATGGAGGGAGGGATCTTCGTCTGGATCCAGTATGAAGGACGATGGTCGGTGGAGTTAGTGAACGACCGTGGAGCCCAGGTTCAGTAGCATGTGTTTTGTTACTGCTGATTCAGACTTATAACACACACAAACTCTTATACACACACACACACACACACACACACACACTCTTATACACACACATGCACACACACACACGCTCTTATACACACACACATGCATATACACACACACACACTCTCTTATCAACACACACATACGTACACTCATATAAACACACACACACACACAAATATAAATATATAGATTGATATACCATTTATTCATATGATTACTGTACAGGAGTGAAGACAGTGTTTACAGTTGCATAATGTTTACAGTTGGACTAGAACAATAGTTACGATACGGTAGGCTATTCCAGGGTCTAGGTTGGTTCACTTCAAAGCCCATAATTCTGGCATGGATCACCCTACATCGGTAGGCTAGTTGTAGGCTACCTGTATCCACATATCGGTCTGCTAATGTGAAAGGCATGCATAACGGTCTCAGACGGTTAATGTGGTAGTTGTTGTTGTTGTTTGACCCACAGGTAAGTGACTTCACCTGGTCCCACGACGGCACCCAGGCGCTGATCGCGTACCGGGACGGCTTCGTGTTGGTGGGCTCCGTCAGCGGGCAGCGCCACTGGTCCTCCGAGATCAACCTGGAGAGCCAGATCACCTGCGGGATCTGGACTCCTGACGACCAGCAGGTACATCCCGTCTGTCTGCTGGTCGGGGTGAAGAGCAGCCAGCCATCCATCCATCCATCCATCCATCCTTCCATCCATCCAAGTAATGTTGTACGAGTCAATTTTTTTTTTTCGTTTATTGGAATTCATTTAGTTTGTTAAACTAAACATAAAAAGTTGATATAATATAATAAATAATATAAAATATTATAAAATAAATAATAATGTATTGTAAAAAAAAGTGTTGCATTAGATCACTTGGTAAGATTCAGGCAAGTGTCTTCATTATCTGTGTCCTAATCGTAGATGGAGCATCTTTACCGTGTCATGCGTCCCCTACAGGTGCTGTTCGGTACTGCGGACGGACAGGTGATCGTCATGGACTGCCATGGAAGGATGCTGGCCCACGTTCTGCTGCACGAGTCAGACGGGATCGTGAGCATGTCCTGGAACTGCCCAGACTTCCTTGTGGAGGACAGCACTGAGAGTGACACCGATTCTGATGACAATGTTCTGCCATTAGGTAACAAGCTCCCTTTCATTCCCTGTATACTCCTTTGATAATTATTGGTAACAGGTTCCATCTGGTGACCCCTGTTGACGACCATTTTGAATGGTAGAAGATAAACCAGACGATACTCGTAGATGCTAGAAGACGAAAATACATTCAAGACAAAAAAAAAATTGTCCTAACTTAACCATGTTTTGTTTTCACAATGAAATGATGGATATTTAAGTTCAAAAGACCTTTACCAACACTGCAATGTCAGTAGTGTTGCTCGGTGCGTGTAACTCCGCTGTGTCTTGACGAAGCTGCCTTGCTCTCTGATTTCCCTCCAGTGCGAAGCATCAAACCCTTGTTGACGGTGAGCTTCTTATCAGGAGACATCAGTTTAATGAACAACTACGATGACCTCTCACCTACCGTGATCCGCTCGGGCCTGAAAGGTACGCCTATCATCGAGTGACCTCATAGCACATGAGACGAGATTAAGTTTCACATCAAAGTTCAAATCCTGATGCGATTAATGATTAAGGAGGGTTCAGGGGAAAGAGAATTAAGTACTTGGACAAGATTCACAGAATACAGTTGAGTATTATTCAGCCTTTAAGATCAAACAAATGGGATACTATCAATAGCAGTATTATAACAACCATATGGCTTCCATTTAGCCACTGGCAACCCCCAGCAGCCTAAACTGAAACAGTGACACGCAGAAACTGAGTTATGGGTCACTTCTAATAATCTGGTAATGGTGATACAATGGCATCCTTCCTCATTCTCCAGATGTGGAAGTCCAGTGGTGCTCCCAGGGCGACCTGCTGGCTGTGGCCGGCATGGAAAGACACTCTGCAGACACCGACTCTGTCTGCGCCTCCAACACCAGGAACGCTCTGGTGAAGTTCTACAATGTCCAAGGAGAACACATCTACACCCTGGAGACGCCCGCGCAGGTGGTTACTCTACTCCTCCAATCATCAATGCTTTTAGTTTTTATTATATTGGGAAACCTATCGGTGAAGAAACAGTGTGGGCACAGGAAGTGACATCCTAGGCATGTCAGCATGGTCGAGCTCCATCAGATAGACCCTGATTGAGCAGATGGTCGCTGGCAGGAAGGCACTTGTTGAAAGAGTGGATTTTTCCACCAGTGCCTAATTTCACATCCTGTTTAAGGCCAGCATCCTGACGTTTTTACTCAATACAGCAGATACGTTAGAGATGCAAGATTCCAACATTCAAAATTAATGTGCACATGGTGGCAGCTTAAGTACATTGATAAATGCATCTGAGAAAAAGACTTCTAGCAGCATTGGCCGTGCGGAAGGCGTTGTTTGCATAATAAATGTGCCGCTCACCACAGACCGGTCGGGATCAGTAACCGACGTGTGTTTCAGAGGCCCATCACCACCATCTGCTGGGGTCACCGGGACTCACGGCTGTTCCTGGCGTGCGGGCCGGCGCTGTACGTGGTGCGTGTGGAGCACCGCGTGGCCAGCCTCCAGTTGCTATGCCAACAGGGCATCGCCAGCGCACTGCGCGAGGAGAGGGACGTGGGGAAGCTGAACATGCCCTCCCTGCTCTGCTCTTACGTCACCACCGCCTTCATTCCCACCATCAAGGTACAGCCGATACCATCATGGACACCCCCAACCATTAAGGTATCCCCCCACCCATCAAGGTACACCCGCTACCATCAAGGTTCACCCCCACCCATCAAGGTACAGCCGATACCATCATGGACACCACCAACCATTAAGGTATCCTCCCACCCATCAAGGTAGCGCCGATACCATCATGTAATTGTACACCCCCACCCATCAAGGTACAGCCGATACCATCAAGATATACCCCCACCCATCATGTACAACAGCTACCATTAAGGTACATCCCACCCATCAAGGTACACCCCCACCCATCATGTACACCCCACCCATCATGGTACACCCCACCCATCATGTACACCAGCTACCATTAAAGGTACACACACAAATTAAGTGACACCACCACCCATTGAGCTACGCTCAAACCCATTAAGGTACACATGAACCCATTGTGATACACATAAACCCATTGTGGTACACATAAACCTATTAAGATACACATAAACCCATTGTGGTACACATAAACCCATTAAGGTACACATAAACCCATTGTGATACACATTAACCTATTGTGGTACACGTAAACCAATTAAGGTACGCCCCCAGCCTGGCTCTGGCGTTCTCAGGTCCAGGTTGTCCCTGAATGGGTTTGGCTTAGTCTTTAGCTTTGAAAGGCCTTTTGTATCCTAAATATATGATCCATACATCCTGCATTATCATGTTGAATCATGATTTAATGTGTGTTTCCCTGCCCGTTCCTCGCTTTAGCCTCCGATCCCGGACCCCAACAACATCCGAGACTTTGTCAGCTACCCCACCGCCGGCAACGAGCGGCTGCACTGCACCATGAAGCGTGCGGAGGACAACCCTGAGGCGGGGGGGCCCTGCTACACGCTCTACCTGGAGCACCTGGGGGGCCTGGTGCCCATCCTGAAGGGCCGGCGCATCAGCAAGCTGCGCCCCGAGTTCGTCATCATGGACCCCAAAATGGATGGCAAAATGGGTATGATTACATTTGGAATACTGAAAAAAAAAGGATGTACACCTCCTGAAGTGGTGTGAGAGGCTGACGAGGTCCACACAAGGTTCATATACATCCATTTCTGTCCAAAATAACCAACCATTAATATAAATTGTGGTCTCATCTACGCAAATGATCAAAAAAACGAGTAAGCGATGGCTTTATGTGCATCGGTCTGGTCTGTGTCCCCAGAGGAGGTGTGTGTGAACCCCATGATCTCCTACACTGACAGCTGCAACGGTTCTGACTCCAGTGACATCGAGTTGACGGACGAGTGGGTCGGGAAGAAGTCCCCAAAGCTGTCCCGTGGAAACAGGTCACCCAAACTCTTCAGGTCCAAGAACATGTTTATATTTACATTGAGGGCATGTAGCAGACTCTTTTATCCAAAGCGACTTACAATAAGTACATTTGTCAGAAGAAAGTGGAACAATATATCGCTGTTGGTACAGTAAGGTATCATAACATGTTGTCCTAAGAAGTTGACTGCTATACCTTAAAGTAATAACATCGAAGATTTTCATGTAAATAAATGTTGGACAAGTCCCTTTCTACCGCCGATTGAGTCGATTGGGCACACTGATGAAAGTCCTTGAAGTCCTTGAAGAATATTACGAACTGGGTGTTTGTGGCGACATTCCCGCGGAAATCCTACAAGCAGTGCACAGTGCATTTAATGAATAATGTGTTTGTGGTATGGATGATATGGGCAATGAACAATTACATATTTGTCAGACCAGAGACATAGTGGAATATTTAAATTCAAATGTATCCAAAAAGGGTTAGAAGAGGGTTTTCTGTTAGGGATAATGTTTAGTGAGGCGATCATTATTGCGAAACCCAGACAGGTTAATCACCCCTTATTACACATCTACTTAATGTTGACAAAAGAACTGCGTCCATAGAAACGCTCTGTTATTACTAGTAGTTGTCTGATACTCACAAATAACAGACCGTTGAATGCCGTAACTAACTATTCAGAACCCTTATTCAACAAAGCCGTGTAGTAAATGTATTTTGTTGACTTCATTGTTTCAAAGAATGAACATGGAATCCCGGAAATCTCCTAAGCTCTCACGAGCAAACCAGGAGGGCCAGCGATCACCACGTTTACCGTCAAAGAAGGCTCCTGTCCGCTCCCCCAGTCTGACTCGTCGGGAATTTTGTATGGACGGCATCACAGAGGTACAGCCGTATTATTAACTTAACATTCTGCTTTATGGTCCACCTATTCCCTGGGCTTGTCCGTGGCGTGTTCGATTAGTGATGGGTAATGTGGAAACAACTAAAACAGGTTGGATTGGACATTCTTGAGTGCCAATGCATTACCCTCCCCCCCCCCGCCCCTTCAGTATTGATAACCTGCCCTTCTTATGTTATGCCTTTTCTTTCTTTTGTAGCACAACTACCTCGCTCAAGTTACATCCAACATATGGGGAACCAAGTTTAAAATTGTCGGGCTTGCCTCTTTTCTGCCTGCCAATCTTGGTGCAGGTAAATATGAAAATGTTATGAACTATTTAATGCAGGTTTAATTTTGTATTGTATTTGAAAAGGCTAAGCTTTTGTTCAAAATCTGAATATTTCTTGGTCCTCCTGACACAATTTTAGATTCTAGATAACAAAAGTTGTCTGTGTATGGGATTTGTCCTTTAGAAACTCATTATTACAATAAATAGTCTTGAACCAAATCTATAGATTTAATGACAGAGTGCCTTGACAACGTTACAGTTTAGATTTACCCCAAAAAATATATATGATGATTTATTCTCTAAAATGTTTTCAATTTCAAGTGACACATTGAACACTGAACCACTACAAACCCGATCCTCTTGAAACTTCACACTCCTCACTCACTAATGCATATATTTATTATATTCTGTCATCCCAGTGATCTACAAAACCAGTTTACTGCATCTACAACCGAGGCAGATGACCATCTACCTTCCGGAAGTGAGGAAGATTTCCTTAGACTTCATGAGTCTGCCTGTTTTCAACCCCAACGTCTTCAGTGAGGATGAGGATGACCTGCCGGGTATGATTACATCTCTACAAGTATGCTTATTTAACAACAAAGCTACCGCTGGGGTAGAAGGCAAGGAATGGGAGTTTCTGCAAATGGCCAGATTCCGACAACAGAGCAAGTGATAAAAAACATGCCATTTGTGGCACATTGTAAACATAATCTTATGACACAGATTTCTGCTGCACAATAATAATGAAAAACTGCCCAAAGGGTGGCCTCAATGTGTTACATGCTCCTTTAATAAATGGAGGGAATTGCATTGCAAAGGCATTTAAACCTTTCTTCATTTTGATATTTTTCTCCTCCTTTCCATTTTAAGTGATGGGTCCATCAGGAGTGGCGGGAGACAACCCTCCCTGTACAGTCAATATCCCCATCGCTCCCATCCACAGCCCCGCCCAGGCTATGTCACCTACTCAGAGTATTGGCCTTGTCCAGTCTCTTTTAGCCAATCAGAACATTCAGCTCGATGTCCTGACCAATCCCACGGCCACAGCAGCGGTGGCTGCTGCTGCAGCGGCTGCAGCTGCCGTTCCGCCCGCCGACCACAGCCAGGATTCGGTTGCGGCGGCGCCGTATCCAGTGCCGACCCGGTACTCGAACCCGGGACAGGCCATCTTCAGCGGCATGGACATGGGACCCCCTCTCCTGGCCGTCACTCCTCCTCTTCCACCTCCTCCCCACCACCCCCCACCCGAGCCGCACCCTCACCCTCCCCACCACCCCCAGCGCTCCCGGGCCCAGCAACTGCACCATCAGCCACCCACCAAGCAGTCGCAGCAAATGCAGCTGCAGCAGCAGAAGACACACCATCAGCAGCTGCTTCAGCAGCCGCCACCACACCACCACCATCAGCAACAGACACAGCAACAACATCTGCATCAACAACAACAGCAACAACAACAGCAACATCTTCATCAACAGCAGCAGCAGCAGCAACAGCAACATCTACATCAACAACAACAGCAGCAACAGCAACAACACCAACAACAACAGCAACAGCAGCATCAACAACACCAACAACAATTGCAGCAGCTGCACCACCAGCAGCAACTCCTGCACCAACAGCAGCAGCAGGCGCAGCATCAGCAGCTTCAACAGAACCAACAGCACGCCGCCAACCCGCAGCAGCTCCACCATCAGCAGCAGCAGCAGCTGCACCAGCAGCAGATGCAGATTCAGCACGAGCAGATGCAGCAGCAGCAGCAGCAGATCCGCCTGCAGATCCAGGAGATGCGGCAGCAGCAGCAGCAACTGCAGCAGCAGCACCAGCAGCTCCAGCAGCAGCACCAGCAGATGCAGCAGCAGTTGAAGATGCAGATGGCGCTCCCCCCTCCTCCGTCCGGATATCCAACGCTCTCCCTGCAGCAGCTACACCTCCTGCCGTCGATGCCCCCCCCGACCACGGAGCCCGGACTGGACAGGGCAGAGCAGCACGGGCACGGGTCCAAGCCCAGCCTCCCTCGCTCCCTGCCACCCTCCTTCATCGACGCCGATGGCTCGGTGGAGATCCAGATGAGGAAGATGAACCCTCCTCCTCCGTACCCAGGCACCACGGTGACGGTGACGGCGTCGGGGGTCTCATCATCGGCCATACCGCAGACCCTCATTACCAACTGCGACAGCCCCAGCGTACTGGCTCCGGATCCCTGCCTAAAGAAGGATGAGTTCCTGCTTCACCCGGTCACCCTGCAGTACCCCACACCCCTGGGCTACGAGAGGATCACCACCTTTGACAGTAGCGGCAACGTGGAAGAGGTGTGCCGCCCGCGAAGACGCCTCATTCGCAACCAGAACACCTACGCCCTCCAGGGCATCAGTGGCTCCGCTACCCTCAAGGTCACATCGTCGGACAGTAAGAAGATCCAGCTGCCCTACAGCTCCGCCACTCTGAGCAGACTCTCTGTGCCTCGGTACTCCATCCCCAGTGGAGATCCGCCTCCTTATCCCGACCCAGCCAATCAAGTCCCCGCTACGCTCCCGCCTCCCCAGAGGATCGACAACACCCTCATCCATGCCACACTGCGCCGGGACCGAAGGGACCAGGCTCTCAAAGTGCCGCAGATGATGGAGAGCTCACGGACGCTTCCCACCAAGTCGAAGGTGAACAGTGCGCTTGCGCTCTCCTACCAGCAGAGGATACCCACCGCTCTGTACACCTGCACACAGTGCAGCAGCAACAACAGCAGCACTAATGTCAGTGTCAGCGGGGGTGGGACCAGCAGCAGTGGCATTGCGGGGGGCACAGTGGTGCGGCAGGACTTCCCCCCAGGGAAAGGAGCTCACCATAGCACAATTATCGTGCACTCCAAGAGTACCTCCCCCCTCACCTCCCAGTCCTCCCAGTACAATCTGCTTGGTCCAGTAGACAACAGCAGGGACAGAACCGTGTATGTCAACTCAGCCTTCACCGAGGATGAGGCTGTAAACCAGCAGTGCCATCTGGAGAAGTCGGTGCGCCATCTGACCCTCGGCGACGTTGGTTTGACGGTTAAACGTCCTCCACCCTACCAGTGGGACCCGTCATCCTCCACCTCCACAGAACACTTCTGGCTCGCCCCAGAGCAGACCATGTTAGCTCCTCCGCCTCCACCACACAAACCCCCACCCCTCCTCTTCAGCCAAGCCCCGCACCTGGACATGGCCCGGCTTCCCTTTGTGTTCACCACCAAGCCTCCGAACAGCCCTAGCACAAGCACACTGACCTTTCCCTCCGGCTATCAGATATCCCTTTCACCGTTTCCCCCTGGCATGGGTCATAGCGTGACATCAACGCTGCAAAATCTCCAGAGCACCTCGCAGCAGAGCGAAGCCATCGGGTCGTCGCCTTTTACACAGCAGGGTGCGAGTCTGGTCCTCCCTCCAGGCTACCCTTCCAGCCTCGCTAACTTGGCTTGCTGCCCTCTACCCCCCATGTACCCAGGGGCGAGCTCCTGCGCTGGGCTCCAGCTGCACCCTGTGAACCTACACCCGTGGAACCCCTATCCCTGCCCTCCCCCGCCGCCAATGCAGGACCCCCCCTCCCATCCAGCGCCCCCCCTGCCTACCAAAACCCACCAGAAGTTAGAAAAGCCTATCCTTTCGCCGCCACCCCCGACCATGCCACCTCCTCCTCCCCCACTTCCTCCCCCGCCACCTCCCACAGAACCCCCGCCGCCACCCAAGAGCACCACGGAGGACCATGCAGAGTCTGCCAACAACTTCCTGGAGCCGCCGTCCCTTAACGACAGCCCCGTGCCAAGGGAGTCTGAGCGTGTCAGCAAGAAGAGCCGCAAGAGGCTTGACAGCCGGGCCGAGGAGGCCAACATGCCCGCCGTCTCCGAGGGCAAAGGAAGGAAGGAGGGCCGCGCACTGTCCGACTTCAACAGCCTCATCTCCAGCCCACGGCTCGGGGGGAGGGACAAGAAAAAGCCCAAGGGCCAAAGAGAGCAGCTCAACAAGGGCAAGAAGATGATGAGCAGGACCACCAACGAGTTCCAGGACAGTTCTGAGAGCGAGCCGGAGCTGTTCATCAGCGGGGACGAGCTGATGAACCAGAACCAGAGCAGCAAGAAGAGCTGGAAGAACAAGAGGAGTCTCCGGATGGCCAGCGAGCTGGAGGAGATCAAGTGCCGCAAGGCCAACGAGAGGGAGGACCGCAGCCTGGGCAGCCAGGGCTTCGTCTACGTCATGGCCAACAAGCAGCCTCTGTGGAACGAGGCCACCCAGGTGTACCAGCTGGACTTTGGTGGACGCGTCACTCAAGAGTCTGCAAAGAACTTTCAGATCGAACTGGACGGCAGACAGGTTTGTCACTCTTTCAGAAAACAGCTCCTCATTGATTTGTCGTCAGTGCAATATAAAACGTTGGCTTAATGAGATGACTTATCAGGGTTTGCTTTGTCGTTGATTTAAGGTGATGCAGTTTGGACGGATCGACGGCAATGCCTACATCCTGGATTTCCAGTATCCTTTCTCTGCTGTGCAGGCCTTTGCTGTTGCCTTGGCAAATGTAACGCAACGGCTCAAGTGAAAGACTCTTCTGATTTGTACTTAATAATAATTATGTGGTATTTCAAATACACGCATTGGATTTAGGCAAAAGCTAGGAATTCACAAAGGGAACAAGCAACAGGAATTATTGGGAAAGGAATATAATGTGTACATTATCTTAAATATGCACATCATTTACAATAGGTAGGATAGATATCTCACTTTAAGACCAAGAACTATTAACTCATTATGGACTTCATGTGTCAATGTGATTAGAATGCAATTATTATGCTGGCTATAGGTATTGCGCTATAAAAAAGTCCACGATATAAATAAAGGTTTAAAAGAAATATATTTTTGAAAAATATATATTTAACCATCAGTGGCAGTGGCATTTTTCCCAGCTCTAATTGGTTACATATGATGACTATAGAACTTATTAAATATCACAAATAATGCAAACAATTCAAGGTGAATATGTGATTTCAGACACTGGGCGCTTTGCTTTCATTTGTGAGTATGTAAACAGAGATACATTTTCCTTCGGGAAATTAGTGTTCTTATTTGCGCTTTTTATGTTGATCACTAGCTGGTGTGACAAAGTAACAAAACTATTTACCTTTTAAATGGCCAAAAAAAAGATATATATTTATGATCTATCCGTTATCCTGGTATTGACATGAGGAGAAAGAGGAATTAAACCCTGGACCCCTTGAGTTATCTGGGTTTTTGGTTGTTTTTTCTCGGTTGGCGTTGTGCGTCGTTTGTGTGTTGATTATTATTACGCTGCTTGAATGTGAAGTGCTCTGCCTCCTGGAGGTCATGCTGCTTTGGATAGACTGAGCATGTCTGCAATAATGAGACTTAAAATCGATGTTATACTTTCCAAAAGATGATATGAAGCTGCTTGTGCTGTCTGTATAATAAATAGCCTTTGTCAAGACCATTTCATGATGAATTAAACAAAAGTAGTGGGTAGATGTTGCTAGTTCCTGTAACCATATAGTCATTCGCTTTTTCATAGTGACGACACTGAGGGATGACTTTATTGATGATTGCATTCAACGATGACATTTGTTGGAATGCAACATTGTCATAAAACACCAGGTGCGAGATATATGTGAGTTGCTGCTATCGTAAACTATGATTTTGGTCAATATTTACAGATGTGTATTATTGTCTTTTTTGGAAAATATTTCAAAGAGTTGTTTTTCCTGAGCCTATAATCGAGTAGCCTACGTTTAATTTCAGAATGCCACTTTTATACTTAGTTATTTTCAGTTATTACTGCCTTACTTGGTTGCCTAATTGTCTTTTTTTCCCTTTTTTTTGTAAACAATACATATGTAAAGTAATGGTTTATAAGCCCAGGAACTTAATAAAATACTTTCTTTGAAATGCTTAATAGTTCTGTATCGTTCATACTATACAGAATTAGTCAGAGAAAACCCCTGGTTAAATAATTTTCTTATTTATTATTTTCTTCTGACTATTTATGTACCTTTATATTTGTGTTCTGGGTGTACATTGCACCATATGTATATTGTTTCAATGCTGATATCACTGGTAGCCCTTGAGAGATAAATTGAAAGTAATTTACCCTTCTGTTTGTAGGGTACTGCTATGATTAATAACAATAAAAAAAAAAACGAAATTGCTACTAGTAGTTACAACTCAAGCCATTGGCGACACCTATAACCGAGGTGTGAACATTTGGGCTTACCAGTAGAGGGCAGTAGATGTCTGTGGGATAAACTGGGAAGGGTTCGTTAAGGTCAACAATCGGGGGCGGGCACACGGGAAGTCGACTACAGATAAGAACAAGAAGGTGCGTGTTGACAGTACACACAAAGACTCCTATGAATAATAAACTGATTGTGAAGTTACCACAAAGGTAAGCTCATACTCAGACGAGTAACCGCTACTCGCCTGACGCACTGCACATTTCGAGTTGTTGTTTGTTTGTTTATTTATTTATTTAAAAGGCACATTGTACATTAATCGAGATGTCCTATGCAATAGACATCTCGATTAATGTACAATGTCCCTTTTAAATAAATATATAAACAAACTGTAAAATGTAAATGCACCAGATTTAGTTATACAAACTATTTTTTCATCTCTAGTCCCTGGCAGGTTGATGTTAGAGAGAACATACAAAAACATAAAAGCAAGCACAACTTAGTTAGACAGATGATTGACATTGGCATTACATGGACAACGACACTGTTAAGCTTGGATGGAGCGGTGACTCCTCTTCTCTGGCATCGTGAAGAATAAGCAGATCGATAAGTTCTCTTTAGCCTTTGGCGTATTTATTCTCTAGAATACATGACTGACTACTGTCCAGTGTCCAGTCAGTTCCAACAAAAGAACGGGAGTTGACCTGCGCGTTGCTTCACAAGAACGTAGTGACGTCATCAGGTCGTCCCTTCAAAGTAAGGGCGTAATCATATATCAACACTTGACACATATATTCATACTTAACACCCCCACTCGCACTTAGCTCACTGGGTTACCTGAAAAACAGAACAATAACACGGTTTCCCTCTTTGGCTTAACACATAAATATACTCTGCACTTTTAAGTGCCAAACATATCCTGAGCAAACTTCTTTAGCTTTAACTTAGTGGCTGGCTTTGTCAACACATCGGCAATCATTTGCTCAGTAGGGCAGTATTCCAAAGTTACCCTTCCATTATTTACAGTTTCCCTGATGAAGTGGTACTTAATATCTATGTGCTTGCACCTTTGCCTGCTTACTGGGTTTCTGGCTAGTGCAATAGTACCCTGGTTGTCTTCGTACACCTTTGTTTGTGTATATTTGTATTTGTCCATGCCTTCTAGTAGCTGTTCTAAGTAGATACATTCCTGTAAGGCTGATGCTAAAGACATGTACTCAGCCTCGCATGTAGATAACACTACTGTTGGTTGATTTCTGCTTTTCCATGAGATGAGAGCTTCCCTCACTCAAACTGGCACAATATCCTGTCATACTATGCCTGTCTTTTACGTCTGAGGCCCAGTCAGCATCACAGTATATTCTAAGACCTAGTCCCTTTGTGTCGCTTCCTTTGAAGCACAATTTCTGTTCTTTTGTACCTTTGAGGTATCTGCACACATGTTTTACTGTGTTCCAATGTTCTTCAGTTGGTTCAGCAAAATGCTGAGATAATTTACTGACCACAAAGCTTAGATCTGGTCGAGTGCATGTGGACAAGTATATTAAACTTCCCACTGCCTCCCTATACTTCTTTGGCTCTTTCATTTTGTCAGCATCCTCTGAGTACTCAAGCTTTGGCTCACATGGAGTCTCTCTTGGCCTGAAATCCTGCATTTCAAACCTCTCTAGTATCTTGGTTGCATATCTCTGCTGTGACATTGTAACCTGACCCTGTTTGGTAAAAGTCTATCCCCAGAAAATGGTTTAACCTCCCTAGATCCTTCATCTTGAACCTCTCTGCTAGCATTCTCTTCACACTGTTCAGTACATCCTCATCGCTAGCGGCTACAATTAGATCATCAACCCATGTGATCAAAATAACCTTTTTTGTGCTGTTTTTCTCTTGTGTACACACAGTTGTCTGCAGGATTCTGTTCAAAACCATTTTCAGTAAGATATGTATGTAACATTACATTCCAATTTCTCCCTGACTGTTTTAGACCATATAAAGACTTCTGTAATTTACACACCATTTTTCCACCAGTTTCAGACTCTTTCTCAAAACCTTGTGGTTGCTCCATATATATTTCACAGTCAATCGTTGCATGCAAATAGGCTGTCTTAACGTCCATCTGGTGCAAAATAAGATTCTCCTGTGCTACCTTTTGCATGACCACCCTCACACTTGTCATATCTGCTGTAGGTGAGGATGTCTCTTCATAGTCAATCCCTTGTTTTTGACTGTAGCCTTTCGCTACAAACCTCGCCTTGTACTTGTCTGATCCGTCGATATCACTCTTGAGTGCATAGACCCACCTACCCCCCACTGCCTGTTTACCCGGTGGCAACTGAGTGAGGCTGTAAGTCTTGTTCTCCTCCAGTGATCGCATCTCCTCATCAATTGCATTTTTCCACTGCTTTGACTTTGTTGATGCTATGGCGTCCTGGTAGGTTTGCGGAATGTCGCATACGGCTCTGTAACAGAAGTCAACAGATGTTTGCAGTTTGTCAACCTTGTCTTCGGTCTCAAACTCCTGCAGGTGAGATGGTCTCCTCCTGTTTCTCGGTGGGTTCCTTCTGTTTACAATCTGTTCAGGTAAAACCTCAGAAGCACCACTTTGAACACCCTGACCTGCTACATTTTTCACACATTCATCAACATTTTCTTCCATATTGACCTTGGGATGTACCTCTCTATCACTGCATTCTATGTGTGACTCAGGCGTTTGTGTTTCTCTCTCTGTGGCTGCCTTGGTTGGGAATTTTACCAACCTGTGTTTCTGAACCCTCTCTGTGTCAGGATAGTATACCAGGTAAGCTGGGCTGTTTTTGTCATAGCCTACGAACACACCCTGCTCACACCTAGAGTCTAGCTTGCCCTTTTCTTGCTTGTAGGCAAAACACACTGATCCAAATTTTTGCAGTTTAGATACATTTGGTACCCTGCCATTTAACAGCTCGTATGACGTTTTCTTTGTGCATCTGCTGTAACACCTGTTTCTCACGTAAGCTGCTGTCTGGATAGCATAGTTTCATAGCTTGTCTGGTAGTTTACTTTCCATCAGAAAACATCTGGCCATATCATAGTGTTCGCCACCCTCTCTCTGCTGTGCCGTTTTGGTGGGGCGAATAGGGCGCAGACGTCTCATGCCTGATTTTATTCTTCCTTAACAGTGTTTGGAAGTCTCCACATGTAAACTCAGTGCCGTTGTCTGAACGGATACACTTGACTTCTCCATAAGGTGCTATGTCTGCCAAGAACCGTTCTGTGGCCTGTACTGCATCACTTTTGGACCTTAGAAAATACACCAATATGGTACCTGAGTAGTCGTCTGTAAAAGACTGTGTGTATTTGTGTCAATCTATGCTCGGTGTTCGCATGGGACCTGCTAAGTCAGTGTGCACAAGTTCCAAAGGTTTCTTAGCCTTACTGTCTGGCTCCCTATTCCTTGCTTGGGTGAATTTTCCCTGTGTACACACTTCACAAAATGCTGGCCTTACTGCACCTCCCTCTATCTCCATGCCTTCCACTATACCCTGTAACTTCTGTACATCTTCATAGTTACAATGACCCAAAATCTCATGCCAGGTTTGTACATCATGACACACACATTGTTTACATTAATCAACATTAATTTCAACAGTTGGCAAGTAAAACAAATTTCGACTTTCATGGATATCAAACCTGCTGCCATCGTTGGTAACCATGCGACTGTCCTCTTTCTGAAAGGTGATCGTCGCTCCTCCGTTTACTGCTCTTGCAACCGAAAAGATGTCGTGTGGGTATGAAGGTATGTACAGCGCGTCTCGAAGTTGCGCTCTGTGCTGGCGTCCGGCGTTGTCTAGTAGGTAGATCACCGCTGTTCCTCTCCGTTGTGCTATTCCGCTGCACTTGGTTCCGTCGGCCAACTCCACTGAATGGGACTCGGGCCGGAATGAGTCATCGAAGCTCTTGAACTTTCCGATGTCGTTGACAATGTGGGATGTCGCTCCCCCGTCCACCATGATGTCCTTCATGTTCACATTGTCCGGTGGTTTCTTTCTTTTGGTGTGGTTGACCTTTAAGAGTTGATCGTGGTTGCTATTCGGTTCCTCTGCGACTCTTCTGGTTCCATCTTGAGTCCTCTTTTTCCTGCATATAGATTATTGGTGTGTGTTGGTCTTGCAGTAACCGCCCAACACTTTAATGGAGCATGCTCTTGACTTGTGTCCTTTTAGTCCACACCTGTAGCATGTTACGTCGGTGTCTTCACTTTTTCTGCTGCTGCTGGCGTGCGTTTTGGCGGGGCCTCGGCTTGGCCTCACACTCGTCTTCATCACGTTGTCTGCGGATTCTACTGTTTATTTTCTCAGACTCTTCATAAATCCGTAGCCTTCTCTTGAAGTCTGTGAATGTAACATTATCTTCATTCTGTGTTACATGGACGGCTAGTGGCTTGAATGAGTCTGGTAGTCCGTTTAATACAATGGCTATGGTCAGTCCATCACTCATGGTCTCCCCTGCATCTCAAAGCAATAATGACGTTCTCCGCTCTTATCATATAGTCAGTAGCACTCTCGTTCTCTGCTTAACTTAACTATGCTTAACTTGGTCAAAGACGTGTACAAGTTTATTATTCTAGGCTTGCTTTTCCCCGAATAATGTTCCCTCAATATTCCCAGGGCTTTCCTGCCGTCATCGGCTGCATCGTGCCTGATCAGCGATAGGCTCTTATCGTCTATCAGTCTTACCAGTTCAGCATAACAATCAGCATTTTTCGCGCCATCTTGGACTAGCTGTTCTGCGTTGGCGCCGGCGGGCTCATTCAATATTGTCCCTTTTAGCTTATGAATGTGCAAGTGGCCTAGGAATCTTGTTTCCCACAGTTCATATTTGTCTTCTGATCCATCAAATATAAGCTTTGTTCCAATGATTCCTGCCGTTGTGCTTGCCATTTTTGCTTTCGCGCCAATTCGTCCGAGATGGTTGTTATACTTTCATTGTGTCCAAGCGTTTCCTGGGCCCATAATCTGTTAAGCTTGGATGGAGCGGTGACTCCTCTTCTCTGGCATCGTGAAGAATAAGCAGATCGATAAGTTCTCTTTAGCCTTTGGCGTATTTATTCTCTAGAATACATAACTGACTACTGTCCAGTGTCCAGTCAGTTCCAACAACAAAAGAACAACGGGACAGTTGACCTGCGCGTTGTTTCACAAGAACGTAGTGACGTCAGCAGGTTGTCCCTTCAAAGTAAGGGCGTAATCATATATCAACACTTGACACATATATTAATACTGAACAGACACAAACTAAAATGACAAGACGTGATGTAACATGCCAGAATAAACACCAACCGACCACCTACAATACATTATAATGCTATTATTATTTACAATATAAACACTATAACAATGAAAAAGGCTTCGAATCCAATGTTTTATGGTCACGAGTCATTTGTGGGATAATTGGCTTTGTTCCTGGCTTATAATTCTTGATATCACAATTTTCTGAAAAATTAACGGGAAATGTACTTTCGGAATCAGAGCTGTTCAAAAACAGGGACGGTCACTGTTAAAGGAGACATATTATGGTGTTTTCCTAACAAGTAAACATAGTATTTGAGTTCCAGAAAACATGTTTTTGAAGCTGTTTGCTGGAAATATCTTTTAGGAAAAAAAATATTGTCTACCGCTATTCCCCTCTGATTAGTCCCTTCAGAATGCGCTGTTTCTGGTGTCTGTAGCTTTGATGCAAATGAGCTGCTGCCCATTGACCAATGAGCTGTCAGACTGAACCACAGCATGGAGGAGAAGGGATTGTTGCCGTTTGCTGACTCCTGGAGCTCTATATCTATATAACATAATATAACATAATAATAATATTATATACGGGTATTTATATAATATATCTAATATCACGGCCAAAAGCTATGTGCGCCTCGGATGATATTATGAATAATAAAGACTGTGTCTGACGTCTCTGGTACTTCCACAAAGACTCGTAGTGGGGGATATCTCGGCCATGGTTGAGAAGAATTGGGGGGAAGGAATTTTGGCCTTGACTCTCTGAAGTCCATGAACCGCGACATGGAGAAGAAAGGGATTGTACTCCTGGAGCTGAGCTGCCGGACTGCCTCCGAGCTCTCCGCGCCGGAGCTGCCGGACTGCAGTCCGGCCGCCGTCGAAGCCGTCCGGCCGCAGTCCGGCCGCAGTCCGGCCGCAGTCCGGCGGTGTACTCCGGGAGCTGAACTGGCAGCTCCAGCGGACTAGCAGCTCCGGCGGGGTGAGCTCGGCGCCAGAGAAAGGGATTGTACTCCTGGAGCTTAGCTGCAGGGCTAGCGCCGAGTTCCCCGCTCGTCCACTGGTCCACAAAATCTTAGCAATGCTCTGATTGGAGGGGAGTGGGGAAGTGGGAGGTAATATTCAAATACCCCCTTCCTACGTAAGAGGGGCCGCCGAAACTGACTCGCTCGTTTGGTAGCTGGAGGAAGGCTGCTTCCAGAAATGTGTATCTCACTCAAAAAATCATATACAGACTTTTTTCAAAGTTTGTATGCGTGTGGGAGCACCATATACCCACAACAACACCCCAAATCCCAGGAAAAGTGCTGTTTTCATAATATGTCCCCTTTAATATATACTGCGGTCAAGTCAGCAGTAGTGGTGAATTTAATGATTTGTTTCCGTGATTCAGTTCGCGTCGGTCAGTTCGCCAAGAGGAGTCGTTCGCGAATCGTTCTTTCGTTCATTCGTTCGTTCAGTCGAGTTTCTGGTAGCAGTGAATCGAATCATGGAATGCACGGTTCTCAGCTGAGTCAGTCAGACTCAGCTCCTTCCTAGTTTGTTCAGTCGAGTTTCCGGTCAGATTCAGCACCTCCCTCGTTTTCATTCTCAAATGTCAACATTACAACTTTAACCAAACACAGCGGGATGGGGGGTGTAGTTGATTATTGGTTGTTTAACATATCAGCAAGATAATAGACTTGATTTAGCAATGATGGTGGGGGTCCCGGGTGTTTTAGGCTCTCATAAATAGAAACCTGTGCAGCCCAAGACTAAATCTAAAATAGCTGCCAAAATTAACACTGCCTTCAAAACGAGAGCTGGTCAATTGGGAAAAATGCATTAAACTGTAATCAGAAAATGCGGTTATAAGCTATAGACCCTATAGTATCTGTGGTATAAAGGCTGGGATGAATTTCAAATTATAAATATGTACACTTATGTTGAAAGTATAGACCGTTGTGATTCCCATTGAAACTAATGGCACGGTGACTAGTCTTCAAAACGAGAGCTGGTGAATTGTGAAAAATGAATTAAACTGTAATCAGACAACGCGGTTATATGCTATAGACCCTAGAGCAGGGGTCGACAGCTGGCAACCCGCGGGCCATAACTGGCCCGCCAGATTATTCAGAAGTTATATGTTGTTTTTTTGTTGTTTTTTTGTTTTTTAGAATATCGAATATCTATATCTCTTAGCTTAAATGTAAAGGGCCGGATACAGTGAACTTTTTTTTTTTTCACAACCTTTTTTGAACTTAATTGTATCACACTCATCACGGTCACGCGTAAGCTGAGAGGGGCTGAGCGGGAGTTATTGGAAACTATGCAATATTAAATGAAACGGAACCCCCCTTTATAGGCCTATATACAACAACCATGGCAACCCGACATTATGTATTTTTGTGTGATACTGCACGTAGAGAAAGGCAGGAGCTGTTGACAAAAGTCCACAAAAGATTTAAGACGCCAAGCTCTGAGACTTTGCTGTTTAACGCAAGTAGAGTCTCTGATGAGGCTACTTCGCCTACAGCTCTTGAGTAGGTTAGGGACGGAGGTTTGTGTGTGTGACTCGCGTGTCAATCAGTACCCGCTGTGGTGTGTGTGTGTGTTTGTGTGTGTGTGTGTCTGTGTGCAGTCAGTCAGCCCTCGCTGTGGTGTGTATGTGTGTTGTGTTGTGTGAAGTGGTTGACTGCATATTTAGGTGCGCACTACTGCCCTCTCTCCAGCATAAGGCCTTTCTACACTGCTAAGCCGGTTCGGTCGAGGCTTGGCACGCCCGGCGATTTTATCTCAAGTTTCCTGTGTAAAACCTAGGGGTAAAATCCCCCGTTCGTCACGGCGCAGGCTTTCTAGTTTCACTGGAGTCAATAATTTGCATATTCCCGAATGGTTTTTTTTATGAATGAAGACACCCGCATGCAAGAATGAGTTCACGTCTGAGTGTAGGCTACAAATGCGATTAACTATTTACAAGTGCAAAAAAGCCAACATATTCTTTACTTTGCTGACCACTTTTGAGTTAGGGACTGGTTAGGGTTTTTTAACCCGACAAAAGCCTCGTAAGGACAGTTCCTCTGCGTCTCTCTCGTAGATCGCACCATCTTTCAACGTCTTTGTTTAATATGACTGCATCGCTTTCTCTCACATGATCAGCAGCTCGCGGATTTCACTTTCTCTCCAGTTAGAACTGCTCAACACCTTTACCGAACGTGATCATGCATGACATTTATGTGATTAGGGCATACACTTGTACGTCTTTTAAGAGTCATCTAGTGCTTGGTAGGCATATGACTAAGCCAGCTGACGGGCCTGCGTCCCAGTTCCAGATGCACTTTCATTAATCAATTCCTTGAACTAGCCTTTGATACTGTCCTGGCCCACCACCTACTGGCTGGAAAAGAAATTGGCCCGAGGCCAAACTTATTTGCCGACCCCAGCTTTAGAGTCTATAGCATATAACCATGTTGTCTGATTACCGTTTAATTATTTTTTCACAATTGACCAGCTCTCGTTTTGAAGGCTAATCACTGCGCCATTCATTTCAATGGGAATCGCGACGTTCTATACTTTCACTATAAAGTGTATATATTTATAATTTGAAATTCGTCCCTGCCTTTATACCACAGATACTATTGGGTCTATAGCATATAAACGCGTTTTCTGATTACAGTTTAATGCATTTTTCACAATTTACCAGCTCTCGTTTTGAAGACTGAACAGTCAATTTGACTGGAACTACTTAGCAGGTGTCCATATATGAGGGATTAATTGTCACCCTGCAGTCAATCAGAATCTAGTATTCCAAAAAATTCAAGCAGCGTATTGATCTACTATTTGATGACGCTGTGCTCATTCAGCAGCAAGTACAACTGCTGTTAACCTGCCGGGTTAATGCCCTCCTCCCAGCCAAACAGAATAAAGCATTCCTAAACAAAGTAGAATAAGTAAGGGATAATGCCCGACGAGGTGTCCATTATCAGGAATTAATGGACGACGCGGAGGCCTTAGAACCGTCCAACGTGCAGCGGAGGACGGTTGCCTCTGCGAAGTCCAGATCTGGGTACAATTTGGAGAGGTTGTATTTTCAGTTAATTGTTTTACCGCTCCCTATAGCCCGATATTGATCGAATTTGGCGGGGTTCTTCTTGACCCATGTGCCTTTGACTACACCAAGTTTGATGAGGGTTGGTTTAAGTTAACCTTGCCTTTCGGTGTTAAGTAAATTTTGGACGATTTTGAGCCTCTGGCGGCCATGTTGTTTTGTCAATCAACTTCATTTTACTTGAGCAGTTGGAACTTTGGTCCCCAACAGCCACTAAGTTGGTCCCGCTCAATTCAAACATTCCTTCTATGAACTGTGGGGATTTTAGTCACAGGCCACGCCCATTTCTATGCCATGCCCTAATTGAAAATATGTTGAATATCTTGTTCTAAATTTGATTCTGAACAACTTTTTTATTGGACTCAAGATCATAGGAGTCCATTTTGATGTTGATTTGATGTTGAGCATTTTAGTCTTTACGCGTTTTAAACCACACCCTTTTTAGAAGTCAATGGCTCCTGGGCGCTTTAGTTTTTATTGTACAGACTTTACTTTATGTCAGATTGAAAACATTGGTCCATAGATGATAGCTGCTAAAGGATTTTTGTCTAAATATAAAAACCTAGGATCCTTAAGGAATTTAGTGTTTTTAACACGTGTCATGACTCTAAGTCAAAGCGGTTATGAGATATGTTTGTGCAAATTTTGCATTTTTGGACTGTTGCTTTCGCACCACCTTTGGACAAATCAGTGTAATATCTCTACAGCCTCTACACCTGTAGTAAGTTTCATCAAAAGCGTGCGAGCGGTAAGTCAAACGTGAAGGAATAATAATAAAACTAACAATTACAATAGGTTGCCGTCGCACTTTGTGCTTGGCATTTTGTTGAGAGCATCATCATTGCTCTGGGTCTACTCTCAGAATTCCGAAAGATGAAGACAAAAAGGGGGCGTGCCTCCACGAAATGCCGCAAGAAAGCTGGAAGATCTTCAACTTTCGACTCGGAAGTCTGGCGTCCGAGGATTGAGGAACATACCATTAATCTCCTCTTCGACTGAATGTTTGAATACAGCGAGCAGGCTGGATGCGCGCAGGATTGATGCACTCCACTTTTTTTTGTGGAGAATCAGCGCCTTGAATATTTACTACAGCGTTTCTACAGCTCGATGCATTTTCGCAATGATTCCGTCTTTACGGAGATATTCCTGAAACGCATCTAAGGAAAACGGAGGGGAAAAGATTGCTATCGCCCGTGTGGACGGGGCCTGATTAAATCTCAACCTTAATTTAGGCCCTGTCAACACAGAGCAGATTTTTTGGTGAAACCGCATAAGTCTTGTGCGTTTGGGCCGACCGTCCAGACGGATGCGGGGTATCCGGTGCCCGAAACCGCACTTTTCTGAAACCATGTCCCAGGGTGGTTTCAAATAAATCCGGACCTGTGCGTTTTCGTGTTAGACTTTGTGTGGACACCTGAAACGCAAACGATGACGTCATCGCCCCACCTCTCAACCCTCTAGCCTTAGTGATTGGCTAGACAGCACCATCTCAGAACACAACAATGATGGCGGACTACATGCTTGTGACGATACAACAGCTGATAATGTCCCTTGTTGGGTTGCTAGTGCAATATTTAATGTTGCTCTTCTACCAAAATAAGCTAAAAAGTATTAGGGACAGACACATGCATCAAATCTATTTAGATCCACCGCGAAGGGCTACCAGAGGGGTATTCCGCAGACGGGGGTTTAATAAACACAAAGTTAACGCTGAACTCTAGGTTGATTGACCCTGTGCCAACTAAACCAGAGCTGTCGGTTCCACCGCACGGGTTATGCATTAGTTCAATCAACACAGAGTTGGTTAACACAGGGTTGTGCACGTCCATGCCAAACCTATAAAGACGTGATGTATGGATCATGGAAACCCTGATTGAAATGGCAAAACGGGCTGCTTATTTCAATGAATTGGAACTCCAGGTTCTCCTGGAGAGCTATGACGAGGAGAAGGACATTATCTCAAGAAAAGGGAACGCTAAAGCCTCTGCAACCCAGAGAACCATAGCCTGGCAGCGGATCGCTGACCGCGTAAATGCGTTAGTTACATGTCAAAAGCATGATCCTTTATATTTGAGCCATGAATCTATTAATATCCCAGTTAAGCGTTCTTAACGTTCCTACCACACAACCCTTTTCTTCTAAAAAATATGTACTCCGATGGCTCCCAAGTGATCAGCGGATCAAGTATAAAAACATTCAAACTGTTTTTTTCCCACCATCGTATTGGTATATTTTGTCAGTCCAGCATTTAAATTGTCATACTGTGGAGTGTGGTAAATGACGAGACAAGAGACGGAGATGGGTCGAGTTGGCTTTACTCACCACTTCAAATTAAACAAGTTACTCCAGCATGAGTTCAAAACGTAACTGCCGTAAAACAGAACACTCGTAAAACCGAACTGTCGTAAACCGGAACTGTTATCCCAAAACCCTTTTCCTTAAAGGAACAGTCCCTTGGTGAATGTCTTTATTATTGTTGTTGTGGGTCACCACACAGAGCCCCCCCAGAATTCACCCAAACCAACAGGTCCAGACCCAACAGGGAACCTACAGAGAATATCGGACACCCACTAGTGTTAAACAGAACATACTAGCACATAACAGTCCCCAGAAAAATCAACGCCTAGGGGGGCGGACCAGGCGGCCCAAACGGCTGCGCCTGGAGAAGGGCAAAATGCAGGAGCAGGTGCCGAGGCCGCCGCAGGGCCAGGTGTCGAGGCTGCCGCAGGCGGGCGCCCCCGCCACGGGGGCTGAGCCAGCTGGAGCGGTTCGCCAATATCCACAAGAGCAGGTTTGAGCCGGTCTATAGCCACCCGCTCAGGCCGCCCCCCATATCCACAACAAAGTTCTTAGGCCCACCCTCCAAGACGTGGAAG
Organism: Pollachius pollachius; assembly: GCF_949987615.1. Classification (NCBI taxonomy): domain Eukaryota; kingdom Metazoa; phylum Chordata; class Actinopteri; order Gadiformes; family Gadidae; genus Pollachius; species Pollachius pollachius. Next base: position 19,769,330 of record NC_136948.1, on the reverse strand, counting down.
GGGCCATCGTAGGGGGGCCGTAGCGGGGTACCATGGCCATCGTGGCGGACGAAAACGTACTTGGCTGACGGTAAATCCCTGGGAACGTAGGACCAGGGGAGACCATGGTGAGACGTTGGAATGGAAACGAAAGCGTCCGCAATGTCCCGGGACGCAGCACGATGGGAGGCAGCGGACCACGGGGCCGTGGCGTCCGGAAGAAACTCCCCAGGGACGCGCAGGGGCTGGCCGTACACCAGCTGCCGACGAGGCCTGAAGATCGTCCTTGGGGGCGGAGCGAAGGCCCAGCATAACCCATGGGAGGCGGTCAGCCCAGTCGCTGCCCGTAAGGCTGGCCCTGAGCGCGGCCTTCATGTCCTGATGAAACCGCTCGCAAAGCCCATTGCTCTGTGGGTTATAGGCTGTGGTACGGTGGACCTTCACCCCCAGGACCTCGGCGACCGCAGTCCAAAGCTCCGACGTGAACTGCGGCCCCCGGTCCGAGGAAAGGTCGGACGGTGTGCCGAAACTGGCCACCCAAGCCATAACGAACGCCTGGGCCACCTCAGCTACTGGAGTGGAAGACAGGGGAACCACTTCTGGCCACCTGGTGGTCCTGTCCACCATGGTGAGGAGGTAGGTGTAACCACGGGAGGGTGAAAGCGGGCCCACCAGGTCCACATTTACATTGTCGAAACGCCTCTCCGGCACTAGTGTTGGCCGTGCCAAATACCACGTCCTCCATGAGGAGCGCCGTGGGGGCTGCCCTGTAAGCCTGTACCTCAGAGTCCGTAGCCTGATCCCCAGCCATAGCTGTGTAGTCGAGGCCCAAGTGGACGGAACCAATAACCACCCGAGAGAGACAGTCGGCTACAAAATTGTCCTTGCCGGCCACATGCTGAATGTCCGTGGTGTACTCAGAGATGGCGGAGAGCTGACGCTGCTGCCGACAAGACCATGGCTCCGAAGACTTGGCCATGGCGAACGTCAGCGGCTTGTGGTCAACGAAAGCCGTGAACCGACGGCCCTCCAACAGGAAACGGAAATGACGGGTGGTGAGGAAAAGAGCCAGGAGCTCCCTGTCGAAGGCGCTGTATTTCCTCTCGGTGTCACGGAGCTTCCTGCTGAAAAAGGCCAGCGGCTGCCAGGCTCCGCCCACCCACTGCTCACACACAGCCCCTACGGCGTAATCAGAGGCGTCCGTAGTAAGAGCGACAGAGGCGGTCGGAGACGGGTGCGCCAGCAGAGCAGCGTTGGCCAACGCGGTCTTGGCAGCATCGAAGGCAGCCGTCATCTCTGTGGACCAATCCAACACGTCTGCCGGCCTCCTGCCCCGCAAGGCATTGTACAAGCATCGCATGAGCTGGGCCGCATGGGGGAGGAAACGGTTGTAGAAGTTCACCATCCCCAGGAACTCCTGCAGGGACTTCACAGTGCGCGGGCGTGGGAAACTGGCGATGGTGTCCACCTTGGCCGGGAGGGGAACCACCCCCTGCGGGGTGACATGGTGGCCGAGGAAAGTGATGGATGACTGGCCAAACTTGCACTTGGCCGGGTTGACAATGAGACCATGCTCACTGAGCCGACCGAACAGCTGCCGTAGATGCGTCAGGTGGTCCTCTGCAGACGCACTGGCAACGAGAATGTCGTCCAAGTAGACGAACAGGAGTGGCATGTCCCGCAGCACAGAGTCCATGAGGCGCTGAAATGTCCGTGCTGCGCCCTTGAGGCCGAAAGGCATCCTCAGAAATTCAAAAAGTCCAAAGGGCGTGATGACCGCCATCTTGGGGACATCCTGCGGGCGGACGGGCACCTGATGGTAACCGCGTACCAGGTCCAACTTTGAAAAGATGGCGGCGCCGGGCGGAGAAGTCCTGAATGTGCGGTACCGGGTACCGGTCGGGGGTGGTGGCGTTGTGCCATGTGCAGGCGGGAGGCCCACGGATTGTTGGAACGGCGTACGATGCCGAGGCGCGCCATGGTGGCGAACTCCTCCCTTGTGATCGCGAGCTTGGCAGAGTCGAGGCGCCGGGCCTGTGCATAGACCGGGGGGCCAACCGTGTTGATGTAGTGCTCCACACCATGCTTAGCCACAGCCGATGAAAACGTGGGCGTGGTGATGTCGGGAAGCTCAGCCAGCAGGCGTTGATACAGGTCCCCGGTGGCGAACGTGTTCGCAAGGCAAAGCCCCCCCACCCCCCCCAGCGTGCAGGGGTACGAAGCAAAAGAGAGGGCGTTGATCAGGCGGCAGCTCGTTACATCCACCAGCAGCCTGTAGGCGCAGAGGAAATCCGCCCCCAGGAGTGGCGTAGACACGGCAGCCATGACGAAATCCCAGCCGAAATGCCGGCCGTCGAAACACACCTCCACATACCTCGTGCCATAGGTACGAATGGGTGTGCCGTTGGCGGCGTCCATCGGGGGGCCATGGCTGCCAGCCACAGTGTCTACAGGCGTCGCCGGCAGGATGCTGCGCTGAGCCCCAGAATCGACCAGCAGCCGCCGGCCGGACAAGGCGTCAGTGACGAACAACAGCTTGCAGTCCCGACCAGCGCTCACAGCTGTTAACGAGTGCTGGCCCGGGCTTTTCCCAGAGCCCCAAAACTGCAAGGTTGGCGACACTGCTTGACCTTGGCCCCAAACCTGGCATGGTAGTAACAACACCCGTCGTCACGCTGTCGGCGGTCTGTCACAGCGGCTGCGGTGTCCGGGTCGTTCCCCCGGTGGCGGAAGCGGGGCCGACGTGTGCTGGGGGGCAGCAGCGCATGGACAAACTGCTGCCTGCTGGCGAGGAAAATCCTGTTGGCCTCCACAGCCACCGCCTGGGAGTCCTTGGAGGCAAAGAGGAGGGAGCTGGCCAGTGCGGTGCGCACGGGTGCTGGAAGCTGCCGCAGGAAGATGTTGGCGAAAAGGAAGGAGGGATCCGCCGAGCCCAGCACGGCCAGCATCCTCTCCATTAACTCGGACGGCTTGCCGTCACCCAGGCCGTTCAGGGAAAGCAGGCGGTCCGCCTTCTCCAGCTCCAATAGTTCAAAAAGGCCCACGAGGAACGTCTTGAGTGCGTCGTACTTGCCGACAGCTGGAGGAGCCTCCAACCGCGCCATAGACCTGGCCGTCGTCGCGGCATCTAAGGCTGCTACCACGTGGAAATATTTCGTGACGTCCTGCATTATTCCTCGATGTGTTGGAACCACGACCGTGGGTTGTGCTGCCAAAAGTCCGGTAACTTGACGGTGGCAGCATAGATAGCGCCGACGTTAGCCGCGTCGTTAGCCGCATTGTTAGCCGCGCCGCAAGCGGCGACCGGCACCACAGCGGGCGCGTTGTTATCACCGTCGATGTGCAACATAACTCAGCCGTATCCAACTCGCGTCGGGGGTCACCAATTGTGGAGTGCGGTAAATGACGAGACAAGAGACGGAGATGGGTTGAGTCGGCTTTACTCTCCACTTCCAATTAAACAAGTTACTCCATGAACGCATGAGTTCACAACGTAACTGCCGTAAAACAGAACACCCGTAAAACCGAACTGTTGTAAACCGGAACTGTTATCCCAAAACCCTTTTCCTTAAAGGAACAGTCCTTTGGTGAATGTCTTTATTATTGTTGTTGTGGGTCACCACAATACCATATTTGTCACTACTGCATTTAAATGAGCCCTTCTTTTTTTAAGCCAATCATAAAAAGGCAGACAGTCGGCGGACTGGATCTGGCCCTCAAATTGTCTTGACCCCAGTGGAGGAGCTGGCAATAGACATAAATTCAGGGCTGACTCTCTGAGGAGGTACCTCCAGGTACCCCCTTCACGCCAGGGGCCATGTGAGGGTACCCCAATGGTTGAATGTAGGTTTTTCTGTTTTTTTTGTATTTTAGATTTTGTTTGTCTTCGAAGTAACATATGCAAACCATGTCCGTGCCACAGCGCAAATGTTCCAAATGTTTTTTTTTGGTAACTGGGTAGAAAACCTAAAAGTGACAATTCATCAACTTCACAGATCAAGATGGATTAGTGGTTGTAATGGAGCCACCGGCTACGATCGAACATTCTCCAGTGGATGTAAGTCCATTAGGACTATTTTATACTTTCTGTTGTAAGCGCCTCTCGGCATAGTACTCAGCCAATATTGCTCTTTGTATGATAGGAGGCCGATGAAAATCTTGGTCCGGACGTGGATGGGTCATCTGAAAGGACTGAGACATCTCCAACATTATAGATAAAACTACCATTTGCCAAAAACGGAGGGCTACGCAAATAGTCTGGAGTGAACTGAGGCCAGGTCCTCGATTGGTAGTGTTGGTTATGTAAGGCTGGAGAAGACTGTTTAAATATATTAAAGATTTGCGCAAGAATCTATATCTCTCCAGCAAAAAGTCATCCAGATATGCTAAGATGTCGAGCCGTGGTCTTATTAATCGCTCCCGGTGGATTGCACGAATAATTTGCACTCCGATATCAACAGGCCTCTCATCAAAAGGGCATGCCATTGTGAACACATGAAATCTGCGCTGAACGCGGGTTTAGATACCCAAAACCGGGTTATGCTCCAAACTTAACCTGCGCAAAACCTGCTCCGACCAGGTTTGATTCAGAACAGATGTTTCTATAGTAACTAACATACTGTGTTCATTTTGGAACGGAAAACCTAGGGTTACCGCAAACCCTGGGTTAACTTACCCGGTTATGTGATAAAACCGGCTTTGTGGAATACCCCTCAGGAGGTACTCGGACTGTATGTTTGTAAAAAGCGCGCAGGCTTTATGCGCATGCTCGCCTCTATAAGGGGCAGCGCCCCTTATAGGCCTGGAATGGGTACTATAGTGTTTCTACAGCTTGGTTTCGCAATGAATCCGTCTTTACAGAGATAATTCGAACCATATAAAACGAAAACAGATCGGTTTCGCCCGTGTGGACGGGGCCTTAGTAAGTTGCACGTTGTTAGTGAACCGCAAACACGCTTTACTGAAGCGTGCCGTGCCCTACGCTATTTCATTGGAATAGCGTATTAATTGCTATTTCATTGATGAGCTTCCGGACTCCCGCCGGAGCTCCTGGAGAGTTCTACAATATCTTATAGAACACAGCCCAAAGTTTTGTGCGCCTCCTGATTATATCATGACGACTACTAAACGACTGTGTCGGGTTCTTAGACGTCCCTGGTACTTCCACAACAAGTAAAGACTGGCCATGGTTGAGAAAGTACTCAGGCGACCACGTGAACAGGCAACAAATTTTAATTTTGGTATGAAAAAAGCGTGCGTGCTACTTGCTTAAGCTCGGGTGCGAGTTATATTGCGCACTACCGCACTAAGTAAATACTCCCCAACCCAACGTGTGGGGCACAACACAGCATATGGTTTATTCTACTGTATTGATCACTATTTGGAGGTTTGCATATAATTGAGAAAAAATACTATTACTATTAAAAAAAATAACAATCAAATGTTTGACAATTCTTGCTCATTAGTGCTTCTCATGTAGGCTAAATCACTAGCTGGTGTGCCATGTTAAGAAGGCTAACTTAATGATCTTCTTAAATGGCCAAAGAAAACCCCATTGTAGTAGCTTATTTGTAAAGTGCTATATATTTATTATCATTAAAATAAAGCAAAGTTCATATAAAACAACAATTCACCTTTACACATAAAACTTCTAGGAGGTTGTTCTTTTAAAACCCTTTATCTAAGGCCTCGATAGTCGACAAGCAACTTTCAAATATTTTAAATTGCATTGCATCACTGCAGAATGTAGCATAGGAGTCAAGTTTTTTTCTATGCATACAGGCTTTTTATTTAAAGTATGTCTGCACTGGTAATTCGTTTTTTTAACTTGTATCATTCAATGGCAATAATGTTTAAGCTAATCAAATCATTTTTTACAAATAAATTTCACTTTGAAACTATTTCAATTGTTAAGCTTTATAAGTGTAATTCCTGCCTAAATGTTAAGTGCTATGAACGGCCTGCTATTTGCAGTATGCTCGATTACAAGCTTGCCTTTCCAAAAATTTTGGTTAATATTTAGACGTAAATTTGATAGTTTGTGAATGCTCAAATGCAACATTTTCTGATTTTAACACAGAAGGAATCCAAAATCCAACATTGGACATGGAACCCGCAGAAAATACTGCACTCAAAGAACATGGTGAGTGCTTCAAGTTTAAAAACCTAATACACATTCTATTCATGTATCTTGGAGATAACCGTTGTCCCTTTTTTAACTTTATGAAGATGGTCGAAAAAGTTCTTCGCCGGGGAGGATGTCGCGGACACAGTTATTTACATTAATATCCATTGGTTCTGTAAACTTTGGCTCAATGATTTGCTATTCAATACTTGGCCCATTCTTTCCCAACCTGGTAAGCTATATAGCAACGGTTTCATTGACGCCTAGTCTGCCTCCATGAGATGTAGGCAGACTATTTCACATGATGTCACATGATCACAAAAACATCCATATACATTTTTCTTTAACAAATGTAAAATATTAACGTGACATATAGAACATGAATCAACATTTTCACTTTCCTCCAACGCAGGCGTTAAAGAAGGGAGCCAGCCAGACAGTCATTGGTCTAATATTTGGCTGCTATGCGCTATGCAACTTTGTTGGTGCACTGCTAATGGGAAAATATGTAAGTTGATAACCCTTAACGTCTTATCTCATTTGTAGGTTATTCTCTTCCATGATTGTATTACATATTCTTCTACCTGGTTCTCAGATTGTCCAGATTGGTGCAAAGTTCATGCTTGTGTCAGGCCTGTTTGTGTCAGGTGGATGCACTATCATGTTTGGGTAAGTACAGAACATTGGAGATTGAAGTCCTTTTTGTTTGATAGTTGATTAGAATAGAATACAATGACGTGTATTTATTTTAAAAATAAATATAATTACTTTTACTTTTGAATGGAAATTCAAGTCTAGTAGCCATTTCGACATAGGCCTTAACATGTTATCATGATTATGTAATACAATCCATAAATAACATTTTGTATTCATTTATTTATTAAAACAAAACAAGTTCACATTTTCGCTTTTATCCAAAGTAACTATTCAAAAACTCCACTTTCTGCATTACTAAGAGGTGTGACATGAACATGCCTGTGACAACGTCATCAGGTTTGCTGCTCCATTCTGAATCACGTGCAGAGGTTTAGCAGGGCCAAACTGTAGTCCAGCCAGGAAAAGGTCTGGAGCACGTTTGAGGGGTTAGGGTTCATGCTTGTGACAGGCCTGTTTGTTTCAGGATGATGCTCTATTATATTTGGACAAGTTACAGAAAATAGAAGATTTGAGGTCTGATAATTGATTACAATATATACAGTGGGGCAAAAAAGTATTTAGTCAGCCACCAATTGTGCAAGTTCTCCCACTTAAAAAGACGAGAGAGGCCTGTAATTTTCATCATAGGTAAACCTCAGCTATGAGAGAGAAAATGAAAAAAAAAATCCAGAAAATCATATTGTCTGATTTTTTAAGAATTTATTTGCAAATTATGGTGGAAAATAAGCATTTGGTCACCTACAAACCAGCGAGATTTCTGGCTGTCACAGACCTGTAACTTCTTCTTTAAGAGGCTCCTCTGTCCTCCACTTGTTACCTGTATTAATGGAACCTGTTTGAACTCCTTATCAGTATAAAAGACACCTGTCCACAACCTCAAACAGTCACACTCCAAACTCCACTATGACCAAGACCAAAGAGCTGTCAAAGGACACCAGAAACACAATTGTAGACCTGCACCAGGCTGGGAAGTCTGAATCTGCAATAGGTAAGCAGCTTGGTGTGAAGAAATCAACTGTGGGAGCAATTATTAGGAAATGGAATACATACAAGACCACTGATAATCTCCCTCGATCTGGGGCTCCACGCAAGATCTCACCCTGTGGGGTCAAAATGATCACAAGAACGGTGAACAAAAATCCCAGAACCACACGGGGGGACCTAGTGAATGACCTCCAGAGAGCTGGGACCAAAGTAACAAAGGCTACCATCACTAACACACTACGCCGCCAGGGACTCAAATCCTGCAGTGCCAGACTTGTCCCCCTGCTAAAGCCAGTGCATGTCCGGGCCCGTTTGAAGTTTGCTAGAGAGCATTTGGATGATCCAGAACAGGATTGGGAGAATGTCATATGGTCAGATGAAACCAAAATATAACTTTTTGGTAAAAACTCAACTCGTCGTGTTTGGAGGAGAAAGAATGCTGAGTTGCATCCAAAGAACACCATACCTACAGTGAAGCATGGGGGTGGAAACATCATGCTTTGGGGTTGTTTTTCTGCCAAGGGACCAGGACGTCTGATCCGTATGACGGAAAGAATGAATGGGGCCATGTATCGTGAGATTTTGAGTGAAAACCTCCTTCCATCAGCAAGGGCACTGAAGATGAAACGTGGCTGGGTCTTTCAGCATGACAATGACCCCAAACACACCGCCTGGGCAACGAAGGAGCCAACAATGGCTTCGTAAGAAGCATTTCAAGGTCCTGGAGTGGCCTAGCCAGTCTCCAGATCTCAACCCCATAGAAAATCTTTGGAGGGAGTTGAAAGTCTGTGTGGCCCAAAAACATCACTGCTCTAGAGGAGATCTGCTTGGAGGAATGGGCCAAAATACCAGCAGCAGTGTGTGAAAACCTTGTAGAGACTTACAGAAAACGTTTGACCTCTGTCATTGCCAACAAAGGGCATGTAACAAAGTATTGAGATGACCTTTTGTTATTGACCAAATACTTATTTTCCACCATTATTTGCAAATAAATTCTTTAAAAATCAGACAATGTGATTTTCTAGATTTTTTTTTTTCATTTTGTCTCTCATAGCTGAGGTATACCTATGGTGAAAATTGCAGGCCTCTCTCATCTTTTTAAGTGGGAGAACTTGCACAATTGGAGGCTGACTAAATACTTTTTTGCCCCACTGTATATACAAATATATATACAATATATATATATAAAAAAATATATTTCAATGTATTTTATCAACTTAATTTTCTTAAATCAAAGCTAGAGTAGGTTTGAGGTTAAAATGTGGAGGGTGTAGGTGGTGGGTCGGCTGTAAGAACGGTTTAGAGCTATCAGTGTCTGATAGGAAAACGTAGAAAGTATAGGGATGGTGGTTTAGCGGAGAGAATCTCTTCAAAAAACAGTAGAAATATAATCGCAGTCTTGCACGAACGGCCATGAGGAGCTGGAGTGTTGGGTACATCGTGAAGAGAGGAAACTTCAGTTGAGTCACTTTGCTGAGTCCAGAAAATGTGGCAGTAAATCATCTTTATTATCCCTCTTCTTTCAAACAGATTCCTTGACAGAGCTCCCTCGGGGACTGTGTTCATCGCTCTCTGCTTCATTGTGCGGAGCATCGACGCCATTGGCTTCGCTGCTGCCGCAACCTCTTCCGTCGCATTGGCATCTAAAGTCTTTCCAAACAATGTAGCGACTGTCTTGGTAGGTCTGGCCTGCTCTGATGTCACTGGCATGTAAGTGAGGTGTGTGAAAAAAGCACATGATGCATTGTTTTGTCTCTCCCATGTTCCCCGTATATGCTAACAAACTGCTGGCCGTCATGCTTCCATTTTTCTACAGTTGCTAACGTGTGTGCCCCGTTTTCATTCCAATGTACAAGCCTTCTTTCCATCTGTCCGATTGTCCCGACCAGGGTAGTTTGGAGATGTTCACCGGACTGGGTCTCATTCTGGGGCCGCCTTTAGGAGGCTGGCTGTACCAGGCTTACGGATACGAGCTTCCCTTCCTTGTTCTGGGCTGTATCCTACTGCTGATGGTTCCGTTTAACATCATCGTCATGCCCAGCTGCGGTAGGCGTTCATCGATTCCCGTACATAAAGATAAAGAGGACTTCCTGGGGTAATAACTAATCATGCCAATACTTTATTGTCATGCTTTTCTTTTGTCACACAGCTGCGGAGCCCTCTGAGAATTCCTTTTTGCAATTGCTGAAACTCCCAAAAGTATTGCTCATCTGCTTCTTCATGTTCTGCTTAAGCTCAGGCCTGGGCTTCCTGGACACTACTTTGTCCCTGTTCGCGATTGAGAAGGTAAACCCAAATTGTACAAATGTTACAAGTGTTACGATGTTGCTGATGTCGTGTTTATGGGTCCAAAAAAGCAGGGAAATTGAAGTTTCCCTGTGTTTTCTGTGCTTTAGAACTAATACAAATATATTGGGGGCGGGGGGTTGTCACCAAATAATAATAAACCCATTGTAATAATCCCTTTCTCTTGTGTCTAGTTTGGTCTTACCCCGGGCTATGTGGGCCTCCTCTTCCTGGGGTTCTCCTTACCTTACACTGTAATAGCGCCTGCCCTCGGTTTCTTTGCTGATAAATATCCTGTGAGTCTCAAGTGGGGTTGTTAGTCTATAAGTCTAAAAACTCTTGCAGTAGAGAATGTTAATGCAAGTATTGTTTTGGTTGTAATGAGCTTTGATTGTACATTGTGACTAGGGTATGGTTGGGGTCACAGATCTTCTGAATGAAGCAATGGCTACACTTACACTACAGTTCAAAACATTGGGGTCACTTAGAAATGTCCTTATTTTTTAAAGAAAATAATAGTTTTTTCAATGAAGATAACATTCAATTAATAAGAAATACAGTCTAGACATTGTGAATGTTAGAAATGACTATTCTTGCTGGAAACAGCTGATTTTTAATGGAATATCTATTAAATATTCCATTTCCAGCAACCATCACTCCTGTGTTTTCATGGTACATTGTTTAGCTAAGCGTGTTAAAAGGTGAATTGATGGTTAGAAAACCCTTGTGCAATTATGTTATGTTAATCTGAATAAAACAGAGTTTTCATTGAAAACATGAAATTGTCTGGGTGACCCCAAACCTTTGACCCCAAACCTTTGGTGTGCCTCCTACCTCAATACCATTCTAACAAACTCCTATTGGTCGTCATTTCAGGCAACAAGAAGTTGGTTCATGATTCTCGGTGGCCTTCTCACTGGGCTCGGCTTCTGTTTTCTTGGTCCAGCACCGTTTCTCCACATTACCAGGTGTGCTGAGTAGATACAATTATTCAAATTAGTCAGACACTCCTTTCTGGGTAAGTGAGGTGACGTTTCCTCTCTTGTTCTGTGTTCCTCATGGTAGCCAGCTGTGGTTGTTGATCTTCATGCTGTGCGTTATTGGTTTTGGTTTGGGCGCAGGTTTCATGCCCTGCTTACCAGAGATCATTGCAGCAGCCTAGTAAGTTTCTTTAAAATGACATACGTTACATCTACAGTATATTTCCATAGCCTCTCTAGAGTCTGAATATAATACTTAGTAATATCTAATATTACATTACTTTTTTTATCATTCTGAATTATCTTCTTGGGGGACAGTGAACAGGGCTTCGAAGATGGACTTAGCACTCTGGGAATGGTGTCTGGACTGTTTGGGGCATGTTGGTCCATTGGGTAAGTCCTAATTTGTCTAGCCTATTGGTTGATTACCAAATTCTGTTTCAGTCACACGGTTCATACTGGGCTCATGATAAACAGGTGAATAAACAGTTTATATACCCCATGTATCGTGTCCAGTTTACATTTACCACTTAAATTATCATCATTGCTAGCCATAACGAATCCTCTTAGGATAACACCAAGTTCATCATGGTATGACTACACAAAATTGTTACTCTGTTCTATTTACATTTAAGGTGCAGTGTTTCAAATTTAGTTGCATCTAGCGGAAAGGACTTGGCCAAAATGGAATTCAATTGGTTCCAATCCGCAGCCTCACCGTTACATGAAACTAAGTCCTACACACTGCCCCTTTAATTCTGCTGTAGGTATGATTGGAGAGTGGCTCTGTGTTTCTCCCCCACATTCGAACCTATCACAGAAGAGATGCCCTGATTGGTCAGATATAAGCCACAAGCGGTTTATAATATAAATGAGCTCATACGGAGGAAGGCGCATTCCACTCAAAACTGATCTCACTCACTAATAGCTGATGGTTGACTGATCCATTTTACACAAATTACTCTCAAATAATATCTCTTAAATCCTACCTACAGCATATACTAATTTGTCAAGCAATTTATTCTTCTAGGCATTATTGTACTCGGAATTATTTAAATGTTCTTACACAAGTTTGCTGATACTTGTCTTGCTAAATTTCTATTTGTGTTTCCGCATTAAGACTTCTAATTGTGGAACTGTTTGAAAATAAGTGTCTTGTTTTCTCCTGGTAAGGATATTCTATGGACCCATGATGGGTGGCTTCCTCACACAGCAGCTAACCTTTAAGTGGGCAGCAACCATCCAAGGAGGGCTTTCTGGTTTGGCTGTAAGTCGACTCATATTGTTCAGGGCCTGTTCTCCCCTTCCTCTTACCTAAGGATATTCACGTCCTAAGCATGTCAGGGTAAATACTATTTTGGGGTTCTTATTTTGAGGTACGAAGCATGTTGGGTTACTACAACTTCTACATTTTCCCACACACATCTATTCTAAAAATCTATTTCCTTATCTTTTCCACAGACCACTCTACTTGGGATTTATTATCTCTATGCAAGATCCAAGAGGCACAGGTAATCTAGCTGGGGTTGGTATATCAAACCTAGATGCACTGACTGTTGTTTATTGACTGCAGTGTTTGTTTATTTGTTTATTTTGTTTTTTACATGTATTCACTGCGCAGTCTGCAGGTCAAAGTTCATACTTTTTTTCCATTTTGTTTAAAAGTGTTGCACAGGTATCTGTAAACGATAGTCCAGGGGAAAGAGACAGGCTTTTGGCCTAACCAACAGCTGAAGAAGACTTTGATGGGGTGCTAGAAGCCTGACTGGATAGGCCAGACCTTTTGGTTCCAAGCTGCGGTGACCTCCACAACCTACCGGTCCAACAACACCCACTGCCATCTAAGCTTCAGATAGTAGTGGTGGTTTCGTATCGGACCCTCGGATAGCAATACTAAATTATTTTTTACTAATTTTATTATTATTAAATAGTTAGGACAATGGACAAGGGGGATTTGATCTGGTGTGTTGGCTCTGTATTGATCAGTATACAGTAATCATTAACAAATCTATTGGAAATGTAGAAAAGTCCCAAAATGTAGTTTTGCCTGGTTCATGAATGAAATCATTTCAAAGTAATCATAATTATTGGAAGAACGATTATGGATTGTTTAACTGGTCTTTATTTTGTTTACATTTAATTAATATTTACATGTAACAATCAAGACTTGTTCATTGTGGCTTTAGACCAGCTGCTGACATTTATCCGGCCTGTGTGAGCATTCACATACCAGATTAGAACTAAGATGTCTTACAAAGTTCACCACGATTTTGTTTGTGTTTTGAACCACATGATTTTGAGCCCGCCTGGTGACGTGGTGCTAATGAACAGACCTGAACCCACCCTGACGCTAGTCTGGCAGAGCCCGCCTGGTGACGTGGTGCTACACTCCTGACCCAACCCTGACACTCAAACAGAGCTCATCATGGGAACATGCCAGGCTACCATGGACCACCACACTTTAATAACTACTTTACTTGAATAAGGTGAAATGAATGTAAACTGAAGTAGCAGTGACCTTAACAAATAAACGACTGGAGTCATGTGTGCTCTTAAATGACAGAACGAATCGGACTGAACCACTGTAAGCAAGTTCAAGGTGTGACCAAATAATGCAATACGTCATCTCTCCAGAGCGCAGCAACAAAAAAAAAGTAAGCATTTTTTTCATCTGTTTAGCCGCCAATGTGTCAATGAGCCGCCAAAATGTACACGTTTACACGCACGTGCGCGTTCACGCACACAGACGTACTGCTGTCGTAAAATATACCTATTTTTAGCAAGCAATGCAAAGAGATGTTTTCCATTACAACATATCAGATTTCACCACTGCTCAAGCGGTCACTACAAAGCACAACAATGTTTATTCTAATTAAATCATCTTTCACAATAAAAATATTTAAAACGATTGTCTTTCATTTCTATTGTAATACTTTTAACGTGCTTACTTCCAATAGTGAAGTACTATGAATGGCCTACTGTTTGAAGTATGCTCAAGAATAAACTTACTTGCCTTGAGTTTTGGTTACTATTTGCTTCTTTCATATTTAAATGATATGAATATGGAAGGATGCACACCTGTTGCCCATAGTGTAATCAGTGCACAGGTGAAACAAGCCAACCAGCCACACACACACACACACACACACACACAGTGAGAGCTGCTGCATGGCAGCATGGAGCACCGCCATGTTTCAATCTGTACAATAAAGCTGATTCAATACCACCACCCTGCGTCTTGGTGTTTGGAGGATCCCAGTAAAGTTACCTAGGTGGCGTGCAGCAATGGACCGTGGTTCACTATTATTTAGAAGAATACATGACAGGCGTTTGATTTTGAAACGCACTATGTAGGTATTCTCGGTGTATTGCTTTGCTTTAATTCCTAAACCTTACTTTGTGGCCTGGTTGTATTTCTTTCCCTACAAATTCTTTCAGTGACACAACTGTCAAGTAAAAAGGAATAAGAAAAGGGTCTTTATATGAAATAAGCTCTCGGCTTGCATGCTTTGGACATTTTAGCGGTGTAAGCCTACTACTTTCCACAGGCCTACGTTTATTGTCCTCTGTGTAAAGTGCCTCATGCCAAATAGGACAACCTTTATAGTAATGGGGTTCAGACTCTGTGCTGCTTACTTTAGTACCTAAGTAGATCCCCGTTGTTTTGGCCTTGATAATCCGCAGGATTATGTTTTAATATTGTTGTTTCTAATGCTTTTGCCACATTTTATGATTTTTAACACGGAAGAAAACCAAGATCCAACGTTGGACATGGAGCCCGCAGAAAACACTGCTCTCACAGAACACGGTGAGTGGTTCAAGTTAAATAACCAAGTACGCATTTCATTCATGTACCTTTGTTTCAAGTTAAAATACCTACTATGCATTTTATTCATGTATCTTGGAGATAACCGTTGTCCCTTTTTTAACTTTATGAAGATGGACCAAGAAGGAGCATGTCGCGGACACAGATCTTCACATTAATATCCGTGGCTTCTGTCAACTTTGGCTCAATGATCTGCTATTCAATACTTGGCCCGTTCTTCCCCAACGAGGTGAGCTTTATAGCCGCGGGTTCATTGATTAGGTCTGTTTAAAAGGCTTCACGTGTACAGCCACAGACAATGTAGGCAGCCTGTCGTGTCTTAACCATTCGATTGGATTATAGAAAACACATTGCTGTAACTCTTTAAGCATTTGTAATTAAAATTCACTCCAAATGAATGTGAATAAAATAATCGAATGCACATTACAACCAAAACGAAAAAGAGTGCTCAGTGGGAGGAAGTCTCTGATGGGATTGAACCAGTGCACTGAAGTCAGGTGTAACTCTGATGTGGCTATGCGCAAGCACAGCAGACAGGTGTTCATCAATGAGACTGGATATGTTACGTATTTTAAGCACATAAGCTGCCCCCACATAGCCACAAGGAAGCAGGATCAAACATATAAACTGTAATTACTATACATAGCCACAAGGGGAGGAGGACCAACATATAAGCTGCAATAACTACTCCAGCCACATATAGCAGCACCTTTAGACAGCTGAGGAAGCCGGAGCCAATACGTCACATAGGCCACGCCCACTTCACATAGGCTACGCCTATTTGATACAATCGGGGAGCGGGAGTCAGATGAGGTCAGAGACATATGGCAGACCCGTTGAGAGCCCCGGGGAAAGCCCCCGGGGCTGTAAGATAGCTCTGTGGTATCTCTCTCCACGCGTGTGAAATACAATTCCCTCCTTTTGCTTCATAATTACCATACCGAAATACTTTAACAAATAAAGTGAGTTAAAAGCGATCTGGATTGAACTACTTTCTTCAAGAACACGACAGATCTCTATCTGTATTTAAATGACATCAATAAGAAAGTCTTATGCCACTTGCTAAACAACCACATGCTCCTCATCAAGATCACGCCCACCATGGATTTTCACAATAAAAGCCCTTCTCCTTTTCCGATATTTACTGTAACTTCTTATAAGCAGTTTTTACATAAACGTTATGTCAATTAATCTTTTTTAAATCTTCTTTTTCTTACTCGCGGGCCACTCAGAACCAGCCGGCCACATGTTGCCCGGGGGCCGTTTTATGGGTCTGAGTTAGACACCACAAACATGGCCTCGTTACCATTTCCGCCGAAGCCAAGACGGATGGTTTACTGGGTAAATTAGAACCTGTAGGCGTGGCTTATTTTCCATTACGCCCACTTCCAATATAAACTGAATTCTTAACTGTGTTCGAGAGATGCTTCATGAACCACCTCCGGAGTCTATGAATAAACCACTTGTTGAACATTTAACACTCTCCGAGACGACAATACCGCAAAGGATCAATTTAGTTTGTCATCATCCCTCCTCTTTTTTCCAACGCAGGCGGTCATTAAGGGAGCCAGCCAGACGGCCATCGGGCTCATATTCAGCTGTTATGCCTTCAGCAACATCATTGGTGCGCTGCTAATGGGGACATATGTAGGTCAATTAAGCTCTTTACGTCCATCTCATATTTTGCTTATTCTCTTCTATGATTTTATTACATATTCTTCTTCCTGGTTCTCAGATTGTCCAGATTGGTGCAAAGTTCATGCTTGTGTCAGGCCTGTTTGTGTCAGGAGGATGCACTATCATGTTTGGGTAAGTACCGAAGATGGGAGATTGAAGTCCTTTGGTTTGATGGTTGATTAGAATAGTACGGAGCCTGGGAGTTGACATGGGAGTCATTTCTTTATAAAGTGATTTATAATTTGAACAAGCTTTTTACTAAAGCGCATGTGGGCTAGTGTGTAATTACTAGCCCACATGCGCTTTAAGTGTAATTCCGGTGAAAATTGAACCCAGGGTATTTTTCAACATGAAAACCCATAAAATAATCCTTCCAGACATTTTTTGCGTTGATCAATGAACATATAGAGCTTGCCTGGAGCAACGCTAATAGCCTAAATGGCTTACCTTGCATTGGCAAGGGGCAGTGTGAACGCTTCCATATTGCAATTTTTTAACCACTAATATTGCTAAAAATAGCACCAAACCTCTGCAGTAGCTTGACATGGGTCCCTGCACATAAAACGAAGCATCAACAACTTAGCGTACCAGGAGTTTATTAAAGAATACTGTTTTACAAGTCTGTGCCTTACCGAAATAAGATAATAGAGGCACCAAGAGCGGCGATTGCTAATTGTTTTTATTACATTATTTACGGTAGCCATTGTGGCGATGCTGGATTGTTATGCTGTATAGCGTTTGGAATAAATGGAGTAAACAAGTTGTGTAAAAACAATAATTGAAGTTAAGCAACTTCCGTAAAGATGGAAAGAAATTGGCAGATTCTGAGTTTGCGGTTCAATAGATCATCAGTGAAACATCGTTGCGACACAAATTACACCATAGGCGCCAGAACTTATGAGGCCGCGGGGCTAATGGCCAATGGCCAAAAAAAAAAGGATATATATTTTTAGCCTGCATTGATGAACTATTTTGTTTCTCAGTAATGTTTTGGCCTAATATTGTTACTATACAAATGAATAGAGCTTCCCCTCCCCACGACCTTATATTGATTGAGTCTAAAACGTTCTCAACGATTCAGCCAATGAGAGTACTACAGCAGGTAGCAATCGCGTTGCCATGGCCCAAGGGTAAACAAATGATTAGGCACCGCCACACAAGTTAACTAACGATCGCTGTAGGCTTCCATATCATGCATTTACATTTAGGGCATTTAGCAGACGCTTTTATCCATAGCGACTTACAATAAGTGCATTTGTTACAATAAGTACATTTGTCATAAGAAGTGAAACAATATATCGCTGTCGGTACAGTAAAGACGTTCATAGAACCAAGTGCAAGTATTACAATCGCTAGGCTAACCCATTTCCCGTGTAAAGCAGCGATAGCAGCTACTGTAGATGCTACACAATTAAGTACCTTGTACAAGTGCCAGGACGTACAACATTCAATGGTGGCTGTGCATTGGTTTCTATGCAGAGTCGAGATGAACTCTGAACAGGTGAGTTTTGAGTCTTTTGCGGAAGCTGGTGAGCGACTCTACGGTCCTGACATCGGTAGGGAGCTCGTTCCACCACTGAGGTCCCAAAACAGAGAAAAGTTGTGACTTTGCTGATCGACCTTTGCTTGCTCTTAGCGATGGCGGTACCAGACGTCCAGCTGAGGTAGTTGAGCGGAGGGATCGAGCTGGGGTGTGTGGCTTTACTAATGCTTGGAGGTAGGCAGGGGCAGTTCCATCGACTGCCTTGTATGCCAGTACCATCATCTTGAATCTGATGCGAGCTATTACAGGGAGCCAGTGGAGGTCTCGGAAGAGGGGGGTTACATGTGAGAACTTTGGTAGGTTGAACACGAGGCGCGCTGCCGCATTCTGGATGCGCTCCAAGGGTTTAATCGCAGAGGCAGGGAGTCCAGCCAGGAGCGAGTTGCAGTAGTCGAGGCGGGAGATGACCAGTGATTGGACTAGAAGCTGAGCTGCTTCCCTTGTGAGGAAGGGCCGGATCCTGCGGATGTTGTAAAGTGCAAATCTGCAGGACCGGGCCACCGCAGTGATGTTTGCGGTGCAGCATAACTGATTGTCCAACACTACACCAAGGTTTTTGGCAGTTGGAGAAGGAGATACAGTGATGTTCTCAACAGTGACCAGTAAGTCCATGTGTGGGCAATCTTTCCCTGGTATTAGGAGGAGCTCAGTCTTGTTGAGGTTAAGCCTCAGGTGATGGGCAGTTGTCCAGGTGCTGACTTCTGCCAGACATTCAGATATGCGTGTTGCAATCAGGGCTTTGTCAGATGAGGGAAAGGAGAGAAATAGCTGAGTGTCGTCAGCATAGCAGTGATAGGAAAAGCCGTGGGATGTCATTACAGAGCCCAGAGATCTGGTGTAGAGGGAGAACAGAAGAGGCCCCAGTACCGAGCCTTGAGGGACACCTGTATCAAGTGTGCAAGGTTTGGACAAGGAGCCATTCCATGTTACCTGATAGGTGCGATTCATGCAAGCACTTTATGTTTTCTTTTTCTTTTTTTCTACATCACAATTGCATGCTATAATAAACTATTGTTTTTACCTACCATTACGAGTCTTGTTTGGTCTAGTAGGGAATTCGCACAATGGCGCTGCTGCTGCTTGCTTATGGCTGGTTCAGACTACACGATTTCAGCCCGATTTGGCCCCGATTCGTTCGTCGCAGACAAATTTGAAATAAATAAATGAATAAGTAGGTTAACATATTGACTAGACAAATGGCAAACTGACAAATTATATTTTTCTATAATCTCCCTGCTTCTGAAATCTCCGCCCAGTGCTCGTCCGCTGGTTTTCCATAAGCATTCCACTGCAATCATCCCGGCTGCATATGCCCTCACACATTGTTGAAATCATATGCTGGATGCTTTACTCTTTCTATGTGGCTTTTAGTTAATGATCGGGCTATAATAAGACCACGTTGGCTATGTTCGCTGTCAACAGGGGACATTTCATAGTGGTTGGACATTTTAGCGAGCCGCTTTTTGTCGGGACGCGGAACACGCAACTGAAAATCGGAATGACATTACAGCTCATCCGCGCATCTCTACTAACTAGACTCACTGCACTACGCAGAGGACCGCCATCATAATGCCTAGTATAGGAACTCGGAATCCATTGTTATTTACACTTTGTTGCTGCCTTGATGCTGCGTGAAGCACTGCATTAAACACGACCAAAGTTCCACAGTCAAATCCAAAAGCCATCTATAATGATGATTGTGATGATGAGGATTATGATGACAATGATGACAATGAAGAAGATTATTATGATGATTCAGTTTGTACTTTGCGGTGAAGACACATTATTTGGATCACAACGGTGCTGCAGCGCGCCGCTTCCTATGGTGCTAGGGGCGGCAATTGACGCGCGTGAAATGTGCACCGCGGAGCTTCGGCACTGGTGTGTGGCCGGCTTTAGGATGATGAGGTGTCACGCGCTGTTCGACACATGCACGCGCATTTGGCCACCCCACCACTGAAATCATTCTGGCGCCACTGAATGACACCTCTAGCCTAATGAAGTAACCTAGAGAACCAGCTACAACCTTTCTTTCATCCAAACGAGCCGTCTTTAGCGAACTGAACTGCATTGGCTTCTATGAGCTGTCGGCTTTCAGCCGCGATCTTAGGGACCGTCTGCAAAGTGCAAAACGGAAACGACCACAATGGTCAAATTTCAATAGCGTCGCCATTATTGACTCTAGAGCTCCAAAAGTTGTTCCATGTAGGCATGGCCTCTATATGGCCTTACTGCAACCTTTGGTTTTGAAAAATATATCTTCTTATTTTTGAGGAATTTTTATTTGGCAAAAAATTCAATAGCGTGGCCATTATTGACTCTATAGCCCCAAAACTTGTTCCATATAGGCATGGCCTCTATATGGTCTTACTACAACCTTTAGCTTTGAAAAATATAGCTCGTATTTTTGAGGAATTTCTATTTGGCAAAAAAATCAATAGCGTTGCCATTATTGACTATAGCTCCAAAAGTTGTTTCATATAGGCATGGCCTCTATATGGTCTTACTACAACCTTTAGTTTTTAAAAATATATCTCTTCTTATTTTTGAGGAATTTTTATTTGGCAAAAAATTCAATAGCATTGCCATTATTGACTCTATAGCTCCATGTAGGCTATATGGTCTTACTTAAAACCTTCAGTTTTAAAAAATATATCTCTTCTTATTTTTGATTTTTGAATAAAAATTCCTTAAAAATAAGTGTAGATATATATTTCAAAAAAGGTTGTAGTAAGACAATATAGAGGCCGTGCCTATATGGAACAAGTTGTGGAGCTCTGGAGTCAATATTGGCATTTTTGCCAAATAAAAATTCTTCAAAAATAAGAGATATAATTTTAAAAACAAAAGGTTGAGGAACAAGTTCTAGAGCTCTAGAGTCAATAATGGCAACGCTATTGAAATTTTTGCTAACAAAATAATGGATATTGAAATTTTGGCCAAATAAAGATTCCTCAAAAATAAGAAGAGATATATTCTTCAAAAATAAAGGTTGTAGTAGAGGCCATGCCTATATGGAACAAGTTTTGGAGCTCTAGATTCAACAATGGCGACACTATTGAAATTGTTGCAAACAACAAATCCTTAAAAATGAGGAGAATATTTTTCCAAACTAAAGGTTGTTTTGGAGCTCTATGGAGACACTATTGAAATAGTTGCTAATAAGAAATTCATCAAAAATAAGACCAAACAGAGGCCATGGCTATATGGAACACGTTAAGGAGCTCTAGATTCAACAATGGCGACGTTATTGAAATTGTTGCAAGCAAAAAATCCATAGAAATAAGGAGATATATTTTTCCAAACTAAAGGTTGTAGTAAGACCATTTAGAGGCCATGCCTATATGGAGCAAGTTCTGGGGCTTTAGAGTCAATAATGGCGACGCTATTCGTTTTCCGTTTTGCGCTTTCCGTTTTGCACTTTGCAGACGGTCCCTAAGCTCGCGGCTGAAAGCCGACAGCTCATAGAAGCCAAAGCAGTTCAACGTTCTCTAAAGACGGCTCGTTTGGATGAAAACAAGGTTGTAGCTGGTTCTCTAGGTTACTACATTTAGCTAGAGGTGTCATTTGTGTCGCAATGATGTTTCACTGATGATCTATTAAACCGCAAACTCAGAATCTGCCAATTTCTTTCTATCTTTGTGGAAGTAGTTAGGCGAGTGCTGCATGCAGCACTCAACTATTGTTCTTCAACTAAGTTTTTTTCTTTCTTTCTTTCTTTCTTTCTTTCTTTCTTTCTTTCTTATCTCCTTCCTAATTTTTTCACCTAGAGACTCAAATCTCAAATTTTAAAATATTCAGAATAGCTTGGAATCGCGCGCTTCTTTTCCATTTTTTTTTTTATTTTATTCTTTTTAAGATATTCTACTTTTAAAATATTATCTTTTTTTTTAACATGGGAGTCACCTTGTATCAAGCCGGGATGTACCAAACAGCTTTAAAAAAAGTGCTTTTTGAGGGGCGGCGACGCTAGGGAATAGGATAGTGCCGTGAAGGATAGCCGGGCGGTGCGCCTGACCGCCGCCGGTGTGTGGTTGCACGTCGGAAATATTGGGGGCGGTTGGTTTGATGATATTTGATGATACTTTTTTTGTACCATCTTTATAATGAGCGTTGTTGTATATTTTAATGCACCACACAATGTAGTGTTATACTATAGGTGTCCGGGAGCCTAACCCTCACTTGGACGTGGACATTAAACACATCGCTGCTCAGACGGAGCTTCACCCTCCACACAAAACGGGGTGTTGATCCGGGTGTTGATCAGATCAGAGCATCAGATCAGAGCATCAGCGAATCACATCAGAATATCACATCAGAACATCAGATCAGAACATCAGATCAGAACATCAGATCAGAGCATCAGAGAAGATCATCAGATCAAAGCTTGTGTGCACACTTGTAGATCAGCCAGTAAAAGGTCTGTAGAAGGTGTGAGGGGAAAGGGCGGAGGGTCTGGGTGTTAGGTTGGGGGTTAAATAAGACAGTGCTATTGTCTGAGAGAGGGGACAATGTAGAGAGTATAGGGATGTTAGTATGGTGGGGTGAGGTAAGTCAAGAGTGGTGGAGAAAATCTCTTCAAAAAGGTAGAACAGAGCTACAGTCTGGGAGGAACGGTCGTGTTGAAGGAAAACGTTTACTTGAGTCACGTTGCCGATTCTAGTCGTTCAGATGTGGTTTGGCGTTGGCAGTAAATCATCTTTATTATCCCTCTTCTTTCAAACAGATTCCTTGACAGAGCTCCCTCGGGGACTGTGTTCATCGCTCTCTGCTTCATTGTGCGGAGCATCGACGCCATTGGCTTTGCTGCTGCCGCAACCTCTTCCGTCGCATTGGCATCTAAAGTCTTTCCAAACAATGTAGCGACTGTCTTGGTAGGTCTGGCCTGCCCTGATGTCACTGGCATGTAGGTGAGGTGTGTGGGTCACTGAGAAAGCACATGATGCCTTTTTTTGCCTCACCCATATTTGCCATAAAAGTAAACAAACTGCTGGCCGTCATGCTTACATTCTTCAACAGTAGCAACAATTCCAATGCACAAGCCTTTTTTCCCTCGTATTGTCCCAACCAGGGTAGTTTGGAGATGTTCACCGGACTGGGTCTCATTCTGGGGCCGCCTTTAGGAGGCTGGCTGTACCAGGCTTACGGATACGAGCTTCCCTTCCTTGTTCTGGGCTGTATCCTACTGCTGATGGTTCCGTTTAACATCATCGTCATGCCCAGCTGCGGTAGGCGTTCATCGATTCCCGTACATAAAGATAAAAAGGACTTCCTAGGGTAATATCTAATCATGTCAATACTTTGTTATGCTTTTTTTGTCACACAGCTGCGGAGCCCTCTGAGAATTCCTTTTTGCAATTACTGAAACTCCCCAAAGTATTGCTCATCTGCTTCTTCATGTTCAGCTTAAGCTCAGGCCTGGGCTTCCTCGACACTACCATGTCCCTGTACGCGATTGAGAAGGTAAAATATACAACCAAGTGTTACAATGTTCTAGATGGTTTGTTATGTTTCAAAAAAGAATGGAAATTACAGTCTCTCTGTGTTTTAGAACAAATAAAAATCTCTGGGCGGGGGGTTGGGGGGTCTGTGATTGTTTTTCACATTCTTTCAAATAAATATCCCAAAGTAATAATCCCTCTCTCTATCTAGTTCGGTCTTACCCCGGGCTATGTGGGCCTCCTCTTCCTGGGGGTCTCCTTACCTTACGGTCTGAGCTCGCCAGTTTTCGGTTTCTTTGCTGATAAATATCCTGTGAGTCTCAAGTGGGGTCGTTAGGAGTACAGATCCTCTGAATGAAGCAATGGCTACACTTGTCTCTTACCTCAATACCATTCTAACAGACTCCTATTGGTCGTTATTTCAGACCTCAAGACGTTGGTTCTTGATTCTCGGTGGCCTTCTCTCAGGGCTCTGTTTCTGTTTTCTTGGTCCAACACCGTTTCTCCACATTACCAGGTGTGCTAAGTGCATAATCAAATGATTGTGATTGGTCAAACCCTCCTCCCTGGGTAAGTGAGGTGACATTTCCTCTCTTGTTCTGTGTTCCTCATGGTAGCCAGCTGTGGTTGCTGATCTTCATGCTGTGCATGATTGGCTTTGGTTTGGGCCTTAGTCTCATGCCTAGCTTACCAGAGATCATTGCCGCAGCACAGTGAGTAACTTCAGGGTTACATCTGCCATATTCCCCTAGCCTCTGTAGAGTCTGAATATTATCCTGATATAAAATATAACTTATTTTTAATTTCCAATATTTTTCTTGGGGGACAGTGAACAGGGCTTTGAAAATGGACTTAGCACTCTGGGAATGGTGTCTGGACTGTTTGGGGCTTGTTGGTCCATGGGGTAAGTCCTAGGGAATTTAGCCTATTGGTTGATTATCAGATAATCCGTCAGCCCCGCGGTACATATGCTGCTTGAAAGATTCCTCACGGTAAACACAATGAATTCATTTATTGCAATACCTCCCGTTCAGTTAGCATGAATTTAGGTAAACATTAAATGATAACCACTTAAGTAAACTATTGTTATCCATACTGGATCAACTGAAGATAACACCATGTGTTTCATGTTTTAAGTGCCCTTTGGTACTTTTCAACCAACATTTATTCCTGCACTTCCTTTAGGGCATTTTTGTGTTCAAAATAAGCACTTTTTCTTCTTCTACAAAGGATGTTTTATGGACCCATGATGGGGGGCGTTCTCACTCAACATCTAACCTTTGAGTGGGCTGCAACTATCCAAGGAGCGCTTTCAGTTCTGGCTGTAAGTTGAATCATATTGTTCAGGGACTCTTGTTAGTTCTCTCCAGCGGCCTACCTCAAAATACATGCATGTTGGGGTGCTTAGCATTTTAGGGTGCAAAGCATGTTAGGGTAATTATGCCTTATCTTTTCCACAGGCCACACTACTTGGATTGTATTATCACTATGAACATTTAAAGAAGCGCAGGTAATCTCACTCAAACGGATTCCTAAACCCTAGATTTTACGTCCTAACTAGATCAAAATGCATTTGTTGCATTCTTGATTCATTATTTTGATTTATATTCATTCACAGTATGAAGGCCAAAAACTATGTGAAAGCCAGTCTGTTTGTGAAAGTAAATGTGCTTTTGTTTTGTTTCAAAGTATTGCAAAGGAAACTGGAAATAGTTTTATAGGAGAAGGAATGAATCTTTTGGCCTGAGCAATCGGTTCTTACAAAGAGCTAAAGAAGACACTGCCTGAGGTATATGGTCCAGAGATGGCTATGATTGGCATAAATCTGTAAGCTGCATCTAAATACTTTTTATTTTTTATTTAGTTGGTAAGTGTGTTGCACAGGTAACTGGAAACGATAGTCCAGGGGAAACTGCTGAAGAAGCCACTGTGATGTGGTGTTAGAAGCCTGGATACATAGACCAGATCTTATGGTTCAAACCTACAGTGATCTCCACAACGTACTGGCCCACCAGAACCCCCTGCCCACTAAGCTTCAGAGACTGGTGGTGGTTTACCAGACAGTTTGATCCTTCATGTATGAGCCGGGCTTAGCAAAATTATAAAAAAAAATGACCCATGTGATTGTATTCCCGTTCCAACCTACTTCTGTTTGTAAATTGGAAATTAAAACTCAAATTACAGAAGTTTATGGCGCGTTTGAAGTCCCTTGGCATTCCTTTTGTACATTTAAACCATAAGAACATTTTTGTCAGAAACATTTTATTCTGTATATGATTAAGAATATAGCCTTTACATTAAAAAGATGGTTCTAGGACTGAATTACCTTAATAATGCTTTGCATTAAATAAGCTCATGAAACAATTGATCAATCAATTGTCTTATTTCATACGGCAAAATCAATAGCAAATAGCTGATAGATGCTTTTGGTGCAGTGGAAACAAGGTTAAATAGTCGCTGGAATTTAGCAGCTTCCACTCAAGCCAAAAAAGCTTTATGGGCCCCTAAAGGCAACAGAGGGCAGTATTCCACAAGGAGGCATCCTTGCTGTCATTGTCGAACCAGTCAATGCCAGCAATGGCTAACCTTTAGCGTCAATAGCAAATCCTTTGTCTCTTCTACTGTAGTGATCACATTGGAATCATGGTCACAAATAATGGAGAAGATACCAGGACTTAAATAACATCCTAAAAGAAAAAGGAGGTTGTTTTGGATGTTTGTGGACATAGCAATTTTGATCAATACTATTTAAAGTCAACTTAAACCATCACTCCAGTCATTAGAATATCTGTCTGCAACTTACTTAGGTTTATTTAAATGAGACAAAGACGAAGTCTTCCTCCTCCTGAGAGAGAGAGGTAGGCATAAGGGACAGGAATAAAGAAATGGGTGATAATGAAAAAGAAAAAGGATGACTGTTCAGACAAGAAAAAGTGACTCCTCGATAGAAAGTAAGTTTGAAAAAATAGGGTATTCTGGAAAAGGCCATATATGTCAGTTTTTGCTGATATGTTGTTTTCCACTTTTCCTCTTTCAGTTTTTTGTAAAAACAAACTTCCAAACTTGTAACTTCCACGATTGTGAAAACAACAACTGAATGATGGGACTAATTGGGCAGATAAGACCAGACTGAGCGCCCTAATTGGACGCCTATACATGCAGACTGCGGGCCTCCCATTGTGCGCTCCTCCCTGCTCACACTGTCCACTAGGTCCCGTTGTGCGCTCCTCCCTGCTCACACTGTCCACCGGATCCATGCTGCAAGCCTACTGGACGTGTTATTTCGGGTTTAATCTTGCAGCTGTGGAAGGTAATTTTCACCATTCATGATTTTAACACGTGAGCAGAAAATACAATCCAACATTCGGCATGGCAGCCGATGAACTCACTGAACTCAAAGAGACAGGTTGGTGATTTACTAAGTCAAATAATATCAGTGAAATAAATACTTGAGGAATTCTATATGGCTATTTTCCCCGTAAATGTATTGAGCCAAATACATACAAAATGAGTTAAAAATATTGCATTTGTTTAGTTATCCTACAGGATTGATTTAAAGCTATATGTTTTCATATGACAGAGAACATTACTGAAGATGAACCAACAAGGTCTCCACCGGGGGGGATGTCTCGCACCCAGATCTTCACTTTAATATCCGTGGCTTCTGTCAACTTTGGCTCAATGATCTGCTATTCAATACTTGCACCATTCTTCCCCCACGAGGTGAGCTTTGGAGCTGCACTCACCAACAAAGTTGAATCACAATCAACATTCATCATTGTTTGCATCTATATGTTTCACCCATATAAATACCTTGAAGCACTTAACACATTGTCCAACATGGCATTCAAATATCAAAACAGACTGACTAAAATAACTATTAAAAAAATATTTGAGCAGGTAGGCCTAAGCCAAGCATCCCTTAGGTTCGGAGACCCACTAAATAATCATGGCTCTATCCAAATGCAGGCGTTACAGAAGGGCGCCAGCCAGACTGTGGTCGGTCTCATATTTGGCTGCTATGCACTCAGCAACTTCATTGGTTCACTGATAATGGGAAGATATGTAAGTAAATTACACTGTTAATCCATTCACACTTGATGTTTATTATCCTATGATTGTATTACCTATAATAATTATTCCACCTGGTCCTCAGATTGTCCAGATTGGTGCAAAACTCATGCTTGTGTCAGGCCTGTTTGTGTCAGGAGGATGCACTATCATGTTTGGGTAAGTTACAGAAAATGGGAGCTTGAGGTAAGTTGGTTTTCAAGCATTCTTTAAACAGAATAGAAAAAATAACTATACAAATAAAACAACACACATTTTCTTTATTTTCGAGAGAAAACATTCGAAAATCAAACAATTAATAATCATACATATTTTTAACAATGCGCCTGTCTAATCAACAAAGCCTGGTTTTCCCCTAATTACTTAATTTCTAGTCTCATTATGTGAGAGAGAATGGCTCAAGTGAGAACAAGTTCTGGTTATTAAGCAGCAGGTATGGGTGTACTGCCACTACCAAGGCCTCCATTTAGGCTGTGGACGTCTTTAGGGTCAGGGTTAGTCACTCACCCTAACCACGGCGCTATCTTGCCCCCCATTAGCTGTATAGTCAAATGTGACATCCCAGAGATAAAGATCTATCAAGGTATGACCTCTCCAGAGACTGGGAGTTGGTGTGCAGTGGAATCCGCCCTTCATTCATGTACCTCAGAGGGCAGGTCGAGGGACCCGTGGACAAGTGAGCAGTGGGATGGAGGTGGGTGCAGATTCAGAGACTAACCTTGACGGCACAAAATGCCAACGATTTGAACTTGATACGGCAATCTAGAGATGTGTTGGAGGGACGTTATCTGCAAATGTTCATCCACTTCTCTTTGAAAAAGGTCAGGCAGTCATCCACGGTCAGGGTTAGGGACAGGGTTATGGAACAGGAGGACAGGAGTTGGTTGAGGTTTGAGCAACATCCTCTAAAATGACTCTTCCCTCTCTTGGAATGAACAGATTCCTTGACAGAGCTCCCTCAGGGGCCTTGTTCATCTCCCTCTGCTTCATTGTGAGGAGTGTCGACGCTATGGGCTTCGCTGCGGCCTTCACCTCTTCTACTGCATTAGCATCTAA
This sequence comes from Pollachius pollachius, assembly GCF_949987615.1. NCBI lineage: Eukaryota > Metazoa > Chordata > Actinopteri > Gadiformes > Gadidae > Pollachius > Pollachius pollachius. The sequence goes on along the minus strand of NC_136948.1, from coordinate 19,740,706 downwards.
AGTCTTCCCACACAATGTAGCGACCATTTTGGTAGGTCTGGCCTGCCCTGATGGCACTGGTATGTGGTGGAGGTATGTGGTTGGTCATGGCAAAAACTAATTATTCTTGTCTTTTTTTGTTTGCTACCGAGTCACATATTTATTTGTTTTTTTCTGTTCCAGGGTAGTTTGCAGATATTCACAGGACTGGGTCTCATTCTGGGGCCTCCTTTAGGAGGGTGGCTGTACCAGGCCGCTGGATACGAGCTTCCTTTCCTTGTTCTGGGCTGTATCCTACTGTTGATGGTTCCGTTTAACATGATCGTCATGCCAAGCTGTGGTAAGGGTTCAGCGATTCCAGTGCGAGATATGACTTATCCAATAAGTTCCTTTTTAAGTACATTAAGATTGATAGGAGTCTTCCTGTCGTTCTGGCTGCACTATGACTGTGTAATCAGCCTGCTACAATATAATTAAATCATATTATAACTGATCATAATTAATACATCTACGCTGTGCTTCTGTTTTGTGTGGGACAGACGCAGATCCTTCTGAGGATTCCTTCATCCAACTACTGAGACTCCCAAAAGTACTGCTGCTATGCTTCTTCATCTTCACCTTTAGCTCAGGGCTGGGATTCCTGGACACAACCTTATCCTTATTCGCGATGGACAAGGTAACTGATCATTTTTTACAAGGTTGTGATGCTGCGGATACGTTTATAAAATAGTAGTGGCACCGGCGCTTTCTATGCTCTAGAACATCAGAAGAATTCTACATTTGTATCTGAAACTTAAAAATGCCAATAATGTGAAATGTTTTAAGAAGGTCCGCTCTCTCTTGTGTCCAGTTCCATCTCAGCCCCAGCCACGTGGGCCTCATCTTCCTGGCCTTCTCCTTACCTTACTGTCTGAGCTCGCCCCTTCTCGGTTTCTTTGCTGATAAGTATCCTGTAAGTCTCAAGTACGCCTCATGATTTCACAAAACATCTACTGTTCAGTCCCACAACTCTTGGACTGGAGACCATTGCACACAAAGTGATGTAGTATTAGGCTCTGAGAGTTTATAACGACTACTAGACCAGGACAACTGATGTTCTGAATGGCCAGGCCTTGCCTGGACCTCCCCTTAACCCCTCTACCCGCTGCTGTCTGTCGTTTCAGGATGTGAGGGGCTGGTTCCTGGTGTCCGGCGGTCTTCTCATGGCAATCGGCTTCTGTTTTCTTGGTCCTGCTCCATTCTTTCAGCTGCCCAGGTGTGCTGGATGTGATGTTTAACTATTAACATAGGACAAACTCTTGTTCCTGAGTGAGAGGAGTGATGTTTCCTGTGTTGTTCTGGGTTCCTCCTGGTAGCCAGCTGTGGCTGACCATCTTCATGCTGTCTGTGAACGGCTTCGGGACCGGTATTGGTATCACGCCTATTTTACCAGAAGTCATCACCTCTGCATAGTGAGTCACTCTGCCATATTTAGTCTGAGTGTTAGAATAATATGATATATTATTGATTCACTTTCTTTTTTTTTCTTGGGTGATAGTGAGCAGGGTTTCGTAAATGGACTTGGCACTCTCGGAATGGTGTCTGGACTGTTTGGGGCCTGTTGGTCCATGGGGTAAGTGAGCCTAATCTATTGGTTTTACATCACATACTGTGACAGTCACACACTGTGCTCACGGTAAATACATTAAATAAACTGAGCACCATACCTGCTCTATATATGTCCATTTTACATGAATTAAGATAAATACTTTAAATTATAACGTAAGTGTTGTTGATTCCACACATGAATGGCTGAGGAAAAAATCTTGGATCATGTTTGAACTAAACGTATCCGCTAGTCAGGAGTTACTCTTTTCTATTGAAATTGTATGTAAAAAAAAAAACTACTTTTTTAAATGGTGGTTCATGTCGAGCTAAAGTTGAATTGAACCTGTTTCTGCAAATAAGACTGTGTTGTTTAACTGTTCTTCTTCTGTTTTAAGGATGTTGTATGGACCAATGATGGGGGGCCTCCTCACACAGCATCTAACGTTTGAGTGGGCAGCATTTATCCAAGGAGGGCTCTCAGGTCTGGCTGTAAGTTGAATTATATCGTTCAGGGACTTGTTCTCCCCTTCTTCCTACCTCAGAATACATGTTAGGGAACATAGCATGTACTTAGTATGTTAGCCTTCTTAGTACGCTACAGTACCTAGCATGTAAGATACTACTTAGCATGTGTAGGTTCGATGGCGTTTAGGGTACTATGCATGTTAGGGGACTTAGCATATAGGATACATATAGGTACCTGATGCTAAGACAACTAAGATAGCATTTTAAAATGAAAACGGACAAGGATAATACCGTTCCAGGTGATATAAACAAATAGTGAACATGTGACACTGCTCCCTTCTTCCTGCATGGTTTCAAACAGAAAATGGCATGGAACACAGGCATGAGTTCACATAGTTGAAGATACATATAAATAAATAAATGCCTTTTCTTTTCCACAGGCCACCCTTCTTGGTTTGTATTATCTCACTGAAAGACTGAAGAAGCCCAGGTAATCTCACCCATGTTTGTACCTCACCTAGATGTCCTGACTGTAGATGGATTTATTCACTGTGTGAATGCTCACCTGGTCAGGTCAAATTTCAGTTTAAATCATGATTACACTTATTAAACAATCATTTAATAAGTTAATCTTACATAACCTGAATTTTTACCTTATTTTATGCAGCGGGCATTATATGCAGCCCGTATTAAAGAGTTTTTACCCTTTAGACAACTTTGAATTTGGGGATGCTGTATAATAACACTTAGGTAACCCTTGACTTGTTTTAAAGTGATGCACAGGAGAATGGAACGACGACTCCAGGGGAAGAAACCACTCTGTTGGCCTGACGGGCAGCTTCTGCTTACATCAGTAACATTAACAGTTGTTAATATAAATGTTTATATTTATATATATGTTAATATTATGTTGTTACTTTTCATTATTTGAGACTATAACTGACATGCTTTATAAAGGGATTGCAGCAAATATAAATAGGGGTAATGCAGACCTATGTCATTGTATTTAATTGAATCATTTATATTTATTGTTAATATTCATAATACAGTATTTTTTTAACACTTATTCTGTCATTAAGATGTGAAATATAATAAATATATGCAACGGTCACGTTGAATTAATAATTGCATTGCAAACATTCATTGTGACTAAATTCCTGAATAATGAACTGTAATTTGAAGAACGGTGGAAACGGTTTGTGTTCGCTGAGCAGACACTTATCTGGCCTGTGTGGAAGGCAGACCTCATATCATCAAAAATTCCTGAGGGGAACGAAGACCTATTGAGCAGCAGCCATACCTCAGTCATGAATGAGCTGGTTGTCTCTGGACCACATGATTTGAATCCACAGGGAACGTACGATGATTGGAAATAGTTAAACGATCATTCAAGCATAGACTGAGAGAATGAGAACATGTACAATGAATGTAAACGCAATATCTATCACCTAGAACACATGACAGACAAATTACGACATTCAAGAAGGGAAATGAGTCCTCACGTACAACTGTTTACTGACAGCCTACAGCTCGAGGCCTAGTCACTGTTGCCGAGCAACCAAACAAACAAGGAATCACACCAAACCACTTAATGAGAGTACAACTACCCAAATAATTCAACCAAATATATGATTTCATACCACTACACACTAAAGGCGCTATGAACTAATTCAATAGTAATCATTCTTGCTACTATTAAGTGTTTGCCCCTTAAAGTGTCAACTGTGTGAATGACATTTTAAAACAAGTAATCTCCCATTAGATTGACAACTAGGTGGCCTTCTCTGGATTTTTTCCACATTTAACATTTTGGCGTTTGCATTTTAGTTTGGGTAATTATTAAAGCTGTCAAAAGGGAAGACGATAACCAACATTTCAAATCTTTTATTTAAAACTCTTTGGTTTAAGATTAGGCTGAAGGTAAACGGAAGAGAAGTACATTGGAATGCAAATATTTTTGCTTTGTTGGAAACAAATATACTCTCAACTAGAAATCTTTATACGTGACAGACACACTATCGATGCACTCGGTATAGGAGTCTGTTTATTTACTTTATAACGTTACACGTTAGAAAATGTCAAGACCAAGCTCAGTATTCAACCTTGAAAATGTAATAAAAACTGACGAATCCATTTGCTTGAAATGATAAAACATAGATAAAGATGCACATTTCACAATCACCTGGATTGTTTGATGCTAAACGGTAAGACAACACTTATTTACCTAAGAAAAAAAAAGGACTTCCAACAGCTTTTCCACGGCTACGCGTCCGACTCAAAGGCCCCGTTGGCCCGGCCCCGGGGCCTCTCCGGCAGCGGCCTGGCTCGCCGGCCAGAAGGCCCGGATGCTTCCGGATCTGACGATGCGGAGGGCGGGGGGGCGACGTGCCGCTTCACTCTCTTCTTCCTCGGAGCTCTTCTGAAGAGAGAAAAGACCATGGTCAGGACTCTGAGTAACACAGTCTCAATAGTTAAATACAGCTGCGAGCAGCAATGTGGGGGTCAAGCAGAATAGGACTCCATAAACAAATGTTGGTGGACAGAGAGATAATCGGTTAGGTGGCTACATGAGGACCGTCTCAGTAATTTCACCTACAATGAAAGCTATTTGCAAATGGTTATCACAATGAAAATACATTGAAGTTGCTTTCTAAGGGCCGGAATAGACTTGCTGCTTACAATGCCCCCCTAGGCGTTAATGATGCCCAATTATTTGGGCATCATCAGAATAGGGTCATAAGAGTATGAGCCAAGTTTGGTTTGGATACATGAAGGCCTTGCAGGGATATGAGCTCACTTCCTGTATGACGCCCCCCTGAGGTAAAAGGTCATAAATTGTTTGTGATTAATGGATGAATGGGTCAAAAGTAATAAAAATGAATGCATGTCCAACTTTGACCTGTTGGTGGCACTAGAGCTAGCGACCATAAATTTGCTATGAGGGATTATGGGACTGTCCTGAATCAGTGTGCCAAATATCACAACTTTTGACCATGGCGTTCTATGGGCTGCCATAGACTTCCATGACAGAATAATAATAATAATAATAATAATAATAATAATAATAATAATAATAGGAAAACGTAGAATAACAATGGTTGTCTCACAGCTTCGTTGCTTGACCCCCAAATACTAGTTCAGAATCATCTCGTATACAAAGCTCATCTAGCAAAGTTCTATGACGTGTTTATATTTGATATTGTATACATCAAGGTAAAACTTCACACTACTGCATTAGCCCAAATTTGTTAGCATGTTTTGCTAACATGTGCTTAGCCAACCCAGGAGCAGCAGAACTTACTTGGTGCTGGTCATCTCTGGCTCTGTGTCCTGCTCAGAAAGAAAGCGGAGCTCTCCAGAAGAACTGATGGCAGCTGACACCTTGGGTGAGAGAGACAGATGAACGGATGGGGAGAGAGAAGGGAGGAGAAAGAGAGAGAGAAATAGATATAAGCCGACCGCACCAAGAGATCGAAGGACAGTTTACATCAAGAACACACACCAAAATAATGGTCCTGGCCATGTTAAGATTCCCATGTGGATATAAAAAGTACTGATAACTTAGCATTAGACTGATGGATCGATAGAGATAAGCTACAGTTGTAAGGGAGACAACAGAGGATCTCTGTACTAGAATCACATCTGGCCTGGCTGTAAACCACAACATCAGCACCCCGACCCGGCCCCCCTGACCTTGGTTGGCGTTGCCCTTTCACCCCCGGGACCATCTGACCCAGTGGCAAGTGGCGTTTCAAGGGCGCCCAGATCTTCGTTGAACTCTCCTGCAGTTGGAATCATGGAAAAGCAATCAGCCAGAATGACAAATGGCCGCCCTAGGTAAACTGTCAGGCTATTGCTTTTGGGGATTTATGGTTCTTTTGTGCTTTTGTTTGGGGGCTCTGTGCAACATGGAGACAGACGTTATAAAAACAAACACTACTGGTCAAAAGTTTAGGGTCACATAGAAATTTCCTTATTTTGAAAAAAAAACTTTTTTTTTTCATTGAAGGTAACATTCAATTAATCAGAAATACTGTCTAGACATTGTTAATGTGGTAAATGACTAGGTGTACAGTGGCCCATTTCCAGAAACAATCACTCCTGTGCTAATGGTTGTTTAGCTAATCGTGTGAAAAGGCTAATTGAGGATTAATAAACCCTTGTGCAATTATGTTAGCACACCTGAAAAATGTTGAATAAAAGTGTGAGTTTTCATGGAAAACATGAAATTGTCTGGGTGACCCCAAACTTTTGAACGGTAGTGTACATGTTATGTACGCACTCTCATCTGCAGTGTACGTCGCCGGGAAGTATCCCTGCTGCCCATTGGCCAGACATCCGAACCACCAGTTGTGGTTGTCTTTGTAGAGCACTTGGATGACGTCACCTCTCTGGAGGGTCAGTTCGTCCGAGCGGTCGGCGGTGTAGTGATACAGCGAAACCACCTGCGGGCGGGGACAGAAAGAAGAACTTAACACAGAGAATCTGTGAATAAAAGTTAAATTCAACAAAACAAGACAAGGTCGTACAGTTGGGTGACCTTCTGCCGAGTCGCTCTCCAGTCGGGGTCCAGAAGAGACGGGGCGGCGCTGGGAAGAAAGAGGTTGGATTTAAGCCTTTCATCTAACATTTCTCCACAGAAAAGGTAACCCTTAAGGTTTGAATTACAAATAATCCATATAAATTGCAACCTTTATGGGTGGGATTACAAATAAACCGTTCACATTGTAACGCCGGCTCAGTGTCGTTTAGCTTCTTAAATCCCCAGCAGCAGTGCTTCTGCTGCAGTGTTCCACTAACAAACCTTTTAAGTTAGGGTTAATATTATCATCTACAATTCAAATATATCAAATCTCTATGTATTTAATCCATTATTGTTTGATGAAGATGAAATGTGTTCATTTAGTGGCATCTGGTGGAACGAACTTGGCAGTCAGTTCAATGGGTCGCAATCTGCAACCTCAACGCTAGATGCCACTAAATCCTACATCATCAATCATCTCAGGATATATACACCGTACCGTCTGTAGCGACCCAGCTCCTTTCAAGCGACGGCCCACTGGACTGAAGCCCCCTGAAAACGCAGCAAGAAAACAAACGAGACAGGGGTCAGACCGCCACCAATCTAACCAGAGGACCTGCTTCTTTTCATGCTGGCCACCTACGGATGTGGGTGGAGACAACGAGAGGGCTCTGGTCTCTGTGAAGAGACCACATGCCAACCGCTGCGCTTGAGTACCCAACTAGTTTGTGGTGTAAGCTGATGTGTCGGCTCCGGTTAATGGAACTCTGGCATTGGCCAACTGGCATGCCATTCTTCCCCCACAGTGATTCAAGCCCCCGCTTCACACTGGCAAAGTGGAGGCATTAAAGTGAAGTTGTGCAGAGGCGGGAGTTGTATGCGATCATGAGGGAATGAAGGTGTGAGACACAAGGCTTTGGAGACCCACGGTTCTGGCAGCTGAGAGCCGCCTGGGGGATGAGGTGTTCTGCCAGGGCCCCGGAGAGGTGCAGCTTGGAGTGGGGAGACAGCAGCGACGGAGGCGGCAGCGAGGAACCCAGGCCCGTCTGGAAGGGAGGGAGAGGAGGAGGAGATAAGGGGAGAGAGAGGAGAAGGGAAGAAAAGAGAGAGCGTGGTGAAGCCTGACCTTATCACTTGACAATGGCTTCTAGATGCTGTTATAGCTGAGGGGATAAAGTACTGACTGACACCTTACGGGCCATTGTAACAAAATGTCCAAAACAAATAATTTCGATACTCTACAGTGTCGGAATGAAACTATAAGGTACAGCGTGGTTTGTTTTATCATATAGGAGTGTGAATCGCGAATGGCAGCTGCTTACGTCCATATTATGAAAAGCAGTGCAAGTTATACCACCAACTATGAGACCTATATAATTCCCTGTCTGTCCACCATTTGATTGGAGGACAGCTGTACTCACAGCAGCAGGAGCAAAATCCAGCGTCCGACTCCTTCCTGCATAGTCCAAGGAAACTCGGTCTGCAGCCAGGAGAGACAGAAGGCTACGTCTTAATGCCAAGGCAGGGGTGCGCCTGTTGTATGAAACATGATGCCATTGCTACGCTAAGCACCAGAGCTAAACCCACTACGCCACACTGGAGGGTCCCTGCTCATTGAACTGCAGCGAGACCGTACCCATACGGGCTCCAAAGTGGCTCTGGCATAACACAAGAAAACATCCCAAAAGCAGCGTAAGACACCAACACGCACCTTGATCAGACATGTACCCAAGAGTGGAGGCGCTTCGATGCGGGTCCTGAAAAAGCAGTCAGTTCATGTAAGACATGTATCATGATCCTCTAGCAGCAACGGCCTTCACCGACTCCTTTAAGGCCAAGAAAGTGAAGACACTGGATGAAGTAATGCGTTTACCAGGACAGAGTCCAACTTGTCTTTGACACGTTGCATCTTCAGCGACAGCCTGGCCGTCTGTGCGAAGCGGTCGGTAGGCGAGGAGGCCGTCCGGTCCAGCAGGGCGGCCATGGGCTCGGCGGTCCTGATGCTGGTGTCCGTGGGGGCGGCCCGGCTGCCCGCTCTGATGGTCTGGGCCTCCAGCTGGGACACTGTCCGCACAGGGTGTATACACGCTCAACCCAGTACATCTCTGTAACGCAATCTCAATAAACCCACTTATGGCCAGATCCGTACACCGATGGCGGTGTCAACAATGCGAGGTGAATCGAGAGTTAGCATTCGGTGTCTCGCTCAGACACACCTCGAAACGACGAGGGAATCGAAACAGCGACCGAAAGAAGAGTCACCCTATTTCAAGAGTACAGTTACTCTTCAAAGTATCACAGAGAGATTATCTCACGGCGGCGATATGAGAAGCAGCCGAGTCGCCCGCTGTAACTGGGGTCGGTTCGGTCGTACCTTTGCGGTCGTATAGGTAGACCAGGATGGGCTGGCTCGGACCGAAGGCGCAGAAGGCCACCATGTTCTCGTGGGGGTGGAACGCCACGCCGCGCAGGGCGGTCGGGTAGCACAGCTCCGAGTACACCGCCACCTGGTCGCCTAGGAAACCACGTCAACACAAGGAGAAGAAGAAGTAGGAGGAGGAGGACTACTTCAACCACAACAACAGGAAGAGGAAGAACCGCATCCAATCTCACCCGTTTCAGCGTTCCAGACGTAGGCCATGCCGTCCTCGCTGCCGGAGAAGAGGAAGCTCCCACAGGGGGAAAAGGTGCTGTAGATCCTCTCTCTGTAGTTGGTGGCCCCCGTGTATCTCTTCACGGCCAGGCTGGGGGACAGACGCTGAACGTATTCATATCTCCTCCTCTCTTTCTGACCTATTGCCCCATCTAGAGTGATATAGTCTAAAAGGTTGGATACTGTACATGGCAATTAGACTTATCTTTGGGGATTTATTGATAGTACACAAATGCGATTACATTTACAGTATTATCCTTGATAAAACATGAGGACACTAGAACAGAAGCTCCGCCGGTGCGACCCGCTAACACATCAGTTCGGAGTCCAAGCTCTTCACTTTCACTGGTATGAAACATAACTACTTGTGAGGGTACTGCGACCCGATAGAAGAGGCTTACATCCTGAGGTCCATGACCCTCAGCACGCTGTCCTTGGCGTGGATGAGCAGCCGGCGCCCGTTGGGATGCACCTCTAGCAGGTTGATGGGCATCCCCCCGAGGTCCCTCTCCTCGATCCTCTGCCAAAGCAGCATCAGCTCATCAATGATAAGTGTTATCAATGAGAAGATTATCCCTCCCTCAAGGAGTTTACTTCCAATTATTTATTTTGCAGAGTCAAAAAACAAACATGGCTCAGTGTCAAGCTGGTATTTCCCCAGGTAACGCTCAGTGTTTTTTGTACCTTCTCTATGCTCCAGTCCTCACAGAGCTTCCCCCCCGCTCCTTCTGCCACCGGCGTCCTCCAAACGATGATCACCCCGCTGTTGTCTGCCGAGAACAGCCTCGTTCCTGGGTAGAGAGGCACATCAACCAGGAGAGAGAAATAAGCCAACAGTATTAATTATTAGTAATAATAATAATAATAATAATTATTATTATTATCATATGAAACAATTACATATCAATAGTTTTCTCTCAAATAAATCCCAATGTTGTTATCAGGGTTAGGGTTAATAATTAGGATTATTATAATGACCCACGTCACATGGCAACTTGTGTTGGGCGTACCTTCGCAGTCGAAGCACACGGCGTTGATGAAGCTGCCGTGCCCCTCCAGCTCCTGAAGCAGTTGGCCGTTGACGTCGTGGCCGTCCACACGCCACGCCCTCAGCAGGCCGTCATAGCCCCCGGTCACCACCAAGCGGGACGCGGCCGGGTGGTAGCGGGCGCTGTACACGAAGGATGGGTGGGGCAGCACCTTCTGGGCGATCCCCAGGAGCCGGTCCACGTTCCACTCCCTTAAATTAAGTATTGTGTTACTCTCCTTGCATTCCCACATTGAACAAAAGTGCTAACATAAATAACAAACTGCGAAAATGATATTAATAAATAAAATATGAATGAATAAATAAACTAAACATAGAACAATAAAAACAAAAAAACAAAATCTTCTGTCATTTAAATAAATGACAAAGAAATGTGATATTCATGTTACGATATTCATAAAGATAGATAATAATCCTCTTAAGAGTTGAGAAAAGAGCACATGCGCCCCCTGGTGGCGAGGTGTAACTCGAGCAGCAGGGTGGTGTGTTCACCTCACGGTGCCGTCGGAGGAGGATGACAGGAGGCTGCGGTCGTCTCTGGACCAGCAGAGGTCGTACACAACGCTCAGGTGGCCGCTGAACACCGCCAGCACGGTGCCAGAGGGAATCTCATACACTGAAGACAGCACACACGCCTTTGGTTAACAGTGTCATCAGGTATTTACTATTGCTATTAGGTCGATGGATCATTTTGTAGTACGTATACGTATTGTATGTATTGTCAGTCATGTTTGTCAGTCAATATTTGACAGTTGAGGAAGATTGGTTCACATTATTTGTTTACATTACTACGTGTACATAGATGCACCTTTCTACATCCTGAGATATTCATATATTTTTACACATTGTTATACGTGTAAACAACAAAATTATCCTTTTTAAACAGTGCTGGTGATACTGTACAACCCACATTTCCCATTGTTAGTAACACACAACAAAGGGTGATCCCTGAACCATTAGAAAACTGTTTCTACTGACTGACTGCAGCGGTGATTGTATCTTGTGATTGGTGTGTAACGCGATAGGAGCAGGGGAGGTTGCTCACCGATGACAGGGAAGGCGTCTCTGTCAGCGCAGGCCGCAGCCAGCACCGTGCCGCCGTGGGAGAAGCGCACGGTGAAGCAGCCCATGTGCCCGCCCCGGAACGACAGCACGGGCTTGTTGGGGATCCGACACACCTGGGACAGAATATTACAAACCTCAGACTCACTTTAATCATGGATAGCATTATGCAACCAAATTAAAGTTTAGAGAGAGAATACCCATCCCAAACTTGTTACTATGAACTGCTCTGTTTAGAAAGAACGCTTTCTATGCCTGAGGGTTCATAGTAACAAGAGGAGGAGTTGAACAGGGTCGTTCATGGGCTCCTTCTATAGGACTGGAACCCTGGATTTAGGGGTGTTTTCCTGTGCACATAAAGAGGGCTTAGGTTTAGGGGGGATGCTAGGGTGGTGTGTTCTCAAATGAAGGCATTGCCCACATTTGACAACACCCCACCCTAACCCCAGGCCCTTTGAAACCGTCACTGGAATAAAGGGAGAACTTGGACTAGGTCCAGTGTACTATGGACCGTAGCACCCACCTGGCCTGGCATCCTGCTCCACCTGAACACGGAGGCCTGGCTCTGCTCGGCGGGCTGGGGCAGGCTCCTCCTGGTCACCTCACTCTGGAGCTCGCTGTAGGAGGTGCTGCCTCGCTCCTCCTGCAGGGCCATCATGGAGCGCATGCTGGGGTCCACCTGCACACAACACCACCACCCCCCCAATAACCACAACACAGTCAGCTCAGTCCACCTGCACGATGCAGCCACCACCACCAACACCCCCAAAATAACCACAACACAGTCAGCTCCCACATGGCTCTCCATTAATATATCTGGGGCACCTCACGGTTAAAACAAAGTCTACTACAGTAGCATGTGTTATTGAGTTGTGATATCTAGCATAGAAGGCAGGTTGCCAAGGATATTAAATTCATGAACAGAATAAACAATCTGTAGAGAATGGTGGATCTTTTCTATCAGCTAATCGGGATGAGATGCACAGGAATATCTAAATATACAGGAAGAGAGACCACGAGAGAGCGTAACAAGAACATCCCTGCCATTAACTAAACCTTTATTTTTATTTGATTGGGATTGAATAGTTGGCCTGTTTTGGATTCAGAACAGCAAAATTCCCCGTAAGGTGAGAAGTTGGGTGGAGGTTAGGTGGTTGATGTCTGGTGGAAACAGCCTCGCCTGGCCCGAGTCAGACTGGTAATTAATCAATGCTCAATGCGGATTGGGTAATCAATGCACACAGGTTCAACCAGCCATCACCAAACATACTCAGGGTGATCTCCTACACGGCAGCACGGATCACCATCTGTATGCATCACTGTCCTCAGATTCTGCAGCTAAGAGCCCAGTCAGAGCCACCTGGGTCCACCTAGTGGCAGCCAGCCTGTCGGCGTGACGCATCATACATGTACGTCCAAATATGCATAAAAAGGTCCACCTCCAGATCTCTAGACTATCCCAGACTCTCTTCCCTCCTACTCACATGCTCTGGGAGTTTGAGGCCTTTGACGGTGACGTAGAGGGTGGAGGTGTATCTGTTGCGGGGATACCTCTTCCACCACTCCACCACCTCGATGGCTTTGGGCTGCGGTTTGGCCCTGGCCGGCGGGCAGAAGAGCTGGAGGCGGAGCTTACTGTCCACGTTCAGCACGCCATTGGTTCCCACCAGCTGGCGGGGAGACACAGGAGAGGGCATGAAGCATGAAACCTCCTCCTGTTGGGCAAATGTGTATGAAAAAGTGAAAGGACTCAAGCCTGATGATGGTCACCTTAAGGAACGCCCAGGCCACCTTCCGGAACCCTCTCTCCTGCTTGCCTACATCGTGGGCTTTGGCTTCCTCCATGGTCATGAAGTCCAGCACCTGTCCGAATCGCACCACAAACAACCCCAAAACATTGGAAGTGACGCAGATATCGAAGGCTAGGTTTCAATCTGTTTGTTGTTTCTTGCAAGGGTCAAAGGAAATACTAGCTTTAAAATATACAGCATTAACAAACAACACACACTAGGGTTATACACTAATTGTTACAGCATGTGGTGTGTCGATAGCATGACAATAAAACAATCCTTTTCGCCCATCAAGTGAAAAGATAACCCAGTCGAATTGGTGTGTTCTATTTATAGCGTTCGGACCTCGAAGAAGAGTATGACCCGTGGCGCATCGCCGCGGTCCTGCAGGAAGTGTCCCAAGCGCTCGTTGAAGATGATCTGCTCCTCCCACTCCGGGATGGTGGACTTGTTCTTCTTAAAGTGGAATGGCTGGGTCATGATGGGCAGAACATGCTCCACGCACTCCTGCTCGTAGAACGACGACACCGGCCGATGGCTGCACATGTAAACAAATAATAATAATAAGTAGAGTCAATATACAGCTGGAATCAACTCAGAGAATCAGAAATGATGGACATGTGGCCAAGACTTGTGTGTTGTCTTTTTTATAAAAAAAATGGTTAAAGAGATAGTACAACTACAAAAAATATATGTCAATCACAACCCAACACATCACATCAACACAATCAATTTTAACAGATCGATAGACCATAAAATAAACCCCACACCTCAACTCAACCCTGAACATCATGAGCGTCATGAGGCTGCGGACGTTTGGGGATCCGAACCTACCCTAGTGGGGGTCTCCCTAGCCACCACACTATCCTCCATCCATCCTCCATGTATCCTAATTTGGTCAACAGGAAGGGGGCGTCACCTGTCCTCCTTCCTCACGTACTGCCCCGTCAGCTCGTCCACCACGTGGACCTTCACCATGGGGTGGGAGAGGCGCAGGTCTGTCTTCAGCCGGTCCGTCCGATGGACGTACACGCCCAGCACCAGGCTGTCATCCAGGGCCGGTCGCCGCGGCAACTCCGCCTCCCCCTCCCCAGCCTCCAACACCACTGGGTGGACACATTCCAATGCATACAGTAGCTGGGCCTCTCGCTCCATCTCTCAGGAAAGGCGACACTGGTTGTTAGCTTGTCGTTGGTTTTGGGTTATAAATGACATTCGGTTAAATGTTAAACCTCTATCCACACTCATTGTCCTTTCAACCACACACACACACACACACACACACACACACACACACACACACACACACACACACACATACCACTGATACTGCAGTCTCCCATGTCTCATGCTATCATTGTTTTTTGTTGATCTTGAATAAAGAGTTATCTGATGTGTGATGTAACTTCTAGTGTAACTTTTAGTAAAGGCCTTCCCAGGGACAGGGGTTGCAAATAGTCTTGACTAGAAACCTGTATGCAAAACATTTATTTTATATTTTATATGAAACAATGTACAATGTACTTGCCCTTCTCAATAAACTTCTAATCAAGGTACCACACATTTACCTTGCTTTTTCTTCTTCTTCCTCTTCCCTCTAGCGTCTACTGTGTTGTGCGTGTCAGTGGCCCCCTGCTCTGCCTCTCCATCGAGGTCCCTGTCGGCGGGAAACACACCGTTAGATCCTGGTGAGTCACTCTGGGGACACAGTGAGCGCGACCCGTATCCAGAGCATTTAAACAGACCCCAGGTCCGACTCGGGGCCAGCCGATTTCAGCTTCTTCTTCTTCCTCTTCCCAACGTCGTTGTTGAGTGCGACGGCGTTGGGGGTGAAGGTCCTCTCGGCCTCCTCCTCCCGGCTGATCCGCTGCTGGTACTGATGCAGGAGCTCATCCTCGGGATCCGCCTGCTGGCCTGCTGCCTCCACACCCCCCCTGGCCCCTCTGTCCCTCCTTCCCTTCCTGCTGGGCCTCCTGCCCTCCTCCTGTCCCCCGGGGCGGCCTAGCTCCGGGTCCTCTGCCCCGACGGAGCCGTCCTCCTGTTGGTCGCAGCCCGGCGGGTCGTCCTGAGGTGAGATAAGATGGTACTTTACTCAATCAAGATGGGGCATTAGCGTGTCAAGGTTGACAGTACAGGACCATAGTAGAAAATATAAATACATTAAAGTACAATTTTTAAAAGTATTGTCAAAAGCGAAATAAATACACAAACTAAACTGGACTATAGAACTACTGCCAAACAAAGTGCAGGGAAAATAAGGAAGTAAGAGCGGAGTTATGAGGCGGAGCTGCCACTCTCGTGGGCGGCGCACCGGAGGCAGAGGCAGCTCCCGTTTGCTCTTCCTCTTGCCCTTGGAGGGCTGGGGAGGCTCCTCTTCGTCATGGTGGACGTTGATGACCTTCTCAACGGCCTCCCTCTCTCGCCGCCGGTTCTTGGTGAAGCGAGGGCTGCCCTGTTCAGGGCGGTACGTGTTCTGGAGGACCGTCTCGTCGTCCTCTGTGTCCTTCTCCAGGTTCTTCTTCAGAGTCTGGAGCTGGGAGGGAGGGGTGACATGGGGATGGCAGAGGACTTGTGGTGAGCTGCCTTATTGTTGCTACGGCCAACACGCTCACATTCGATTACTGAATGAGGTATCTGGCTTTATTTTATCAGAGAATAATAGAACAGAACATCAGACGTTCATTCACCAGAAAGCGTTGAGAATCAAAACACATTAAAATTTAGCCATTTTAATTTGTAGAATTTATTAATTGTATGTGTATTATAACGTACATGGCGGTGATACAGATCTTGATGACTATATTTAATTTATTTCTAATATGAAGACGGTTCTAAATAGTTCATGATCGTTCAGCTTTAACAACCTACCACAATGCTCTCACTCTGGGGCTCAGAGCTCTTCTTCTTCACCTTCTTCTTCCCTGGCTGCGGGTCGGTGTACTTCTTGAGGACCTCATTGAACCGGTCCCTGGTCTTTGCCCGGGCTTCACTCTCACCTGTGGAAACACCCCATAGAGTTGGCAGTCTATTATTATATGTGGCAACCAGTTGTAACCAGTATTTGTGTCTGTGTATAATTTTAAGAGAATCAGCAGGCAACCACTCACCTGCTGGCATCCTCGCCTCTCATTATGAGTGGAGGGATTCAAAGAAGCGTTGTTCACAGAGTCTGAAAGGGGAAACACAGCTGGTTAGATACACACAACTGATGTTTGCCTTGCTGCCTCTTCACAGACCTCTGGATGAGGAGGGGGTGAGGTCTGTGTGAGGGGAGGAGGAGATGAAGAGGTCTGTGTGAGGGGAGGTGGAGGTGAGGCCTGTGTGAGGGGAGGAGGAGGTCTGTGTGAGATGAGGAGGTGAGGTCTGTATGAGGGGAGGAGGGGAGGGAGGTCTGTGTGAGATGAGGAGGAGGTGAGGTCTGTGTGAGGGGAGGAGGAGGGGAGGAGGTCTGTGTGAGGTGAGGAGGAGGTGAGGTCTGTGTGAGGGGAGGAGGAGGGGAGGAGGTCTGTGTGAGATGAGGAGGAGGTGAGGTCTGTGTGAGGGGAGGAGGTCTGTGTGAGATGAGGAGGAGGTGAGGTCTGTGTGAGGGGAGGAGGTCTGTGTGAGATGAGGAGGAGGTGAGGTCTGTGTGAGGGGAGGAGGTCTGTGTGAGATGAGGAGGAGGTGAGGTCTGTGTGAGGGGAGGAGGAGGTCTGTGTGAGATGAGGAGGAGGTGAGGTCTGTGTGAGGGGAGGAGGAGGTCTGTGTGAGATGAGGAGGAGGTGAGGTCTGTGTGAGGGGAGGAGGAAGGGAGGAGGTCTGTGTGAGATGAGGAGGAGGTATTGATAACCAATACGTTGTCATAATAAGGAGACAAACTCGTCGTATATACAGCTTGTGCTGCGCTAGTAAGCACATAACACCAAGACATCACCTTAGCACAAGCTAACTGGTACCATAGTCAGTTAACTGGTACCAGTAGCCAGCTAGCTGGTCCCAGTGGTCAGTTAGCTGGTCCCAGTAGTCAGCTAACTGGTACCAGTAGTCACCAGCTGGTACCACTAGTCGAAAGCTAACTGGTATCAGTAGTCAGCTAACTAGTACCAGTATTCAGATAACTAGTAGCAGTAGTCAGTTAGCTGGCTAACGGTAGCTCATCGTAGCAGTAATAGTTTGATTATTACCTCAACAAACAGCCGTTGTATGGTCGGTCTTAATGGTTTCCAGAAGGTGTTTCGGGCCCAACAGGCAGACAGAAGCCGGGGTGTGTAGCAGTAAGCTGCAGTGATTGGGACAACAGACCCAGTTTATCTCCACGACGCTCTGCTGGTTACCAGGTCAACGGCGGGACGGGGGCGGGGCCACCGTGACGTCCTCCTCACAGTGTTGCCAGATTGGGCCCGATTTCCCACTCAATCTGGCAACATTGTTTGCAGCACGCTTTCAGCCAGTGATTCCAGATTGGACGGATAATTGCGCCCAACCTGGCAACACGGCCTCCTAACGCAAATAGAACCGACCAATAATATTTCAGGAAGGCTTAACTCCTCCCAACAACGACGACCACAACAACACAGCAACGTCACATAAAATATGTTGTTAATCCTAATGGAATGGTTATTTTCAAAAAAAATATGTTAATATATACGTTATTTATTTCTGGAATTAAAGATCATTAACTTATCGCCTGCGAGTTAATTTCACAACTACGAGCAAAACAAAATGAATGCAGGTGTACACACCGCGGTCACCTGACCTCCATTCCTAACAGGTGCGTCTTTTGTCAAGTGTGGCGTGTAAAGCAGTATGCCTAGTCTAGCTAGCCGCCAATCATTATCCAGACATGTGCACGGTGCTTTGTGAGAAGTGTGCGTTATTATTTTGCAAATTTAAGCTTCGTTTAAGAAATATCTGCAAAGAAATCGCGCATGAGATTGCAGAGTTTTTCTCACAGCTGGCTGAATGCACCTGTCTGAGCCGTACACCTCCGAGGAGGAGACAGAGGAGCGTCTCCGACCACCTGCTCCTACCGCTCCTGAAGACAGGTAACACTGTTCTGATCACTCACAGTAACCTATCAGTACAGATGAACATTACGGAGCAAAGAAGTGAAGTGAGGTTAACTTATTTACATTGTTTACATTTGCATTTATACACTTTTATATACTTTGAAGTTCTGCTACCGGGCAACTTTACAATTTATATTGTTTATACCGTTTGATTTGTTTGCCCTGTTTGTTCTGTTTGTCGTTAATTGAGCTAGCATCTATTTTTGCATTCATTAGTACTTTGTATTGTTATTGTATTCTATCTTATCCTGTATCTTCCACTGCTGTTGGGCTGTTGTAACAAAGGAATTTCCCCTCTGGGGTATTAATACACTTTTATCCATCCATCCATCCATCCATCCATCCATATAGGCCATACACATTATAAAAAAATAATAATCATATGTTTGAATAGGCCAATAGAAGGGAAATAGAAGAGCTTGTGTATTATTGCATTGTTTGGTCTTGCAGTGGTCGGGGTCACCTCTTGCTTATCTGTTCATGGGGAGTTTCTCCACGTTTGAAACCTGATTTGTCCTACTTTTGATATTGTTTTGTTGTCTAAGGTGACCATGCCCTTGTGCTTAATGAAGAATGCTTCGAGGCATTGAACGATCTGGCAGCATCGGTTTACGCTGATCTTCAAGAAGCAGCAGCTCTGTATTATCTGTACTTGAGCCATCGTCGTGAGTATAAGAAATACGAAGACCACATTAAAGTACGATGCATTGCTTTAATAGTGGCCTACACCTGTCATGACATCTCTTGGACCAAGACACAGGTCGATGTATTTAAATATTAGGTTGTATGACTGACTTTGTTCCCAGTTGTATGCTCTCTGACACTTCTAACCGGTGTTATGCAAACACTAGCCACACAGGTTTTACATGACAGTTCCCAGGTGGTTAAACCTGGTGGAACCACGCCTCAAAACGCATTGTTCTAGAATCTAGAACAACCAGATAAAAAATAAAAAGATGAAATGGTTTGCTTTGTGTTGATCATGGCTCCAGTGGTGCCTCACTTTTGCCAATCGTGTGTGTGTGTGTGTGTGTGTGTGTGTGTGTGTGTGTGTGTGTGTGTGTGCGCGTGCGCGTGTTACAGTGGAGTCTCCCCTGCCAACCTCCTTCATGGCGCCGTTGATGTCCTTGCTCTTCTCCCCTCATCCTGATGTCCAGAAGACCACCTGCCTCTCCTTGGTCAACCTGCTGGTAAAGAAGAACGGTGAGAAGGCTGTGTTAGAAAATCTATTCACACAAATAAAACCTTTGTATGAAAAATAGTCCAATCTTTTTCTTTACTTTTTCTTTCTTCCTCCGCCCCTCTCCCCCTCTCCCACTCCCTCCAATTGATGGTGATGGTTGATGGTGATTAACGTGTGTGTGTGTGTGTGTGTGTGTGTGTGTGTGTGTGTGTGTGTGTGTGTGTGTGTGTGTGTGTCATGTGGTTCAAGTGTGCGAGGAGCTGGTGTTTGAGATGGGCGTGCTGCCTCCCCTGCTGGAGATGGTGCAGGGCGGGGACCCGGGGGCCCGCTGTCACGCCTGTGCGTGTGTCACCATGCTGGCCTCTTCAGGTCAGTGAGGCCGGGCCGCCAGAAGAGCTTCAACACGCCCTGCAGAGAGTGTTGCTGTCATGCTGCTGTCATGTTAAACAATTCACATCTCCAATGGTTGTGGGAAATGGTAGCCCGTTTTAATGCTTGCATAATAAAAGCTTACACGGTGGAAGTGTCAGTACAATGTCCCTGAACCCTTTGTAGAGGAGCGCCTCATGTGACTGAGGCGGACTGGGCGCCCCATGTGACAGTCAGACAGGGCCCTGTGATGTGTTTAGTCTATGCTAACTCTTTTTTAATTCTTCTGTTTATTTGAACAGAATCAAACAGTGATGCTCTTGTGTCGGAGGGAGTGATACCCTTGCTGGTTCTAGCCAAGTCCTTTGATCCTCAAGTCCAGCAGAATGCAGCGTGGGTGCTGTTGAACCTCACACAGTCAGGTGGGGGGCACGACGCATGCTGCTCAGGAACCCTGGCAGCCATTCTGAACTGCACACTTCTTTCATAAATCATAAATCGAATGATTCAAGTGTCCTGCACCCTTACCAGGTGCCCAGCCCAAATGGGCATAAAAGACTCAAACATACCCATGATACAGTGCAAAAGTCCAGTCATAATTAGTCAGATCCATCAGAGACAATGACATAATCACACACGCATACAAAGAAGGATCAAATGAAGAGCTAAACACAAAATGCACATGTCAGTGTATGAACTGGCATCGCACATGCATCATGTGTCCCCCAGTGCGCTCTCGGAGGGTGCTGTGCCGGGCGGGGGCGGTGCCGGTGCTGGTGGTGCTGCTGCAGTGCTCTGACTCCAGGGTGCAGTTCTACGGCTGCTCCGCCCTGCTCAACCTGGCGGCGGACCCCGAGCACCACGCCCGCCTGCTGCACATCGGGGAGCGCTACCTGCTCAAGGCCCTGCTCACGCTCATGGCCTCGCCTGTCAGCATGGTACATTGGCAACACATACACCGAGTCTCTTTGGATGACGCTCCATGTATTTTAAATAGTTTGTGGTGTATCATCTGAAGCCCTACTCTCAAAGGTGTTATGGTAATCCTGTTTCAAGATTTTAATTTAGTATTTAGTACAAAAATTCCATTATTTAGCAGATTTTTTTTTATTCTAAACGACTTGTCACTTATGAAATATCAGTGGTGTATGAATCTTTCGTATTTCAGCAAATGGGTTTGGTATGGTCTATGTCTTTCTACTTGCTCAGCATACAATGTTGTCATTTTCAGAATGCATGCCAAGCGTGTAAATGCCTTGAAATGCTCTGCAGAAGTGGTAATTATAAATGCTGATGATTATTATTAAGATTAAAATGACTAATTCCAGAGCAAAGAGCTGCCACTCATCTCCTCCTACTCCTCCCAGTGGCGGTGCAGGACCAGCTGCTGGAGCTGGACTGCGTTCGGCCCCTGAAGACGCTGCTGTCCTCCCCCGTGCTGCAGTGTGTGCAGTCGGCCCTCACACTGCTGTCAGCCCTCGCCACACATCCGGCGTTCCACGTAATGTCATTTTTAACCTTCCCATTGCCGATAAGCTTGATTTTGCTTTATAAAAAGATTGATTTAACCCATTAACCAGTCCAGGGAAATGGTTTTGGCTCTGATTGTGTGTTTCAGGAGGTTCTGGTGAGCGAGGGCGTGTGTGACGTGATGGGTCCGATGCTCCGGCGCCACGGATCCAGCTGTGATGTCATCCTGCACAGCTGCACCACTGTCCTCTCTCTGGACTGCTCCTGCTTGGGCCGACAGGTGGATATCACTTCACTGGGGAACACTTTGGATTAAAGCATTTGATCACTAAATAGTAGTCGAATCCTGTCGAATCCTGTCAGGAAACCCTTTTTTTACCAAACTCGTTAGGTTTGGTTCGGATGAGTTGTTTGTGAAACGTTTGTGTCCCAACTGAAAGTATTGAAGTGGTTTCTAATCTGTTCTCAGGCGCTGATGGAAAGCAAGTGTTTGCCCGGCCTTCTCCAGGCCCTCGTCTCCCCGGGGACCCCCGTGGAAGCTCTGATTCGCCTCACTTCCTGCTTGCATCGCCTGATGTCCTTTGGTGAGACCTCTTGGACCCGCCAAGTAGCAGTTTAATTGAACCGCACACATCGTAGTTCCATAACCCACCACAGCATTCTGGCTGGCTGGGAGTACATAAAGTTGAATGAGTTGAATTATATGTTATATATAACTAGATTATTATCATGCATATTACTTAATATGTAGTTATTACATATTAAGTAATAACTAGAAGGCTAGCCTTCTAGCAATTACTTGATTTAAGAATGATTTGATTTTCTTTCTTTCTTTCTACCTGCATGTTCAGAGGCACTTCAGTCACACTTGTCAATAATGATGACATCGGAAGAAGTTTTAATACTGGTAAAATTATCCGGACCCAACGGAAATCTTCAGCTGACCTACAACTGTATCGCCATCCTAAGCACATTACAAATTAATGGTAATGTATTCACCTATGCTCAAATGGAACACGTCAAATCCACTTAAAATGATAGACCTCTGTTTATGTTATTTAAATTTTAGGTACGTGCAATATGGCTGAATGTTTGGCTTTTCATTGAACTGTGACTTAAGGGGAAGTCGTCGGATTACTGAGACCGCACTACCGCCTCTTGATGGGAATCATCATTTCCTTGTTCAAGAACCAGGAGCTCAAATTCCAGCACCTTGGCATTACAGCTCTATGCAACCTCATTCAAGGTTTGTTAATCCTGCCATTTTTTATTCATAAGTTTGTACTTGTGAAATAGTTTCGTCAGCGGGCAGGATAATGTAGTGGCTAGGGTGTTTACACTCTCGAGCGATAGATACTGGGTTCGATCCCCTGTGACCACAGTCTACCGGTCGGACTCCTAGCGAGACGCCCAACCCCAGCTCCTCCCGAGTGACATCATGTATCTGAATTCACAATCAGTCACTTTGGATAGAAGCTGAAGAGCTTGACAACAAAATGGTGAAGCTAGGCAGCGCAGTGCAGCGAGGCTGACCTGAGCCGTCTGCAGATGCAGACTTCAGGGCGGTGCTGTCGGGCAGCGAGCTGGAGACGGAGGTGCTTCGGCTGAGTGAGCGGACGGAGGAGACCAGACAGCTGCTGAGCCTCACCGGGATCCTTCCCGCCTCCCCTCAGGAGCCCTGACCCGCGCGTCACATCCCCCCGGCGCGGCGCAGGAGTCCACACCTTTTTTATTCACTGCCAATTTGTAGCGTTTCTTTTTTAAGTTTGAATATTTTTTAGCAATTTTTACATCTCGAAGTACACAGTCATTTTGCATGCATTTTGATGTGTCTCTACGATTTATATCGTTTTTTTTAAGCCGTTTTTACATTTTTAAGTATACCATTTTGCATACCTTACTTATGTCTCCGTCATCTGCAAGGTTTCAATCAGCACGGAGACATGGGGCTTAAGGTCGAGTTTAATCTAATATGGCGTACATGTTCCAGTTTTACCATGGGTTATAAGGATCCACTTTACAGGTGTGATAACTAGTGGTGGCATATCAAACACACTTGGAAAGGTTGCATTTGTGGTAACAATTTTAACATTGCAATAAACCGACTTAAGCCCTACACCTAAAGCTTTGCATTGTAAAATGATTACCATTTTTAAATAAAATAACACTTTATGCACAGTATTCTTTGGAAACGATACACAACACAGCTATGGCCTCACTAAATGAAGTAGCAGCTTTGGGGAAATAAGTATAAAGTATTATAGTATAAAGACATATAGTATGCAAATATCATTTTAGACTAACCACATCCCAACCTTTTCAGGTGCTTTCTAAAAACTGCATTTTCTGAACACGCTGAAGCAAAGGCAGTTGTACTATATATAATATATATTGTATGTTGTGTACTATATATAATATATATTGCATGTTGTTGTGCTTGCGGAGGACAAACAATTCCACAATTGATATAATGGTGCTCTAGTTCCACACTAATATCGACAAGCTGTGTCACACCAATGATTGAATCTGCTGCATGACTTGTGAAACAGCTTAAATGGGGAGAATAGCACACAAATGGCAGATATTAAACTTTGGCTGTTAAGTCCCATGCTCTGTGAAAGTGCAGGACAGAGAGTGTACTGGAGCAGGCACCACGTGGAGAACACAGCCCCTCTCCAGGGCCTGCAGGGTGTCCTAGTGCTCAGATGACTTCTAGGATAAAGGGAGAGAAGGACAGAAGATGTAATGATTTCAAAGCTTGACAAACACAAACTTCTTATGTAGTTCTGATCCCGGATCTGTTGAGAATTATAGAAGCATGATGGGGAAGCCAATATATTCCACAACTCGTATCTTTTGGATATTCTATGCTTGCTTAGCAGATTTGTAAAATGTCTGCCTACTTGCAAAGTCGCTGTGGGTAAACAAAGACATGTCTATCTTGACAAAGTTTGAGATTTGGAGAGTCCTGCTTTGTTTTTGCCTGATGTACTGTACTGATGTACTGTACTTGCAATGCAAGCTGATTTATACCATTTGTTTATCAGCCCCTCTGCGTTGTAACAACTAGAGCATTGACTCTTAAAATCGGGGCGTGCCTTGGCTTCATGTTTCATCAAGTTCAAATCAATGGGGTGATGGGACTAGTCCCATGTCCCTGGGCAGTGCCATGGTGCGGTGGGACTCAGTCCTCTCCTACCTGCTCTCTGGTGGCTCTGGATCTCGTCCAGACCTGTGAGCGTCCTGATGGCCCGGCGCTCTTTGAAGGCCACCACGGGGACCATGTCCTCGATCCCGGTCCCGCCCCGCTGGCCCGGCCTCAGCCCGGCCGACTGCAGGGGCCCCAGCCCGGTGTGGCCGTTGGGGTTAGGCTCTGTGTTCTCCTTCGGTAGGGCTTCGGTCGGAGTGATCCTGGCCGGCGCGGGTTTCTGACCGATACCAAGCAAACCAATGGAAAGTTGAAGTTATACAAGATCCCATTACCTGGTGGGGGGACAGAGCTCCTGGTTATGTAGGAGTAAAGTTCTAATGGAAGCTCACCGTATTTGCTGCATCGGTTCTCCTTGTTCTCCGCATGATCTCTTCCAGGCGCTGGAAAAAAACAACAATCCCCATCTTCTAAGTGGATCTGGCAGTGATGTTTAAAATAGCCCAATATCATTTGTGAAGTTCAAGAGATACAAACAACTTTTTGTTATTCTCCTTGTTTTGTCCTACACGCCTTTTGGATGACTAAATATCATTTTTCCATTTATTTCAACCTTTCAACAAGTTTATTTTATCTGCATAGCCCTTAATCAAAGCTACAGTAAGTGCTTCACAGGCCCACAGGTATTTATTTAGAGCCTTAAAGGTGACATATTATACCAACAGGTGTGAATGTGATTAGCCGTTAGAAGCCATTTTGTCTCTTCTGACATCACAAGTGGGCCCGTCCACCTAGATGTGTGCTGGATAAATCAGTCTACCAGCCTACCCAGTGGAATGTTGCTCATATATCCGTCATACCGTACAACTAGGTGGACACTCCCACTTGTGATGTCAGAAGAGGCAGATTCTCAAAACTGCACTCACACCTGGTGGTATAATTTGTCACCTTTAAAAAAATAATAAAAAATCCCAAATCCTTAAGGAGAAACCTTGAGAAGATTAGCAGTGCATTAACTGCCAAATGGGCTGACATATTATTAGCACAGAACAAGCAGAAACTATGGAAGAGTAAGCTCTTCAAAAATAGAGGAGTAATAAGTTATCTAGCACCCGTCATCGGACACTTCTCTCTGTGTTTCACGGTTGTGTTTGTTACCTTTCTCCTCTTCTGCCGCTCGGCGTCCTCCTTCTGGGCCAGGTCCTCCCTCTCCCTCTTCACCTGTTCGGCCTTCTCCCGCTCAACGGCCTGCTCCTCCTCTCTCTGGAGAGGAGTAAGAGGGGAACAACAGGGAGTAAAATACTCAGGAATGCAATTTTGAACAAGACTCCATTTTGAATCTTGCACTTCCCATTTACAGAAGAATCAACATAAATGTTTGATTTCAGGTTCAGAAAATAAAAGAGTCCTAGTATGTGGTTTTCATTGGCGCCAGTGTCCAAGTCGGTGACTGTCTGTAACCTCCGGGACTTCTGCCTGCTTTACCTTCTTCTGGAGCAGGGCCGCCTCTCTCATGGCCTGAGCGCGCTCCTCCTCCGCACTCCTGTGCTCCTCCTCCTCCCTTCTCCTCTTCTCCTCCACCAGACGCTGGGCCTCGATGTGCAGGCGAGCCTGCTCCTCAGCCTGCTGGCGCGACCGCTCCTCCGCCCTCCTCAGCTCCTCCTGCTCCGCCCTCTGCCTTCCCTCCTCCTCACGCCTGCGGCTGGACGCGTCCACCATGCCAGTCAAGGACGTTCATTGATGCATTGGTTCACTTCTTCTTGGTCATAGTTCATTATAGGCTTTAGAGCTATATGTTGTCTGGCATTGAATGTATCTGGCCTCTGATCCATCTCACACACGTTTCCTACCTTTCCTCCTCCTCCTGCTCCCGCTGCAGACGCGCCTCCTTCCTCCTCTCCCCCAGGAGACGCTGGGCCTCCTCTCGGTTCGTGGGCCCCCCACCGGCTGGTCTACTGGCTGCTTCAGGAGGTTTGTGCGCACCAGTGGCAGCAATACTCTGTGGGGCGCCTGGAGAAGGAGAGAGAGAGGGATCCTTTAAGGATGAACACACGCTGAGAGTCCAGCCCCAGGGAGAGCGCCGCCGGCTGGTGCAATCTCATGTAACGTCCCAAAGGCTGTGCAGCGTAGCACGTTCTAGTGGTGCCGGCTCACATCACACAAGCTGGGTATGGATGTAAAACCACCTGGCTCAAGGCTGCAGAAAAGGCAATTGTCTACAGAACCAAAAATAAGCTTGACCTAACAAGAGAATGCTACAAAGGAGAGGCCTAAGTACATGACTTATTTAGTGAGGGTATTTACAAAAGGGAAGGCTTACTTCTGTCGGGCTCTGTCCTTGATGAAGCTCGAGGAAGAGGTTCGGGGCGACCCTTCACAGCCTCCAGAGCCCCGGGTGGGGGCCCCCCTGGTGGGGGCTTCTGGGGAAGGATGACGGGCCGGGCATTGCCAGGGGAGAGGGCGGGGCCAGAGGGTGCTGGGTCATCCAGGGCAGGGTCGGAAGAGGCGGGGACACATACAGGAAGCTCTTCCTCTGGGACGGAGGGGAGGTCCGGCGGCATTGAAAAGGACTGCCGTCTGATTGGCCGTCTGGGAGTTCTTGAAGATCAGATGATCAAAGTAAAAAATTTAACTTCAAAGAGGTATTCACAGAAGTACACTTTTAACCTTTTTTGTTATTTTCTTTTTTTCTTTGCATTTATACTTTGTAACACTTAAGTTATTTTTCTTCTGATGCTTTCCTACCGTTGGGGCGATGGTTTGGTTAAAGTGGTTTGGTTAGCTTTAGTTGGTGCTGATCTGGCTCTGACAGGTGGTGTTTCCACGTTAGATCGAGTTCTGGATTTCTTGTCCAGCTGGTTCTGCTTCTCTGCTTTGATCTATAGCAGAAAGCAAACGATTATCAAGGCATAACCACAGTGTGACTAAGAACAGGTTACAGCAGCGCTGAATGTAAATAGGTCGATAACGGAAAATCACCATGAAAGCAACCAAAAGGGCCCCTATTCTACTACCATTTCACCAAGTCAGTACAAGCCATTTCGGAATCTATCCACTGGTGACATCTCAAGTGGGAATGTCCACAAGGAGTTTAATGGATGAATCCAATTACTTCAGCCTACCCAGTTGGTACAGTCCATCTATCTGCCAACCATCTACCATACTATATGGATGGACACTACCTTGTGATGCCTGATCCATTTTAAAATGGTTTGGAAATGGCCAACCACTCTGAAACCCTGTGTTAAAATAGGGACCCTTTGAGGATAATAACAGGCCAGAATGTGGGCCAGTACCTGTGGCACACTATGGCTTCTGGGTTTACTGCTGCCGGGGCTGGGGGCTGCAGTTGGCCTGGTTTGGCGGGCCGGCCCACTCTGGCGAGCCGGCCCAGTCTGCTGCGGTGGTTTGGGGTGGTGAATGGCCTGGTTGTTTTTGGGGGTGGTGTTCATGGAGTGGCATGAAACTGAACGAGGACAAACATGGACAACTGGAGTCAAGTGTGTTTTGTGGGTTTTAGTTGACATTATTGAGAGAAATGGAGAGAGTTGTGCAAATGAAGGAGAACATGTAACGTGGATGTAGGTCATGAAATGGCAATTTTAAAGAGAGGAGGAGAGGACAACGATGTTAGTCACAAGAGCACAGTTCCCCCAACAGCCTGCAAGTGTTTGGTGTCCCGCTGCTATAAATGTCACAAAGCTAGACGTGAAACACTAAAATTAATCTGCTGCGCCTGCACCAGTAGAGTCTGGTTAGCTCAAACGGGGGCATGGTGCTCCGTATCGAGCCTATCAGAAGAGGGTAACTGCATCAACTGTTTCTCGCCAGAGATGGTGAGGTCGTTTTGAATTGCTAGTTTCATATGCTAGCCA
The DNA here is from genome assembly GCF_949987615.1 of Pollachius pollachius. Classification (NCBI taxonomy): domain Eukaryota; kingdom Metazoa; phylum Chordata; class Actinopteri; order Gadiformes; family Gadidae; genus Pollachius; species Pollachius pollachius. Next base: position 19,712,507 of record NC_136948.1, on the reverse strand, counting down.
GGATGCATTTACACTTTAATCTATTCCAGTAGGTAACCACATCATAACAAGCCAGCTACAGCGATCCTTGCATTCAGGAGGTGAATACCTTCTTGTCCCGAGAGACAAGCAGCGCTCCGGCTCCGGGCTAGGTAGGAGCATGTTGGGGTGAGCAGACGGCTGACCAGGTTCCTCTCCCAGGCCGTCAGGGGGGAGCGGTGGCGAGCTGTAGCGATGTCGGTCGGGTGGGTTTGTCCGAGAGCACGAGCAGCGAAGAGCAAACGGGGTGAGGCAAGCAAAGGCTTTGGGATGAGCAAAGTCAGGCAGAGGCAGAGGCAAAAGCTAAGCATAGAGGGGGAGGGTTAAGGAGGAAAGAAAGAAACACAAGAAGAGAGACAGAACACCAGCTACCAACAGCTCTCACCACTCTTCTTTTGGAGTCTCCCTCGGGAGTTCTGCAGGAGGTTATGCTGGAGTCTCTGGCTCTTTTCCAAAGTTTTGCGTACTGCAGATTCATAACGCTCCTTTTTGAATCAAGGAAAAACAAACATAGGTCAGATGATCCGGTTGATCACCTGAGAGACCCTAAACAGCCAAACCTCTTCATCTCGCCTCGCCTCCTCCTCCCGCCTCCTTTCCTATCCCCTCCCCTCCTCCTCTCCTCTGCCATCCCCTCCTCTCCACTCCCCTCCTCTCCTATCCCCTATTATCCTCTGCAATCCCATCCTCTCCTCTCCTCTTCTGTCCTCTCATCTCCTCTGCCCTCTTCTCCCCTATCCTCTCCCTTCCCCTCCTCTCCACTGCTTCTACCCTCTCCTCTCCCATTCTCTCCTCTCCCCTTCTCTCTCCTATTCCCTCCCCTCCCTTCCTCTCCAAACCTCACCCAAACTCACCTTCTCCTCCCTCTGTCTCTGCTTGCGCTTCTCCTCCACGGCAGCGCGCCTCCCCTCCTCCTTCACCCTCTGCTCCAGCAGCTTGGTCTTGCGGCTCTCCAGCTGCAGCTCATAGTATCTCCTGGCACGCTGCTCCCTCTCCAGGCGGCCAAGCTCGCGAGACGCTGTGGGCAGAAAGCGGCCTGCTAGAGTCCCACCACTCACATGCTACTGCGGCCGTGCCTCATGTATTTTTTAAAGAAACGGAAGCCTGCGTACCTAGGAGCTTCTCCTGCTCCTCTCTCCTCTCTTTGGCCAACCTCAACCGCTCGTCCACATTCGGCCCGGTCGGTCCTAGAAGGCACAGATGGGTCAACATTCACATCTTCCAGTTTACCCCCTGATCCCGCCTTTACAAGATGTGCTACCCACTCAGGATGGGCTATCGATAGCTTTAACAGACTATGCCGTCCAACTGACCTCTCTGGCCACAATGAGCTACCGGGATTATAAGAAGCAAATCCATCTTGTGTTTAATTCAATTCCAATATTTTAACAGATATAGTAGTTTGATAAAACATGGTGCCTCCTCACAAGCTTCTGCAATCAAAAGACAGAAATAGCTTAGGATGTTTCTGCAACCTTGGAATGGCTCGCCGAAGCCTACATTAGTCTTTGTCATGTCATCATAAGTAGGCTGATTTGGTAGCCTGGCTATTGCCAGACCAAGCTCAATCGTAGATTGCACGTTGGTCTGGGGAGGCTGCTGTCATTTTCTTTAGCACAAGAGGCATGATCAACGAGCGTAGTTCAAATGACTGTACGCAATTGGATGCTTGCCGTCGCTTCCCTGTGGTCATTGTGTTAAACTAGCCAATCTCACTCCAGGGGGAAAAGCCAGCTTGGAGATTGGCTCCCATAAAAGCAGATTGGAAGCAGGAAGAAATGTATTGCTCCTCTCCAGACCCTGCTGCATGGTGAATTCAAATCGCCGGCAGAACGGGCTGGGGGTACCCAGACTACTGATTTGGCACAGTAATGGTAAAATTGGTAAGCTATACTTTAACATAGTTGATCATTAATTAAAAATGAATCACAGAAGCTTCTGCTGTAGGTTCGAGAGAGAGAGAGAGAGAGAGAGAGAGAGAGAGAGAGAGAGAGAGAGAGAGAGAGAGAGAGAGAGAGAGAGAGAGAGAGAGAGAGAGAGAGAGAGAGAGAGAGAGAGAGAGAGAGAGAGAGAGAGAGAGAGAGAGAGATCTAACCTGAAAGGATTCGTGGACCTGATGGGCCGACAGTAGATTTGTTGATAGTCGACGGACTAACCGTGTTGTTCTTTGTTGGGGCATTTGTTTTGGCATTATTGCTTTTCTCTGAAACAAACAAAAAACATTAATAACATATTGAGAAGACAATAGTTTCTTACCTTGGCATACATATTCCTGAAGCTATGGTTTCATGCATTCGAACCCAGTGTGCGATCAGTCCCGTACCAAAGTCCACTGGTGCTGGTGACCTCTTACCTATGGTGATGGAACTCGGAGCTCACCTGTGTTCAACTCCTTACCTGCTTAGCCTCGTATATCGATCCTGCTTCTTAAGTCTTGTTCGGGGCCATGAAAGTACAGTGAAAACTTCTTCTTCAGTCACTCTAATTGTATAGCTTAGTTTCCCCAAGTCCTGTATTTATTTCTAGATGCCACTCCACTATGAGACACTTGTCTCATAGTGGAGTGACTTTTAGGGTTTCTAACCCAAACCCCAAAACTGCCGCCTGTACCATTAGCTTGTGTTGCTGGGCTAATACCCTCGTGATGACCGTCCATGATTAAACCTTTTAGATGAGATGTTATTTAATTCTGATATCAATGCCCCACTTCACTGAATATCTCCATAGACCTCTTCATCTTAACCCCAGAGGGAAGAGCTAATGTGTTAAGTCAGCTGGTCTGTTGGTTTTGCAAGTAAATAAAATAAACAATCTCTCTCTTACTCTGTTAAGCTCACTGCATATCAGAGCACAGACCAAAATCATAAAACAGAGTAACCCAATTTTCATGCATCTGTTTTGAAAATGACTATTATGTCCTATTTTTATAATTTTTTCCTTTAGCAGATGCTTTTATCAAAAGGCAGATTGCAATGGATTTGTACATACATGTAATGGATTTCTGGGTGGCATCTTTCTCGAGCGATGACTACAGGTACTCTGCAGACATTGAGGATCGAATTCAGTACCTTTCTGGGAGTCACTCAACCCCTAGAACCACGTGACTATTCTTCCCTGTCCGAGAACCATCTACTTCTCTGTCAAGCCTTGTGTCATTACTGAAAGCGCCGGGCCAAATCGGTCCCATTTGGCCCTCAGGGGCCAGATGCAAATGAAAGAGCCCTTATTTCAGCCGCTCGTGTCTACAATCAGAGGGGGGAATGTTTGCAGCACCTGACTGGTGTTCATGGAGATGGGAGGAATAAACACGCAAACACACAGCGAGAGGTTGGAGCCACGAAACCTGGGAGGGCTGAGCTGGGTTCGTATGCAACGCAGAGGAAGACCACCCTACATGTCTGCATGGTGTAAGGGGTTTAAATAGTGTGAGCCTGGCCCCTGGCCCAGTGTTTGTTATGTAACGGGTACCAAGCCAATTAATATTTTCCTAGTAGATCCAGGCTTGTTCTTTGGTAAATGACACTGAGAAAACAATGCTCATCATTACTACCCAGAAAGATAAACGCATCAGTGGGTAAAATCAGGCGGAGTTTTATTCTCATGCGTCATCACCCATGGTCAGGTGACCCTGAAAAAATAATAATAACAATAATAACAACAACATCCGAAGCTTGGTTGTAAACGCAAGGCGCTGCCGATACGGACACTGTGTGGAGCCTAAATACAGACTAATACACATCCAGTTTTCCTTCCCGGCAATGGAACAGTAGGAAGATGGAATCCCACTGACCTGCGGGTGTCTTGGGAGCGTTGGCCTTCCTCTGGCTGTCCACGTAGCAGGACGACAGCGGGCCCTGCGACGGCGGCACCACGCCAAGCTTCTTCTCTATGGCCATGCTAGCAGGCACTGAGCTGGGAATACCAGCGCTCCGACACTTATCCCCCCGCTCCCCTCCTCCTCGCCCTCCTGTGCCCCCTCCTCGTCCTCGCCTGCTCCTCCTCCCTGTAATGCTTTATAGAGGAGCCGTCGGCTCTTTCAGTGTGTGTGCCGCGCGGCGTCTTGCCTGCAAGCACTGTCTGCTGCCTTCCTAAGTGACTCACAAACCCTTTGGAAAGGGATGGATGGGGAGGGGACACACACACACACGCACAGCTGACCGAACCGCGACCAGATCGTGTGCTGCTGTCAGGTTGGAGGAGAAGGGTGGGTGGGGAGGAACCAGAGCTATGATCCTAAAAATGCTTCTGGGATCCACAAAATGCTAATAGAATTCTGGATGTGGCAGACTGGACCGGGGATTCAGAGTCCTTGCTAAAACGGTCCCGTCCCCCTGTGTGCTGCGCTACTTTACTTTCACCAAATGAAGCACTGTCACTTTAAGTACCCTACCCCCCAACATCACTGCGTGTGTGAAGAAATGTGTGTGTGTGCGCGTGTGCGTGTGTGTGTGTGTGTGTGTGTGTGTGATGCCAGCAGCAGTAAAGATATTGATGAATTGTTATCAGGGCAGAACAAGAAATATATACACCCGAAAAAATAGGAGAGCTGTAATGATATCCTTGTGCATGGTTACCAAGACAACCTTGGTGATGCATGCATTGCCAGGATATGAACCCACTCTGATGCACACGCTGCCCTCAATAGCTGTCGTCTTTTTTCTCATGATGCTGCTTCAATGCACCTCAGCTGATATACAGTATGACCACTAGATGGAGGTCTTTCGATAAGGGAAATGTTTCATGAAAGATTTGAAATGCAAAACTGGATGATTAACGGGGGCGGCATGTAGCTGAGGAGGAAGAGCGGTGCGGCTGGTAACCTGAAGGTTGCTAGTTCGATCCGCGGCTCCTTCTAGCTGAGTGTCGAGGTGTCCTTGAGCAAGACTCCTTACTGCTCCAGACCAGCTGGCGGTCGCCTTGCATGGTTGACTCCGCTGTCGGGGTGTGAATCTGTGTGTGAACGGGTGAATGTTATGCAATATTGTAAAGCGCTTTGAGTGGCCACTGGTTAGAAAAAGCGCTGTATAAATGCAGTCCAATTACCATAACTGATGAAGAGTTTAGAAACATTTTGTTGAACCAACTTTCGTGTGGCGAAAGAACTCCCAAGCTAGATGCATCATAGCTTTTAATAAAAACGTTTAATCAACATAAAAATCAAGGACAATTACGTCAAGCCATCCCATAATGCTCCTTACTGAGCTGAACTCAGTCTTTTGATGGACTCTCTCACTGTGGATAACGGCGTCTGCTAAATTACCAACAACTACTTAGTAAATTCAGAAGTCCCCTTTAACCTATTCAGTTTAAAAAAAATTGGCTATTCCACACAAGAACTGTCAAGGGTCAGCAAGGAAAGAAGTTTAACCAAGAAATACTGTTACTACTGTACTGGTTCTAATTAGCAGCAAAATGTGGAAAGAGCGAAAGCGTCTATGATTAGCCACGATTTGAAAACGACAAGCAGCACGGTTGATAAAAGGTTAAGTTTCCCTCTTAGACATGCCTTCAGGGACAGTAAAACAGTAGCTAGCTTAGTCACAGGGATTCACTCACTTACTCATAGGCCTACTGTGTAATGTTGAAACTCAATATCACACAGCATTCCAATGCTTTACCACAGCATGTAATTGCTTTGATCAAATCGAAACGTCCATTGGTCGAATGGATGGTGGAAACGGAGAACCAATAAGATGCAGTATGAAAAAAAAAGACTCTGGACATTCTGTAACCACCAGAGGGCGCTACCCCACCAAACTCTACTGATAGATGCCCGACTTCTACCCTAACCCTAACCCTTGGTATTGGACATACAGTTTATTCTAATCATATTAAATAAAATTAAAATAATTCCCTCTTAGACATAAATATATATATAAATATAAACGTTATATATAAATGTGACAGACGTTTCTGATTAGGAAAGCTAAGAAAGGCCGTCCTGGGTCAGAGATACCATTCTATTTCTGGATGAAAACCATCTTAAACAAAAGTGGGAATGCTTAAAGAGTTCCCCATGCAGCTTCTTTTGCAGAATGACAGGCGTGAACTAACCGTTTATACATTTCAAACTAGTCCCAGGGTGACCTCAGGTCGGGCCTCCACTTTTTTGTCTTAGCCACCGGTAAGGCCATAGACCTGATTCAGAGGGACAACAATGGCCCGTGTCTCTGTTACAGTCTGAAATGTGCCGTGAGGACACAGGACACCACAGTCAGCCAAGCATTGAAGCAGCACAGTCGCTCAACCAAAGCCCGGGCTGGGGATGGTGACGGCCCCGCCTACGACCAGACGACAGAGGAATTGTCGATCTGGGGCCTTCTCGAGATAAGATTGCACGGTCGGTATCGAATCGTGCCGACGTTCTCTCTAGACCACACTACGGAAAGGTGTCAGCTGGACGGCTCGGTTGCAGCCTCATGCATATTCATCGCTTTCCAACTTAATATTCTTTGTAAATACAAACCGGGGCATAAGCGATGTGGGATTTCTGGTCGAACATTTGGGAGGGGGATGTAATGGCATGAAATGATCAGGTTTCAAATCCAACTAGAGAAATCTGTAATTGGTGTCACATCCCCCAAAGGAAATTTACATTTTCCGATGACTTTATACCTGCAGAGATGTGTGCTATGATAAGATGTGTTGTTAACACAAGAAAACACAGGGATAATTAATCAAAGCGACACAGAATATACGATTTCCACTTTGAATTAATATGAAATATCATACTATATATATGTATATGTGTATATATATATATTTATATATATATATATCTCTGATGTAACTTTCTGAATGTTCTTGGGTTCTAAGGAAACCCACATCTGACAGTTATGTTAGACAAGTACCAATGAATAGAGTGGATAGTTTAAACTGTTGGAACAAGGCCTGACCCTAGCCCTAACCCATTCTTAAGAGCCAATGTTACCAATTTAAGGTTCTTAAACCAAGATATAGCTCACGTTCATTGCCACTGTTTCTGTGGCATTCACATGTATATGTTTGTGATGTTAAACACGGCTTGATTGCCGAAAATAGGCCAACAACTTCCCCTGATTCTTTATTGTTTTCAACATTTGCATTGCAATGCATTCAAGCAATAGCATTAAAATATACCTACCCCAGAAAGGGAATAATGAGAAATTATTTACTAAATAAATAAAAATTTAATCACAGAAACACAGCATTAGTAATATAAAAGATTGCATAAATATAAACCATAATATACAGACAGCCATACTAACAAATTAATGTATGTGTTGATTCTGAATCGCAACACCAAACCCTCATGTGATTAAAAGAGGAATCGCTCACGGGACGTGCTGTCGGTCGTCACCAGGGGTATCACCCTGACCCTTGGCCCCATGAGGTGAGGCAGAGGGATGCAGTCGTCAAACGCATGGCTTAATAAACCAGTTGAATATCATCTTGGTTACAGAGTGGACGTTAATGTGTAATAGCTAAAAAACGTTATACTCTTAACCATTAGGATGTTTGTCTCCCAAATGTAAAAAGGTACTGTGTTCGATTCCCTGATGTCCACACTCCACCTGTAGGCATCCTGAGGAGGCAAGACTCCTGGTCGTTCATGACATGTATGCATCTATTACTAACTGTTCAAAGTTGTAATGCATGAAAGCGCCTGCAAAAAGCGGTGGTATTCATCCAACCCGTATAATAACATACAACAACACGCACTTGTAGTTTGGAGTGATGACACCCTGACACGACGGGACGACACACGCGCAGCACCTAGCGAAGCGTCTGAATAATTGAAAGCCTGGTTTCATCGGATACGGGCAACTTAAGACGCAGGTGTACGGCTCGCAGGCCTGCTCCTTGTGTAATTGATGAGATGATCAATTGGAAATGGGTGTTCAATAGAATTCAATATAGTCATATTCATGCAGCGGGGCCGACGAAACATGGTGGACCAACGTACAAAAACATAGTGGTCCTCCGTTTTGAGGTCTGTCTTTTGATGCGATGATTCTATTTTTTTTGTTTAGAAGTTGAGCAGGGACAAATACATTGTACTTTGTTTCATATAAAATATAAAATAAATGCCATGCATACAGGTTTCTAGTCAAGACTAATTTGCAACCCCTGTCCCTGGTTAGACCTTTACTAAAAGTTACACTGAAAGCAAGGTAAACACAATGTGAGCCTTGACCCTGGTCCGGAGTGTCAGTAACAGGGCTGTGACCAGCGGTGTGTCAGTACCAGGGCTGTGACCAGCAGAGTGTCAGTACCAGGGGCTGTGACCAGCAGTGTGTCAGTACCAGGGCTGTGACCACCGGTGTGTCAGTACCAGGGCTGTGACCAGCGGTGTGTCAGTATCAGGGCTGTAACCAGCGGTGTGTCAGTAACAGGGCTGTGACCAGCGGTGTGTCAGTACCAGGGCTCTGACCAGCAGAGTGTCAGTACCAGGGCTGTGACCAGCGGTGTGTCAGTACCAGGGGCTGTGACCAGCAGTGTGTCAGTACCAGGGCTGTGACCACCGGTGTGTCAGTACCAGGGCTGTGACCAGCGGTGTGTCAGTATCAGGGCTGTAACCAGCGGTGTCTCAGTAACAGGGCTATGACCAGCGGTGTGTCAGTACCAGGGCTCTGACCAGCAGAGTGTCAGTACCATGGCTGTGACCAGCGGTGTGTCAGTACCAGGGCTGTGACCAGCGGTGTGTCAGTACCAGGGCTGTGACCAGCGGTGTGTCAGTACCATGGCTGTGACCAGCGGTGTGTCAGTACCAGGGCTGTGACCAGCGGTGTGTCAGTATCAGGGGCTAATTTGGTGCAGGGGCCCATGAATGATTCAGAAGGGAACGTTCTTCCAATGGGGTCGGACCAATGTTTTGTTTATTTGTAATTCTATTCTAACATGCCAAAGAGCGATTCTTTGTTTAGTGCCCATGGGGTATCATCGACGACCAGCTTGTCCCCGAATTATACTACATCTTTGGATGTTGAAGATAGAGGTGTTATGAATGTAGTGAGACTAGACTTGATCTAGACCAAGTAATAGTAGTTATCTTTATAACACCAGTTCATCATCTTCATCAACACTCTTTAATTACTCTTTATCAATTGTATTTAAAATCGCCTTGTTAACTATACTATTGTTATTCAACTATTTGATCGAATCGCAATTATTATTCACTAAATTAAACATGCACATGAACATGTACATGTTCATCTCCAGTAAAAACTCTTTGAATTTTACTTAAAAACGTACCACAAATTAAACTCCACATTTAAGTTTAATCTTTTGAATGAAGATAAGATAGATATTATTCAAAAAGTAACTTCCATAATGGGCAATATGGGCTGCACCATGAAACTTTGCATTTGTATGTATCATTTTTTCCCTATTGTCTTTGTCTCTGTCAGCAGGTGGTCTGGATTGGCAGACTGGTTGTTTGCGGTGACGTCTGTCAGCAGACCTTTCCTTACCGGCCTAGTTACCAGTCTCAGGTTCGGCCGTCATACACTATTCATCGCAGTATCACATCACTTGCGTCCAACCTCGGACCTGGAAGAACCAAATTCTTCTACTTACGGCGTTATCCCTCGTGGCCTTATTTGTACCCGCTTTGCAAAGATCGAGAAATGGTTATGTGAAATCGTCTACTGTTTATGTAGAAAAGCCGTCGTGTTATTTCTTTCTTCGTTTTTTTTTTACATCTCAGAGAGAGCTGTCAGAGGTTGGTCGTTGGTTGATCGCAGTGAGGTCGACCCGGTGCGGTTTTCTTGTATGGTATGTATCCAAACGTTTTATGTGTTGTGTGTTGTTACGAGCAGTGTCATGTTGACAATATCACGCTCCATATCAACTTTCTTTTATGAAAGTTTGTTAATGTTGGTTTTAATTTGTTTAGAAAAACTTTTTAGAAGTTGTCAGGTTTCTCACAATTGTTCAAAAATCATGCAAGGTAATATCTTTTTTGCGTGATTATCTTAACTGATTCATGTTTTATGCATCAAGCTTTTTTTGATATTTTGACAATCTAGCTTATGCTGATGCATTAAACAACTTTTTTTTTTAGCAAATTTGTCTGTGTGAATATTCCAAGAAAGGTTTTCTGATGTAGGGAAGGTTACCTATTTAAGGTTATCTAACTGTATTCATCCCTTACAAAATGTTGGGCAGTTAGTGGAATTAATCCGGCGTTTGACAATTGAACTGAGTAAACAAATAATTTAAAGTGTTTCATATTCCACAATGGATGTGAAACCTATCCTCCTCTAATTGATGTATTAAGGTCAGCTCATTTAAATAATTCAAACCCTCTATTAGGGATTAAATGGGAAGGTGTGGTGACTGACAGACCTGTCTACAGCACAGCCATTCTTTATAAAACATAACATTAGCAAACTATTTATTATCAACCCTCCAATAATGATGAAATAATATCTTAAGGTAGGCCTTTATTTATACAATTTCAGAAATACTGAATTGTTACACATTGATACAACACAGCCAAAAGTAGTTCCGTAATGACAAGGAAATGGGTTTAAAAACTATACTTGATTCAATAGATTGAAGTGAATGTAGAGAGGCAACACAAGCGATATAATGTTGTGTTATAAGAGGGTGCTGAATGTGACTGGGTGCATTATAAAAGGGTGCATGATGCTGAATGCCACTATCATCTCTCTAGAGCGAGGAGCCAGCTGTTTGAAACCATGAAGCGCAGTAAGCACCGTGCACACAAGGAGAAGAACGGAGGTATTTACATTACATCTTTCCCGAGGTCTCTTCATGTGCCCAAAGGATTTGAACAAGATGTTGACATGACGATGTAAATGTCGATAAAAATAAAAATGTTTTAATATTTCTCTAACTAATATAATTCATTTTTTAGAATTTGTTATTCTTCTTAATTGAACTTGGAAATGAACATTGCCTTGAACCAGAGAAACAATCCCCAAATCCACCAGTGCAATCTAACGATGGCGGAGCTGTTTGGCCAGGGGGCGCCAGAGACAGAACAGCTGTGACCTGACGAGCTCCATCTGTTCAATCATCTCCCGCTGTGTGTGTCTTCCCCCCCCCCACTCTAGATGAACCGGCAGTTCTGGAGACCGAGTCCCTGTTCATGGGAGGCCAGGATCCGGACACGGTGTCACTGGCCTCCGTCACCGCCGTCTGCACCAACGTCTCCAACAAGAGGCGAGGTTCACACCGCTGGAACACAGCAGACACATACCATAGCACTAACACTGATGAAGAACCTCTGTGGTCCTAAAGGCATAACAATCGGATTACATTTTCTTATTGTCCTTGCTACTGGTGTACATCACATGGAACATTAATTACAGCGAGAAGTGTAGTACATTAACACACACAACAGCACATGAGACATCAGGTAGGGAGTTTTTTGAGGCCAGGGATGGCAGAAATCACCAAGCTCTTCCCAAACTAGGGTTGGTAGGGTTGCCTTTAAGCACGGGAGAAAGGAACATTATTGAACACGTGAAAAATGTTAGATGATGTTTTTACCTTACCTTAACTTACCTCATCTCACCTTACCTGATCACCCTACATTACCTCACCTTACCATACAATACCTCACCATACCTTAAAATACCTCACCTTACCTTAGAATACCTTACCTTACCTAACCTAACAATACCTTACTGTATGTATTACAATACTTTACCTTACCTAGCCTTAAATACCTTACCTCACCTTACAATACCTTACCTTACCTTACAATACTTTACCTTACCTAACCTAACAATACTTTAGCTTACCTGACCTCACCTTATACTTGTCCTACCTTAACGAGCACCAACACCCAACTGCCGAGGTAAGTCAGATCCCATCCCACATGTCTGCCAACCAGAGACAACAGCCAACCACCACCCTGAGGGGTCTGTTGGTGGCTTTGGGGCAGTTAGCACCTTCAGCTGACCTTGCCATGTATTTTCTTCTATATTCTTGATGTACCACATTTTATCTTAAGTTGTTTATCTAATCTTATTTAACCTCATTTTAGATCAAAGCCAGACATTAAGATGGAGCCCAGTGCGGGGAGACCCATGGATTACCAAGTAAGGCAACGACCACACAGAAAAGTTATTGTACAGACTTGAGTTTGTTCATCCCTCCCCCTCATGTATGGGTCCACTGATGAACGGTTTGTGATGTAAGGTGAGCGTGACGGTGGTGGAGGCCAGGCAGCTCGTGGGCCTGAACATGGACCCGGTGGTGTGTGTGGAGATCGGCGATGACAAGAAGTACACGTCTATGAAGGAGTCCACCAACTGCCCGTACTACAATGAGGTGACAATAGCAACAATGCTAATAATACTAGGCTCCTAGTATCGATTCATTCAAATACAATCAAACAATGTATACAAAGTCCTTATAAAGAAACAAACCCTACCAAATATTTTTCCTTCCCCCCCCCCCCCCCCCCCAGTACTTTGTGTTTGACTTCCACGTGCCCCCAGACGTCATGTTCGACAAAATCTTGAAGTTGTCTGTAAGTTGAGCTGCAGTGGTGCTTCCACAAAGTCATTCTTAATCATGGTCACATTGGAGCATTTATAATATAATATAATAATAATAATGATCTTTGATTGTTCTCACCCCAACCGACTACCAGGTCATTCATTCCAAAAACCTCCTGCGCAGTGGTACACTGGTGGGGTCATTCAAAATGGACGTTGGCACTATCTACACTCAACCAGGTAAATGATGAGTGGAAGAGTTGGCCCAAATACTCATGAATCCTACCCAACAGCACACTCTGTGGTCAGGCATGTGTCACTGCAGTCGCTATTCATGTGTATTTTAAAATAGTGTTCTTCTGTTTTTTAGAACATCAGTTTTACCATAAATGGGCAGCTCTATCAGACCCTGAAGACATCACGGCCGGATGTAAGGGCTACATTAAGTGTGACATCGCCGTCGTGGGGAAAGGAGACAACATCAAAACTCCACACAAGGCCAACGAGTCGGATGAAGATGACATCGAAGGGTAAAGGGACCCCCCGTCAATTGGACATGAATTTTGTCCTTGCAAATAGTAACTAGGTGGTATATTTCTGAATCAACCAAACAATAACCCAGCATGTATTTTTAAATAAGATGCTTCATTGAGCCCAGACTTAAAATGTTCTAGCCAGGGTAATACTGGAGAGTATTAACTTAATAAAGATGAATTGAAAAATTTACTACAAACGGCCAAAGATATGCATAAAAATTGTCTATACACAGTAGTAGAAATGTATGTGCAAAAATGTATGAGAACTTTTATTATTGACAGTAGACAAGATGAGGTGATTGTCGGAATAGAAGTGAGTTAGTCAAATTGTGAATTTTATTCTATTTTATTAATTTTGTTAACCTTTATTTATTTAGAAAATCTCAAGACTTATTGACGTTAGGCACTTATCTTGCAAAAGAGATCGCAGCACAATCATGAACAACACATGACATTGAGCTTGTTCATCTGGATGTCACAGAGCAATGGCCGCCTCCATTTTGTAAATAGAGTAGCATAGGAATGTTATCAGTAGTCATGGTGTTTTGATCAGTCCACAAATTTATCGTGAATGAATTGGGCCATTATGGGGTGACACTGTTTCATTTGAAACCGCCATAGTGTTTCTCAAATGATAGGTGACGAAACAAAGTTTAGATTAGCCTTGGTTACGATATATTTACATTTATTTTGGATTTTACATGACTACAACTCTCTTGAGTCGCGACAAAAACATTAAAAAATCCCATGATGCATTCTAATGTACAAGCCCTATGCAGGCAAATTACATGAACCCGTCCAAGGTGGTGTTGAATGACCTCTGTGGATTGCGGAGGTTGTAGTTCTCTTATCCACATCTACCTCTGGCTACAGTAATCTGCTGCTCCCAGAGGGGGTTCCTGCGGAGCGCCAGTGGGCGCGGTACTACCTGAAGATCTACCGGGCTGAGGGGCTGCCTAGGATGAACACCAGCATCATGGCCAACGTGAAGAAGGCCTTCATAGGGGACAACAAGGACCTGGTGGACCCCTACATACAAGTGCAGTTCGCTGGGCAGAAGGTGACTCAGAGTGGCAGACAAGTTATTGACCACACTGGATGAGATAGCGTTAATAAAAATGATTTCCTATTAAATAATTAATTAATTCCATGATCATAGAACTCATGATGTGAAGCCCTGTGTAGCTCGACGGGTAGAGCACTGCATTAACACGGCCAGGGTTAGGGTTAGATCCCCATCTGTGGGAATGAATGTATGCTATCGGTGTTGATGAGATTCTGTGGATGGAAGCATCAACCAAACGTTAGAAGGAATGTTTAAAGAGATATTTTTATCATTTACTTTCACTTTCTGGAAGTTTCTGTCGACCATTTTAACCGATGATCTTTACTAATTTATTTTCACTCCAGGGCAAGACCACGATTCAGAAGAGCAGCTATGAGCCCATCTGGAACGAGCAGATTGTTTTCACTGAGATGTTCCCCCCGCTGTGCAAGCGGATGAAACTCCAACTCCGGGACGCGGATAAGGTCAACGACGTTGCCATAGGAACGCACTTCCTGGATCTGCGCAAAATTTCAAACGAAGGAGAGAAAGGTGACTACTTTCTCTGTCCCTCATAAAGTCTGTTTCTATCCAAGCAATAAGCAGGGTTTAAAGTAATAGCTGATTTAATAACTAAATAAATGCATTTTCTAAGTCATCGCTGCATGGGCTGGGGTACACAATTTCAACCAGCAGGGGGCCGTAACTACCGTTTTAGCTCTTTGTTGACTAGTGATGGATTCAAGGATTATTTTCTTTGATTCAGTTCGCGTCAGTCAGTTCGCCAAGAAGAATCTTTCAGAATCGTTTGTTCGATCGTTCGTTCAGTCGAGTTTCCGGTAGCGGTGAATCGAATCTTGGAATGCACGGTTCTCAGCGAGTCAGTCAGACTCAGCTCCTCCCTCGTTATCATTCTCAAACAATCTTGGAGTAGATTGGCGAACACAGAGCTTGCGTGTTGCTGACGGATGTCACAATCTCTGTATTCGTCAATCTACCTATTGAGTCTTAAAAACAAAATGGCGCTGACGGGTGATCTACTGATGGTATTGTGTCTACAAAATGTCCTTTTTAATAAACAATCTGTACTCTTACAAAGTTCTCAATGCCTCGTTTTATATGTTAAGACCCTTATTATACTACCAAAGAAGTGTCGGGCTACTTTTAGCCTTTTAAGTGGTTTAAAATAGCGATTTAGTTTTTACCATAACCAGTGCCCCCATCGTTCCAAGTTTATAGCGTTTTGATAGAATCAGCTAAAAACAGCCAACTGAAGAAAGCGTCTATATGCGTTTTTTGTGCTCCAAAACGAACGTTTCAACTCGTTATCATACAAAACATATCCCAAATCCATTTTACACTGGAATTACCCTTTAACTTATCAGCAAGATAATAGATTGATTTAGAAATGATGGTAGGGGTCCCGGGTGGGGAACGAACCATGAAAGAACGAGACAGATTGAAAGACATTCAAATATTTGATTAATCTGGCATGACACAGAAATTCACCATGCATTTACCATTTCACTGATATTGAATCGTATTATCATACGCTCGCTCACTAAGCCTCTACCCTCTTCACCACTCACAGTCAATGAACGAACAGCAAGCCAGCGAGTCAGCGACTAGAGGGTGTGGGAGGAGTCGAGTCTGAGAATGACCGAGACGAACGAGAGAGAAGAATAAGTTTGGCTTGTTCTTGTTAAAGATTTGTTCATTTGATCTGATTCGGTCGTGACCGACCCATCTCTAGTTGACTCGCAATAAACCTGGATTAATAGGTTGCTACTGGATAAACCTGAAACATGGAGCCTAACTGACAATAGATACATGCTGTTATGTCAGCTTTAGACATTAACTTAAATTGTTAAAACTTTAATTAAGTGTTCTAACTGTCCCATCAAAGCTGCTGTCGGTAAAATTTGAGGGTTGCGAAGGGAGAGAACAGAAAAGTGCAGCAGGGGCAGACGGTAATTCTCACAGAGCATAACACTCACTATAATAGCCGACTATGTGACTAGTCGGACTAGGTAACCTATCTCTAGGGCATTTCCATCGGATTACGCTTAAATTATAGCTCTTATACCTAAAGTATACCTTCAGCAACTTGAACTTACCAATAACGAAAGGGTAACGAACGGTTAAGTAAACTATGATCAAATTTAGTTCTCAACTGAACAAGACCTGATACTTTACCAATGAACCCCCTCCACCCAGGCTTCCTCCCCACCCTGGGGCCCGCCTGGGTCAACATGTACGGCTCCACCCGGGACTACACCCTGATGGACGAGTACCAGGAGCTGAACGAGGGCCTGGGGGAGGGCGTGTCCTTCAGGGCCCGGCTGCTCATCAGCTTGGGCCTGGAGTTGCTGGACACCTCCTCGCCCGAGATCACCTGCTCCACTGAGGTGCAGGTGGAGGGCGTGCCCAACATCTCCGAGGTGGGCTCCTCCGTTGACGCTTCCATATACCTTATATATTTTATTACATTTTTCACTTGGAATGGGGGAAATATATGTAAATATAAATGTTTTTTATTCATATATATATAACAGGGGGGGGGGTTCTAGTAGTGAATTATTGATTCACTACAATACAGCTATGTGCATTATTACTGCGACGTATGCGCTAGGGGAATGACTTTCTGTGGATGGTATGCTTCAGTCCCGCTCACAGACTCAGTTGTTTGGCGAGGGCTCAGGGATTCCTCCATGTTGATAGAATAGTCTGTTCTGAAGGATCAGATGACACGAGTCTAAAGGGACCGTGTTACACAGTGTAGCAGCCTGTCATGCATGACAACAAGGAGCACAGTCCAAGCATGAATTTATGCGGACATTTC
Organism: Pollachius pollachius; assembly: GCF_949987615.1. NCBI lineage: Eukaryota > Metazoa > Chordata > Actinopteri > Gadiformes > Gadidae > Pollachius > Pollachius pollachius. The sequence continues at coordinate 19,695,608 of NC_136948.1, read as the reverse complement.
TTGAACCTCCACTTGTTGAAATGGCCACAATGACCCCCCCTGGTGGAAGTAGATCAATGAAGCCTCTGTTTCGTGTCGACTGAAACACGGTTTGATATAGATTTTAACTTACCTTTGGGTGGAATATCGTTATTGTGTTCAACGTGACCTTGTCTGGGAACGAAATGTGTGTTATGTTATTGGGTGATAGGATTCTATGTACTTGAATAGAGGGTTTTCCTGACTAAGTATGGATTATCTCCATGCTGGGTGGAGGTTGGAGTAGTGTTGACCCCTCTGTGTTTCCAGTCCGCCACAGGAAAGGTGGAGGAGTTCTTCCTCTTCGGCTCCTTCCTGGAGGCCACCATGATTGACAGGAAGATCGGTGACAAACCCATCAGTTTTGAGGTCACAATAGGTAAAGGCTATTGATTCATACTGTATTGACTGACAATTTGTGTTGATTTCATTTTTGATGGATTATTTGGTCTTAATAAGTTAATACGTCTAATTATTAAAACAAATTAATAAGTTAGTTTAGTTAATAAAATTAATACGTTATCAGCCGTTCAGTTGTGATTGCATCACTCAAGTAGTGTTTAAATCCTATTGAATTGCCCCATTGCTGAACGATACCCCCACTACTACGCTTTGCTGCAAAGACACATTTCATCCTTCATGCATGAATGTATTGGTTAAGCTTGTTACTTTGGCTCATAATGTAATTTAATTACATTACTCAAGTAGAACTCAAGGATAGATAAAGACGGATGAAAGTATCTCTAGAAAGCTGATCTTTACAGTGTCCTCGGATCCCATCAAGGGTAAAAGAGGACATTGTTCATTGGTTGAGGTGTGATGCTGAGGAGAGACTTACTTGACTTGCCAGGTAACTACGGCAACGAAACGGACGGGGTGTACAAGCCCAAGGGCAAGGGGAGGAAGGGGAGCGGCGATGAGGAGGAGTCTGAGCTGATCCAGAACTCCAGCGACGAGGAGATTGATGACGACCCAGACCTGGCCGCCGTGGCATCCACGCCCCCCATGAAGCCCGTCATCACGGACAGGTTTGATTGGCTCAAATTCAATTGGTGCATTCTCACGTTCGATTAGTTGATTCTCATGTTCAATTGGTTGATTCTTGACATTTGTACATTTGATTGGTGGATTGGTTTATTATTATGTTTGAGCGGTTCATTATCACATTTAATTGGTTCATCTATGCTGAGATTCTCTGTTGAATGTAACACAATAACACTATATAACACACTGTAACCAGATGAAGATGATTTGATCAAACTGCTGCAGAATATCGTCCGTGTTCAGAGTTGCTTAAAAAAATATATGGTAACAAAACCTTTTATTTTCTCCCAAATATTCATCAACAAGATTGCCCTCATCTGCGACCCTTTTAATAATCACAATTAATAACAAAATGTCATCAGAAAAATGTACCTTAAATCTTCCATGCTACATTTGGATCCTCTCCATGTGGGCCAGTTTGAACTGAAAGGTGTTCTGTCTGTCAGGAACTGCTCCCACCTGTCCAAGGGCCAGTTTGACAGTTTAACCTGAATGGAGTTCTGTATTACATGACCTATTGACAGTTTGACCTGAAAGGCACTCTCTATTACAGGAGTTGCTCCCACCTGTCTAAGGGCAAGTTTGGCAGTTTGACCTGAACAGAGTTCTGTATTACAGGAACTACTGACAATTTGAACTGAACAGTGTTCTGTATTACAGGAACTACTTCCACCTGCCGTACTTTGAGAGGAAGCCCTGCATCTACATCAAGAGCTGGTGGCAGGACCACCGGAGGCGGCTGTATAACGCCAACATTATCGACAACCTGGCAGACAAACTGGCAAGTCGTTGTCTGGTGCAAATACAGCCTTTATGTGCAAATACAGCCTTTATGTGCAAATACAGCCTTTATCCTTTAGCAGTGACCCCAAACACAGCCTTTATCATTCAGCAGTGACCACAGATACAGCCTTTATCCTTCAGCAGTAACCACAGATACAGCCTTTATAATTTAGCAGTGACCACAGATACAGCCTTTATAATTTAGCAGTGACCATAGATACAGCCTTTATCATTTAGCAGTGACCACAGATACAGACTTTATCATTTAGCAGTGACCACAGATACAAGCAGAAAGGGAGTGCCACAGCTAGCCACTTGTATAATGGCTGGGGTTATTTGATGTTTCAGATTGAGATTGTAGCGTATTCATAGCTTAACTTTAAACAGTTGACCCCGAACTAGTTCACTAGTAGCGAGTTGTGCTCTAGATGCTGCTATTTTACTTTGTATTTTATTTTATTCTATATTCTCATTTACATCCATTTGCAGTCATTATTTTTAAGGCAAGCAAATTTGGAATTTATTTTTGCTTGGTGTTATCACCGCGTGATATGAAACCATGACAACATCTTGATTGGCATGGTTGTGCAGGAGGAGGGGCTGAACGACGTGCAGGAGATCATCAAGACGGAGAAGGCCTACCCAGAACGCAGACTCCGCGGGGTTCTAGAGGAGCTGAGCATTGGATGCAGGTCACTAGACACTCACTACCTTCACTATGCTCACTAGGACCACCGTAGAAAGTCTGGCTTAGAAATCAACATTCATTAATCCATCCTTTCAGCATCGGCTGTTTTCACTGGCTGTTAATGTGAAGCCATGTTATTTTTATAAAATCACTTTTTTTGATAACCAGAACAAACAATTAGTTATCCTAAATATATTGGAATAAAAAGTCATAGTTGTAGCAGCCATAGCATAGGAGTGGTATTGGCAGCAGCTGTATTCGTTGAAATTACATCCTTACATTACAATAAATGCCTTCACCAATCAATATATATCCAAAAAGTGCAAGAATCAGCTGAGTACATAAACTTCCTCAAATTAGCAAACAGTTTTAAGTGAAACAAGACATAGAGAAATATTGTTGAAAATATACTGCCTTTATTATATATGTTATTAATTCATTTTAATTACATTTAATTGTATCGATAGTAGTGGTAGCAGATGCAGTAGAACGTAGCATAATGTGTGTCTGCTGTTGTGATTCCAGTCAGTATTTGGCCCTGGCCAACAAGGACCAGAGCCAGTCTGGCAGAACCAGGCTGGACCGGGAGAGACTGAAGCTGTGCTTGGCTGAAGTGGTACGACATTGAAACACCAGCCATGTCCCACTTCCCAGGAGTTGTGTTAGCGGCTCTGACCAACTCTGTTCTTCTCTCTTTCTTGGGCCTCTTATCTGGTCCAACTGCCTCTGTTTTATTTTGTTCATTTCTCTTGCCTCTTATCAAGTTACTTCATCCTGAGTGCCGATATTACTTTGTTTTATTTATTGTATTGTATTGTTGCTTTTAACTGCTTAAAGGCAACAGCTACTACAGCATTTTGAGTTTGGAGGAAAACCCTTTCAATAAAAAGTGTAAATGCTATCATTATATATGTTGGTGCGTTCACCTCTGGGGTTGGACTGATGGTGGAACTGGGGGATTGACTGGAAATGATGCTGCTTGCAGGAGAGCATCGGCCAGCAGGCCAAGACCATGAGATCTCAGGTGAAGAAGAGCACCGTGAGAGATAAGATCAAGCTGGCTCAGAACTTCCTGCTGAAGCTGCGCTTCATGGCCGAGGAGGTATGAAGAACCAGATGTTTGTTGGTTGGTTTTGTTTGTTGTTGTCCTGTGAGTTCCTGAAATGTCAATGAAACTTTTCCATTGTGTAATTCATCCAATGCGACAAACAATTCCAAGACAGGCAATTGTTTTGGTTTGTCTTGGAAAGATCCCTATGTTTTTTTTTTTGGTCGGTGCAGTGGTCGTGCAGACAGTGTGAGCTCTACTGTATACACAGTATTCATCAGAGCTCACATTTCAAAGTGCTTTCTAAAATCCACAACAATAGTTCAGCTCAACATAGCGCATTATAGACGGGCGCGACATTACCAGTAAATCAGTAAAACCATTTTGTCATTCAGCGTTCATCCAAAGCCGCCGTCGAGTTAGGCCGAGGACAATCAGTTCTGACTACAGTTATGTACAGTTCTGACTACAGTTAAGTACAGTTATGACTGGAGCTATAACCTCACACAATCTGTGGGAGGAGCCTATGCGTGTTTGCGTTTGGTTTATATCCTGGTGACCGTGTGATCCTTCTGGCGGCCCCTCCAGCCCCAGCACAGCGTCCCAGACGTGTTCATCTGGATGCTGAGCAACGGGAAGCGCATGGCCTACGCCCGCGTGCCCTCCAAGGACATCCTGTTCTCCAGCGTGGACGAGGAGACTGGCAAGGAGTGTGGCAAGGTCAAGACGGTGTTCCTCAGGGTGAGGCCAGCGCGCACACCGTAGCACACGATAAGAGATGTCACACGACCGGGGGGACGCAACATGGGAGTCACAACGCGCACATGAGATCACATGACGGGAAATATCACAAAGAAACACATGGCATGAGATCACATGTTAGAAAATCACATAAAAATTCAATGTCAGTCTCTTCAAATTGGCATCACAAAGATTTTTGTTTCGTTTTCTTTGGCGACATAGTTACTGAACAGATAAACGTTAATTACTCTGTAAATACTATACCAATACCATTCTAATGCTCAAATACTTTTTTTAATTGAACAAAAAAAGCTTTTTATGCATAATTTGGAATGACGATAGACTCAATGGCCCCCCCCCTCGCCCACCTTGGCTCACAGATCCCGGGTAAGAAGGGCTTCGGCCCAGCGGGCTGGACAGTGCAGGCCAAGCTGGAAGTGTACCTGTGGCTGGGCCTCAACCGCCAGCGGAAGGACTACCTGAGCGGCCTGCCCAACGGCTTCGAGGAGAACAAGCTGTCCAGGCCCGGCCTGCCGCCCTCACCCCCCATCAGTCTCACCTACATGAGTAAGACCCCCCCCCCCCATCAGCCTCACCTACATGAGTAAGACGAGTTAGAAGTAGTAGCACTAGTAATATTGTACTTGGCAACAGATGCACGCAAACATGACTAAATATATGCCGGTCATTTTGAAATTGAAGCATTGTCACACAAAAGTATGTGTTGACATTAGAAACATATTGTAAAAGATAAAATCTCTCTCTCTCTCCCTCTCTTTTTCGTGGGTGTGCAGTGAAGCAGATCTTCCAGCTGAGGGTGCACATGTACCAGGCCCGGAGCCTCTTCGCCGCAGACAGCACCGGCCTGTCGGACCCCTTCGCCAGGGTCTTCTTCTCCACACAGAGCCAGGTCACGGAGGTGAGGAGAAGAACCACGACACGTCTTGCCAATACCTAAAGTAAACGATCTATGCTAAATTAAAGGTTCTATCTGTGACCCAAGTGCAGACATGCACCCTGAAAGCATGTCAATGCAAAGAACTGTGGGAACAAAAAAAAATAAGATTCAAGGTTGTGAAAACTAGGCCACAAGAGGCAAGGATAGCAAACCTGGATGTCCGGCTACAGGACAGGAGACAGGGCTAATTTAAAAACACACTTACACAGATGAACACAATGTGCACGGGTGAAGGAAATACTGAGGGGAAGCTAACCTTATTCTGAGTGAGGAAGACATCTAACGGATAGGAGTAAAACTACATCGGTGATACACCACCAACATTTATTACACTGTAACATCCTGAAGATGGATACAATACATATGGATACAATGACAAATGGTGTTACTGGTTCTCTCTCGCTCTCTCTCTGTCTGACTCTCTTTCTGTCGCTCTGTCTCTCTCTCTATAACTCTCTGTCTCTCTGACACTCGGTCTCTCTCTCTCTCTCTCTCTCTCTATAACTCTCTATAACTCTCTCTCTCTCTGTCTCTCTGTTTCTCTCTCTCTCTCTCTCTCTCTCCCCCTCCCTCCCACCCCCCTCCCAGGTGTTGGCTGAGACCCTTTGCCCTACCTGGGACCAGCTGATGGTGTTTGAGAACGTGGAGCTGTTCGGCACGGCGGTGGAGCTGAGGGACGACCCGCCCATCATCGTCATTGAGATCTACGACCAGGACACGGTGGTGAGCATCAGCTACAGACCAAGTGAAGGAGACTAAACTGTCTCCTTGCTGTCAAGGGTCCGGTCCGATTTATGTTGTTCAAACTGTACGACTTTCTGTGTTATTCAGATACTCAAGCTAACAACTGTCCTGGTTTGAAAGACTTTGAAAGACTAATTATTTGTTGTTTTTCCTAGTAGTAATATTTGGTTGAAAATGTATACGTTTCCCTCTAACTATCTATATATCTGTCTATTTATCAAAAATGGCCTGGCACTAGTTTATATTACATTTTTGTTTTTTCATTCATTCATTATTCACTTAGTTTAGTTGTATTAACCTCAAGTGAGCCTGTTGCGTAAACTGCCATGACTTTTTATTTGAACCATGCTTCATATTGACTCGCTCACTCTGTATACCTGCTGCCACCATAAACCATTGTTTTGGATGACCCCTTCGGATAAGTAGAGTGTGACTTCTCATGGCTTGGAGTATCGCCCCGAAACACTGCATTGTGTGCAGAGCACCGAATGTAACCAACTAAAACTGCACACTAAAACAGAGACAGCATCTTTGAAGTCTCTCTAAAGCCATGCAAGAGGAACACAGCCAGGCTCTCTCTGTGCTCGTCGGGTCTGGTTTGTGTGGTCCGCATCGTTGTGGTCTCCTCGTTGCGCTTATAGACCATCCATATGCTGCCGTTCCCTGACCAAGTCTGCGTCACTTCCGGATCCATTACAGTTTCCTTTAAAGGGAAAATTACGTAACTGTTATTTAGTCACCTATCCCTTTAAATATTTGTTTATTCAAGGCAATGAATACATCACATGGTAAAGTACTTATGTCACGTTATCGTAAAAATGTAAACGCTACCGAGCTCCTGGATTTACGTCAAGCTGGTTGACGTCGGACATCAAATGCTGCACTACACTTCATTTTCGTAACAGTTTAATATACTATGTTCATTTTGAATATCCCATGTCAATCAGGCTGTGTTGGCTTCGATGTAGTTATAGGCATAGTTGTAGGCCTAGACCAGTGGATCCGGAACCGCTTATTTGGATGGACAAATTATGTGGGATGTGGGTGGTCTATACCTGTTGCATTTCTTTAATTAGAAGCAGTTGTTATTGGATGTTGTAAGTAAAGGAGATAGGCTCCACTCATAACCACTAACTGTAAGAGAGATCCACTCTGCCTCCATTGTAATCATTATATTTATAGATATATAACCCTGTTTTGCAGTTCACTGGTTATGCTGGATGTCTGGCGTTGGGTTTGTTTTTTAATTGTATTAGTCGTTAGACCTGGGTTTCTTGTTTTGGTGCTAGCTATTCTCTCATTGCTCCTCTGTCGATACTGTGCCTGGAAACATGAGCCCTCCGTCAAGCCATGTTTCTCGCCACGCAGGTACAGTATGTCAAACGACCAATGACAAACTGCCCAGCGGCGCCATTTAATTGTCATTCCATGACAAGAAAAACCAACCTTCAGTTTCACGACCTGTGGAAGGAGAGCTAGTCAAGCTGAATACCTGAAGGAGAATCCCTCTGTCCTCACCACCCCGTATCACGCCACTCTGTAGGGGAAGGCCGACTTCATGGGCCGAACCTTCGCCAAGCCCGTAGTCAAGATGGCGGACGAGCACTACGGCCCGCCGCGGTTCCCGCCCCAGCTGGAGTACTACCAGATCTACCGCGGGAACTGCACCGCCGGGGAGATGCTCGCCGCCTTTGAGCTGCTGCAGGTCTGTCTGCCTGTCTATCTGTCTGACTGATTGGACGATCAGAGTGGTGGGCAGCACATAAGGGGCCATTTGATCTTCTGATTGGATGATGGTATTCACGGGGGAAGTACATTGACATGGGGAAGAGGCTACTCTATAATCGATATACGTTATACTTAATATCTTTTATATGTATATTTCATTCTCCATATTAGACAATATTAAATCCTTTGAATGTGCATGAATTCTCACTTTGCATTAAATGTTTGTGAGTCTGATTGATGGATAAGATAAGTAGGCTGGGCCTTATACTCTCTGTGATTGTTTTCTTTTAGATCGGCCCCAACGGGAAGGCTGACCTGCCTCCCATCGACGGCCCCACCGACTTCGACCGCGGGCCCATTCTGCCCGTGCCCCTGGGCATCCGGCCCGTCCTCAGCAAGTACCGCATCGAGGTGACGATTGGTTGGTGTCTGCTCTGTGGGGCGAAGGCACTGATTGGTTCAATTCATGGCTGGACCATCCCAGCTACAAATGATATTTAAACGAATAAAAAAAGCATTTGATTTATAAATTTTTCAGTTCAGTTTAACGCATTATTAACGGCGTTAACACAAACCGATTTTAACGGCGTTCATTTTTTTATCGCGCGATTAATGATTTTTTGGCTTGGCAAGTGTTGTCGTTGTTGTCAACACCATACCGGATCTAGCTACACAGATCTAGCTACACTACGGAAACAAAACAACCAGCACGCTGCACAAACTTATTGGGGCAAGCAAGGATACGGAGCGGGTGAAAAACTCCTTGATAGTGTGTGTGTGTTTGTGTGTCACTCCGTTCGAGCCTGCACGAGAGTTCAATGTTGTCATTAGCTGTTACGTCTTTCTGACCAATCGCAGTTCAAGGCCCACCTGGGCTGTACCACTTCGGGAGGGGCCGCTCAGTTACTCCCCTCCAGACAAAATCGACTTGGTTGCGATGTTGACAGTTTGTGAGTGTTGCGTCTGTTGAGTGAGTGAGGGGTTGCGGGCGCACAGCTCAGGCTGCCGGACGGCGCTGCAAGGAACTTTTATAAACGCAATATTGTTATCCCGCAGTAATCAGCCCGACAGCCCCGAAACATTAACGGCCCACTGGGAATTCTCCCGAATCTCCCGATTACCACTCCGCCACCGTGTGTGTGTGTGTGTGTGTGTGTGTGTGTAGGCGTTATTCAATAGCCTGGTAATGTGTATAGGCCTACGTACGGTAGGAATATTCATGCTTAAATAATAAATGTTATAGTATTTCCCATCTTTGCTGAGCAAGAGTTTTGTTCGAAAGTTCAGTGATTGAAACAAATAAATGCCTGGGCTATTGAAGTTTTTACGGTAGGCCTACCACTGTCATGCACCTACCCGATGTCAAGTGGAACGGGTTGAATTCACCTCGGGTCTCTCTTCTTACTGTCCTTCTCAACACTCTGATCTCACTAAAAGGCTAGCAGCACGAAATCAAGGGATATTTAGCATAGAAAAAAATGTGAGATTAATCACGAGTTAACTATGACATTAATGCTAATATTTTAATCGCTTGACAGCACTAATTACAATATTAAATTGGTAATTATACAAAATATTTAATTACTAAAAACATGTTATTATTATGAAACCATACATAATATGTGTATATACGTATTGGAAATAAGCCGCTCTCCGCGTGGCGGTGCTCACTCAGTGGACCCCCTGCTCCCCAGGTGCTGTTCTGGGGCCTGAGGGACCTGAAGAGGGTCAACCTGGCCCAGGTGGACCGGCCCCGTGTGGACATAGAGTGTGCCGGCAAGGGGGTCCAGTCGGCCCTCATCCCAAACTACAAGAAAAACCCCAATTTCAGCACCCTCGTCAAGTGGTTTGAAGTGGTGCGCAGTCCTCTTAATGAATCTGTGTGCGTGTGTGTCTCTGTGTGTCTGTAAGTATTGTTATATGTTTATGTTTATTAACATAAACATATTAACATATGTTTATATGTTTGTGTGTTTATATGTGTGTGTGTCTATATGTGTGTGTGTGTCTGTATATGTGTGTGTGTGTGTCTGTATATGTGGGTGTGTGTACTGTGTTTATATGTTTGTGTGTTTATATGTGTGTGTGTCTGTGTGTGTGTGTCTGTGTGTGTGTCTGTGTGTGTGTGTCTGTATATATGTGTGTGTTTGTCTGTATGTGTGTGTGTGTCTCTGTGTGTATTGTGTTTATATGTTTGTGTTTTTATATGTGTGTGTGTCTGTGTGGTGTGTGTGTGTGTGTGTCTGTATATATGTGTGTGAGTGTGTGTTTGCGTGTGTGTGCTCCACCGTCACCATGTCCCTTTCTCCACCTAGCTCTGTCAGTCTGTCTGTCTGTCCACACTGAGCTGATGGTGTACATCAACCTGGTCCCTGCAGGACCTCCCGGAGAACGAGCTGCTCCACCCCCCTCTCAACATCCGGGTGGTGGACTGCCGGGCGTTCGGCCGCTACACCCTCGTGGGCTCCCACGCCGTCACCAGCATGCGCAAGTTCATCTACAGACCCCCCGACAAGCAGGCCAACAACTGGTCCTCCTCGGGTAGGTCTGACACCGGGGCTACTCCGTACTGTACGGGGCCTACTCCGTACCGTACGGGGCCTACTCCGTACCGTACGGGGCCTACTCAGTACCGTACGGGCGGGGCCTACTCTGTACCGTACGGGCGGGGCCTACTCTGTACCGTACGGGCGGGGCCTACTCCATACCGTATGGGGCCTACTCTGTACCGTACGGGGCCTACTCCGTACCGTACGGGCGGGGCCTACTCTGTACCGTACGGGCGGGGCCTACTCTGCACCGTACGGGGCCTACTCTGTACCGTACGGGGCCTACTCCGTACCGTACGGGCGGGGCCTACTCTGTACCGTACGGGCGGGGCCACCTCCGTACCGTACGGGGCCTACTCCGTACTGTACGGGGCCTACTCCGTACCGTACGGGCGGGGCCACCTCCGTACCATACGGGGCCACCTCCGTACCGTACGGGGCCTACTCCGTACCGTACGGGGCCTTCTCCGTACCGTACGGGGCCTACTCTGTACGGGGCCTACTCTATTTGAACACGTCAAACTACATCAGAGTTCTACAATTTGCTTGTTCTGTTTCTGTGGGCCGAGAATAAATATTTAGTATGGTCGACATTAATGGTTATTACATGTAGAAATGTGAGTACTACATTTCATACGACATGGACAGTCCAGTCAGGTTGCGGGGGAGTTCATTCGTTAGTGTTCATTCCAAATGAGCTCATGTTTGGTTATACATACATTTTGGATTTCATTAGCATGTTTTAAATGATGAAATGTTTAAATCAATTATTATACTCCCTTCTCAGACGAAATAGTTGTGGTCAGTTTGGAACCAGAGCAGAACTTCAAGAAGATGGACACTGTGGTGAAGCTGGACTCGGTATGTTTTTCAATTTTATCTGAATATAGCGTCTACATTATAAAACATTTAATTATCATAGGGGATCATGATGATTAAGAATAAACTGATAATACATTTAAACATGTTCAATTTATCTTCCGCTGGTTGGCTTCTCTCTATTGCCATAAAAAAATCCAAAAATAATCTAAGAAAGTCCCTGTTTAACATTTACTTGTTCTTATCTCTTGCTTTAACTTAGGGTTCAGATGCAGTGATTAAAGTTGAGGTAAGCAGGACGTATAAGTCCCCTGTTTGTTTAACAAAAAGATGATAAAGTATAAAATCATAAAATATCAAGATCATTGCGTGATGGATTAGTCAATAATACCATAGTTAGATCTTAAGTTAGAAGAACATTTTCCCGTCATTATTTAAGATAATACGATTTTTCATAAAAAAAATAAATAATCTAGGATGATGATGGAAAAGGCAAGAAGAAGAAGAGGAAGAAGGGCGGGGAGGACCTGGAAGAGGACGAGCTGGACGAGAGCATGCTGGACTGGTGGTCCAAGTACTTTGTCTCCATTGAGACCCTGACGGAGGTAAGACCCCCACCCATTAGTGACACACCCCTCAGGGCTCAGAACATGCATCAGGGAAAAGCTAGTGATTGATTTATTAACTGTTTATTTATTGTAACATTCTAAAAGATTTAAAAAATAAATACATATGGGGATCTTCTTGCAGGTTACATGTTGATACGACAAGATGTATTTTACTATTTCCAGACAGGAAATGAGGCAGGAAACTAATTTTAAGGAATTATTTACAGAAAATATATAGATATAAACAATCTGAGTAATGGGCATGGTAAGTGAAATGGTAAAACCTATTGATCTATTTCCCCCACAGAGTCTCAGGTCCCAGGAGACGGCTCTGTCTGACTCAGAGGACAAGGATGACATGGACATCACAGAGGGTGGAGGTATAGTCGTCTCTCCATCGGTGTTCTTCATGTCTATGTCAAATATCATTCAGCCACCGTCTTTAGTAGTCTGGGTCTGTGCCAAGACTGGGCCAAATATTACTTGCTACTTGCAAATGCTCCCACAGTGCGATGTTTTACATATTTATCGTATTTATCCATACCTGAGTAACTTTTCCAAGTATTCTGTCCCTGTCCCTCAGGTACAACACTGATTTTGATAGCCGAGGTAGTACTTCCCTTCACAATAACAACTCTGCTGTTGTCACCCCCTCCCCTCCTTCCCTCTGTTCCTGTTCCCGACCGCTCCCTTGTTCTCAGAGATCAAACCGGATGATTTCCCCGTAAAAGCAAAGAGAGGGAAGAAGAAGAAGAAGTCCGCTGAGACACCAGAGAGGAAGAAGCCCAAGCTGGACGAGCTCAAGGTATTCACGTTTTATTTGATCGTGTTTCATTGTCTTTCCTTCCCCTAGGTCGCATGGCATATGTCGTATTTAGCCGGCCTGGGAAGACTTTTGCTCTGATGAAGTGTTCTGCAAATAACATTGACTTGTGATCCATTGAGATGAAATTGTTTCTGATCTTCTTTCTGTTGCGGTTAGGTCTACCCAAAGGAGCTAGAGGCGGAATTTGGCAACTTCGAGGACTGGCTCCATGTTTTCAACCTGTACAGAGGGAAGAGTGGCGACGATGAAGACCAGAATATGGCAGATGAGGACAGACTCATAGGGAAGTTCAAAGTAAGGGCCAACCCGACCCTAGCTCTAGTGAAGCCCAATTGTAAGCGACTGCAATAATGTGTTTGAGCACAAGATGTGCTGTACTAACAGTTATAATGTAATGTTTGGCTAGATCCATATATTCAGACCCAGAAAAAGAGTGACAAATAGAGCAAACTATCTCTTTTTAATAATACAAATAGAATTATAGATACTGCTTTAGGGAGAACCACCCACCAGGTCCTGTCTCTCTCTCCATGCCATCTTGTCCTGACAGCCCTCTTGTTCTTTCCCAGGGATCACTCTGCATGTACAAAGTGCCACTGTCCGAAGACTTCAGCAGAGAGTCAGGCTTTGACGCAAGCATGGGCATGTTTCAGAACATCCCGCACAACGATCCAATCAACGTCCTTGTCAGGGTCTATGTCATCAGGGTAGGCCTCCGCTGCACTTCACATCCATACTGTTCACAGAATACAAGTTTAAGAGAAGCTATAGTCGATACAGCCGGCCAGATTGAAGGAGGTTAAGGGACAACCAAACACTCCTTTGAGCTAGTCCCCAACCAAAATTGGAAAAATGCATTTAACCTATATATTTTTTTTATATATTGGGCATTAAAGTTAAAATTTGGACCAGGATGATTCCATAATGACTGTTTAACCCACTATATCACTTTTCATTTAAAATAACTGGTTTTAGGATTGGTTTTAACAAGTTAGAAAAAAAGACTACACAAAACCCTAACCTTTAATGCTAAATCTACCCCTTAACACTAACAATAAGCCTTAATGCTGACCTATCCCAAGCTCAGCATGTATTTACAAATATTGTGTATTTTGACCAGGCCACCGATCTGCATCCAGCCGACATAAATGGAAAAGCCGACCCCTACATTGCCATAAAACTGGGAAAGTCCGACATCAAAGACAAGGAGAACTACATATCAAAACAGCTGAATCCGTTGTTTGGCAAGTAAGTCAGCTAAGAAGAAGAAAACAGAATGAAGCGCCGACCACCCAGTCAACCGTTTGGGAACACAAAGATATACAATTAATATCCGCATTTCCCTTCCCGCTGATCAGGTCGTTCGACATCGAAGCCACGTTCCCGATGGACTCCACCCTGACGGTGTCCATCTTTGACTGGGACATGGTGGGAACCGACGACCTCATCGGGGAAACCAGGATCGACCTGGAGAACCGCTACTTCAGCAAACACAGGGCCACGTGCGGCGTGGCCTCCAACTACGCCATGTGAGCTCCAAGTGTTTTAGTGTCACAAGCGCACTACTGCGGCCATGTGAGGGCAGAGTGTTGAGTGTTTAGTGTTTCACAACACGGTCCACAATGTGTCAGAAAATATATGATTTTTTAAAATAATTATTATTTATTAAAAATGTTGACATGACTTTTATCTGACATGATCTCTTTTCTTTAGCCACGGCTACAATGTGTGGCGGGATCCTATGAAGCCATCCCATATCGTGGCTAAACTGTGCAAAGAGGGCAAGTTGGACGGGCCTCACTACGGGCCAGGGGGTCGGGTGAAGGTCGCCAATCGAGTGTTCATGGCTGGCACCGAGATAGAGGATGACAACGGTACGTCTGCCTTCGTCCTGTCATTATAGAGTACATCGAGTACTGACATCAAATACCAGTGGCGGCTGGTGGTTTTTAAAGTGAGGGAGGAAGGACTGTGCGCTTGGTTGCCATTGGCCTGCTTGCACTGTTGGTGTATGGTGGCATAAGAATGTGAGACTCAAGTTGTTTCAGGGTGTTTTGGTGAACTACAAAATAGTAGGGAGGGATAGTTATGTCAATAAAATTGATACAAAGCCACCAGTGGCATCACTGTAATTTGAAAGCTGGTGGGCAGCATGTCTTTGAAATGGAGTAAGGATGCAAAACCCATTAGTCAAATCAGGCCTACTCTTGATTTGTAAAAGGAAATAAAAAAATCTGGGCCTATTTTTGCCCTCAATGACTAAAGTTATTGGTTGTAATTTAGCTATGTTTATTTTCAGTTGTTTTAAGAAAAGACTAACCAAAAGTGATGCCATTTAAAATGCATCATGCTCTGAATCATTCACCCTTGCCACAATATCAAACAGAACGGTCAGAGTAACAAACTAGTGAAAGAACGAGAACATTATTTCAAACAACCTGATCTATAGGCATGGTGCTTAGCAAGGAAAGTCGCATAGCAGCACCAACGTGAACTTGACACTTGTCGTGGCGTTTGGTTGCCCTATCAAGATTTTTCACATCAGTGAAACCATGAACAGCTCTCGTTGGAGATTTGCCATTATTCATTAGCAAACAGCAATACAGTCGATTGCTAGTAATGCTACCAGCAGGGTGCGATTTGCCGGTGGGGATGGTGGGGATTATCCCCCCCTCTGGTTTACTCGTCCTACCCTCTGCTGAATTATTTTTATCCTCGGTGGGGATAAAAATTATCCCCCCCACCCAAAGTATTTTCACCATTACATCGTAATAATTAACAACCAAAATACACAGGGTCCGTCTTCATTTTGAAACATTTTAAAATGTTTCTCAAAATTATCCCCCCCTCTGGTTTTTTCACAAATCGCACCCTGGCTACCAGTAAGCCATGAGTATTGAGTACCTAGCAAACCATGTAGCACCCTCAACACTGACGTTGCCATTACTTTTGGTTATCTCGATTTTGCGAAGTGGTCTACCTTTTTCTTTGGTCGCTAACTTAGCACTGTAACTCAATGAGTGTACAATGTTTCCATTGTACACTTTATTCGCAAATGTTAGAATCTCGTTATCCTTCAGATGATTTCACCTGCTTTGCGTCTCTTAGACTGAGCGGCAATGCAGGCAGAGCGGGTTTGTTATCGACAGCGTTGCCAGATTGGGCAGATTTCCCGCCCAACGATAATTTTCCCAGCCTAACGTAAAAAGTAGCCCAAAAGTAGCCCGATCTTGCTTATTGGTTCATAGAGCAGCGCGACTAGATTTTTGCGCGAATCAGACGCCATAAGGTCACACCCACTCAGAGGAGGACTTTCCTCCTCTCTCCCATTGAAACCCATGTTATTCACCGGCCGCCAGTACTTTCAGGGAAATGAATGGGAGTCAACGGAGGCTGAGGGAGGACCTTCCTCCCTGAAGTAATTGTCAATAGGCGATAGGGGGTGCTAATGTCCCTTTACCCAGGGAAATGAACATTATATATTCAAAGGCATTAAAGTAGTCATATTTAAGGGCATTAATTCATTACAGTAGTCTGGGCAATCTACATTTTTTATTCTCAACAATGTTAAGGAGGATCTTCCTCCCTCTCCTCAATCGAGAAGCCTCCACTGTCAAATACATAGCACTGCAAGCGCTCCCTTTTGATTGGCTCAAATTGGTTGCCCTCCTAAATTTCCAAGTGACATCACTTCTACACCAGTTTGAGCCAATCGGGATTAGAGTTGTTGTGATTGTTGTAATGGCATGCGTTTGACCGGAGATGGCGCTGTTGCTACAGTTTGCTTAGTAAAGCGCTTGGATCCTCGTTTAATATCACACATTGCTTGCTGTGATCCTGGTAGATATGTCTATGTTATTTATCATAGGTTGGATGATGTAATGAAAAAAAATATGGTGGTGAATTTAATAATTGTGGCGAAGATGATGTTGTTGTTGGTGGTGATTCTGAGATGATGAAGGGGATGATAATTGTGGTGGAGACAACGATGAGGGTCATGATGAGGATGTAGTTGATGATGATGTTGATGAGCAGGTTTGAAGAAGCCGACCGAGGAGCACCTTGCCCTGACGGTGTTGAGGCACTGGGAGGACATTCCAAAAGTGGGCTGCAAACTGATCCCCGAGCACGTAGAAACCCGGCCCCTCCTCCACCCTGATAAGCCCGGGATCGAACAGGTACGTCTGAAACACACTGAGGCTCAGACTGAGGCTGAGGCCGTCCCCTGTCGAGGTCCTCCCAGCGGAGACCTGTTGAACCCCACGGGGACTCTCTGTTCCACTTCAGTAAAGAAACGTGTCTAAAGCCAGAGGCAGAGGTGGAGATAACAGAACCCCCGTTTCACAGTGCTAAGCTCAAGCTGCGCCTGCGCTGTGGAAGTCCTCATTGATTCACATGAGGGGATGAAAGGGATGATGCTCTACTCCTGTGCTTTGGTGTGTTTCAACAGTGTCAGAGCGCTCACACACAGGCACACACACACACACACTTGATTCATTTATTTGGAATAACCAGTACTACCACCCCATAGCATCCAAATGTTAATAAAGAGCCTATTATGTCCAAAACAACTCAAACACTTTGCAGGTATCGACAACCAGGTGAATCAGTAGAGATAAATATATAGTTCAAGTTATATTATGGGTAGAGATGACAGCGCCTTCTCCATATATGCAGACTGCCTATGATTGCTGACAGAGCATTATTTTGCTATTTGCTTAGAGTTCTTCTTATTGAGTCCAGCAATTTGCAATCCTCTAACACAGAGTCTATGAACATGTCCAAGGCTACCATAAATGAGTCCAACTAGTTTTGTGCTATAACCACCTACTGTTAAAGCATTAATTAATGGCTGGTATTTTTTTTTTAAATCAGAGAAACACAGGTCCATATACATGTCAAAGCAACAACCCACTTCCAGAATCACAATGGTTTTTAAAAGATCATCAACAACAACAATGTCAGGAGTATTTGGAGAGTATTTATATACACGTTGGGATGTTTCTTCGATCAGGGGATGATCGAGATGTGGGTATACATGTTCCCTAAAGACATGATAAAGGAGACCTATTATGGTGTTTTCCAAACAAGTAAACATAGTATATGAGTTCCAGAAAACATGTTTTTGAAGCTGTTTGTTGGTAATAGCTTTTAGGAAAAAAAATAGCCTACTGCTATTCCCCTCTGTTTAACTCCCTTCAGAATGTGCTGTTTCTGGTTTCTTTAGCTTAAAACCAAATGAGCTGCGGGGTACATTCAGAAATGCATATCTAGATGTTGGTGGACATGTTCCCTAAAGACAAGTTAACATGTTGTGATGTTTTGCGATCAGGGGAGGATCGAGATGTGGGTGGACATGTTCCCTAAAGAGATGACTGCCCCTGGACCCGCCCTTGACATATCACCACGGAAGCCAAAGAAGTAGGTTCTCCCACTCAGAGCTCATCCAATGTACATAGTGTGGATCCAGATCCAACAAACCACCTGCTTCTGTTGGGCAGTGGCCCAGTCGATCTTTCTGTTACACCAGAAATAAGTTGTTTTATATTCAGGTGAATGTTTCCATTCTTTGTTAAAATTGTTCTGCCTGTCTGTCTCTCTAAATGTCTGTCTGTCTGCCCATCTCTCTATATGTTTGTCTGTCTCTCTCTGTGTATATCTCTCCGTCTGCTTCTCTATACGTCTGTCTGTCAGGTTTGAACTGAGGGTGATCATCTGGAACACAGATGAGGTTGTGTTGGAGGACGATGACATCTTCACCGGGGAGAAGTCCAGTGACATCTTTGTACGAGGGTAAAGAAACCTTCTGTGGATACACTAACAAACCTGTAAAAACATATTGACAAACCGTATCTGAACACACTAACAAACTGTGAAATCGCAGAAACAAACCTTCTGTAAAAACACTAACAAACCTGTAAATAAACAGGGACAAACCTTATCTGAATACACTTAAAACCTGTAAACATAAACCTTCTGTAAAAACAGTAACATGCCTTCTGGAAATACACTAACAAACCCTTATTATATATTTCTTATTATATAGATCATAGCAATATTTTTCGGTTGATGTATGGCTGGCTGTATTGCACCAGCAGAAGCAGTCATCCTAAAAAGGTATGTAACCTCTTGGGCTGGCTAAAACATCTGTATGGTGTCCCTCTCTTCTGTGTTCCCTGTCCACAGCTGGCTGAAGGGCCAGCAGGAGGACAAGCAGGACACGGACGTCCACTACCACTCAATCACCGGCGAGGGCAACTTCAACTGGCGCTTCGTCTACCCCTTCGACTACCTGATGGCCGAGGAGAAAATCGTCATCTCCAAGAAGGAGTCCATGTTCGCCTGGGACGAGACGGAGTACAAGATCCCGGCCCGCCTCAATCTCCAAGTGTGGGATGCCGACCACTTCTCTGCGGACGACTTCTTAGGTGCGGTGGGCGTCTCCGTCTGGGTGTCTGAAACTAAGATATACATTCCAGTTTTCTTACCGTAAGATGGCGAAGCAATCAGAGACGCGTTCTTGAATCGTTTGATGGTGTACAGAGATTGGAGCGTTGTTGTATTTGTGATTCCTCCCCACAAGTGTCCAGCTGACCAGCGAGACTCTCTGATCCTTGGTCCAGTAAGACATCGTTAGGCCATGTGTCGTCTAGAGGGGATGCTAAAAAGCTTTTTTTTTATTGTGTGCGGTTGCAGGCGCCATCGAGCTGGACCTGAACCGCTTCCCTCGGGGCGCCAAAACCCCCAAGCAGTGCACCATTGAGATGGTGACCAATGAGGCCGAGATGCCCATGGTGTCCATCTTCAAGCAGAAGAGGATCAAAGGATGGTGGCCCTTTGTGGCCAGAAACGAGGAGGACGAATTTGAACTGACAGTACGTGGTCTGAAACGCGTGGCGGCACACAGTATATATGATTATGATTGATCTGATGTGTAGCACATCAAAATGGCAGGATCTCACCTCCCTCCAACGCATGTGCTCCTAAATGGGAGGGAGAAAGAAAATGTAAGGACAGTAAGAAGGATCCCCATGTTCGATCTAAGGGTTGTGTTTTAATATCCCAGCGGGGTGGGTGGGTATGTCAAGTCAAGGTCCCACCGGGAGGTGTGTTCTACCTAGCAATAGTGCCCTGAACAACATCTCTCTCGCAGGGCAAGGTGGAGGCGGAGCTGCACCTCATGACCGGAGAGGAGGCCGAGAAAGGTCCCGTTGGGGAAGGACGCAATGAGCCAGAACCACTGGAGAAACCCAAGTATGGACCCCATCCTCCTCCTCCTCCCCTCTGTATCTCTCCTCCTCCTCCTCCCCTCTGTATCTCTCCTCCTCCTCCTCCCCTCTTTCTCCTACCCCCTCCTCCTCTCTCCTTCCCCCCTCCCCCTCCTCTTCTTTATCTCTCCTCCTCCCCTCCCCCCAACCCCCTCCTCCGGTGCTCCTGTGTCCTGAGCGGGGGGCTCCCCTGAGACTCCGACCGTGGTTCACTCTGAATTTCCTCTGTAGTCTGTAGTGAAACTAACACATTTCCAGCATCCGCCCACACCTTGTGGGCGTGTGGTCCACCATCCGCCACCTCCCATCCCGAAGGAGAACTCGAGGCTAAATTGTGACTTAAACTAAATTAAACGGGAAATCAAACGTGTCAATTAATGTGATGAACTGATCCTAAACATAACCAAACATAAACATACTCATAAACGTTGGCAAGTAGCGCATATATAAAATACGTGTATAAAAAAACTCATAAACAACCTTAAATTGCCTATAAACAAATAAATAAAACTTTAATTAGAGACAACACTGATCAGGGACTTTTTCCACCTGAGGAGTGACACTTAGGAAAGACGCACACCTGTGTGTGCTGGACGGCCCCCAGGATCTTCTGGTCACATGGTAAGTCGTGCCTCTGTATCCCTCCTCAGACTCTCAACTTTGTTAAAGACAATGTGAAAGGGCATTCAGAGAGCACACGTTGCTTCTGTAATGTGGCGTATGTAAGGATGTCCTCAAAGGCTAGAAATTCTACAAAAGATGTGAAAACACCTAACCGAGGCAAATATATATCGGACTTTGATGAAAAGATTTCAGATTTCTTTTTAACATCCCTTTATAATTGACTATTCTTTAATTAAAAAAAAAAATAAAGATTGTTGTTCTTCAAATGTATTCATCAAAGTCCATATTTTTTTCCTTGTTAAGCAGTTTTCACATGAAGTCTTAAGGACAGCCCCATATGCACTGTATGTCCACGCCAAGAGGCAATGTGTATTAGGGTTGTGATTGGCTCATTAGCGATTATTGACGATAACAAAACCAGTTAAGATATAATTATTTTGCATGACTTGCATGCTTTGTTAATGCATGAATCTGGGAACAAGCCAGCAACAAAAACGAAAAAAATAATTTCATGTTGTCTTTAAATAGTATTCTTGCCCCTTCTGCCTTACCTTCCAGTTGTCCCAGTCAAATCCACATTTGCATACATGTGTTGCATGTTTGAGAATACAAATAACTGACCACCCCTGCTTTGGTGGTCTTAAACGTTTGTTTTCTGTCCTACCCCCCCAGCTGCCCTGGTGCCTCACACCATACAAGCACTTGGTGTGAAACCAGTACAAGTGGCGGGCCATCAAGATGGTGCTGGCTCTTTTCCTTTACAGCATGGTGAAGAGGCTCGGAACTTGATTAGCCTCACCAGGCAATCTCTCACAGTTGGCCCGATTTCCCCCCTACCCATTCACCTCCCAGTCTTTAAGACAGTAAACAATGGTTGGTTATGGTATACTTTATCCTTAGTCCAAAGGCATCGTTTTTGGGGTAATCTGGAGTCAGCTTGGGATGTCTGCCCTATGGCAGCGCTACATACACAATAGTTGAAATAAACACCATCTTGCCTTTTTTTGTTTAGTCAGAACTGGTATAGAATCAATGCTGCAGGTCAAAATATTGAAACCATGTTTGTGTTTGGGCTACTACCAACATATTTTATCTGTATAAAGTTGAAGACGACAAGATGTTTTGTGATGAGGAACTGGGGGGGTCAATTACTGAAGAATGAACAACAAAAAGAAAGAAACCCTAAAAAAGAAAGATTTAAATAACACCATTTCACAAGGCATTTTGAATGTTATACAATTCAGCCGCAGAGGAACCAAGACAATACCGAGAAAAGAGAAGATAGGATAGGACCCATGGGGGTCTGCTATATGTACCTTAATGGAAGGGCAGAAATGAAGAATAAGGAACGGAAGAAAGAGGTGTTTGCATGACCGTGATCTTGTCTCATCTGGTCCACTTTTAGACTCAAACATAATGCTTTTGAGCCTGGTGAGTTGGAAAAGTGCATCTCCCATGGACAGGTGAGGTTATGGAAACAAAACCAGGACCACAAGGAGAGCGATCTGCAGGCATGTATTTGGTCCTGACTTCCTGCCATTGACCAGGTAATAAGGGCAGAAAAACAGAACACTGAAGGGCATCGCTAAGTCGGAATTAACACCAGAAGAAAAGAAAGTATCAACAAACTAACAGGGAGATTCCCCTGGAGTTTGGTGAAGCAGAAGGTCATCTACGAGTCCACTCAATCCACTACTCAGGTGGTCCAACCAAGAGGAGACCCATGGACATTTGGCACACACAACAGCCAATCATAGATGAGTTTGCTGCCTCTTGACCAAAGCTGTTGACTTGATATCCTGTGGTGTGAATTCTTTTGGCTTCGCAACAAGGTTTAACTGTTCGCTAACCCATTTTCTGTGATTAAATAACATTTTGTCAGCATTTGGAAAAATAATGAATGTTACGACTTGGCATCTGTTGGAACAAACCGAAGGAAAAAATAGATAATTTACAGGGACAGAAAACAAATGGCACAAAGTTATGGAGAGGAAAAAACAACAACACGACAGACATTGAAATGTTCAGTGGTAGACAACAGAGGTGTGCTCTTTGTAACGGTGTTGATATCTTGTTTGTCCCCCAGCCGGCCAGACATCGCTCTCCTCTGGTTCCTCACCCCCTTCAAAGCCATTAAAAACCTGCTGTGCAACCAGTACAGGTGGCTGACCATCAAGATCGTCACAGCGCTGCTCCTGTTGGCCCTATTTGCCGTCTTCCTCTACAACATGCCCGGCTACATGGTTAAGAAGATGCTAGGGGCGTAGCCACATCAAGCTGATATATAGCCTCTATCGCATATCCGGGGAAAAGCTAGAGGTTTAGAGTTTCTTACTCTTCAAGGGAATGTATTTTACGTGTCTTATGTATTTATCGGGGTGCATCATATTGTAGCAGGCCGAGTCAGACGAGAGGTACTGGGTCGAACTCCAATGTCCACAGGGACGGTCTGACCTGTAGGCATTGTTTAAAAGATGTCTAATTCCTACTTGCTTCCTAATGACACGCGTCTCAATTCACTGTAAATTGCTTTTGTTTAAAGCAACTGAATAAATAAGTAAGTAGTATAGGACTGGGAAAGAATCCTCTGTGGGAGTTATATTGCATTGGCCTTGTTGTGAAAACCAAACAATTGTGTTGCTGTTCAAAAGAGGATCCCTTATGGAGGGTATTGAGAACAATGTTTTCTATATTGGCATTACGGTGGGGTTTCGGGTGCATAGTTATGGCTTTGTCTGGAATTGCTTACTTTTCTATACACATTTTAGGATCGTCAATCGATTCCACGTTGCAAGTCGGTAGCGGGTTTACCTTAAAGCTCTCAATGAAATGCAGACTGGTCAGTAAAGTTATTTTGTGTTTGCCCTCTTTTCTCGTTTTAAGTGTTGCGTTATTTAGACAAACACAGAATGTTTGCCTTGGTCTAGCTGGTTCGAGTTGGACGTATGATGATTTGGAATTATTGGAGTGCGGTTTTCATATATACATACACAACACCTGGAATTTGTGAATAAAGCTCTCTTGAGTTCCTTCAGTGTCCAATTATTGCGTCCTTCCCATGTCCATGTGTCCTGAGTCTTTCCTGTACACTCTCAAACACACCGCTTCACCAACCCCAACCGTTCTTCTTACACCCTCCATGATGACTTCAACATGTCTTGCATACAAACCAATCATGGTGCAAAGCCTATTGGGTAGTCTCCCTGATATAACAGTTACACACATGAACTGTGCGGTACGCCTAGACTACGCACCTCCCTCGTATAACCAGTATACGGTGGAGGAGCTGTTTCGGGTTCAAATTTATATTTCAATTTAAATTATTTTTCTGTGCGCCCACCCATCTACCAACCGGGTAGTCTAGTGGTAAGGGTGCTTGAATCCCAACCGCAAGTTGTGGGGAACAACTTGCGACCTTAATTTACATGTATACCTGGAATTCCCTGAAATTGAACTATTCACTGCTACAAAGTAATGAATAGTGCAGCCAAAAGGCCCTTCCTTTTGTCATGGTCTATCATGGATAGTCTGTGTCTTGCTGGAGCTAATTTCTCTCAGTAAATTCTTTAATGCGTGCTCCATTCCCTCCTTCCTCCAGCCGCCCTGATATTGCGCTGCTGTGGTTCCTGATCCCTTTCAAAGCGATGAAGAACTTGGTGTGTAACCAATACCGCTGGCTGGTCATCAAGCTGGTGTTTCTCCTGCTGCTGGTGGCTATTTTGGGCCTGTTTATCTACAATATGCCGGGTTACATGGTCAAGAAGATGCTGGGGGCTTGAGCTGTCCACTGGGAGACGATGCCCATATGCTAATGGTGTCCATGGGCTTTTATGCACCTAGCTAGTGGCTATCTTGGTTCTAAATGCTAGCTAGGTTGGGGAAACTGCATGCAGAATTCCACATTCAGTTCGCCCACCCAGAAAGCCTTTAGAAACAAAATTGCCGCTTTGTGAATTAGGCCTATTACGCTCTTCTGTTACATGCTGTATTGTCAATTTTCAGGTTTTCCGTCATGAAAATGTACTAATACTAATTAGGTCTTTGAGAGTCATAACTGAAATGTCTAGGTGGAAATAAGTCCATATTAATAACCATAATACCGGCACTTCAAATTAATTCAATATTCAGTATACCTGTTCTATACCTGATCATCTAATAGATACATAGGCGAAGTTCTAAAGTAGACTACATAGTTGCAATGTTGTGTGTTGTATATCTGATATTTAACACGTTTTTTCATCGTCAGTTTCTCCATACTTTTGTCTTGAATTGTTTTCAAAATAAATATTTATTTTGTTGGAAATACATATTGGAGATTTAAAAAGGTATGTTTTCCCCATATCAATGAGTGAATTGGATTTATGGCTTTGACTTGGATTTATGAATAAATAAATGAAAATGAAGTTCATTTATTTGTAATTTATTAATGTAAATTTTATTTACATCAAATATGAATTGTGGGCTATTGGATTCTTGCAATACTGCATGCTTGTACTATACACACTAGTATACATATAGATGTAAAACTGCCTAATAATCTTAGTTTATAACAAAAATTCCAATTAGTTTATGAATAACAGTACAATACAGCAAATACTAGCACAGTAGTGTACAGAAAAGTGAGTACCGTAGTCCTCTGTAGTGTTTTACATGTACTTCACACCCACATTGATTATGAAGTACGTGTGTGGGTTGAGGACTTATTTGGAGGAATTATTTAATTAAATATTATTGTGAGGACTGCAAAATTTGCCTAGAGATCTAATTTCACTTTTTGCAATCAATGTTTCATAATCGGAAATGTACATAAAGGAACTGGCCTTTGTTATGCTGCTAAAGAGTTCTAAATTACAGTGATCGGCAACAGCAAACAACCATTTTTCCACTTCCTAGCGACCAATCCGATATACTACATCCCCAACCTGTATTATTCCCGTCTTTTTGACGGTGAAAAACTGTCCAAACAACGGTGATTTTTTGTAGATTTCTGCCTCAGACGGTTGGCACTGTCGATATCTGATTAAAAAAAGATAATACATACTTTACAACCAGGAAGGTTTAGAAATGACACGTAATTTGTGTCATGGAGTACATACAACACATTGCACACTAGGCTATACATAATGGCCAAATTGACTAAGACCAACAAAAACTATTTTTGTTCCAAAAATTCTCTTTTGCTGAGAGAAGTTAGTAAAAACAAGCAAACACTGATGATACTCAATCTTTAAAAAAAGTAATAAATAACCAATAACAAAAACATAAACGTAGAGTTACTCTTCAACCTTACCCCTTTAGTGTGTCCAGGGGCTCTTTCCTGCTTATAATACCAGTTTCTGGGTCAACGGTGGTGAAAATGCACCTGCAGTACAATAACAGAACATTCCATTAATGTTTAGATTTGTTGCATAATGTGTGACCACCAGGCTGAAAATGTTAAGTGTGAAAAGGTTTTTCAGAAGCTAAGTCTGGGTTACCTTCCACATGACATTACACGATGGAGGCTGACATCGCCAATCAGCAGCTCCGTCCAAGAATCCTAGAAAAGTAGGATAGAAAAACAACAACTAATGATTAATTTATTTGTACTTTCTTTTATTAGTTTGAGTACAGCCAAGGAGAGAAAAAGTTAGAGAGAAAGATATAAAGTGAGGAAATTAAAGAGGAACAGTGCCTGTTGGGGGATAATCAACATTAGATCTAAGAAATATTTTACAATTCTTCATTTTTTGACATGTACATTAACCACTTATCCCAGTCTTTAGAAAATGAGTCTTCCTTAGTTTTCAATCTATATGCGAGTCTCTCCATCGTTTGAATATCACCGATAATGTTGAGCCGTTGTCTGTAGTCAGGTGCAACAGACTGGAGCCAGTTCTTAGTGATGGCTTTTTTTTGGCGGCATCAAGAAGAATCGTTATCAAATATTGGTCTTCTTTTTGCACAGATCCTTCCATATGTCCAAGGTATAGGACAAGACAAGACAAGATCGGGGGATTTTGTATCCTAGTCCCCCGCACAGCACAACATGGATATGATCCCAGAAAGGATATGTTTTGCTGCAGCTCCAAAACACGTGTGTGTGATTAGAATCCATACAGTTGCACAGTCTCCAGCAGGGTTGTTGAGTGTTCAATTGTTGACTAGTATTCTTGCTGACAAATAAAAATTGAATTCTCTCCATCCATGTGACTTGTATGATATGTGGAAAATACACCATACAACTACATATGTTGTTTGGGATGTTTTCACTCAGTTCTTTTTCCCATTTAGCTTCGACGTATAATGTTGAATCATATTTAGCTTCCATCAAAGCAGAATACAGAACTGACACAGCTCTGGGAATGACATCATTATAAGATTGTACAATCACTTTTACCATAGGATGTACCTCATCAGCCTTTTTCTTAATTCTTTCTATATAGTTATCCCTCAATAGTAGGAATCTGAATAAGTCCTGATTTTTTGCTAGAACCATCTGAGTCCACAGTTTGAATCTGCTATCAGATATTCCCGGTTTGAATTCTTTATCAAAAGCTTTCCATTTTAATAGACCAAGTTACCTTCCCCCTTCAGTTGTTTGATTACCATGTATTTAAGGTAAATGTTTCAGTTGTTTGAATACCATGTATTTAAGGTAGATGTTGTTATTGGGTTTAATTCTTCCTCTTCTTTAGTATGGGCAGGAATTTTCTCTGCCCAGTTATTGGTTGAATCAGGGGCCCAGATGTAGGTATTTCAATATCTTTCCAACAAGCTACATAATCAAAATTACACCAGTAAATAAGTGGACGCAGTTGTGCTATATTAAAGTCAAGAAGTGCCAGCCCCGCCTTGTCTTTAGGCAGCTGGATAGTAGTTTATTGAATTCTCGGGTTCTTTACCCCCATATAAAACTGGATGTTCGTCCATCACAACTGTGAACTGGATCTGTGGTATGGAAACAGGCAAAGATTAAAACAAAGATAATAAACGTGGAAAAATATTCTGTTTTAATGCATTTATCCTGTCAATGAAACTCATTGGCTATGTTGAACACATTCCAATATCTTTCCGTATGTTGCCATCAATCTGGTCATAGTTGTTTCAGTAAAGCTTTGACAAGTTTTTGGTTATTCCTAATGCCTAAATATTGAATTGATTTAGAGTTCCATTTAAATTGTAATTATTTAAAGTTCTTAATTTGGAGAGCAGTTAAACATGAGAATGAGTTTTAGATATGTTTAATTTGTAACATGAGTATACGCATACAATGTTCTAAAATGTGCCTCAGTTTCATAAAGGAGTTACTGGAACTTTTGAGTTAATCAAAACATTGTCCGCAAAAAGCCTTATAGTATGGTTTTGGTTGTCGATATATTTTCCTGTTTTCATATCATCTTGTCTAATCATTTGGACTAATGGTTCTATATCGAGAGCAAGCAAAGTAGGGCTGAGACGGCAGCCCTGTCTGGTTCCTCTTTCCAAAGTAAATCTGTCCGATAGTGAGCCGTGGTAATGGTCCAATTAAAAGCTCGGAGTAATAGTGGCGACAGTTATTTTTCAAGTTTTTTGTACCACTCAAATAAAAATCTGTCTCTACCGGGATCCTTGTTGGTTTTCAATTTTCCTATTGCTTTATGGATTTCATCTGTAGATATCTTTGCTGTTATGCATTCATTTTGCACTTTACCTATAGAAGACAGATCCAAGGAGCCTACAAATGTTTTAGTATCCTTATGATTTGTTGTTGATGTTTGTGTGTAAAGTTCTTTGTCATAATCCCTGAACATATTTTCAATTTCTTTTGGTTCATATTTAGTTTGGTTGGAATTAGGATCACATAGTTTATTGACTGTAATCCCTACCTGTGTTCTTCGTAATCTCCTCACCAGTAATTTGGCAGCTTTAGGGCGTAAATCATAAGCCTGATAATTAAGACCCACATCTAGAAAGCTGTAGGGTCTGGCAACGAGTCATGAAAATGGCCCAACTCGAGGGGCGGCACCAAGCATGCATTCGAAAATATCACTGCACGCAATTGGATAACACTACAACCAATCAGAAGAAAACAAGGGGTGACGTATCCAGACCAGCAAAGCTACCCAATAGATAAGACTATTGCATTTCTCATCGCTTCTTGACGCTTTCGGCCCGCCTATATCAGATACACCGATGTGATTGGTTAATGTTCTGGGCCCGGGGAATCGGGGAGTAAGTATACTGCTCGTTCCCAGAGTGACTCGCTGAGCTAATTCAAATTGTGCTCTCGGGAGAACTTTGGATTTCCAGGGTACTAATTCATAGTCATTTGGTAATAAATACCTAGCCTTTATCTCCATTTCCTGTTGTATTTTATTAATTTGGTTTCTCACTTCTATCATTTGTTGCTATTTTTTTGTCGGTTTTCTCTTTATGTTTTTGTTCCAGGTCAGCTAACAGAGACTTCTACAGATTTTCTTTTTAAGTTGACTTGTTATTGCAATAAATATTCCTTGTATAATAGTTTTTACGGCGTTCCATAGTATTGCAGTGTGTTTCTTGTCATTGTCATTTTCCTCTAAGATCTTCTGTATTTCAGCTTTGATTTGTTTGACCAGTTTGTTATTTAATATCCCCACGTTTATCTCCATATTGTGTCTTTTCGTCAGGACTTCACATATATCTTTAAAAAGATTGGACTATGGTCAGACAAATCGGCCAATCCAATTTGACATTCCTGTATTCTATACCGGTTTTCTTTCTGCATAAAAAAAAATCAATTATTGAGTATAAGGAGTGTGCTGCTGAATAATGAATGAAGTCTCTCTCTGTAGAGGGTGTAGTATGCATGTAGCTCCATGCATCAAAAAAGCTACTACCTTTGTGATAAGTTTTTTATTTCTCTTACAACTAGTTGTGTCCATGTCGTAGTTCATTATCACATTGAGATCTCCTCAACATATACCTTATATCTATTTAGCAATCAAATTAAATAGGGATTTAAAGAAATGTTTATCACTTTCAGGTGGGGCATATATGTTCACCAATGTTACCATTGCTTGGTCATTTGCTCCTTTTAAAGTAATATATCGTCCCTCTTTATCATTTATTTATTTTTGATATTCAAATTTGGTGGCATTAGGAATAAGAATTGCTACACCTCTTTTGCGGGCGTTAGAATAGGAGCTATAGTATATAAAAGCTATAATAGTGTTTTTTAAATCAAAATCTTTTAAACTTTTCATGTTGTTTGTGAAAGGTGAGTTTCTTGCAGGAAGTCAATCTGCGTCCTTCCCTTATTAATTTTAGCTATAATTGTAGCTCTTTTGACTGGGTTTCCTAAGCCATGAAAATGTAGGAACATAAGTTTAATACAATCTTGTTTGGTATTAACAGGCTGCTTTTGGTCTGTTCACATTGTATTGTCTCCCCCTCAGGCTAACAGTGCAATAACCATAGGAGCTTAACATAATATGAAACAAATAAAAAAAAAACATAACATACGTATAAACAGAAGAGGCGACCTCCAAAAAGAGATGTCAACAACCCTCATATGTTGACTCCCCTTTAGTTTTGAGGGGAGATGCCCTCCATAAGAGAAGGGCCCACAGCTAGTAGTTAGATGTAACCCATAAGGGGTAGATCTGCCCATACTAGACTATGTTGTAGGCAGCTGTGCTTCAGTCCCTTTTGAGCCAACAAGTCTGAAATCGATATCCCTTCAGATCACATCGAATTTAACACCAACTTATTTTCCTTTTTTTTGACCTGCATTACAATTTAAGGATATTTTATTCACATTTATACTTGGTGTCCGGTATTCATCTCGCGTTGTTTTCAGTGTGTTGGAAATCTTTCAGCTGTCCTCTCGCCCGTCTGCCTGCCTGCGAGGTTTGGCCTCGGTCTCTCCCGACGCGTGTCAAAGTAGGGCTGGGCGATATGGACCAAAACTCATATCACAATATTTTTCGTTTCGAATGGAGATATAAGATATTTTGAACAAAACGGGCAAAGTGTGTACTCAACGCCACAAGTAATCATCATCAACCATTTATTTAGGTTTAGTTTACTTTTTTTCTCAACAAAGCACAGCAGTGCATATAACAGATATAAACAAAAGTGTTGACAGGCTGACCCTGGAACAGGCCTACAGCTTCACAGTATAATAAAGAAATATATTAAAACAAAGGCCTACATAAGCCTATATTCTTATCTAATAGGCAGGCATACCTCTCAAAATAACAAAAATGTACACAGTAGTGCAGGCCTCACCTGTTTGAAAATATACAGCTGCATATTTAGTAAACTGAAAATAAAATGTATAAAAAATAAATAAGCCACAATAAATTATGGCTTGGTGTATTGCAAATAACAATGTGAAAATAAAATAAAAATATTCCTACTGAGGTAGACTGAGCAGACTTTGTCTTCCTATGTAAACTTGTATATTTCTTACAGGTTCTGTGATAGGAAAACAAGCCTGTCTCGACTTCATGTCTCTTTCAAAAATATTCAGATAAAACTCTTACTACTGGCGTCTATCTTATCCTTTTGCTCTTCTATGTCCGTGTTTATTCTGGTTCATGTCCTCCTTAAACTCTGCCAGTTCAATTTTCACTTGGGTGGTGATGTCGTCTTTGACAGTTTTCAGGTCAATTTTCAGCTTGTTTTGCATGGCTTGGATTTGCTTGCTAATGCTATCTAAGCTAGCTTTCGGTGTAGCCACAGCTGTAGCTTAAGGTGTTAGCTTGTCACCTTCCTCGTCAGAACGATTTATTTCTTTACCTTGTCCGTCCGGGACTTTTTTCTTCTTTCATTTCTTTGATCCTCTGCTCATTGTCAAAGTCCATGCATCTTTCTTTGTTATATTTTCATTTTTTTGCAGCGTTTATCATGTTGGCGATAGGGAGCACACTATTCAAGCGTCCATACTGCTCAACTGTCAGCCGGAAGTCACAACTATTGTTTTGTATTTACATTTCCCTCCCCAAAAATGAGTAAAGAAAGATTAATGCAAAATGTAATAGTTATAAACTGGGATAAGAATTCCCAGTTTAAGTAACATTTATGGATTTCAGAAGAAGCTGTGTTCAAATAATTTGCATTGAATTGTTTATTTCGCACTTGTAAAAATTGAAAGTAAATGAAAATATGCATCTCATGGTAAAAAAATCGAAGTGGAACCATACCTCCTCAAAGGCATTGCAGTCACTGACGACGATGTTAGGACGGAATCTCTCCACCGTAACATCCTTCTGCAGCTTGCCGTTGAGGTCTCCAACTGACGCCTCCGACAGCAGCATCACCGGCCCAACGTCAGAATATGCCACCTTCTGTAAAGTTGAAGAACAGCAACTATAAGTACCTCAGAAAGACATGACAGCTTTTATTAAACAGGGGTCTAATGAATTCAGTTTGATTTGTGAATTACAAAAATATGTACCAATACACGCAAGAAATGACTGCCGTTAACTTCGGCAGATCAAGCAAATATTAGTTAGTAATTCAGAGAAGAAAAAAAACCAAGCCCGGCCTGCGGCAGGCTGATGTTCACCTCGTCCTGGGAGAACAGCTTCTCCTGGTCGGCAGAGAGGCGGGCCTCCATGTGGGGCTCAAAGTGCACCAGACGGTAGCCTATCTCCCCCCCCAGAAAGCAGGTGATCCAGCGGGCTGCCTCGTCGCCACAGTCCCTCCCCTGGATGTCCGTACCGAACACCCTGGAGGAGGAGAATGAGAAGGTTAGTAAGTTATGTATTGTTTCGAAAAACACACAATCTCATTGTTCCATTCCACACTGTCACTTAATTTCCGTTAAAAAAAAACAATCGCTGGGAGTGTATGGGCATGTGAACGTGTGGATTTTGTGGAGGCATGTCCCGGTGGGATGGATAGTGGGAAAAGCTTTCTGTGAAGCTCTGGTTGTTATTACTAACATATCTTATGAATGAATATCTACTGTTTTTTACGGCCTGCAACCTTTTGTGTGAGATAAGAAGAACCAACATATTGGTACATTGTATTTATTTTTCCCTGCTACTTTTTATTGAGATCTTTTACAAAAATTACAACTGTACCCAAACCAGTCTCCTCATCGTCATCATCATCATCGTCACCATTTGAAATCCCGATGGGGGTTTTTAGAACAGAATGATGTTCCATCAAAGGAGAAGATGATAAATCGACACACAGCCTGTGGCAGTAGCGCTACTCAGACCAAGTGAAGGTCAACATTTCGCTGTACCAAAACAAATAATCCACCTGCAGTCCATGACGGGGTTGTGGGGCTGCTGAAGGGGCATCTGCAGCTCTTCCATGCCAGGACCGTTCAGACAAAGCCTCCCGCCGTCGCTGGTCAGGGCCACCAGCACCAGCCGCGGCTGCTGCCTCCCGGTCACCATGTGACCGTCCTCCTTGACCACCAGCCAGTGCCTGTAAATACACATCAGAGCCATACAGTCTATAGAACCACACAGTCAATAGTATAGCCATTAAGTCTATAGTACCACCATACAGCCTATAGAACCATACAGTACACGGTACCACAATACTGACTTTAAGGTGAAAGTATCACCTTAAAGTAAATAATAAAACCATACAGTATATAGTAAAACAATACTATATTTAGTATCACCATACATTATACAAGTGTGGTGTGTGTGTGTGTGTTTCTGTGTCAACTGTCTGGATAATAGATTAGTTATTGTGGACCCAGTTACGCAAGAGTGCCCCCTCCAGCTCTGTTCGTCAACACAGAATTGGCAACGTTTTGATTTTGCAGTAACACAACGGCCCACTACGAAATCAACAAAAGACTGTCACGTCCATATAGATATACGGATCTATATAACGTGTTTTGGATACTTTTTACTCCACATTTCCAGCCCACGATGTTCAACAGCACAACATGTGTTTGCAAAGTTCGGTCCATGCGTAACCTAACAAGAGAAAATGCAAATGATGAATCCTAATCCACTGTCACTCATTAGTCCCAAACCGCTGTCACTCATTAGTCCCAATCCGCTGTCACTCATTAGTCCCAAACCGCTGTCACTCATTTGTCCCCAATCACTGTTCCTTTAGTTTAGAACCAGTACATACCGATCCCGAAGTTCTCCATGTTTTAATCCGATGTGGTGGCATTCTGCCAAAGCCACTGAGATGCCTTTGCCGGACTTCAGAGGGTGAACTAAAAGTTGCGATACAACTCCAACTCGGACCTTTTCTCTACTCCTTAAACTTCTCCACGCCAGACCCAAGCAGACCACCGCAGCACCCGCTCCTCCGACCACAAGATACAGCTTTTTATTCTGCGCTATTGCGGCAATCGAAAGCTTTTCGAAGTCCATGTTTGAGTTGCGACGAGAGAGGAGGCAGGCTGTTGGACTTTGCAGCGCAATGCTTGTTTTGTAGTTCAAGGAGGACGGACTACCGTCTGTGACGCTATACGCAGTGGTTACGTCAACCGCAAATTTATGCTCCCTATCAAATCGTGCTACCCAGAGTGATAGATATAACAGAGTGGCGACACTTGTGGTCTTGAAAAAAGGAGACAAAAGAAAAATAACAAATTCCTTGATAATAAATGATATAGAAATCACAGAACCAAAATTAATCTCCTCAGAAATCCTCAAATTCTATAAACAGCTTTATAGCTCTAAATTTTCTGATGTAGACTGCCATACATTCTTAAAGGATATAGAAAAATATATTCCCAAAGTTGAAGATATCTTTAAACAAACATGTGATAGTCAAATAACAATTACTGAACTGGACAAGGTAATTAGCCGCCTGTCTCTTAACAAGGCACCGGGTTCGGACGGACTCACAGGAGACTTTTATAGACATTTCTGGGAAGATATTAAAAAACTACTGCATCAAGTATTCCTGGAAATATTTGAAACTTGTATACTTCCACCCACAATGAGACATGGGCTCATCATCTCAATTCCTAAACCTGGCAAGGACCCCAGACTCATAGAAAACAGAAGGCCTATTACTCTTAGAAATTCTGATTATAAATTACTCACATACATCTCCACCACTCGTCTTCAGACAGGTATTTCAGAGCTTATTGCAGAAACGCAGTCTGGTTTCTTAAAGGGAAGATCAATCCATAATAATATAAGGCTGGTAATGGACATTATTGAATATAGACATCAAATAGAACATGATGGTTTTCTTTTCTTTTTAGATTTCTATAAAGCGTTCGATTCCGTAGAGCACCCATTTATCTTCCAAGTTCTTGAACATTTAGGTTTCGGAGTCAAATTTAGGAATTTAATTAGTGGATTATATCAGAATATCAACAGCTGTGTCATGCTACCTTGTGGCGCCACCCCCAGTTTTAATGTTAATGTGGAAATTCCACAAGGTTGTCCCATTTCACCATATTTGTTTATATTAGTCACAGAAATGTTAGCAATTTACATTAAAAATTGTAATGAAATAAAAAATTTAAATGTCTTAGGTACCGATATTGTCATCAGCCAACTTGCGGATGACACAACAATATTTGTACAAGACAGACACCAAATTCCAATAACAATAGAAAAAATAAAAAAAATTCTCCAAAGCTTCAGGGTTAACTTTGAACTTAAATAAATGTGAACTATTTGCAATTCATGATACGACTCTAAAATACATCTGTAACATCCCTATCAAGTCAGAAATTAAATACCTTGGAGTACACCTTACAAAAGACCAAAAACAAAGTCAATACTTGAATGTAGGAAAAAAAATAAAAGAAAGTAAAGCCAAGTTAAATTTATGGCTCCAAAGAGACCTCAATACTTGGCCGAATTTACCTTACCAAGATGGAATGTCTATCAAGATGCATTTACCCAGCCTACTCTAATGCCATCTCAAATAAATTAATCAAATCTATTAACCAAATTAATCTGAATTTTATTTGGAGGAACAAGCCACACTATATGAAAAAAAGTAATATGGTTAAAGAAATTATAGATGGTGGTTTAAAAGTTATTGATTTTGATTGCCTCAATGGAACTTTAAAAATCAATTGGTTGAAATCTTGGATCAAACATAGCAACTCATTTTGGTACTGTGTTCCCAATTCCCTATTCCCTGGCTGCGCGCGCACCTAGTATTGTTTGTACACAAGAAACACGTCTATAAGATCGGAGGTTTAAAATGTCTTCTCATGGCAGACTTCAACATCGATAAATTGCCTATATCGTTGTCAGAGTTTCATAAACAAATTCTATTATATTGGAAAATGTTATATGTACATAACTTTTCACCACACACTACTATGCTTTGGAATAATAGATATGTTTCATACCGAAATAAATCATTATTTTATCAGGAATGGTATGAGAGGAATATATGGTCTGTGGTTGACTTAATGGATACCAATGGTAATCTCTTAGATTATCAACAATTTTGCACTAAACATAAATTCAACCCATCCAAAACAGACTTTATTAAATTACAAAAAGCACTTCCTCATGGATTTGTATTTCTAACAAAAAATATATTGGCCCACCAACCTATTCACCCCTTGCAAGCACGTGACCATGACCACGTGACGACGCCATGACGGACGGCAAAATCCCCAGCAGAAGAGTGTAGTAGACGAGCAGGAAGTTTAAATAACACCATTAAATATATATATAGATAGATATTTAAATAACACTGTTAAATACATTATTAATAATAATATTATTTATGGATTCTATCGTTGTTGTGCCGTTATCGTTGGAGGTAGGGTATCTGGTAGGTGCCAAACAGACTTAACTTCAGACTGCATCAAGTCGCTTCAATTTGAGTGAGCTTCAATATGACAACAGCCTAGTCATAAAATATAGGGAAGCTGCCTGAGAAGGCTACTGTACCACCAAGAGGGCGCTGAGAACCATGGCCCCTGCCTATAACTATCCTATCTATCTATCTATCCATCTATCTATCTATCTATCTATCTATCTATCCATCTATCTCTCAGTATCTGTGGACTTATATCCTACTTATCTATCTGTAATAACCACTTGTGTAAGATACAGATGACACTGTTTGAGACTGATCAGTGAATTCTGACATTAGGCTACGTTTGTGAATGGGTAACGTTAGACTGCACAGCCCCATCACGCTAGTTGGCACTTGCCCATAACCAGTGTTGTGCCTGAACGCGTTCATTGAACGATAGTTCATGAACTCGTTCATATTTTGGGCGAACGTGAACTGAACGTACTGTATTACTGCCTGATGAACGTTACTGTGAAATCGTTCATTCTGGTGTCTGTGAACGGCACGCTCACTCGGTTTAACTTCGTTCAATAGGCCTTATGCGCAACATTCTTCCGGGTTCTACAAAACAGTGGTCTTGGCTTCCGGTCGTCCGCTGCTCAATAAGCTGAGTTTATTATGGCGACCTTCTACAGCCGGTGTTTACAGGAGCTACCCCGAACAACTATTAGCGATGTGCACAGTATTGCCAAACGGACGTCCAGAGCCCCGGGGACTCTGTTAGACAAGGGATTTAAGTTTTACGCCTCCTCATTTATTCATAATTATGAAGGTATTTACATTTGTAGCTTTTGCTAATAGCGCTCGTTAGCGTTAGTTAACTGTAAGTAGCCTAGTTGTGTACTTGTATGCTATCAGTTAGTTTAGCAGTATTTTTGCTCACAGACAATTAAGACAATCAGATGAAGACTGCATTTTAGCGATGGGTTTATACTACCAACAGTATAATTACTACGATGTCCTGTGTGGTTAAGCTGGTCTTTGTCGACGTGGTACGCTGGTCGTATGTGTCTAGTAGACGCATAAGACCAGACACTACTATCCTAGTAGACTCTACTAGGATAGCTGCTAGGTTTAATGTCGACTAGCTGCTACCGTTCTGGCAGGTGTTTCAGATTTCTAAAACATTGATTTGTATAAAGACAACTGTGATGAATGAATGAATGAATGAAATGATGCTGTATCTTCTTTTCCACCAGTTTCAAACAAAGACAGGTTGAGAGGTACTGTCACTGTCAGAGCAGCTTGTCACAGGTCCATGCAGAAGAATGAAAAACCACACAGCTTGAGCGTAGGCTATGTTCAGGGATGGGTTTGTTAAATTGTCTGTTTCAGTTCAATGACTGTACAGAATGCGTTCATCAAGCCTCTCAGAATGAATATATTTACACTGCAACTGCTTTCATTTGGCCACCAGCATGTTCTCAACTATGTAAACACCATATTCACAAATACAACACATTCTTCTGAGACACTTGATAAATGGCTATAGTCTACCTGTTAGTGAAAGAAGGTAATTTGTGCAAAGTTGATTGACAGTAAATATTTCTATCGACACATATTTGGTATACCTCTACTCGTATGGTTAACAATTTTTGTATACTAAACACACACACACTATACCGAATACATCATTAGGACACTTGCCATGACATTACATTCGAAAGCTATATATATGTGTTTCCTCCCCTTTTGCAATTGCTACTACTTGCAACTATTGACACCCTGTAGTGGCAGGCATTCCAGTACTGAGCAATATATGTTTATTGTGGTAGACTTGTAGGAAGCCCCTTGTCTTAATTTAGTGGTATCTGTTCTGCCAACTGTCCAATTGTCTCTTTGTGTATTGTATACAGATAGTGCTTCGTGATTCAGATCCCGTCATCATGACCTCAAGTCAGTGTTCATGCAAAGCTGGCACAGCAGTATGCAATCACACTGCTGCACTGCTCTTTCAGACAGCTCATTACTCCGAGCTCAATATCCAGGTTGTCCCCCCTGTTCATGCCTGTACAGAAATGGAACAACAATGGCACAAGCCCAGAACTGCAGTAAGGGTTGAGGCAAATGCACTGTATAATATGTATGTAATAGTTAGGCTATGTGTGCTGCAATAAAATAGTAATTTGCTAAAATAAAGTATAGTGATCTAAGGTTAGAAGCATTAGAGGTGCAGCGTAATATAATGGCGACTCTTTACTTCATAAGGGAGTAAAACCCGGGCCTGTAAACAGCATGATTGTTACAAGACCCAGGCTTAACAGGTGCATGGAAGGAGGAATCAGGTGAGGTGTAGTCACTGAGGTCATACATGTAAACATTAGCTGGGGCACAGCAGGTTATGATTTGTAACAATATCACTGTATTTGGAGGTCACGAGCAGTTACTGAAACCATTAGACTATGCATACCACATATTTTACTTTTATAATTGGAACCTTTTCATAGTAGAATATTACCTTTACCACTTTGTTTCATAGAAGTACACTCTCCAAGGGTGTGCATGGGCACCCTTTTGATATTGGGCTGCTATGCATTGAGGACACATACGAGGACTTTGCTAATGTTTCGGACCCATATCGCCCTAACTGACTCATCCTTTGGAAACTGGTGGAAACTTACGCTAGAGTTAAATTTCCCCGACACAGAACAGCTCGGCACACAACAAAAACTGCTGTTCAGATGTTGCCGTTTCTGGTATTTTAACATTTTAACATTTGTGAAATTTTAATTTCACAAATGTTAAAATTAAATTTCAATCACACGAAATAGAAAACTAAATACTAAATAGAATACACTAAAGCGAAACTTAGAAGTTACCAGGAGATCACCTACCGCTGCAGTCAACCAGTCTACGGAAGTGAAAAGCGGAAATGATTAGACCCGTTTACACCTGTTTTCCGGTTCGAACGCTGGGCGCTCCGCATAACCCCTATTGGGGGGTTATTTGTTTATCAACACGGCGGATGCGCACGCAGATCACCGTGTCGTTTGACCGGTTGCCATGGTAATCCCTGAGAGGTTAATTTGCAGTTGCGGTGTTGCCATCTTACTGTTACATTAAACTGTAATCAGAAAACGCGGTTATATGCTATATACCCTATAGTATCTGTCGTATGAAGGCTGGGACGAATTTCAAATTATAAATATGTACACTTTATTTTGAAAGTACAGACCGGCGCGATTCCCATTGAAACGAATGGCGCGGTGATTATTCTTCAAAACTAAGAGTTGTTAAATTGTGGAAAATGAATTAAACTGTAATCAGACAACACGGTTATATGCTATAGACCCTAGAGTATCTGTGGTATAAAGGCTGAGACGAATTTCGAATTATAAATATGTACAATCCATAACGTTAGCTCTCTGGCTCATAGCTCAGCGGACTAGAATACCTCATAGAATCATTGCTTTTTGGCCGGAAATGGAAAGGGGGGCTGTTTACGTTTGATTGTAGTCTTTTCGCTCGGTTCTCCATCTCATCAGTAGGGCTAGAACCAAGAGAAAAGACTACAACCAAACGTGAACACCCCCCCTTTCCGTTTCCGGCCAACGAGCATTGAGTCTTCCAACAGAAATCAATGGGATTTACAAAATGCGCTAAATGTGCAATAAAACACGATAGAAACTGTATTAAGATACGATACTTGATTCAACCACTCTATTTCATCCTAGACAAACCTCAAAGGGGGCTCAATGTTCAAAATGCCGGAAAAAACGAATAGCTCACAGCAACATATTGAAAAAAAGAACTATGAACTAGTTCATTTTTTGGAACTGTGAACTTAGTTCAAATTTTTTAATTATGAACGTTTAACTGAACTAGTTCATTTTAAAATTTGTGAACTGAACTTTGAACTAGTTCACGTAGAAAGTGAACTTTCCCAACACTGCCCATAACACAGGCCACTCATGTTACAAATGACAATTTGGCTGGGTCTCCATCTGGACATGGATGATGGTATGGCATTACACAGATTAAGTACAAGTAATTGGGAAATACATGAATCTTACCTTGTAAAAAATATTAGCTGCAAATCCTCGAGTACTTGGAGGGCTGCCAGTCCTTTCTGCTGATAGCAGCAACCCATCGCTGCCTTCTCTCCCCATCGAATGGTATCCGGTAAAACGAAACATTGGCTTTACCCTGCCTATTGGCACAGCTAACTGCACAACAAGAAATAACCATGGTACACGAACGAACGAGCGAACACGTACCAGAGAATGTCTATTTTGCTTGCCGTCCGCCGACTACAGCATAGCTTTTCCGATACTTCCGCCGTCCGTCATGGAGTTCATAATTCGCGCGAGTTTTGCGTGACGTCACTAGCAAGGGGTGAATAATACCACAACTGGGCCCATTGTCAGTACAGGGGATTTTAATCCTAGACAAAAAATGTAACAATCATTTTATAAGGAACTGCCTCAATGAAACATTGTTCCCCGGCAAACAAAACAAAAATAATATCCTATATAAATTTGATAATAAATCAATTGATAAACTAAGAACAATGTACCTAAAATTTCCTATACCCCCCAAAACAAAAGAAACACACTTTAAAATTATGAACAACATTTATCCTTCTAAAGAATTACTTAGACTACGCTTTAATATCGGTGACAATTTATGCACATTTTGTGAAAAAGACATTGAAACCACGGACCATGTCTTCTTCTCATGTGATATAAAACAAACATTCTGGGTTGACATCCACAATT
This sequence comes from Pollachius pollachius, assembly GCF_949987615.1. Taxonomy (NCBI): domain Eukaryota; kingdom Metazoa; phylum Chordata; class Actinopteri; order Gadiformes; family Gadidae; genus Pollachius; species Pollachius pollachius. Next base: position 19,654,721 of record NC_136948.1, on the reverse strand, counting down.
GGATCAAACAAAAAATAGTATTATTTCCAGCTGCTATCTCTCGTGATGATGTCACTTCCGGTATGATCTTACAAAACAAATATGATGAACTCTGTTGCAATTTAATTCTTTGTCTAGCTAAATTTTTCATCCACAAGAATAGAGTTATGAAGTCATCCCCCAAATTTATTGTCTTCATGAATGAATTTAAATTGTACATGAAGTCACTAAAACTTGTAACAGAAATAAAGGCACAGAAACTATATAATAATTTTAAGAATTTTCCCACTGAAATGAATAACTAAAAATTATTTGAATCCCCCTTATGAAATCAATGTTTATTCTATTTTATATTTAATTTATTTTTGTCTTTATTTTGAGATGTTTCTTTTAATTTTACTTTTATTTCAACTGCTCTAAGTGTATTCTATTGAAGCAGTAATGTGTATGTTCCTATTGTGAGTTAACTTGCACTAATGTTGAATAAAAAAAAAATAATAAAAAAAACAGAGTGGCGACACTTCCATTGGACTCCGTTGTAGCGTTTTTTGCCACCTACTTCCGGGGTATGGAGCCTCGCATGGCTCCAAAACATCCTTTTATGGCATAGGAGATCATTCATTTCCATTGCTGGCCGTCGAGTAACTTCTGAGGTAAGTGCATTAAATAGCTACCTCTTTTGAATTCTCAACTGTCTATATTGTATCAGAGGGCCTATATGATGCATATACTGATATTTATTTGTATATGCACAGTGTAATTATATATATTTGTATCTTTGTAGACGACTAATTGCCTGCTAGTTTGTTAGCTCGGCTTCGCCATCTGTGAAGGTATCTCCAGGGGTAAACTGATTAAATTGCTACCTCTTTTGAATTGTCAACTCTCTATATTATATCCGAGGGCCTTTATGATGCATATACTGATCTTTATTTGTATGTGCACTGCGTAATTATATATTTTTATCTTGGTAGAAGACCGATTTTTAGTCATTGCCTAGTCAGCTCGATTTCGCCAGCTGTGAAGGTATCACTGCACCAGAAGTTAAGTAGTGAATCTGACAACTTTTATTTAGTTAGTTATTGATGTAGGATTGCTAGGATCAATAAAGCTGCCTTCAAGCTGCTTTCACACCGCCGTGCTGCAACTCGCCGCCTCCATTCATTTCAATGAGGGAAGGGCGGCAGAGGGGAGGCGGTTACAAAAGCGGCTGAAAACCAGGAAGCGGTTGCCGCCCACGTGAACGCGCACAGATTTCCCCGTGTTGAAACTTTCGGCGGTAGCAGCAACAGCAGCCGCTTTTGAAAACGCCTGGCCCTTCACACCGCCGCGCTGTACCCTCCAGCAGCGAGGCGGTTATAAGGGCGGTTGCCGCGCGGCGGTGCGCAAGCAGCTTAACGTTGATTAACGACGGGTTTAATCTGCTGAACCTGACGGTGTTAGCTACGGTGTTGGAGTACTGTGTGTCTGATGCTATAGCTAGTAGAAATAAGCTTGCATATCCTTGAAAAGGCTGTTGGATTACATATATGAATACTAATTATTCCACACAAAAAAATATAAGCCATAATGACGAGCTTTCAAATGTTATTACACAGACAGTAGTGTCATTCTTTTTTTTCATAATGTAAGCTTCTGTCCACCCCTTCCCCAACTTGGCAGCAATTTGGCCATGTGTGGGGAAACTCATTGACCTACAGGCTATTCAAGGTGTTGTCTGATTATTTTCACTCTCCTGCAGGTGGTGGCTGCTGGTGCTTGTGGCTGCTGCTGCTGATGGTGGATGCTGATGGCGGTGGCTGCTGCTGCTGGTGGCTTGAGCTGGCTACACACACACACACACACTCTTGTTGTCTCACCCATTGTTTAATAAAAAAATATATATTTCATTCATCCAAGTGTAAAGATTTGTTATTCTTTAATCTATTTGATACTTTGTGTATGGCTTAGTCTTAAAAGTATCATGGTTGTGTGGTCAGCTCCTGCCTCATCAGAAGTTGCCTGGAAACTAGATGCTAAATGGACTGTTGCTACTCTGCTTTCTCAATCGCTCTCTGACCATGGGTAAGTGAATCGGAATTAGGCTACAAGCAAAATCAAGGAAATCCAATAGTCCAGTTGTGCAAAAATGAACATCTTGAATCGTCTGTAATTTAACAGATGTAAGGTAAATTAAGGTTAAGCCACTAAAGTCAGTAGCCTAGTGCTACCCATTCTAACACGAAAGTGAAGCTTTCCCTCAAACTTAAAAACGTATCTTAAGTAGCTTTCAGTTGTCACCCTACCACTCCAAATGTAAAACTGACATTTACAAATATGCAACAATAGTCAGAAAAGTACTTGGGTATGTGTTTTTTAAATTTATATTTACCATTCAATATTGTAATCGCGGCTGTCAGTCCCATAGAAGAACATGGGAGCGTGGCGTGTTTTGGAACTATAAAGGCTTACATGAACCACCTGACCACCCTGCCGGCGAGATCAGAGAGTGTCGCAACTCCTCTCTCTATGGCTCTGGTGCTACCTAGTGGTTCTATTTCAGGTAGGCTACGCCGTATGGTCTTGTCCCGAGCGGGTACTCGCGCGCACTGAAAATTTAAACTGCACCAATCAACGTGGGCACTGCCCACATTTCCCAAGGCACTGTGTATATATTGTGCGTTCACATGGCTGGAAATTATGGGGAAACATTTTCGCTACGTCGGAAAGTTCTTGTGAACGTCACCTCATGACGCTGTTATGATTCTACTTCCGTTCGGCCACTCGGGCCAAATTTTGATAACAGAGTTGCCCAGTTGGTGACGTATGGTTTACTAGTGACGCACAGGAATAGGCGGAACATGAACGTTTTAGTCAATATAAAAGAATCAACCATCGTATCACATACTTTACTATTGATTGACGTTATTACATTTTGTTGGCATCGACTTTGCTCAGTTTTAAACGTTGTTTACTGGTAAACCTGCTCTAGATAAGGGGAAGCGCTGCCTTCCATACTGTGGCAATACTGTATGTGCTTCTCAATTCAATTTTATTTGTATAGCCCTTAATCACCATTATAGTCTCAAAGGGCTTAACAGGTCAAATATTTATGACACCCCCCTTTACCTAAGCCCCCACAAGGGCAAGAAAAAACTCCCTTGAAATTAGCAAGGAAGAAATCTTGAGAAGAACGCATAGTGGGGGATCCCTTCTTCCAGGGATGGTCAGGAGTGCAATGGGTTCCATAATTGACATACAGGTAAATACATGCACATCATGTTAAAATGGTGATGTGGTGCTGGCCGGTTGACCATGAGGAGAGTCAAGGCATCCAGTCCAGTCACCGCAACATGCTAGAGCAGACAGAATAGTGAATTAGAACGGAACAGTACATAGTGGGAATGTATACTGCATTAACAAAGCACAAACAAACAGAGTGGTCTTCAATTCGCATCTGTCGTTTTCACAATCCTATGTTCCAAATGCAAGATCGTAGAGGTGCGTTTTGAGCTTTCCTTTGAATAGCTCCAGAGTCAGCTTCCCTGATCACTTGTGGCAGCCTATTCCATAGGAAGGGGGCTCGATAGGCAAACGCTCTCTGTCCAGCCGATTTCTTTTTAACCTTCGGCAGTGAAAGAAGGCCGGCTCCCGAAGACCGGAGGGACTGAGAAGGACTATAAGGAATGATCAGGTCCTTCAGGTAGGAGGGAGAAGATCCATGCACGGCTTTATAGGTTAGCAGTAGCACCTTTAAGTCCGATCTGAAAGTTATTGGTAGCCAGTGCAGAGGCGAGAATAGGTGTGATATGATCACACCTTCTCGTTCTGGTCAGCAGTCCAGCTGCAGCATTCTGTACGAGCTGTAGACTTTTTGTGGTAGATTTTGATAGTCCCGAGAACAGTGCATTGCAATAATCCAGTCTTGATGAAACAAATGCATGAACCAGTGTCTCTGCATCCGCTGCAGATAACATTGGTCTGATTCTTGCAATGTTTCTCAGATGGAAAAAGGCAATTCTAGTTATGCTTCTAACATGTTGGTTAGAAGCATAACTAGAATTGCCTTTTTCCATCTGAGAAACAGAAAGGATATGATGATCTTAGTGCGTTGCGGTGGAGATGTAATCAAACTCTCATCTCACACACTTTACCTTTAGCCTTGTAGGCATATTTATTGTATCAACAGGCGGGAGTAACGTAGCTGTGCTGCCACTCTCCTCGACATCGTCACATGAAATAAACTCAGACACCGGAACAGGTAGTGTAGGTGTCAGGTAACACAGAGGTAAATTCAGCACTGCCCTCTAATGGACACGATGAGTAAGGGCGTACAATAGCACTACACTTAACACCCCAACTCGCTCTTAGCTTATTGTGGTACATCATTTTTGATAGAAAAACACATTTTGGCACACTATATGCTTTTCTTGCACTCTAAGTTCCAAACAAATACTGAGCAAACTTTTTCAGTTGTAGCTTAGTGGCTGGTTTTGTCATCAAGTCAGCAATCATGTCAGTAGGACAATAATCCAAACATATTCTCCCACTATTCACAGTTTCACGTATGAATTGATATTTGATATCAATATGTTTGCACCTTTGTCGGTTTACTGGATTTCTAGCTAGTGCAATAGCTCCTTGGTTGTCATCGTAAACCTTGGTTTGTGCATACTGACACTTATCAATACCCTTGAGTAACTGTTGCAAATACATACACTCCTGTATGGCTGACGCTAAGGCCATGTATTCTGCCTCGCAGGTAGACAGTGCAACTGTTGGTTGCTTTCGACTCTTCCATAAAATGAGTGCACTTTTCTCACTTAAACTGGCACAGTACCCTGTGGTGCTACGTCTGTCTGTGACCTCAGATGCCCAGTCAGCATCACTGTGGACTATTAGACCAAGTTCACCTGTGTCATCCTTTTTAAAACATAACCCACCGTCTGTTGTACCTTTAAGATACCTGAACACGTGCTTTGCAGTGTTCCAATGTGCTTCACTTGGTTCAGCAAAATGCTGGGAAAGTTTACTGACCACATAACTTAAATCCAGTTATGGATTTAATAGCCAAATAGATCAAACTTCCCACTGCCTCTCGATAGATCCTTGGATCTTCCATTTTTACAGCATTTTCTGTGTATCTGAGTTTTGACTCGCATGGGGTCTCTCTGGCTCTTCTCTCTCTCTGGTCTCTCTCTCTCTTTCATTTTAAACCTCTCAGTGAGCATCACTTTGACATTTTTCACAAACTCCTCATTGTTAGCAGCAATTATCAGATCATCAACCCACACAATCAAAATCACTTTTTCATTTTCTTTTTCCCTTGTGTATTGGCAGTTATCATCAGGATTTTGATCAAAACCATTTTCAGTGAGATATGCATACAACAGAGAATTCCAGTTTCGGCCTGACTGCTTGAGACCATATAAGGACTTCTCTAATTTGCATACTAGCTTCTCTCCTGTTTTTGACATTTTCTCATAACCTTCAGGTTGTTCGAGATAGATCTCACAGTCAATTGGTACGTGCAGCTATGCCGTTTTCACATCCATTTGATGTAAAACTAGATCTTCCTGCACTGCTTTTTGCATGACTACTCTGACAGTTGTCATGTCAGCAGTAGGCGAGAATGTTTCCTCATAATCGATGCCTTGTTTTTGGCTATAACCTTTTGCAACAAATCTTGCGTTATACTTATCTGACCCATCCGTATTACTCTTGAGTGAATACACCCACCTATCCCCCACTGCCTTTTTGCCTTGTGGCAACTGGGTGATTTTGAATGTATCATTCTCTTTTAGTGACTGCATTTCGTCATTCATTGCACTTATCCACTGCCGTGACCTGGTTGATCGTATGGCATCCTGGTAATTTTGTGGTATGTCGCAAACTGCTCTATAACATGAGTCTACACAAGTTACCAGCCTGTCTGCTGTGTCTTCCATGTCATATTCCTGTAGGTGCACAGGCCTTCTCATAGCTCTAGGTAGGTTATTTCTTCCCTGACACCCAGCGCTAGACTGATCACCTTCAACCTCAGAAACAGAAACATCATCTTGAACACTTTGACCTGATGCATTTCCCATTTTTTCATCATAATTTTCCTCATTGTCAAGGACCCTGGGGTGTACCTCTCTGTCCTGATACTCAGTGTGTGGTCCATGTGTTTGTGTTTCTTTTTCGTTGACTGTCTTGTTTGTGAAATTCACTAGCCTGTGTTTTTGGACCTTTTCTGTGTCTGGATAATACACAAGATAAGCTGGGCTGTTCTTGTCGTACCCGATAAAACGACCCTGCTGACATCTAGGCAGGGGCGGCTGGCCCATAGTGGGCGATAGGGCACCGCCCTCCCTAAGCCAAACGGAAAAAAAGAGAGTGAAAAGAGTTTATTTTGCCTGTCTAAGTCTTAATAGTATAGTCCAAACAGCAGCCTGAATATCGGTGCGATAATCAGCAGCCTGGATGTCACTGTCCAACCAGTAGCCCCGCCCCCTTGGGGCGATATCAGTCAGATTGAAAATAGCCCCAGGCGCTCTCATACTTACATGTTGAGACTCTTTTTTTCAAAATTGGACCGATACAATGCATTTCTATGGGCTCCGGGGGGGCTTGCCCTGACGTGAATTCGTCATACGCACTGATGCGTGCTCGGACGTACAGCGCGCGCGTCCGGCGGAGACCGCTGAATCATCATGGCTGGCAACTGCAACTCCATCGTTTTCCTGAGGGAATTACCGTTCATTCTTGTCGTCGAAGCAATGCGGATAAATTGGCTGTTAAAGAATTGGGACCACCCAGACCAAATTTAAACATAAAGCAGGTGTCAACAAAAGCGGGGAAAACATACAGTCGTGGATTTTCCCGGAGCTGGTACGAGCGGAAAACATGGCTAGCAGGTTGTGAAGTGGCTAACGCTCTGTTTTGCTACCCCTGTGTGCTAACGGATGCAAACACTGACACCGCCTGGACAAAGACGGGTTTTACTGATATGCACCACCTCTCAGAAAAGGTGAAGAAACACGAAGCATCGAAGATGCATATGGGCAGCTGCCTAAAACTGTCGGCATTTGGGAGAGTGAACATTGCCACACAGCTGGATGAGAGCTACAGGATAGCCGTGCGCCGTCACAACGATGAGGTGAGCAAGAACCGGCACATCCTAGGCCGCCTTATCGACTGTGTGAAATTCTGTGGCGTGTTTGAGTTAGCTCTGCGAGGCAAGGATGAGAGTGAGGGGTCCAGCAACCCGGGGATTTTTCGTGGACTGGTTGATTTAGTGGCGTCGCTGGACGAGGTGTTTGAGGAGCACTTAAGAACGGCCACAGTCTTTAAGGGCACATCAAAGACGGTGCAGAATGAGCTGCTGGATTGCATGGCATCTGTCATCAGAGAGCGTATCGTGGAGGAGGTGAGATCAGCAAGATTCGTGGCAATCCAAGCAGATGAAACCACTGACGTCTCTACACAGACTCAGTTGGTGCTGGTGCTGAGATACGTAGATGGAAAACACGCTGTGCAAGAACGGTTCTTTGAATTTGTCCCCATCTTGTCAGCAACGGCCAGCTCCATTGCCGATGCAATTTTGGAGAGACTGAACAGCGTTTTCACTGATGATAAGTGTAAACTCATTGCGCAAGCCTACGACGGTGCCAGTGTGATGAGAGGAGAGAGAGCTGGTGTGCAGCAAAAGGTACGAGAAGAGTACAAAAATGCCCATTATTTGCATTGTTAAGCACACCAGCTGAATTTGATCATACAGCTGGCCACTTCACACATCTCAGCAGTGAGTTTTTTTCTCTGACCTTGGTGGGATTTCCAGTTTTTTTACCCGGTCACCCAAACGCACAGCCCTTCTCGACCAGATTGTTGCACGAAGGCTGCCTAGAGCATCATCCACAAGATGGAACTTCAACAGCAGGATCGTGAGCACTGTCTATGAGAACCTGGGCGACCTCATAGAGTGTTTTGAGACCATCAGGTCAGACAGCACCTTTGACAGCACCACGGTGAGGGAGGCGTCTGGCTTCCTGAGGATGCTGCAGGATGAAGATTTTGTTTTTTTCCTGCAGCAGTTTCATCAAATCATGCCTCATGTTGACATGATGTACCAACAGCTGCAGAAGAGGGACATTGACATGGTGTTCATCAAACATGCCCTGCAGAACTTCACCAGCAGTATTCAGGCCATCAGGTAAGATAATTCTTTTTTAAAGATAGTAATTATTGATAATGACACTGACATACTGTCTCATTCATATTCTAACGCTTTTGATCTGTCTCCCTTCAGGGACCAAAGCTCCTCTCAACAGCAGCAGCAAGAAGCCCCAGGTACCACAAGATCAAGAAGAGCCTTGGGAGAACAAGAGAAGCAGAGGCTGTCAAAAGAGGTATCTGCATTCATTACTGACCAATGATGTAGGCATACTCAAGTGTTGGAACCAAGTGATAAAGTCACAGCCTCTGTTTTTACAGTTGGATTCAGTAATTACTCACCCATTACTTGTCCATTATACGCACACAAGGATACAGTAATAAGTCTGCATGAATAACAAAATAAATACTTTGGAACTGTGAGACAGTAGATACAGTAGATCATGGCCACATTCATGCCATCACTAGATTTTTTTTTTCTTTTTTTTTTTAACAATTGTGTGTTACTGACTATACATTTTTATAATTTTAACAGATCTGTGACACAATCCTGGGCCATGCCAAAGCCACGTTCTCCTTCACCAGCCACCTTGTGAGTGCCGTGCTGCTAGAGGCAGAGCTGTTTGACCGGCATCGGACAACATTCCCTGAAGAGGCTCTGAATACCACCGTGAGGGCATACCCCATGCTACACAAGGAGAGGCTCAGGACTGAGCTTTCTCTCATCTATGAAAGTCCAGACTTCAGGGGCAGCTGCAGTGCACTGGCTCTGTACCAGGTTATACAGAGCTACAACCTCCAGGAAACCTTCTCTGAGACTGTGGCGCTGTTGAACATCCTCATAACCACTCCGATGTCAACAGCTGAAGCTGAGAGGTGTTTCTCCACCTTAAAGAGGATCAAGACATTCCTGAGAAATACAATGGGACAGGAACGTCTGAATGCATTGGGCATGCTTTCCATGGAGAGAGAGCTGGTCAGGAACATGCCTGATTTCAACGAGAGGGTGATTGATCGCTTTGCTTGCTTGAAAGAGAGGCGAGCTAAATTTCAATACAAGTGATGAGTGAGTGTGTTCTTAGATGGTGAGATGTGTTATGTTGTACTCTCCAAATGTTGAATTGTAAATAGTTGTGTTGAATATATATTGCATATTGCCAGCCAAATACAGTTATGTTCATAATAATAGCAGAGTGTCATTTCCTCTTCTTCCCATTGAATGGGTCATCTTAGCCATCATCACAACTTTTGCCCCCCCTGAGAAATTTGTCAGGAGCCGCCACTGCATCTAGGATCTAATTTCCCTTTCTCTTGTGTGTATGCAAAGCACAGATCCGAATTTATGAAGTTTGGACATGTCTGGCTTCTTGCCTGTGAGCATCTCATAAGGTGTTTTCTTTGTGCGTTTACTGTAACACCTGTTTCGCACATAGGCAGCTCCCTGTACAGCATAATTCCACATTTGTCTGGTAGTTTACTTTCAAAAAGCATACACCTGCCCATCTCATAGAGGGTTCTCCAACCTCTCTCTGCCGTGCCATTTTGGTGAGGCGAATAGGGTGCAGATGTCTCGTGCTTAATCTTATTTTTGTGTTTTGAAGTGTTTTTGAACAGTGCTTTGAATTCCTTGCTTGTAAATTCAGTACCATTATCCGAGCGTAGACATTTAACTTCCCCAAAAGGGGTGGAGTCTGCTAAGAACCTCTCTGTGGCATGTACTGCATCACTGTTGCATTTGAGAAAATATACAGTCATGGCACCTGAATAGTTGTCTGTAAAAGACTGTGCATATTTGTGACCTTCTAGGCTTGGGGTTCTCATAGGACCGGCTAAATCAGTATGGACCAGTTGTAAGGGCTCTGTAGCCTGTCTGTCTGTCTCTCTATTCCTTGTCTGAGTGAATTTACCCTTTGCACATATTTCACACAGCTGTGCTGGCCTGGCTGCACTGCCTCTGATTTCCATACCTCTTACCACACCCATTAATTTTTGTACATTCTCATAATTGCAATGACCCAATATTTCATGCCAGGTTTGCATGTCGTGGCACATATTGCATTTATCAACATTTTTCTGAACAGTTGGCAAGTAAAACAGATTACCACTCTCATGGAAGTCAAACCTGTCCCCTTTCTTGGTGATCATGTGGCTGTCTCCCTTCTTGAATGTCACTGTCGCTCCTGTTTGTTGCCCTTATCACTGAGAAGATGTCGTGTGGGTAGGTTGGCATATACAGTGCCTCCTGTAGCTGCGCTCTTTGTTGTCGTCCCTCGTTGTCTAGCAGGTAGATCAGCGTCGTCCCTCTGTGTTGCGCCACCCCACTGCACTTGGTCCCATCCGCCAGCTCGATAGAATGGGTGTCGGGCTGGAATGTGTTGTCAAAGCTCTTGAACTTGGAAAAGTCGTTCACAATATGAGATGTCGCTCCGGCGTCCACCATTATCCCTTTCTTCTTCACGTTGACAGATGGCCTCTCGTTGGTTGCATGCTTGGCCGTGAAACATTGATCCCTGTCGTCGATGTCCTCCTCTTCTGCAACTTTCCTGGCTCCGTCTTTTGCCTTTTTCCTGCATAGAGACTCTGCGTGTGTGTTGCTCTTGCAGTGACTGCACCACACTTTCTTGGTACACCTGGTTCTGATATGTCCTTTTTCTCCACATTTGTAACACGTCAGAGTGGCTACCCTTTCCTTCCAGTGTGTCTTGGTGCCTTGTTTGCTTTGTGCTAGTCTTATTCATGGTCTTCATCACGCTGTCTGCAGGTCCAGTTGTCCTCATCTTCTCAGATTCTTCATATACCCTCAGTCTTCTCTTGAAGTCCATGAATGTCAGGTTGTCCTCATTTTGTGTAACGTGGACAGCCAGTGGTCTGAATGAGTCTGGTAGTCCATTCAAAATGGTGGCTACAAGCAGCCCGTCCCTCATGTTCTGTCCTGCATCACGAAGAGCTGAAATTATATTCTCAGCCCTTATCATATAATAAGTCACAGTCTCATTCCCTTCCATTTGAATGGTGGTCAATGAAGTGTACAGGTTTAGAATCCTGGGCTTGCTTTTTCCAGAATAATGTTCTCTTAATAATTTCAAGGCTTTCCTTCCATCATCGGCGGCGTCATGTCTTATCAATGATAGGCTCTTATCATCTAGTGCATTCACTACTTGAGCATAACAATCTGCATTCTTCGCTGGATCTGCAGCTATGGCAGCCTCGCCAGCGGGCTCTCTCAAAATGGTGTCTTTCAGCTTCAGAATGTGTAAACGGCTAAGGAATCACGTTTCCCATAGATCATACTTATCTTCTGTTCCATCAAAGACAATCTGCTGTTGTAGCGTTCCTGCTCCGGCCATTTTCACTTTTATTCTTTTTATAGTTCGCAATCTCCAAGATGTTGCTCAGGCTGTGGCTTGTAGAGTCCTCAATTTTCACGGGGATCTCTCGGCGCCATCTTTATCCAGGCTCGTCTAGTAGCTTCTCTTGGCTAACAGTTCTTTTTACTTCTGTTACCTTGTTGTTGCTCTAGACTTGCGTTCCTGGGCCCATAACCTGATGAGCTTAGTGCCTTGCGGTGGAGATGTAATTGAACTCTCATCAGACACATTTTACCTTTAGCCTTGTAGGCATATTTATTGTATCGACGGGCGGGAGTAACGCAGCTGTGCTGCCACTTTAAACTCAGACACCGGAACAGGTAGTGTAGGTATCAAGTAACACAGAGGTAAATTCAACACTGCCCTCTAATGGACACGATGAGTAAGGGCGTACAATAGTACTACACTTAACAGGATAGTAGGTGAAAGGCATCAAGGAAATAAAGGCATGCAAACTTGAAACTGATCCTACCAAGTTCTGTTTAGTTCTGACTGGTATTTATTGGATAGAAAAACCCTGCTGTGAAGAACTTTTAGATTCCCAACCAGCTGTGTCCCAAGTGCACATGAACGGTCGCTGTCGGGAACACGCATAAGCGCGGGCGTCATCACTGGCGAGCCGTCTCGTTATCACCAGGAGAGTGAACGCTCCTCTAATGCGGCGCATACTGTCTTGTTCTTGAAGAAAGTAGTTCAATCCGGGTCGCTTTTACCTCACTTTATTTGTTCAAGTATTTCGGTATGGTAACTATGAAGCAAAAGGAGGGAATTGTATTTAACACGCGTGGAGAGAAATACCGCAGAGCTATCTTCCAGCCCGGGGGGCTTTCCCCGGGGCTCTCAACGGGGCTGCCATGTGTCTGACCTCATCTGACTCCCGCTCCCCGTTTGTATCAAGTAGGCGTGGCTTATGTGACGTATTGGCTCCGGCTTCCTCACCTGTCTAAAGGTGCTGCCATTTGTGGCTGGAGTAGTTATTGCAGCTTATATGTTCGATCCTGCTTCCTTGTGGCTATGTGGGAGCAGCTTATGTGCTTAAAATACGTAACAATACCGCTGCTCATCCTCCCTTTTCTTTCAGCATTGTACTGATCAACAGCAGATAATGACTTCTAAGCTTCAAGAACCTTGTGGCAGCGGTGTGGGCGAGGCGACAGACCAACGGCCCTTTTCAGGGCCACTGGAGAGCGCTTCCTTAAGAGCTGGGCCCTTTTCAGGGCCTCATTGTGCTTCCTGTCCCGCTTCTCTGGCGCCGGGTGACGGGCACCTGGCTTGTTTCAGATGCCTCGGCACTGAACACGCCGCGGTTGCCTTGGTTACCCCCGCCTCCTGCGCCGCCTGCCGCCCACTGCCTAAAGAGGGGTTCCTCTCCGGGCAGGGTGCGAACTACAGGGGAGCCAGGGGGGTCTCAGCCCCCCTTTATAAGACATGAGGTCCCCTGAAACCATGATTTGTGAAATTTTGGGTGGATCACAAAAATATTGGCAAAATGCTGTTTTTTCCCATGCATTTCCTTTTTTTTTTTTGGGCTAATCATGGATCATGTGTAAAATTAGGCTATTTTTAATGTATGATTTGCGCATTGGCGTGATTCATCACTATTTCACTTTACAACTGTGTGTATAGAAATCTGGGGGGACCAGTAAAGTTATTTGTAATTGTGATAAGATGTTGACTGAGTACAAATGCAATATATATTTCTAACTCTGAGGAGTTAAGTCAACTGGCATGAATCATACATTTTTTTGTAAATAACCCTAATATGTACTAATGCATGCGTGTATGTGCGCTTGAATGCTATTTTTTCCTCATGGGTGAAGAGTCTGTATGACCCTTTGTCTAAGAGAGAAGGTCAACATTCCAAGAAACAGATGATACTGTGTAGACAAAGATACAGGGGGTAGGGTACAGGAAATAGGTCATAAAACAAGAGATAGTCCCTTCCATTAGAGTTTCAAGAAGAATTTAGGGACTAAGACAAGAGACAGAGAGATTCTCTAGAGGCAGGGCAACCTCGAATGCCCTGCATCCGAGGTTTCGCCCCGGGCGTGAATATACAATTCCCCTCCTTTTGCTTCATAGTTACCATACCGAAATTAGGCCAAATAAAGTGAGTTAAAAGCGATCCTGATTCGAGTGCCTTTTCTAAATAACTTAACACAAGCAGCTTGGTGCGAAAGCAACAACTGTTGGCGCAATTATTAGAAAATGGAAGAAGTTCAAGATGATGGTCAATCTCCCTTGGTCTGGGGCTCCATGCAAGATCTCACCTCGTGGGGCATCAATGATCATGAGGAAGGTGAGGGATCAGCCCAGAACTACACTGCAGGACCTGGTCAATGACCTGAAGAGAGCTGGGACCACAGTCTCAAAGAAAACCATTAGTAACACACTACGCCGTCATAAATTAAAATCCTGCAGAGCATGCAAGGTCCCCCTGCTCAAGCCAGCGCATGTCCAGGCTCGTCTGAAGTTTGCCAATGACCATCTGGATGATCAAGAGGAGGAATGGGAGAAGGTCATGTGGTCTGATGAGACAAAAATAGAGCTTTTTGGTCTAAACTCCACTCGCCTATTTGGAGGAAGAAGAAGGATGAGTACAACCCCAAGAACACCATCCCAACCGTGAAGCATGGAGGTGGAAACATCATTCTTCTGGGATGCTTTTCTGCAAAGGGGACAGGACGACTGCACCGTATTGAGGGGAGGATGGATGGGGCCATGTATCGCGAGATCTTGGCCAACAACCTCCTTCCCTCAGTAAGAGCATTGAAGATGGGTCGTGGCTGGGTCTTCCAGCATGACAACGACCCGAAACACACAGCCAGGGCAATTAATGAGTGGCTCCATAAGAAGCATCTCAACAGTGCATCTCCTGGATTGGCCTAGCCAGTCTCCAGACCTGAACCCAATAGAACATCTTCTGAGGGAGCTGAAAGTCCGTATTGCCCAGCGAGAGCCCCGAAACCTGAAGGATCTGGAGAAGGTCTGTATGGAGGAGTGGGCCAAAATCCCTGCTGCATTGTGTGCAAACCTGGTCAAGAACTACAGGAAACGTATGATCTCTGTAATTGCAAACAAAGGTTTCTGTACAAAATATTAAGTTCTGCTTTTCTGATGTATCAAATACTTATGTCATGCAATAAAATGCAAATTAATTACTTTAAAATCATACAATGTGATTTTTTGTTTTTTGTTTTAGATTCCGTCACTCACAGTTGAAGAGTACCTATGATAAAAATTATAGACTTCTACATGCTTTCTAAGTGGGAAAACATGCAAAATCGGCAGTGTATCAAATACTTGTTCTCCCCACTGTAAATGTATGTTCTCATAACATGCAACTCATCATGTGACTGGAAGCTGGAAAATGTCTCATCTGAAATTAGATATGTTTCATCAATTACAGGCGCCGACATTGATGAGGAGGCTTAGCCGGGATGACCTGAAAGATCTTTTTCCTGGCCCCGAGAATTTTCTCAGAAGAAAGAAGCTTTGGGATTTTATCAATCAAAAGGTACATACACATGGGATGGGATTTACTGTACAAATGTTATCACATGATCAATGCTCTTAATTGTATTTTTATTTATTTATCCCCAACAATTCTAATAGTGTGAAGGAACTACTGACCAAGATGACAGTGCGTGTGGCGTTTGATTTTACCCTCAACTAGTGCCATCCCACCATGCCAGCCTCAGGCTTCCACTTCCATATCCAAAACTGCTGACAAAACATTGAAAATGCCAGACCCACCCGAGCATGTGTTGTACACAGATTCAGAGTTGGATATGGTGCGTAGTCAGTACTTTGCATTGCTCCGCAATGGAAAATAAAATGACTGTAAGCTGTCTAACGAGCTCTGCTGCAGACTCATCCGGAACACAATCACCAGCATGGTTGCGATCCTGCGTGCTAGTCCCATGGGAGAAGAAGTAAAATACCCCTCCAAAGTTGAGATGAGAGCAATGGCACAGAAGATCGTCAACTATTACCCCATGTTACGTGATGCTAACACTAATATGCCATATGTAAGTAATGTTTTTTTCTCTCTCTTTAAAAAAAAAAACAGCTATGAGTGGGATCCAAGACAACAACTTAAACATTTGTTTTTACCACAGGTTACCATCCACACCAAAATGTACAAGAGACTTCAAAATATGAGGTCCCCAAGGAAGAGGCAGGGCTCCATGCCGCAACGAGGCTCGCCAAGAAGACTCTGTTCAGGTCGACAGGGACACATGGTGACATAAGCTGTGATGCGACTGGTGAGACAAGCGGCGAAACAAGTGATTCCAGTGCTGACACCATACTATTTGAGAGCAACGATGACCTCAGCGAGGACAACTCCAGTGCAGGTATGTTCTTAAAGTTGGAAAAAGTAAAAGTGTGCAGGCACCGTACTGGTTTCTGTACATCCATAAAAAACTGATTGAGACTGCATTAATGTGCGTCCCTGTTAGTTTTCAAATACTACCCTCTGGTGTGCAAAGGAAGCCCAACAATAGCAACCTGGCTTCACCGCTATCACCCACATTATCCAGGACTGTGACAGCTTCACCAACTACATCCAGGACTGTGACAGCTTCACCAACTACATCCAGGACTGTGACAGCTTCACCAAAATCATCCAGGACTGTGACAGCTTCACCAACTACATCCAGGACTGTGACAGCTTCACCAACTACATCCAGGACTGTGACAGCTTCACCAACAACATCCAGGACTGTGACAGCTTCACCAACTACATCCAGGACTGTGACAGCTTCACCAACTACATCCAGGACTGTGACAGCTTCACCAACAACATCCAGGACTGTGACAGCTTTACCAACTACATCCAGGATTGTGACAGCTTCACCAACTACATTCAGGACTGTGACAGCTTCACCAACAACATCCAGGACTGTGACAGCTTCACCAACTACATCCAGGATTGTGACAGCTTCACCAACTACATTTGCAGTGGATGATGGTAAGCCCGCCTTCACCCTTTCAGCCTGCTATCTATGATAGATCTTGATTTTTAGATTAGATTAAATTACTTTCAAAAATATATCCATAGGCTCAGTCATCGGCAACATTGATGTTAGCAATTTTAAACAAATTACTTTTTGGCCTAACTGAACTTGATTTGACCCATTATTTTACAAACAAGCATTTCAACATGCATTGAACCTAAGTTGTGCATCATTGTGCTGTGCATGTATTTTATATTAGGGTTAGGGATGAAATTAATAAAGTAAATTTAAAATTTCTGTACATTTTTAATACTTCATTAGGAAATTGTTTTACTCAAGCTTTTATTGGCTTTAACACTTGAGTTTGGTAGAAATATTACTTCTGATAGTGTACCTTATATGGATTTTGTGAAATCTAGTGGGGGCACTATTTACAGATACAAATAGATACTTTTAAAAATAAAGCAGTATGATAAAAGATGATGTGTAAGAAAATGAATAGAAAACAGATTCTAATAATCCATTCTCAAGTCCAGTTAATGGTTACAGATTTGGAAGTTCTCAAGTTTTTTATTACTATGCCTAATATTGACTGCTACAATTACTTTCTACTATAATTGTTTTGTAAAAAAAAAAAAATCTTTGAGGCATACCCATGTTTTAAAGACATTCGAAATGTAAGTTTCTTAACTACTTTGGCCTGAATGATTTGCTTTTGTCTGTCTATGCTGCCTTTTTTTAAGCTTGGTCAGTGTTTGAATAACTAAGCACAATTTAGTCCCAGGCAATGGATGAGCTGCGCCGCGTCGTTGATAGCACCAACCGCAAATACACAGAGGAAATGAAAGGGAGATGGGCAGACTTTTGTGCTAAGGTGCAGTTCTATGGCGTGTGGAAGAAAGCCCTGAAACCACCTTTCTCCTTGGATGTACATGGAGGTATGTTGCTGTTCTATACCAAATGTGTCATCTATGTTCAAACCATTCCATTAAATGCCATTTCTCTGTTCCATAGTGGATTTCTCTATCGCCCTCTTCAATGCACTCCCATTACTTTTCCCCTCACCAACTCCACCACCAAAGCGGCTTGGAAATGCCAGTGAGGCTCTTCTTCATATCCTCAAGGTGAGAATTATGTTGGTCCTTTAACAGCCACTTTAATGTTTCCTTCATTAACTCACATTGTTGTGCATGTTCACACCTAACAAGGGCTACTTAAAACTTCAGTGTAACTAGATTAAATAAAATTATTCATGCTCACAGTTCGTAAATTTAAGATTTCAACAAAGTTCAATCCACAACTTGAAGTAATTCATTTTAATTTCTTCTGTTATAAAAACATACAACATCAGTTTGAGCATTCTGTTGATATTGCACTTGATGCCATTCATTTGTTGCAGCCTGATCAGTTAATCAATGACCGTGTTCATTGAACATACTCTTTTAAGCAGTTTTGATGCACAGCATGTTCATACTCTCCACCATATTGTCCTTATGGTTCTGTTCTAGCCTGGCGGGGACCCTGGGCTCTACCTGGAGAAGCGGCCTCTCTCCTCCCCGGTGCTGCTTTTTGATGGAACGACCTGCATCATTACCCCAAATGTATTGCAACCGTCCTCTCTGTTATTCAGACCGTGGTAATTCGTGATGCCATCCACGATCAAGACACCACTGGCGGATATAAAAAAGCAATAGATGAATGGAACTCGTTCATTAAAAAATAGGTGAATGGTGAGAAGGATTTTGTCGGGTCAGTTGTTTTTGCGTTTTTTGTTTTTTGCTGTGTCTTAGCTTGTTTTGTTAATAACTTGGTTAGCACTTGGTTAGAGTCCTACTTTTTTTTTTTCTAAAAAGTACATGTAGCAGAGGTCCCACACATCCTTTAAAGTTTTTTTGTTTTTGTATTTTCCGACATAACATTGCAGTGTCAAATCTTTGTTATTTGGGGTCAAACATTTTATGATGATGGAACCCTGACAGTGTTTAAATGTGGATTTTCATCATGCAGTCCTGGCTGTGGTTTCAGTCAGTCAAGATGTGTAGTCTAGGAATAAGGACAGGTTTTAAAGTTTTGGGTCTATTTTTAAGATGTATTTAGTTTCATTCTAGGATGAGGCAACTTGTATCAAGATACAGCTTAATCATACTATACTTAAACTGAGTATTTTCGAATTAAAATATAATTTTTTTCAATGTTTTTAATCTGTAATTTGCTACAATTAAGGGGGGGGAGAGAATTATTTGCTTATATTTAGTATATTTCCCTTATTATTGGACTGTATTAAGTTCTATTTCAAGTATATTAATCCAAAAAAAACAAGCATTCTCATCTTATTTTTAACAGCGTATTTGCTTATATTTAGTATATTTCCCTTATTATTGGGCTGTATTAAATTCACTTTCAAGTAAATTAATCTAAAAAACAACCATTCTCAGCTTATTTTTAAAAGCATATTTGCTTATATTTAGTATATTTCCCTTATTATTGGGTTTATTAAATTTAATTTCAAGTAAATTAATCTAAAACTAAGCATTTTCATCTTATTTTTAACACTTTGAATACTACACTGCAAAAAAGGGTAGACTGAATATAAGATATAAGCACTAAATTTGAGGAGAATCTACTTAAAACTAGTGAAATTATCTGTCCATGCAGCAAGTTAATTTTACTTGATAAGAAATCTTGAAATAAGATTTTAAAATCTAGAAATAAGTAGTATTCAAAGTGTTAAAAATAAGCTGAAAATGCTTGTTTTTAGATTAATTTACTTGAAATTGAACTTAATACAGCCCAATAATAAGGGAAATATACTAAATATAAGCAAATACGCTGTTAAAAATAAGCTGAGAATGCTTGTTTTTTAGATTAATATACTCGAAATTGAACTTAATACAGTCCAATAATAAGGGAAATATACTAAATATAAGCAAATAATTCTCCCCCCCACCCTTAATTGTAGCAAATTACAGATTAAAAACATTGAAAACAATTATATTTTAAGTCGAAAAGACTCAGTTTAAGTATAGTATAATTAAGCTGTATCTTGATACAAGTTGCCTCATCCTAGAATGAAACTAAATACAGCTTAAAAATAGACCCAAAACCTTAAAACCTGTCCTTATTCCTAGACTACACATCTTCACTGACTGAAACCACAGCCAGGACTGCATGATGAAAATCCACATTTATTGGAACACTGTCAGGGTTACATCATCATAACATCAAACACAATCAAGTCATTTTTTGAACACAAACAACAACGATTTGACAATGCAATGTTATGTCGTAAAATACAAAAAACTTTAAAGGATGTGTGGGACCTCTACTACATCTATTTTTGAGGAAAATAAATGTAGGACTCTAACCAAGTGCTAACCAAGTTATGAACAAAACAAGCTAGGACACAGCAAACAAAAAGCAAAACAACTGACCCGACAAAATCCTTCTCACCATTCACCTATTTTTCAATGAACGAGTTCCATTCATCTATTGCTTTTTTATATGCACCAGTGGCGTCTTGATCGTGGATGGCATCACGAATTACCACGGTCTGAATGACAGAGAGGATGGTTGCAATACATTTGGGGTATGTCAAGTGCAAAGTGTAGTAGTATGCCATTAACACCAACATTCCTTCCCAAAAATTCCCCTGGGGGAGGTTGCAGACTGGCATGTTTCCCACGGCAACGATGCAGGTCGTTCCATCAAAAAGCAGCACCGGGGAGGAGAGAGGCCGCTTCTCCAGGTAGAGCCCAGGGTCCCCGCAAGGCTAGAACAGAACCATAAGGACAATATGGTGCAGAGTATGAACATGCTGTGCATCAAAACTGCTTAAAAGACTATGTTCACTGAACACGGTCACTGATTAACTGATCAGGCTGCAACAAATGAATGGCATCAAGTGCAATATCAACAGAATGCTCAAACTGATGTATGTTGAAACAGAGGAAACTAAAATGAATTACTTCAAGTTGAGGACTGAACTTTGTTGAAATTTTAAATTTACGAAATTTACGAAATAAACAAACTGTGAGCATGAATAATTGTATTTAATCTCTAGTTACACTGAAGTTTTAAGTAGCCCTTGTTAGGTGTGAACATGCACAACAATGTGAGTAAATGAAGGAAACATTAAAGTGGCTGTTAAAGGACCAACATAATTCTCACCTTGAGGATATGAAGAAGAGCCTCACTGGCATTTCCAAGCCGCTTTGGTGGTGGAGTTGGGGAGGGGAAAAGTAATGGGAGTGCATTGAAGAGGGTGATAGAGAAATCCACTATGGAACAAAGAAATAGAATTGAATGGAATGGTTTGAACATAGATGACACATTTGATATAGAACAGCAACTTACCTCCACGTACATCCAAGGGGAAAGGTGGTTTCAGGGCTTTCTTCCACACGCCATAGAACTGCACCTTAGCACAAAAGTCTGCCCATCTCCCTTTCATTTCCTCTGTGTATTTGCGGTTGGTGCTATCAACGATGCGGCGCAGCTCATCCATTGCCTGGGACAAAATTGTGCTTAGTTATTCAAACACTGACCAAGCTTAAAAAAAGGCAGCATAGACAGACAAAAGCAAATCATTCATGCCAAAGTAGTTGGGAAACTTACATTTTGAATGTCTTTAAAACATGGGTATGCCTCAAAGATTTTTTTGGGTCGGTCTTCTTCCCTTGCAACATCTGCATCAATGAAAGCACGTCTGGCCTGACACTCAAGGTCCAATATTTGAGCTACATCACTGAAGTTGGGTCTTGCATTGGGCTTCTTGTACATGTTGCTAAAAGTTCGGTAGTGCCTTGCCTGCATCTTCAGACTGTCTTTGCGTGCTAAAATTGATAACACAGGAAAAAGGGAGAGTCAGACAAAGACATTTTTTAAACACTACACTGACATCAGAGAAGGGCAATCAAAGTTCATTTATATGATTAAATTACAAAACAATTATAGTAGAAAGTAATTGTAGCAGTCAGTATTAGGCATAGCAATAAAACACTGGAGAACTTCCAAATCTGTAACCATTAACTGGACTTGAGAATGGATTATTAGAATCTGTTTTCTATTCATTTTCTTACACATCGTCTTTTATCATACTGCTTTATTTTTAAAAGTATCTTTATCTATTTGTATCTGTAAATAGTACCCCCACTAGATTTCAGAAGTAATATTTCTACCAAACTCAAGTGTTAAAGGCAATAGAAGCTTGAGTAAAGCAATTTCCTAATGAAGTATTAAAAATGTACAGAAATTTTAAATTTACTTTATTAATTTCATTAGCCCTAATATAAAATACATGCACAGCACAATGATGCACAAACTAGGTTCAATGCATGTTGAAATGCTTGTTTGTAAAATAATGGGTCAAATCAAGTTCAGTTAGGCCAAAAAGTAATTTGTTTAAAATTGTTAGCATCAATGTAGCCGATGACTGTGAGCCGATGGATATATTTTTGAAAGTAATTTAATCTAATCTAAAGATCTATCATAGATAGCAGTCTGAAAGGGTGAAGGCGGGCTTACCATCATCCACTGCAAATGTAGTTGATGAAGCTGTCACAGTCCTGGATGTTGTTGGTGAAGCTGTCACAGTCCTGGATAATGTGGGTGATAGCGGTGAAGCCAGGTTGATATTGTTGGGCTTCCTTTGCACACCGGAGGGTAGCTGGAGTAGGGAAGCTTTTTGTGGGAAAAATAATTTAAAAAAATTAAAATCTAAGTATTTGAAAACTAACAGGGAAGCACATTAATGCAGTCTCAATCCGTTTTTTATGGATGTACAGAAACCAGTACAGTGACTGCACACTTTTACTTTGTCCAACTTTAAGAACATACCTGCTCTGGAGTTGTCCTCGCTGAGGTCATCGTTGCTCTCAAATAGTATGGTGTCAGCACTGGAACCACTTGGGTCGCCGCTTGTCTCACCAGTCGCATCACAGCTTATGTCACCATGTGTCCCTGTCGACCTGAACAGAGTCTTCTTGGCCGAGCTTCGTTGCGGCATGGAGCCTTGCCTCTTCCTTGGGGACCTCATATTTTGAAGTCTCTTGTGCATTTTGGTGAAGATGGTAACCTGTGGTAAAAACAAATGTTTAAGTTGTTGTTTTGGATCCCACTCATAGATGTTTTTTTTTAAAGAGAGAGAAAAAAACATTACTTACATATGGCATATTAGTGTTAGCATCACATAACATGGGGTAATAGTTGACGATCTTCTGTGCCATTGCTCTCATCTCAACTTTGGAGGGGTATTTTTACTTCTTCTCCCATGGGACTAGCACGCAGGATCGCAACCATGCTGGTGATTGTGTTCCGGATGAGTCTGCAGCAGAGCTCCTTAGACAGCTTACAGTCATTTTCTTTTCCAATGCGGAGCAATGCAAAGTACCGACTACGCACCATATCCAACTCTGAATCTGTGTACAACACATACTCTGGTGGGTCTGGCATTTTCAATGTTTTGGCAGCAGTTTTGGATATGGGAGTGGAAGCATGAGGCTGGCATGTTGGGATGGCACTAATTGAGGGTAAAATCCAACTTTCACTTCCACACGCGCTGTCATCTTGGTCAGTAGTTCCTTCACACTATTACAATAGGGGTTATGCGGAGCGCCCAGCGTTCGAACCGGAAAACAGGTGTAAACGGGTCTAATCATTTCCGCTTTTCACTTCCGTAGACTGGTTGACTGCAGCGGTAGGTGATCTCCTGGTAACTTCTAAGTTTCGCTTTAGTGTATTCTATTTAGTATTTAGTTTTCTATTTCGTGTGATTAAAATTTAATTTTAACATTTGTGAAATTAAAATTTCACAAATGTTAAAATGTTAAAATACCAGAAACGGCAACATCTGAACAGCAGTTTTTGTTGTGTGCCGAGCTGTTCTGTGTCGGGGAAATTTAACTCTAGCGTAAGTTTCCACCAGTTTCCAAAGGATGAGTCAGTTAGGGCGATATGGGTCCGAAACATTAGCAAAGTCCTCGTATGTGTCCTCAATGCATAGCAGCCCAATATCAAAAGGGTGCCCATGCACACCCTTGGAGAGTGTACTTCTATGAAACAAAGTGGTAAAGGTAATATTCTACTATGAAAAGGTTCCAATTATAAAAGTAAAATATGTGGTATGCATAGTCTAATGGTTTCAGTAACTGCTCGTGACCTCCAAATACAGTGATATTGTTACAAATCATAACCTGCTGTGCCCCAGCTAATGTTTACATGTATGACCTCAGTGACTACACCTCACCTGATTCCTCCTTCCATGCACCTGTTAAGCCTGGGTCTTGTAACAATCATGCTGTTTACAGGCCCGGGTTTTACTCCCTTATGAAGTAAAGAGTCGCCATTATATTACGCTGCACCTCTAATGCTTCTAACCTTAGATCACTATACTTTATTTTAGCAAATTACTATTTTATTGCAGCACACATAGCCTAACTATTACATACATATTATACAGTGCATTTGCCTCAACCCTTACTGCAGTTCTGGGCTTGTGCCATTGTTGTTCCATTTCTGTACAGGCATGAACAGGGGGGACAACCTGGATATTGAGCTCGGAGTAATGAGCTGTCTGAAAGAGCAGTGCAGCAGTGTGATTGCATACTGCTGTGCCAGCTTTGCATGAACACTGACTTGAGGTCATGATGACGGGATCTGAATCACGAAGCACTATCTGTATACAATACACAAAGAGACAATTGGACAGTTGGCAGAACAGATACCACTAAATTAAGACAAGGGGCTTCCTACAAGTCTACCACAATAAACATATATTGCTCAGTACTGGAATGCCTGCCACTACAGGGTGTCAATAGTTGCAAGTAGTAGCAATTGCAAAAGGGGAGGAAACACATATATATAGCTTTCGAATGTAATGTCATGGCAAGTGTCCTAATGATGTATTCGGTATAGTGTGTGTGTGTTTAGTATACAAAAATTGTTAACCATACGAGTAGAGGTATACCAAATATGTGTCGATAGAAATATTTACTGTCAATCAACTTTGCACAAATTACCTTCTTTCACTAACAGGTAGACTATAGCCATTTATCAAGTGTCTCAGAAGAATGTGTTGTATTTGTGAATATGGTGTTTACATAGTTGAGAACATGCTGGTGGCCAAATGAAAGCAGTTGCAGTGTAAATATATTCATTCTGAGAGGCTTGATGAACGCATTCTGTACAGTCATTGAACTGAAACAGACAATTTAACAAACCCATCCCTGAACATAGCCTACGCTCAAGCTGTGTGGTTTTTCATTCTTCTGCATGGACCTGTGACAAGCTGCTCTGACAGTGACAGTACCTCTCAACCTGTCTTTGTTTGAAACTGGTGGAAAAGAAGATACAGCATCATTTCATTCATTCATTCATTCATCACAGTTGTCTTTATACAAATCAATGTTTTAGAAATCTGAAACACCTGCCAGAACGGTAGCAGCTAGTCGACATTAAACCTAGCAGCTATCCTAGTAGAGTCTACTAGGACAGTAGTGTCTGGTCTTATGCGTCTACTAGACACATACGACCAGCGTACCACGTCGACAAAGACCAGCTTAACCACACAGGACATCGTAGTAATTATACTGTTGGTAGTATAAACCCATCGCTAAAATGCAGTCTTCATCTGATTGTCTTAATTGTCTGTGAGCAAAAATACTGCTAAACTAACTGATAGCATACAAGTACACAACTAGGCTACTTACAGTTAACTAACGCTAACGAGCGCTATTAGCAAAAGCTACAAATGTAAATACCTTCATAATTATGAATAAATGAGGAGGCGTAAAACTTAAATCCCTTGTCTAACAGAGTCCCCGGGGCTCTGGACGTCCGTTTGGCAATACTGTGCACATCGCTAATAGTTGTTCGGGGTAGCTCCTGTAAACACCGGCTGTAGAAGGTCGCCATAATAAACTCAGCTTATTGAGCAGCGGACGACCGGAAGCCAAGACCACTGTTTTGTAGAACCCGGAAGAATGTTGCGCATAAGGCCTATTGTTGGGGATAAATAAAAAAAAAATACAATTAAGAGCATTGATCATGTGAGAACATTTGTACAGTAAATCCCATCCCATGTGTATGTACCTTTTGATTGATAAAATCCCAAAGCTTCTTTCTTCTGAGAAAATTCTCTGGGCCAGGAAAAAGATCTTTCAGGTCATCCCGGCTAAGGGTTTTCAAAACCTCCTCATCAATGCTGGCGGCTGTAATTGATAAAACATATCTAATTTCAGATGAGACATTTTCCAGCTTCCAGTCACATGATGAGTTGCATGTTATGCACACATATACATACGTTTGTATGGTTGTCGGTGAAATGAAGCACCTGGTTGTTACTAAAGTTCTAAACATCTCATTTGCTGATTGCCAATCAGTCAAAAATATGTTAATGTCTGTCTCATTTAGACACCTATCCCAAAAGGCAAGACAAGTTAATGTCTTTAATAAACTTGATTTAGCCATATGTTGTCCTTGATGTATTGGAACTAATTCCACTTTGTATTTCACTCCATCACATTGTAAAGGCTAATATAGGAAATGTTTTCGTGAACAAGGTAACCGTGACATCATTACACACGTTCGCCAGTAAACACACAGTTGACATGAACTACGCTTGTGTACACTAACACACACACTGAATATAGCCTATGGCTTACTACATTCCAATGTTTAAGCATGTTGAACAGGTGATATAAAGTTTGTGCGTTTTACTTCAGTCATGTCAACTGGGAAACTGGAATCTTTAGGCTATCGCTCATCACATTCCCTGGCTGTGACTGGGGCCCGATGGCGACTCCCTGCTAGTGTGTGTGCGCGCTTGTGTCTGTAGCGTGTCTGACACACACACACACACACACACACACAAAGATTCTAAAGATTAGCTTTTATCATCCCAAAATAGTTTTTATATGTAAAACTGATGAATGCGTGTCTCAAGAACACATTTCAAACTTTAATAAAAAAAAGTGGTTTCGTTTAATTCATTTTTCCTAAACGGTTAGGATTTACAAACCGTTGCACGTGTACACGTGCACTACAATTTATATGAAAAATGTAGTTACTAGTTGTTAATTGACATCAACAATCTCCCTTTCAAAGCAACATTAGATGCTAATGTTGCTCAGCTAATTAGTTAACATGAATGAAAAAAATGATTTACCTTCCAAAACCGACAATATGGTGTCCTCGAACTCGTCCATGTTGGGTTACCAGAGCTCTCCGGCTCGCTTTCCACGCACCCTTACCTGAAAAAATATGCGGCCAGAGGAAGCTAATGGTTTTCTTTTCTTCAGTTGAAGGGTTGAACCACAAGTTTACCAGCCTTTTCTTTCAA
This sequence comes from Pollachius pollachius, assembly GCF_949987615.1. Taxonomy (NCBI): domain Eukaryota; kingdom Metazoa; phylum Chordata; class Actinopteri; order Gadiformes; family Gadidae; genus Pollachius; species Pollachius pollachius. The sequence continues at coordinate 19,627,944 of NC_136948.1, read as the reverse complement.
AGCGGGAAACAGCCGGAAATCGCCTCAACCGCTGTAGGAGCAAATGACTGACATCATGAACTGAGCATGCGCAGAAAATACAGAAAATGCATACAATATTAAAACTACGTTTTAAAATACCGCATTGAGCCTTAAAATCTGTTCATTTAAATGTATGTAATTTAGTATAAAAATAGTAATTAGAAAAATAAATACCTGATCCTTCCCATCATGCATCCGCCGTTAAACACGAGAGAAGAAGTGTTTGCCAACCGCCAAGGAACAAAACGAAGAAGAAGTTGACGAAAGCGTGCAGAGAATTCATCATGGCGTGGAGATGCATGATGTGTGGTCTTTGTTGCTTTAACTGTAAAGGTGCTCCTTAGCCACATAAATGCAGTTCACAGTCGTAGTCCGGACTTTTGGGTTTACTGTGGAATTGATGGCTGTGACCAGGACTTCAGAGTTTACAACTCGTTCTTTCGCCATATTAAACGGACGCACCCTCTGTATTTGACGACTGCGTGCCCGCCAAGCGGATGGAGAGCGAACCCCCACATCCCACTCTTTGGGGTTGCAGAACTTTGGTCTGGCGGTTTTTTCCAACAGTATCACTGATGCAATAGCCAGCGCTGCGGAAACACGGCCTGTACTACCTCTGTCTGCAGCTACCAGCACTGAAATACCGCCTGACCCATCTCAGCATGAAACACTGCAGCCTCAGGTTGTTGACTGGCTTGTCCCCGTAAGTGTCAAACTAACTTAACATTACAATGTATTTTGACCTCTGTTGCCTAAGCAAATTAATTCTAGCTGATTTTGCTATTTCTAAATAAATTTTGGAATGCTACAAAGTGCAGAGCAAAGGCAACACAAAATGGAATAGAAAACAGCAACATTTTGGATTATAACAGTTACACAAAGAAGTACACAAAAAAATGTAATAACAGATAGTGTCTGCAGAGAATGGGACTCTTTCCAAAAAAATCATTGATTTATTTAAAATTTGGAGTCACCCAAATGATCTTGTAAATAATATTTTTGACTATTTTATTCATGTTTTCTTTTTTACACTAAGTTAAAACAAACGGCTTTGGTTTAAGTCAAACATAATAATTGTATATAAATGTGTACATAAAAATATAAATGTACATAATAATTGGTGTCCTAGATTATGAAAAAAATGCTTCTTATTATTCTCCAAAGGAAGAACCTGATATTGCCAGATCTGCTGCAGCTTTTGCCGTCAGCATCCGTGAAGAATGCCACTTGTCACAGGTAAGTGACTACTGATCATCACCTATGATCAGTTAATCTCATACCATGCATACACCCAACAACAGCATGTGGAAGTTTGAATTCACTTTTGTTCAAGAATCTATCATTTATCAATGTTAACATATGGGCACCGAACATATTTCCTGCTGAGCGAGTCACGTCATGCCTCTGGCTGAGAGTAATCAAGTATATATTTTTTTTGAAAAATGAACGTCTACAGGATGTAAATTGCAACTTTAGAACAATTTCTAAATATGTTCGGTGCCCATACGTTTACATTGACAAAATTATCAATTCTTGAACGAAACTGAATATAAACTTCCACAAGCTGTGGTTGGGTGTATGGATGGTATGAGATGAACTGATCATAGGTGAGGTGATTTTTGAGACAAACATAGTTTATGTCATGGCCTTTAGTTGTATATTGTGGACTTATTGGATGGATTCATAGTGCAGGAAAAAATAATATAAATTTCAAATATTTTCAAAGAGAACCGTCAACAATGTCATCTCAGGGGTGCAACAATACCAAGCTGTTCTCCTAGGTACGCTGAGAGAGAGAATGAGAATAGTGTTTGAAGAGAATTCCGACGCGACCACTCAGCTTCAAGATGTGGCTTTGGCCACGTTTGATACGTTCACAGATCCTTTCTCCACAACTGCATATGGACAGAATGGGGCCTTCGGGAACTATTCAATCCAGTTGACCCAGAGGAAGTTGTAGTGTCCCAGAAGATTTGTTGGGTAAAGCGAGGTCGTTCACGGGTCATGTCCATAAGAAACAAAGTGTTTTACTATATTCCCCTAATTCGAAGTCTAAAGCAATTATTGACCAATTCCAGAATCTTTACCATGTTGAACACTTTACCACAAAGGAGCAGAGAGGGATTCTTCTATGATTTTAGTGATGGGGCCCTCTTTACCTCTCACCCTTTATATCTCAAAGGCCGAATGCATTGCATATAATACTATACACAGATGAAATCCAAATATGTAATCCCTTGGGGTCCTATGCTTCTGCAAATAAATTGCTCATGTTTTATTATAGTTTAGGTAATATTGATCCAAAATTTAGGTCTAAGTTGGCTTCGATACGACTCCTTGCTATTGCAAATGCAAAAGATATTTCGGAGAGTGGTGTTGATGTTGTACTAAATAGAATTCTTGAGGATCTGACACAGCTTTACAATGGTGTCATGATTGAAACACAAAATGGTGAAACTGAGTTGTTTGGTGCTGTGATAGCCGTATGTGGAGACACACTTGCCCAACACGAGCTTGCTGGCTTTAAGGAGGGGGTTGGTTTTGCTCATAGTAAATGTAGACACTGTGAATGTGACTTTGAGGATATGCAAAGTTTTTTTGACGAGAATAGTTTTGTTAAAAGAACTATGGAGAACCACATCAGTCAGTGTCTTGAAATAGACAAAGCAAGCACAGATGTCTTGAAAGGATCCCTCAAAACCACTTATGGAATTAACAGAAGAAGCAGACTAGTAGATGTTCCTGCATTTGATCTGATCAAACAAACTCCCCAGGATATAATGCATGTTATTTTCGAAGGTGTCGCACCAATGGAGGTTAAGCTTGTATTAAAACACCTTATTCTCTTCGGAAAAATAGATTTACATGAGTTTAACGCAGCCATTAAAAACTTTCCTTACTCACCTCTTGATATACAGGACAAACCTTGTCCTATCAGTGTCACCACTCTAGCAGCTAATGACAACAAATTGAAACAGACTTGTGGGCAGATGTTTATACTTTTAAAAATATTACCTTTTCTTTTGAGTGGTGTGGACAATGAGTACGTTCAATTCATTATGAAGTTAATTGAGATAGTACAAATAGTCCTGGCTCCCACTATTTCTTTACAAACTGTATTGTTGCTCAAAAGTATGATTGAGCAACACCTGTATCAGTTCAAACAACTTTTCCCTGAAGCCAATGTGATACCCAAGCAGCATTACATGTTGCATCTTCCTAGTCAAATCATATCCCTTGGTCCTTTAATAAGGAGTATGTGAATTCGCTTTGAGGCAAAGCATTCCTATTTTAAGCGATGGGCCTCTAAGTTAAATTTCAAAAATGTGTGTAAATCACTAGCAAACCACAATCAGTTTCTTGAATGTTGTCAGAATGACATGGTTTTGAGCATCCAATTTTTGCAAATGAAAGAGAATCAGGGCCTGTATCAGCTGTTAGAAATACTGAATATGTTAAGAGAAAAGTCACAGATTTTTTGGGATTAGATGTCATGCAGTCTATTGTCTCAGTGAAATGGTTTATCCTCAATGGCAATAGGTACATCAGTGGGAAGTCTATGATTATTGCTGATGTGAATGACATTCTCCCAGTGTTTGGACTGATTAAGGATATCCTTCTGATTGATTCCACAGTTGTTGCTTTTGAGTTCCAGCGCTATGAAACTTTGAATTTTAATCAAGAATTATTGTCTTATGAAGTGGCAGTTCCCACTCTTGCCCAGGCTACAGAATTTGTACATGAGCTCATTGATTACACTTCATACTTTTGTTAGTTTCAGAGAAAGTGAGTTTGTGCCAAAAAAATACAGTATTTGTGATATCATTGCCAATAGACATCAGCCGGATTAGGGATGCACATGTGTATTGGATGATCTACTGATCTCAGCTGTCAACGAAAAAAATGCTATTAATCGGTGTCAGTATAGCTGATGTGTATCTGTTTTTCACAAACAATTTAATGGTCCCATGTTCTCAAAATGTATTTCCTTTTTTATTTTTTTCAAAACCACACTCATATCTTATTGCAGTGTTAAAAGTTAACAGCTGGTTCTGAAAAGAATTATTTATTGGGCTGAAGAAGTCCTTACGTTTGACAAATTTGTTTTCATGGTTATGTGAGAAATTGTCAGCAGTGTGGTAATGTAACACTGTCTCTGACACATGCAGAAAATGTTCATTTTTGCATCACAATTTTCATTTTCACTGGAAAACTTAAAATGATGTGATGTGAATTTTATCACGTTTATATAAATAAAAATATTTTCTTTCATCTGGATTTTTTCGTGTTTTTGTAATGTTTTTTTCCCTCACCATCGCAGTTTTCGTGTTAGAACAATATCTGGCATAGCTTTCATGTTTGTTCGTTTTTTTCAAATTCACAGTGTACATTAATAAGTCAAGCGATGAAGCCAATGAATTTTGGTGACCTCACGACATTTGCTTTAGCACCACCTTCAGGTCAAACTTTTATGTATCTTAAGTAGTTTTTATCTGATTCTTTGTAAAATTGCTTGCCACATTAATGACACAAAGGTTGAGTCCTATTCATTTTATTGACCCCATGATCTCTCTTCTACCTCCATCAGTTCAAACTCTGTTAATGTATTTAAAATATAGCTTTCATCTCAATTATTTCAATAATGACCCCTAGATGATGAACCCTAATGACAATGGTGGTGACCCCATGACCTTTGCTCTGATACAACTACTTTGCCATAAAGGGTTTGATCAAAAAGGGGGGGCAGCCTGCTTTTAGGTCTCCGACATACTATATAAAATATCACAGCACGTGAAAAACCGACAAAAAATTTAAATAATATACAGAATCAGCTATCTCAATATTTTAAACACCAGATTAGGATCATTGTTGAACATCTGTTGCATCTAAAATGTGTAATTGTATCATGTTGTATAGTTTCGCTTTGTTTCAACATGTTTGAAGACATTAATGACTTTTATGTGATTCTTAAATCAAGCAACATTCAAGTTGCTTGATTTAAGAATCACTGAATCTTGAAACAAGTTTAGAACTAATTTAGCTGATTTTAAGAGTTATTCAATCCGCTTTAAGATTCCTAGACTAAACCAGATATAAAAGACATTTTATACTCAATTTAAGATTATACTGTAAAATGACTAACTTAAAATAAGTAAATAACTTTTAAAACAAGGCAAATTATCTATGATGTCTAATTATAAGATTTAAAATCTTGGCAAGTGCCAGATTATTTGCAGTGTACATATTTCTAGATTTTAAAATCTTATTTCAAGATTTCTTATTAAGTAAAATTAACTTGCTGCATGGACAGATAATTTCACTAGTTTTAAGTAGATTCTCTTCAAATTTAGTGCTTATATCTTATATTCAGTCTACCCTTTTTGCAGTGCATGTTTGTCTTGTTTATAGTGACAATAAATTAATTATTTTTTTATAAATTGCTGTAATTTCTTAAGATTCTTAAATTGAGAAGTTGTGCAAGGGGTCTTAATCTCAAAATAAGGAACAATCTTCTTCCCTTGCTGGGATAATTTGCAAAAGATGTCCATGCCTTGTTACTAGTTATATTGAGCTTGATATCAGCTGGTAAATCTTATTAAGAACAATTTCTTTTCTCAAAATAAGACTATTTTTCTTACGTGAAAAATGCTTGTCAAGATTCTTCTTCTTTTTAGACTAAAAATAGGACTAATTTTCTAGAAAGGGGCCTTTTTTTACTTTCTTAAAAATCTGTTTTTGCAGTGTGCATTACAGTTTGACTGATTTGGAAAAAGGTATTAAAAAGTTCTGTGTTGCCCACTACATTAATTTTATAACATTTCAATAACTTTTTGCCAAATTTCCATAACTGTATATGAGCCACAGCTGTTGTAATAGCAGAATAACAGTGTGCCTTTTATAATACATCAGATGAGGCTTTGTGTAGTCCAATCACATCTCCGAGGTAATATTTCATTGGGACAAAGACCATATCCTTTTGAGTAAAGCTGTAATACGGAGTGAAATCTACAAGGTTATCGACATATATCAGTTCAGTTGCTTGTGCCAAGTTTGGGATCTCTATTTGATATGCCATATAATCTCTATTATAACAAATGGTGTTGTACTGCATGAACTCAAAACAAAACAATGATGAATTAATCACATAGATGTTTCTTAAAAGTCCAAATCACTCACAATTAATGACTTTTCCCTTATATATTTGTTGCCATTTAGATTAATCCATTTTACAGACACTGCATGGATCACCTCATCATTTCCAATAAAGGCTCTTGTTTTTCCTTTTAAGTATGACATGTTGCTTATTTCTGATATCGGTCCCAATGTACAATCATTTGAAAAAAATGGGGTGATCAGAACTACTTACATTCTGACAACATTCATACATTTGATTATGCCTTATTAAGGACTTGCAGACATTTTTAAAGTTTAGTTTTGAAGCCCACTGTTTGAAAAAGCAATGCTTTGATTCAAATCTCATGCATATATGACGAACAATTGGTCCCAGTAGCTTAATCTGAGATGGAACATGAATCAAATAATGTTGCTTTGGAGTGATGTTGTTATCTGGGAAAAGGTTCTTCATATGTGTTAGGTGCTGTTCAATGTGTGTTTTCAATTTGTTGCTAGTCTGTAGACCAATAACAGGAGCAAACAAAATTTGAACTATTTCTATCAGCTCAAGATGACTGTGTGGTACTCATTACCTTTAACTCTATCAATCAGAAATGGAAAAATTTTAAGTAGAACAATCATTTGGCCTGAGGACTGCTTTAATATATTGTCACTGGATGCTTATGTGCTATAGCTTATAGGGCTTGGTTTGTCTCTGACATCAAGTGGAGAGTAGGGAAATGCAAGTAACGCACTATTGAGAACATCCAAGTCAAGTTGTCCAAAAAGTACTAAGTGTTTCATCACACACTTTATTTCTAATGGGGCAATGCTTTCCAGAATTACGTGCATGATGTCTTGGGGTGTTTGTTGGATCAAGTTAAAAGCCGGGAATTCTACCAGTTTACTCCTTCTGTTGATCCCAAATGTAGTATTTAAACTGTTTCTGAGATACTCAGTATTGGCCTTCTCAATATCACTACACTGCCGCATACGTCTCTCTATGTTTCTTTCTTCAAATTAATCCTCATCAAAATACAACAGCATGTCCTGTATGTGTACATTCATTTACATTCACACTGCCTGCATTTCTTGAAAGCAAAACCAACACCCTCTTTAAAACCACAAAGCTCATGCTGAGCTAAAGTGTCCCCACATATAGAAACTAATGCTCCATATATTTCACGTTCACCATCCCCAATTTTAATTCTAACACCTTCATATAGCCTTACTAGGTCCTTATGCAGCCTTCCCAAAATTCCATCAACTCCACATTCAGAGAGTTCTCTCTTCTTTGCAATGGCGAGTAGGCAAATTGAAGCCACCTTTGATCTATATTTTGGATTAATGTTTCCAAGTGTATAATAAAACATTACCAACTTATTCTTGGAAGCATGAGACCCAAGTGGGTTGCAAAGTTCAATGTCATCAGCGTAAAGGATTGTCTGTAAGGCAGAGGGTCGGGCAGAAAATAAGGGGTGTGATTTCATGAATACACCCTCTGTAATGTCATACAAATACCCACTTCTGTATTTCTGTGGCTCATCTATCATTGCCAGGACTTTTAGATGGGACAATAACTGCTCCAGACTTTTGATCAGAGGAACGTACTGAAAACATTTGGGTCTGGTAGAGAGGACTCTTTTTGCTTCTTTTTTTAGAAAGCAAGCAGTATACCCAACAGTAACTTCCTCTGACTCTACAAAATGGAAATAGTCCTTAATCACACAGTCCTGCCTGTATGTTGTTGAAACAGAGGCAAACGGATCCTCCAACCGTTCAAATACTGCCAGAGCCTCCTTTTCAAGTTCACTTCCCTGATGTTGTTGGAATACTCTTTGTAGCCGACTCCTCAGATTGGTTACCAACAAAGCTTGGTACTGTTGCATTGCCGCCACAACTTCATTCACACCAGTCTGAAAAGAAGGTCCAAATGGACAAATAATATAACACACGTTGCAGATGATCAACAAAGCCAAAGAGTAAATTATATTAATGTTGCATGGGGACAGACCTGCCAAAGATGGTGTCTTTCTCTTGCAGTCAACACAATAGCAGTAGCTTGTCTGGTCAAAATGTCCTGGCAGGAGTCATCCTTTTAAAAAAAACAAAAAAAAACACAGCCATCAGATGTGTGCATTTTTTTGTCATTTAATTTTTCTTGAAGAAACAGCATCCGCATACAATGAGTTACACTTTATGCTGCAGATAGATCTTGAGCTTTAATGATTGGCATGACAAGTAGTATTTGCATGGAAGACCAACAGGATAAGACTCACTGCTCCTACTATTTTTATGAATTTTCAGTGTTTCTGCTTCATCTTCAGAGTGACCAAGCGGCATACATAACAACATATCTTACATACATGTTTGCGGTAACCTTGGAGTGCAGTAGGTAATGTGTTTGAAGAAATTAACCTGCTCTAATCGCAGTATTGGCTGATTGTGGGGGAGCAGGGGGTTGCTAGTGCCAACCACGGTAGATAGATAGATGAAATATCAACTGCTGACCATGACCAACACACATACCAGAACAATCTAATGACAAGAAGATACATGGAGCATTATAAAAGATTGTTATTGTGTGCGCAGAAAACTATTCATATGCATACCTCAGATTGGTGTGATGCAGAGGGGCCATCTGCAGGCTCACTTGGAAAATCTGGTGTATTCAAAATTGTTTGTATGGTACAGTCACAAGTCTGGGACATAGTAGGGTGCCGTGGAGAGGTGAGGGTGCTGTTGTCAAATCCAGAGTACAATGACACTGAATTGTCAAAAGCACCAAAATGCTCTGGGATGATAAAATCAGGACAAGATTGCTCTACGTTCTCCACCGCATCCTCTGTTGGACTCTCTGTTCTCCACCATTGCATTAGTTGGCCTGTATTCATGGACATGAAAATATTAGAAGAGCAGGGGCCCAAACTCATAAAAGGCAGTCTTTGTGCATCAAAATATGTTTGCTACACTGGAATAATAAAAGGTATCTATTTAAAACAAACCCATAACTGGGGTTGGATCCAATACTACAACAACTCACATCATATTGGCCCAATAGCCTACTACGACTTTGACATCATGCATTTAAGTCACAATTTGAAAAAGAAACACATTGGCAAAACATTAGTTCTAAAAATAATCTCTCTCTCTCTCTTTGGCGCACTTTCCACCAAATTAAAGGCTACTTAAGGTGGATTAATAAATCAGCCTATGCTTTGCAATATTTACTCATATCTCTCTCTCTCTGGCGCACTTTCATGCACCAAAGTAACGGCTACTTTAGGTGGATTAATAAATCAGCTGCAAATAGCTGAAATAACAAAGCCATACTTCATAGATCTGTTGTGAGTTTGACCTTAGGCTAACCTAACAGTTTATTTTTGCACACATTGAAACGCACAGTTGTAGTGAAAGCTCTGATGGCGAAGCTGGCATTTAATATTCAGTGATTCTACTCTGTCTCGTTCATTATATGCCATACGCAGTAGAACAAATAACCATCACAAATAAAATAAAACTATATTCTCAGAGACTGGCAGGCTTGTTTTTCATGCATTCCCCGTATACTTAGGCTATATTTCCCAGCCGCGCTGCGGCTTCCCATTGGGGACCTTTTGGCACTCCCAATGGATGCGCAACGCGCGCCTGCCCAATTGAAAACCGCTGACTTAAGTAACGCAGGTGCTTTACCTATATGCCCACACGTTGTTAGTGTTTAGATCCATCGCTGATGTGTGGTCCAGTCTTGAGGTTGCTGTCCTTCCTTCTCTCCTTAAGTTGTTGCTGCCACTGTCAAAGTGTTCAGAATGGGTTCTTCGAATATGATACCAAAGTGAGTTATAGACGCGATATTCTTTGGTACAACCATCGATTCCACAAATAACACGGAAATCTGGACTACGACTATGAGCCAAATTTATATGACTCAATAAAGATTTGAGGGTTAGACCTCCAAAAACAAAGCAGATTACACAGCGCCAAATCATGATTTTTCTAGTCTAGCTAGCTAAACTAACTGCCTTGTTGACACAACACTTCACTTCTTAGACCACCTGTGCTTGGGAATGGGATGATTGGGGCGGCCTGGTTGGTTTATCACATTAGGTCATCAAGGGGAAGTGACCATAACTCTGGGTCTCAAGAGTAGCAACCAGTCATTAATTAATTATCTTATACACAGGCTTAATATGTATTTTATCTTAGTGAAATTATCTAAAGGAATTTCAATTCAATAATAAAAATAAAAAAAACACTTAGTTATTTTGGCCCGCCGGCCACACCCCCGACCCTACCCTGAAAATGGTATATTCCAAATGTGTTCCCGCTGTTTTCTGCAGAGAAGTGTGAGCGTTTCGTTGGATTTCAAATGCAATTAGTGCTACATATTTTTGGAATCGCGCCGCGGTAATGGATCAACTGGACGAAGTTGTAATTGCTACACTAAGAGGTACGATATATGGTTATGTTATCTGTTTTATTAGCATTAACCTTTTTCATTTTATGTGTCTAACCTGCCTTGCTAGGTCGGGTTGCTAAAACCCATGAAGTTAACTAGCATGGTAAAGCTCAACATATCCTTATGCATGTATCTACAGTTAATATTGTGCATTTTATCAGCAAACATTAAGTATTTTGATACTATTTTTGCAAAAGTGCATGAAGTTTAACTAAGGAAATTATTTAAGCTGTTAGCTAACTCGGAAACTTTAGTGCTAAGTTTTCAGGACAGTCGGACCTTAGCTAACTAGCAGGCTAGTACAACATGGTAGATGTTTTGTGTCTTTGCCAAAACGTTATAACATATATATATATATATATATATATATATATATGGACACAAGGCTGAATTAAGTCTGTGATAAGCTCAGTGTCTTGGCACTAACTGTATTTTTTTTTATAGCTGCCAAGATTGGAGAAGAGTTATTGCCTTCACTTACTCAAGACATCAAGGATCTGTTTCCTGGTCCTGAAATTTTTCACAGGCGGTGGGCTATATGGCTTGTTGTGGATAAAGATGAAACGGTAAGTTCCATATTATGCACATTAAGTTAAGATAATGAGATAATAAGATAATTTACAAATATTTTCACTTTAAAATTGTATTTATTTTAGCCAAAGCTCATTCTTTGGTTAAAAAAAAGGCTTGACCAGTGAGTGTAACAATAGTGTAAATCCATATTTAAACTAAATTCAGCGTGATCTCTGTTCTTCGTGGGCAGTTATATAACAGTTTATTGTTATTGGACAGGGGTCTCATGTTGTATGTGCTTTACATTTTGGCTGGGCTATTTGATTATTACAGAGCAAAAAACTATTACAATAACTATTACAATACTATATATTTATGATGGAAAGTTATCCTATGAAATATGTAATTTGGTGGAGTATTTTAGGTGGAGAGTGCTGCTGAACTACCACAACCATCAGCGACTGGAGGCAGTGGTCCTTCACAAGAAGAGCCCAACCCTTCCAAGTTCATGGTTATGTCCAGCCCAGAATACGTAGTTTACACAGACAGTGAACTTGAACAGGTGCGACGCTCCTACTTCGAGCAGAAACGGCTGGGGACTGAGAACATCGTGGATTTATCTAAGGAGCTCTTCTGCCGGCTCATTAGAAACACTATGTGCAATATGATCTCAATTGCAAGAGCCACAGAAGGTCAATGCCATGGCAAAGCGATTGGTGGAATATTATCCAATGCTAAAAGACTGGGTAAGAATTTTTATCTCCCTTTTGCTTGTTTATTGTTACTGTTAAAACATTCACTGCAAAAAATGAAAATCTATAAAAGTGTAATAAACTTGAATTTAGCATTTTGGTCTTATTACACTTGTTTTTCACTGTATTTTCTTAGTAAGACTGAATATTGTTAAGATTATTTGACTTGTTTCAAGAAAATTCATCTTTTTCATCCTACCTAGATAATAAAACTAATTCTGAGCAGCTTTTTTCTTAAAATAGCACACATTACGGACTGAGTCGCGTTAACATTTAGACTGTGAGTACATTTTTACTTGTTTCAAGACAATCCATATTAACATATTTTAAGAACTGACCCCATCTCATTAAGATATTCCAGCTAATCAACTGTGATTGCATTCAAATTGATAGGGTCATTGAGATTGTCATTCATGATTTAGCTTTGAGATTCTGAACCTCACCGGTGGCCCGTTCACGTTGCAGAACAAAGTAAACTACAATACATCATAACTACAGTACATCATACATATAAGCTTATTATAATAGAAGCTCTGCCTTAAGGATTAACATACAGTAAATAAAGCAAACTATTTCGCTGATTCACTCATTTATTTTAATAAATCATACCTTCTCATACAACAAAACGTCAGTTAGGTCATATTTTCTCAAAACATATGTTTTACTATTGAATGGTACAGGGTGGTATGCAGTGTAATCAGGTAGTTTTTCTAAATCTATAAACTCTGTTGCCTGTGCAGCATTTGGCACAGCAATTTCATATGATTGTAAATCTGTATCCCATTTCAATGTGTCAAACACTTGATATTCACAGCAAAATAAAGATGAATCAATAACATAAATATAACTTATTAGTCCAAAAATAGGGAGCCCATCATTTGAGTCTGTGATTATTAAAGTCTTTCCACTAATGTACTTGTTGCCATTAAGAGACATCCATTTCACAGAGATTACATGATGGAAACTGTCAATATTCAAAAAATCTCTAATCTTTGAACCGACATATGCCTCTGAGGCCTCTGATACCGCTGATGTGGGGCCTAATTCTTTTTCATGAGCAAATATATTGTTTGTTTGATAGGTACTTTCGACAATTTTGCTATGATTTACAAGAGATTTGCAGACATTTTTATAATTTAATTTAGAGGACCACTGTTTAAAAAAACAATGCTTAGACTCAAACCTCATGCACATGTGTCTCGTCAAAGGACCCAGTGCTTCAATTTGTGAGGGTAAATGTAGCATATAATGTTGCTTAGGGGTTATGTTGTTGTCTGGGAAAGGTTGCCTAAATTGTTTCAGATGCTGCTCTATCAATACTCTCAGTTTTTGTAAGGTTTCCGTCATCACAATAGGAGCAAAAAGAATGTGAGTTATTTGAATTAATTCGATGATAAACTGTACATAGACATTGTCCTTGATGCTATTCATAATAAAAGGGAATATCTTCAGAAATATCAGCATCTGTCCAGAAGACTGTTTTAGTTTGTTATCATCAGAAGCCATTGTACTCACACTGATTGGACATGGCTTGTCTTTTATATCCCTGTTTGAATATGGAAAACCTTGTATAACTGAATTTATAGAGTCTAGATCAATATGCCCTGACAAAATAATGTGCTTTAATGCACATTTTATTTCCTGTTGCACAACACCCTCAAGCATGATGTGCATTATATCTTGAGGGGTTTGTTGAATGAGATCATAGCCTGGAAAATGTAAAAGTTTACTCCTTCTTTTTATACCATAGGTAGTCATGAGGGCATTTTTAAGAGAGTCTGTACTGGCCCTCTCTATTTCTCTGCACTGCCTGATGTGACTTTTTAATGTTCTTGGGGTAAAACTATTTTCATCAAATTGGTTTTGCATTGTCTCAAAGTCACACTCACAATGCCTACACTTACTGAAAGCAAACCCAACTCCAGATTTAAACCCGGCCAGGTCATGCTGAGCAGGGGTATCACCACATATTGATATTACTGCACCATATAATATAGTCTCACTATTTCCAACTTGAATGTTGACACCATTGTACAGTTCCTTCAAATCCTGTTCAATTCTTGTTAATATAACATCAGCACCAGCCTCTGAGATATCCTTAGCTTTTGCAATGGCAAGAAGTCTTATGGCAGCAAGCTTAGACCTAAACTTGGGGTTTATGTTTCCTACAGTATAATAAAACATGAGTAACTTGTTCTTTGAGGCATGGGGTCCAAGAGGGTTGCAAATCTCTATTTCATCAGAATACAAAATTAACTGTAAAGCAGTTGGCTTAACAGAAAACAATGGATGAGTTCTGAAAAGGCTGCCATTCACAATGTCACGGAGATATCCATTTTTGTTACAATTTTCTGGTGGATTACTGACCATGCTAAAAATTCTAGGGTTGGATAGCAGTTGCTGTAGACTCTTGATGAGAGGAACATAGAAAAAAACTTTGTTTCTAATGGTAAGAACCCTTGAAGAGCCTCGCTTAACTCTACACAGTGTTTGTGAAATTATAACCTCCTCTGGTTCCACTGGTTTAAATAGTTCCTCAATGGTTTGGTCCTGCATGTAAGTTGTAGTCAAGTTGGAAAATGGATCTGGAAAACCCTCAAACGTTGCCAAAATCTCATTTCGGAGCTGGTCAATGCTGACTGAAGGGTCATGTCTATCAAAGACATCCATCACTCTGTCCTGCAAGGTGCCTACAACAGCCATTTGTAACTGCTGGGTTTTCCCTATAATCCTGTTGGTATTACCCTGTAGTGAGAAGAGGCAGAAAAGCACACTATTATGGGATTACAAAGACTATGAATGACAGGATATGGGTGAAAACATAAAATGTGTCACTCAGAAGAATTTTAAGTATTCACATCTTTTATTGCAAATACAATTTAAGTAAAAATGTGATCTGTCCTCAGTGAAACCCATAAAATCACAAAAAAGCATATCCTACCCGAGAAAGACAGCAAGTTTCACGAACATCCACGGTAAAGGCGGCTGCATGTCTGGACAATTCCTGTTAAAGTAGCAGATTCAGCTTGTTAAATGACTGTTGTCAAAGTTGTTTTTGCCAGTGCCACTTGCATTACAGACAACGATGCATTCTGGGTTTGCTCAAATTCACCACTAAGTTTACACCGGCGTATGGGTTATGCAAGTGGTTCCCAAAAATGTTCTAGGACCTAAGAATGGGTTACGCAGTCCACATAATTGGCCATTACAGTAGGCCCTATCATAATTGACACAATGCCATCAGGACTTACCTGCCCTTCTCACATGACCTACCCCAGTAACATATTAAGACTATTATGTCAAGACATAAACATTCCTAGGTGAATGCTTTGAGCACATCTCATTGGGCCTAAGAAAAAAAAAAGTTTGGTTCCGGTTGGTTGTCAGGTTAGGTCATGGGTCGGTAGGGTATTTATTTATTTATTTATTCATTCATCTATTTATTTATTTATACGCTGATTTTTTTTGTAACTGTAGCATAACTTACTTATAACAACTATACATCTCGTCTACTTCTCTATCGTGTGTGTACCAACTCGCAGACAGCGTGCGTGCGGCAGATACACAAAACATATCAAAGGAGGGGAGGGGCTTTCCACGTTACTTGACTTGTGGATCAGAGCAGAGGGGAAATGTTCTAGTGTAAATGAAAGAGTAAAGGAAAACCTCGGCAAAAACATTTCCCTTCTATCCTACTGACTGAATGGAAGCCTTCTTCCAACATGACGAGACGATAATAATGTTCATTAAAAATCGCGAATACTCATAATGTTGTCTATTGCATTTCGAGTCGGGTGGTCATCTGTAGGCTACTACTGTGTGTGTCGGTGTCGGTGCAGATGTAGGCTGTGGCCAACAACGACAAAGTTATCATTTGACAGGCCTTTTCAGGGAGAGGTTCGCTATGTAAGAAGAACCTACATCGTATTAGTTTGCAAGACTGCTGCGAGGCAAGTTGGTTTAAAAAGAAAGAGCTACAACGCTTACTTGCATGTTGTAGCATAATAACGTGAGAGAACAGGTGCATCTACAGAATAGGTGCGTAACTCTGCGGTGACATAGTTGGGCTTTCCTAATATTCTACGCGGAGATGGAGACACTGGCGTGTGTGTGTATTGCCCGATGCGATAGTCTACGATGCAAACTCAACCGGAACCAAAACATTTTTTTCTAGGCCTTAGCTATCAACACCAATTGATTTGCATTCATTCATTACAAATGGTTGAAGAAATTCGATCAATGTTTGTAAGCCTACCTTTTCCTTGTTAGATCTCAGTTCTTCAATCCCCCCGCTCTCCTGGCAAGCGTCATCTTCTCTAAAGTCAACCTGCGTTGTGTTCTGCCTCATATTGGTAGTTGGAGTAGAATCTTGAACTTGGTGGGTAGCTGGAGTCATACAGTTGGAAAAAATAGGTAGGCCCATGTCGAATCGTTCACCCCCATGGCACCTTGAGCTAACTGGAATCAAATCCCTGGGCGGACGACCATTGGCGAGGTACGCTGCATGCCTACGCTTGATGTGATAATAGAATGAATTCAATACCCGGTATTCTTCTTTGCACCCATCGATTCCACAAATCACACGGAAGTTTCGACTACGTCCATGCGCCGTGTTAATGTGGCTTAAAAACACTTTTAAAGTCAGTGCAATAAATGCAAAGCAAATCACACATCGCCAACCAGCCATCCTCACAACGTGTTCCTACCTAGGCATTGATTGATTGAGATCCCGCGTTTTCGCTTTCCCGCTTTCTCGCGATGGACAATTCCATACAAAACCGGGGGGTTGGGGTGACTGACCTAATGTGAATTGTGTGATTGCACCCAGCCTCTTTTACCCAAATAGTCAATTTCTTTAACAAAACTGGAGACGAAACTTTTATTGACTGCTATAGTTGACTACTTCATAACTCTTCGATTTTATTTCACAATTCCATGCACTCCCAATTCGGGCTGACTTGGATTCGCCTAACGACTTCTCCGTTTAAAAATATATGCGCGTTCTTTTTACCCTGGCTGCTGCTGCTGCAAGGACGTGAGAAGAGGAGATATCAGAAGATACAGATACGCTATCAGGTGTGTATGAAACTTTCAGACCATAGAGGGTTGGAGATTATTTCAGTCAAAGATCATTTGAGTACATTTTTAACGGAGTCGAGGTTCCGGTAAATTAAAAAAATAAACCTATTGGAAAAGGGGGCCAAAGCTTCGTGCACCTTGCACAATCTCCAGATGGCTAATGCTAACTATGATACCTTTTGTGCAGTTTGCCTTATGTAGTAACCTCGCATGATATGTAGTAACCTCGCATGATATATTTTACTCGGCTAATTATATGTTATACATTCACACGCTGTCTTTTTTTGGCAATGGTTGGCATGAATGACATCGTCAATCCCCAAGTATAAGGTTTCCCTTTAGTCTGCATGTTAACACGTGGGGGACGCATGAGCATAGCGACATCGTCCTCGCATTGGCCATTTTTGGTCTCAAACATTCTGTTGATTACTTTGACTAATGCGGCTATACTCCGCCGTAAATAATGTGAAGTGTTAATGATTATACTTTACCTAAAAAATTCTGCCTGGTTTTAAAGGCTGGCTCTGCACGATTTTCTGTCTTTAATGTATAGCTTGTTTTGACAGTATTTTGTTTTTATTCACAGTTAATGAGTGACTTGTTTCCAGCTGCTTTGCTCACAACGGGCATATGGACGGCAATATGGATAAGTTAGACTGTGTGGCCAAAGACATCTTAACAGGTAATCATGATAACGTGATACAGTGCAACCCGGTATAACGCGTTTCGTGCGCATGAGCACGACATCTCGTGATACCGGGTTGTACAGTGATGATGGTGCTCATGTGTGAATGTAAATTAAGTGAATGTGTCGATTTTTTCTCATTTGTGTATCTGCTAATATCATTAGTTCATTACAATAGGCTTGTATGAGCTTGCTGAGTGGGATTTAGACAAATGGGACCAAAAATATTTGGATCAACAAATACTGGATCAGATCAGAAGATAATGTGAATGTTGCTGTGAGTAACAAAAGTGAAAGTGACCTTATGTGTCAATCTTGGTGTCAGCTTTGCATTCACTATACAGTTTTGTTCGCCCTCCTGTCTAAGGCATTCAGCAAGCTCATACAGCAGACTTGAGCCACAATAAATTCCTGCTAATACTTCCTGAGATACTTTTCACTTACTCTTTAATAGAATCTCCCACACACTAAAATAATGTTAAATGACAGTCACTGGGGCATCAGTGAACCTCATCTGTTGATTAATCTGATTCAGCTGATGTTCTGTACCTTTTTTCTCTCGTTTGTGACACAGCTGCCAATGTCGATATGGAGGCACTGAAGATGCTTTCGAGAGAAGAGCTTCGCGACCTCTTCCCAGGGCCTGACCATTTTTTGCGAAGAAAATCTATATGGGATCTGTCACCCTGTGGTAAGCAAAGTTTTTTAAACCTCATTTACAATCAGTGGTTAACTCATTCATGCCAGAATGCTGTGTAGCACAATGCAACACGCTTTTGTGTCATATCCATTGATGGCAGTCGATAGAGGAACACAGTTTGCATACACACAGTAGCCTACATGCACAGAGACTACGGTGGAAAAGTACTTGACTGGACTGGGGTTTTGTTAAATGTCTGTTGGGGTAAATGTCTGTTGGGGAGTTTGAGGCAAAGTTTTGTATTTAGGCGATTGGATTCAGTTTTGTTCATGCTCATATCTAGTGTGCCACCCACTAACCATGTCCCATTATACAAACACACCAAGGTTCTTGAGGAGCTGAGACGAATAGTGGCGAAGGACAACGTGCATTATGTGAAAGAGCTGAAGGAGCGCTGGGCAGACTACAGAACCAAACTCTCCTTTTATGGTGTCTATAAGAAGGTCCTGAAGCCACCGATGGGACCACCTGCTGGTAAGGTTTTGCAATCCTTCTGAAATTACAATTGCAAATTGCACTATTTGTTGTTTCACTGAGTAGCTCCAATTACTCTGTCTCTAAGTAACTCAGTTCTCTCTCTCTCTCTCTCTCTCTCTCTCTCTCTCTCTCTCTCTCTGTGTGTGTGTGTAGATGAGCAAGCCATTGACCTGATCATCTCCCTGCCAGATATGTTCCCTTCTGGTTACCCCGCACCAAAGAAGTTGTCATCTCCATCAGAGGCACTCATTCATGTTCTGCGGGTGAACCAACTTAATTACATAACCTTATGCAAGATAAAATATTTATGTAGCCTATGTATCCATCCTTATTATCATTTAACATTTGACAGGTTTGAGCCTCACTCTGACTTCACCATTAAAGTGTCCTTGAGCATTTGAGCATAAAGTCTTGCTTTATCTTTAGCTTTATCTTTGGGCAGCCATGGTGTAATGGTTAGGGCGTTGGACGGTAGATCACAGAGTTGCCGGTTCAATCCCCATCCTTACTAGTCTCTTCCTCCCTCCATGGCTGAGGTGCCATTGAGCAAGGCACCAATCCCCACATTGCTCCAGGGACTGTAACCAATACCCTGTAAATAGGCCTAACTGTAAGTCGTACTGTAACTGTACTGTAACTGCAAGTTGGATAGAAAAGCGTCAGCTAAGTGTAATGTAATCTTGTGTTGATGTTCAGCCCACAGAGGCCCCAGAAATGTACCTGAGAAGACGGCCACTAGCCACACCGTTCATCCTGGTAGGAGAGGAGGACTGCTTCCTCTGCGCCGGAAATGCCCCTGTTGTGTCCTTTGATAGGAGCAGTCTTGCTGAGTCGGTCCTGTACGTCATGGCGTACTACTACGCATTTCGCATGACGTATCCAAAATGTGTGTCATCGGTTCTGTTATTCCTTCAGACCGAGGTCTTGGGTGATGCGATTCATGAGAAAGACCAAACAGCAGCTTTTAAACGTGCCAAAGCTGACTGGCAGGCCTTTCTTAGGTAGGGTGTATGTGAGATGCACGCTCAGGTTCATGGTTTGAATAGTTCAGGTTGCTCAGGTTCATTGTTTGAATAGGCCCTGTCTCGATCATATCTTCATTGTTAGGCCTGCCATTCAGCTTTGGCATGTGGTTGTTGTTGTTTTTTTTTTGGGGGGGGGGGCTGCTAAAATCGTAATAAAAAACTTTTTTTTGAAGTTCTTGTCAAGTGTATTTTTCCCATACATTCACTACACCTAAACAAGAAATTAATTCTAGATAAGAGAATAAGTATTCTAGATAAGAAAATCATACTAGTTTTAAGCCTTTAAATTAGCTAGTATCAAGTACATTTGCCTTGTTTTTAAGCCTGTTGTATGCTTGTTATGAGCAATAATTGCTTAGAGGACATTTAATTCTAAGCAATAATGGCTAATAAATGAGAATACATTGCTTAAAATAAGAGAAAAAATCTTAACAAGTAAAAGAAAAAATAGATTTTTATACTTGATTTAAGTTTTTTTGCATGCTTACTACTTGGATATTATTGTCTTGTTTTAAGAAATCTTACCAAGTCCCATTTGCTTGCTGCACTGGCAGATTATTTTGCTCAAAATAAGCAATTTTTCACCTAAAACACTGTATTTTTTTCTTATTTTTTAGAGGGCATTTTTGCAGTGTTGTCACGTTTCATCTTTACTGTTTTTATGGCAGGTGCATGTTGCCAAAAAGCTCATGAAGAGGCTATCGAATGTAAGAAGCCCCAAGAAGGGCGGTCCTCCTGCAAAGAAACAACGGCGTGATGTCGGGGAAATAACTACAATTGACTACGACGGGGATTCCAGTGCTTCTACGGTCATTCTAGAGCAGTCCCCAGTGCAACACCTGGATAGCAGTGATGAATGTATGTGTCAAACTTAATACACTCTGTTTACATGAGTTTTTGTGGGAAGTAACAGCTAGTTTAAAGTTGTCGTGATGCATTTTTGATTACTGAGATGTGTGGGAGAGATTGCTATGCTCAATGTACAAACAAAAGAAAACAGGCCATGGGTAAGTGGCCTGTTTTCTATTGTCACGTGCCGACAGCGGTAAAGTGCCTGTTAGGTGTTCTTCCCTCCTGGTCTTCTTTCTCTCCCTCTCCTGTTTACTCTTTTTTTCTATAGGATCCTGACGACTTAATTGGAGCTCACCTGTGCAGTCTGATCCTGCTGCTGATTGGTTGCCTTGGACCAGGAAATTGGCATAAAACCTTGCCGGTCGGCCGTCGCTGGGCCTTCCTTGTGTTGCTCTTGGCTGTTAGCCATATCTGTATTTGAATGGGGCCTACAGGGGAGACGGAGGACAAGATAAGTTGGGGTACCTTGTACATACATGCAGAATTCAACCACTGTTAGAAACACTAGTTAGTTTGGTCGTGCCATGCGATTGTTTTGTAAATAGTATTTTTAGATAAGCCTGATAGGCCTTTTTGTTGTGTTCCTTTTTGAGAGGTAGAAGAGGGCCAGGCCTTGTTTTGTTCTACTTATTTCTTTGTTTTGGCACGGCCACTATTCTTCCGGTCTCTCCCTCATATTTTGGTAACCTTGTTATGTTGATTATAATTTAAACCTTTGAAATAAACCCCTGTACTTGACACTTATCCTCTGGACCCTTCAATGTTTTGGTTGTTGTGTTATTGTCTCCCGCCTTGCCACCTCGGGGATGTAACAGTATTCTAACAATGCAATACTGTAAAAAAAAAAAATCCTAATATCCTCCTACTTAATTTGGAAACCTAATATTTCGTTACACCTCTAACCCTTTTTTAAATTATTATTCCTTTAGTTGGTTTGGGTGATGTCTTGGACAGCCAGAAAAGCCAGGCAAGGCACTTCAAGACACTGCAAGAGATGTGCCAGTCCAAGAAGCCAAACAAAGCTTCAGTAAACCATTTGCTGAACTTGGAGTTTGAGGCGAGAAGACGCTTTATAACCTCTGACACTCTTAAAGAGCAAGACCGACCCAGCAAGTTTCTGGAGGCATATTCCTGTTTCAAAGACTTGGATCATGTAAGTAAATCCTCTCTTAACCAATCCCGACCTTTTTGTAGCTTTCAGTACACGATTTAGGGCCTTTAACCATTAGGTCTTATTTGAACATTTACATTTAGTCATGTAGCAGACGCTTTTATCCAAAGTGACTTACAAGGTAGAATTACATTCAAGCTACATTGCTTTACAATGACATAGTTCACATTCACCCATTCATTCATTCAGTCACTCACTTACTCACCGATGGCGGAGGCTACCATGCAAGGTGCCAACCTGCACATCGGGAGCAGTTTGGGGTTCAGTGTCTTGCTCAAGGACACGTCGGTGAGGTCAGAGAGAGTAGGGCTCGAACCAGCAACCCTCTGGTTACTAGACGACTCCTCACTACTAGGGTTGGGCATCGTTTGGATTTTAACGATTCTGATTCCGATTCTCAATATCGATTCCTGTTCTAAACGATTCTCGATTCCGATTCTTTGAGGTGCAGGAGAAAAAAAAGACAAGAATTTTTTCATTTGAAAAAGCCTTTACACAGGCCATTATATTTATTCACATTGCCGAGGGTCCCTAACTGTAACTATAACTGACTTCTGCTGAAGTGACACAAGTTGGCAGCAGTCTAAAAAGCAAAGAGCTGCAGCCCAGGTGGATGTATATGTAACAAAATAAAACAAACTCAAACCCTGGCGCAGTTGTGACAAATCATTAACAACAGTTCTTGTTTAGGAAGATTATCATGTCTGCCTTCTCAGGCAGTAAGCGCGACCGTTCCGCACAGATTGTGTTTCCTGCAGTAGAAAACACCCGTTCACTAGGTGTTGAGGAGGCCTGGACACATAAATATGAGAAGGCCAGACATGACAGTAAAGGATAAGTTTGTGTCTGGGTCCAGAACCAGGCTGCAGGGTCAGACGATTCGATGATTGGTGGCGTTTCCAGGTACGTCTGGATCTCCCTTTCAGCACGACTTTCCATGGACATCAACCCCTCTTGTGAGGTCCTCTTCATGGCATCCTCCTCAGCAAAAAGCTCCTCCAGTGGAGACTTTTTCGATTGTTTGGAAGGAGGAGGCTGCTAAACAAACACAGGACAGAACAGTTAAAAAAAACATTAAAAACATATTTCATGACTGAGAAGAACATACCAAATATAATTTCAGTAATCTACTTACATTCTCCTCTTCCTCCTCGCTCTCAGTCTTCACACCTTCCTGGTTTCCCTCGCCCTGCATCACACCAACCTCTTCTGAATGGTCATAATTGACTGCCACCGACTACAGAGAACATAATATGGAGAGGGACAGGTAGATAGAAAAGATGGATAGAAAGATGGATAGAATATAAGAATAAAATGAAACAGCAGTGAACTGTCTCAGCCACCAGTACAGAGAGTTGTCACAGTCTATAATAGAATATGTGCTAATAAAGGCATGCACTTAACTGATTAACAGTAGATATGTTGTGGTAAGGTGATTAAAACATAAACAGTACAGTGTTAATGATTACTGCATGGATGTAAAATGCAAATTAAATATAAAATGTTAAGGAGTGAGGGAGACAGTATATATATTTGTGTATGAATGACATTTCACCTCTTCAGAGTTTGCCAGCAACTTCCCCTTGATCCGTTCCCAGACTGCGGTGTTGTTGTCCATCTTATTCTTGAAGCGGGGATCTAAGGCAGTGGCTTCTTCCAAGGAGAACCTGATGTCCTCATTCTTCAAAACAATAAAAACAAAACTACTATTGCATCAAGCCACAGGAACAGAAGTATTTAATGCATTTTAATCTTCATTCGTTTGATATCCTCAGTCATTACCTTGTACCGGGTAGACATGTTTCCCCAGACCCTTTTCTTCAAGTCAGCTACAAATGCTGTGTCTCCATTTACAGCAGCGAAGTGTTTCTCCAGCTTTTGGATGATCGGCAGGATCTGTCCGGCTGTTGGGCTTTTTTCAGTGGAAACACAGAGCGTGCAGGTGTACAGAACCTGCATCAGCCTGATGAAGTCTTCTGCCTTGGTGAAATCACCGTCTGGCAGCCGATCAAGCCTGTGTACAGTTCAAAATATAGATTTTTTTTTTTGTCTCTTTAAACAAAAGCAGTGCTATTTGACAAGTGAGTTTAAATTAATTCCACTGCATAATACAGCAAACCAGTGTGCTAACTTCTTCCTTAGTACCTTATGCACGTTCTTACGCCTAATTTCATTCTTATATCCTATATAACATCTTCCTATCTCTACCTGTCCCTCTCCATATTCTTTCTCAGGCGTTGGTCCAAGCTGGCTGCTTGTATTGCAGGGTATTGTTCAAGGAATCTCTCCATCATTAGGTAGAGAGAATTCCACCTTGTTCTCACATCGAGAATCAGTGAATGTTGAGGGAGGTCTGACATGAACAAGAAAATCACAAATATGACATGCAACTTTGATATTGTGTAATCAGACAGATTTATGTAATGTTGCATTGTTTTACCAATGTTAATACCAGCTAAATGTACATTGTGTGCAGTGCACTACTAAAAGTACTTTCATTTGATCCTTGTGGTATCCAATTAAACTCAAGACATTGATTCTTACTTAGGACATCCTGCTTTTCCCGTAGAACCACCTTTGCCATGGACGACCTCTTCATCCAGACGATGATGGCACGAATCTTTGCAGTCCACTGAGCCACTGAGCAGCTGGAGTACAGACTTTGTGCTGCTAGGTTTAGTGAATGAGCGAAGCAGCCGAGCTTCACAAACTGCAGCTGTTTGATGGCTACGTCCATATTGGCCGCATTATCCACAGTAACGGCTACTACTTTATCAAACACGCCAAATTCTTTCAGGATGTCGCCGATTTCCTCTGCCACGACAATTCCTGTCTGGGCTCTGTACACAGCTTTTGTTGCGAGAACTTTCTGCCTCATGTTGCTTTCCACTAAATAGTGCACTGTGACAGTTAGGTAGTGGTCTTGGGTTAGGCTAGTCCAGCCATCACAAGTGAAAGCTATGTGACTGACCTCACTCAGCTCTGAGATCAGATTAGATTTTTCTATCTGGTACCATGCCGGGATCAATCTATTAGTTAAACACTCCCTTGTAGGGGGGGTGTACTTCGGGTTTATTGAATGGATCATATCCCTGCAAACACAAAAACAAACATAAGATATCTTAAAAGCATTTAACTTTTAAACAGAGCATAAAAGCAATTTGCAATAAATACACACAAACACTTCAGCACATGTCCATATGTTGTGATGTTTTTAAATCAAACAAGCACTGTGCCAAAGACAAATCTGTCAATAAAGTTTAACCTCAACTGTTACTGTAACTTAGGTCAGGGGTAGATAAAGTAGCTACAAGCTAAGTTAGTTTAACGTTATTCTTATTTATTTACCTAAATGTGGGCGACTCGACGTCGCTAAAGGGATGCAGCCTTTTTACCACATACGCCGTTACTTTTCTGTGGCACTCAGCAATTTGCTCCGCTGACAGCTTTCCCCTTGCTGCCATGCTGAAAGGAGTTTGTTGTATCTTTGCTGGCTGGGGTCTCGGGCCGGTTAACGTAGCAGCAGCAGCCGCAGCAGCAGCAGGCTCAGACTGGCTAACGTTAACGTTAGCATCACTCTGCGAGCGTTCAACAACTATGAACAGATTTGACACAGTTTTAGCAACTGGTAGTCTATAACTTAAGCTAGTCTGTTAAGAATAAGACAATCATAATTTTTATGTACCAACCTGATTCCGTTTCCAATGAGGAGTTACTAGCTGATGGTTGACTGTCCAAAGTGGAGGAAGCGACGGGAGCACGAGACCGACGCAACGCGTCAAACACACTACACTCGTTAATTGTTATACCATGCAGCAGGCGAAGGTGTTTTATCATGTTTGTTGTGCACCCTCCTTTGGCAGTAATAAGTTTATTGCAGGTGTTGCACTGTGCGAAGCCGTCCTTTTTTAAATTAAAATGAAGCCAGACTTTTGAGCGGCGTTTGCGGTCCATGTTCGAACTTCAGACAACTGATGTTTAGCGGAGCACGCGGCGGAGTAATACAAACCCCGCCCCGGAAACATGCGCGCGCATTTAGGAACCGATAAAAAGAATCGAAATTCAAACATCGTCTTAACAGTTCCAGAACCGGACGTTAGGAACCGGTTCCTTTTGAAACCGGTTCTCGGTGCCCAACCCTACTCACTACCTTCGCCACCACCGCCCCATCAGTCATCAACGTGTTGGACGGACTGGCAATGAAAGTAATTTACACCTGTTTTTGAATGTCTTTCAGGTCCTAGATGAGTTGCAAAGGATAATACAGCCAAACAATGCCCACTACATCTCGGAGATGAGGAAGAGATGGGACGACTTTTATTCAAAGGTCCAATTTCATGGGGTGATAAAGAAAGTTATGAAACCCCCTAAAACGTTGGATGGAGGTGAGGTCACTGTATACAGTACCTTGATTTGTCCAAGTTTATATTTTGAGATCTCATGATGAGTGGTGATGACTCATACTGCCTTGTGTTGTGCTTTCTTTCAAAATAGTGGAACATGCCACTGCTGTGTTCAGAGCCCTGCCACTGCTCTTCCCATCCAGCACTATGCCACCTAAGATGCTGGGCGCAGGCAGCGAGGCTGTTTTCCATGTCCTTACGGTGAGACTTAAAGTATTTATTTTTTCAGTTCTATTTTGTGGTAAGCCTCTGTCATTTGTACAAAAAGGTAGTGTTGTCAGTGACCTAATTGTTTTTTTTTTTGGAAGTATCCCAGTCCAGGACAAGTTTTTTGTTTCTTGTGATTTCCTAACTTCTTGTGACTTCCACTCTTGTCATCTAGGCTTCAGAAGACCCTGATGCATACTTGCGCCAGCAACCCCTGTCCTGTCCAGTTTTGCTCGTCTATGAGGATAACTGCACGATCGCCATTGGAAACACACCATTGACCACCTTTGACAGGAAAAGTTTCATGAAGGCCTGCTCTACCTCTTGGGGTATTACTATTGCCTGCACCTCCCTTATCCAAAGTTCATTTCCACACTGCTCTCAGTATTGCAAACTGAGGTTCTCCAGGGCTCCCTCCATAACTGCTTCCTACAAAAAAAGCCACTGCGGAGTGGAGGTCCTTCATTGAGTGATTGACTATTGATATATCTAACAAAAATAACAGCTCAGTTTGAGAGTCAGGCCCATGTTAGCCACGTGTTTGCTGAGGTCCTTCATTGAATATGTTTCTGTTTGAGAAAGACCCGTGTAAATGACATGTTTGTTTCTGTCAAATATTCAAACCAGCAGCTGGAAGTGCTTTGTTGTGTTTTTATTATTTTAGTTTTTATATTGCTTGAATAGCTGCATATTTTCTCAAATCTCTTAATAATAAAAAAATGCTAAAAACAAGCTGCTTCTTGTGCCTTCATTTGAGACCAATGAACTTATTTTTATTGTGATTTAAGATATTGTGTCTTGTTTGAAACTTTTTTGGCTAATTATTAAAATCATTTCAAGGTATTAATTCTTAAAGTCAGCTCAATTATTAGAACAATCTTATTTCAAGACATTCTAATAGTCAACTAATTAAAAGACTAAATTTCTCATCTCGTCTTCTCATCGTCTTAAATATGATTGTATTGCTTGTAAGCTCAGTTTGCTCAAATTCTAGCCTATTTGTATAGTTTTATGGTACATTATGATTTTGCAGTGGCTAGACTTTTTTGCTAGTTTTAAGAATTCTAACCTAGTAAACTTTGCTTACCCCATTGCCAGATTTTTTTCGCTCAATAGGAGATCATTTGGCTAGATTTAGGTATATTAGGTTTATTTCTAGAAGGGCCTTTTTTGCAGTGTACTGCCTGCATCATTTGATAGAAAGTAAGTAATAAGTAATACATCTAAATTACCTTCAGGGCATCCTCTGCACCCAGGCCTATGTCAGCTTCCTTCAGGTTGACCCAGATCTTCTGGTCAGCGACATCCAGCCTGACCAGCTGCAGTGGAGTGATGTTTTGGAGATGCTCCCTCTTGACAAAACGCCTAAGCATACTCTGAAAGGGTAAAAGGAATTGTTATATAGAAGGGTAAGTACCTTGATAACCACATTAACCATGAAAAACATTTCTATATTAGTTATTTAAAATAATCTCTTAACATCACCATAAGCAAGTATAAATAATGAGTGACCTTTACTTAGCCAAAACATAATCTTTCAGTAATTTTGTTTTGATTGGGGACGAGTTTGGTGAATCAAGCTACCAAACAGCGTCTCCCATTTTTGCATGCTCATACACACATGCACGCACACATACAGTATTCCCACACACGCTCAACTTGTTTTGCTTTTCTTGTTGATTCTTCATTACTAATTTACCGTGAACAACTCCACCAAGTCTTTGCAAAGGAATGGCATGACTGGTGCATCAGTCTGATACTTTGTCAGAAAGGGAGTGAAGGTCCTCGAGATAGCCATAAAGAACTGTAGCTTAGGCAAGATGAGTGGATCTTGCTTGGCTGCTTCTATGGTGTCAAATTAGGCTGTTCCAGGGTTTGGAACCTTTGTCCTCATTGCATCCACATACTTCACCAGTGAAGGCCATACCTTTAATATTTCCTCGTGTATGTCTATGTTACATCTTGTGCAGCACCTTGTAATAATATTTTGATAAGAGCTATAATATAAATACAGTTTCATTACTATTACCTCTATGGCCCTTTCCACAACTGGAAGGTTCTCAATCCACTGATGGCCACAGAATGGTAATGGGAAGACTGAGGGTTTGGTGAGGGCAAAGAAGTCATCCCTCCTCGCTGGTGTATTGTGAAAAAGGTAGTGCAACCCCCTCAACACCTTGGTGGAAGAGAGAGGAATGATGAGTTAACCGTCATCTCTGATGGAGAATGACTTTCACCCATCCAAGCACACACTGATAACACTGGTGGGACTTCTTCACTAAAATTGTGTAAAGGAGCAATATTGCAGGCCCATTCCCCATATCATAGTCATATCATACTGTAAAACCAGCACCGCCCATTAGACCACACACAGTATTTTTTTCTCACAGGGGCAACTTGAGTCAAGGAGGGCAAATGGGCTGTTACCCGGGCAACCAAAGCAACGTCCTGAGCAAGTCCCTGGACTGAACGTTAATGTACATTGTAATGCACTCCAGATTGCGTCTCTGTCCATAGCACATTTCAAACCAAACTGACGCCCATGCTCCTCAAACAAATATGTGTAGGCTAATTTGAAGTCTCTGTGTTGAGGTCTTGTTTTCGGAGCTCTACAAGGTTGACGACTTACAGTTGATTAATTTATTTGGAATGACCAATAATACAACACCATAGCATCCAAATATTAATTTAGAGCCTATTATGTCCAAAACAACACAAACACTTTGCAGGTATCCACAATCAGGTGAATCAGTAGGGATAAATGCATAGTTCTAGTTATATTATGGGTAGAAATGACAACACCTTCTCCATATATGCAGACTGCCTATGATTGCTGACACAGAGCATTATTTTGCTATTTGCTTAGAGTTCTTATTGAGTCCAGCAATTTGCAATCCTCTAACACAGAGTCTATGAACATGTCCAAGGCTACCATAAATGAGTCCAACTAGCTTTGTGCTATAACCACCTACTGTTAAAGCATGTATTAATGGCTGGTATTTTAACATTTTTTCAGAGAAACACAGGTCCATATCAGGGATGGAAATTAACACACACCATTTGCGGGTGGATTTGTATGGTGGCGGGTGAATTGTGTCACTTCACCCGCCACTGTGTCGGGTAATACTTTCCAGTCAGGTCCTTTTAAATTTGCATATTTAATACATTCGTCATATGTCGCTGCACAGTTCCACAACCATTACTGTCAACATCCGGCCCCCTTCTTCTACGCCTCTTTTGCTGAACTGCGACTGCCAACATCCGGGATAATACCGGTAACCATAGAGATAATATGCCGGTATCAACATTCGGTATAGTATGCTAGGCTAATTATTGACATATAAAGAAAGAACTACTAGAGAAAACAATGTTGCGTTTCCTCACCGGAGGAAAGAGAACAGCTGAGGAGAGTGTAGGCCAGGTACAGGTGGCGGATGATAGTACGGCTGTCATCCCCAAAAGTAAGCGTTGTTTTAATAAGAGATTGCGAACATCGGACAGTGGGCAACATCGTGACTGGTGTTTGACGGGACGAGCCAGACAATGTTCTGTGCTCTCTGTCGTAAACATGCTTCGGATGGCCACAGGTCCAATAGTTTTGTGAGTGGGACACAACACCTAAAATTGGAAGTCGTGAAGGACCACGAGTCCTCGAAAAGTCACCTTCACGTTTTGAAAATTGCCAAGGGAAAATCAGCGCCCGAAACCACGACAGCGATGAGGACGCTCGTTAGCCTCAAAACAGCCCAGCTTGATAGAATGGCTCTACTATTTCGAAATGCACACGCAATTTCCAAAAAGGGAAGGCCATTTCAAGACTTTGAATGGCACTGCACGTAAGTTATTTTTTTATTTTCTATTAGGCCTAATGCAATAGTTTGTTTCTGTCGAAAAACTAGCGTGTTGGGTAACCTTAGAGCTCTGCTCACTTGTTTGGCAAACAGCTGCTTTCTGTCAGTCTGGTCAAAACAGATGTCAAGTGTGTGTGCTAAGACGTAGGGCTGTCCCGAATATCATTTTACAGGCTTCGGATACTCGTTGGATATTCTGAGCGCGTATTCCAATACTCGTTCAAAAACATTAATAATTGAACAGTAAAAGAGTCGGAGTTCCTTACTTTGCTGTTGTTCCGTTCCAAATCAGCTGTCATCTGTGCCATCGTAGCCCTTACAGGAGCTTATCAATTCATCCCGTAACGTGCATATAAATCCATACAAAGATCCAATGTTTAGTCATTTGTGTCCATATTAAATCCATCATTGACCGGGTATTACTTTGGCAAAAGCCAGTCTGTGAATGCGCAATAGCAGGGCTGCATAGCGAACGTACACAAACAGATACGCTAACGAGTTCCTATATATATATATAGTTTTGTGGAGTGCGGTAAATGACGAGACAAGAGACGGAGATGGGTCGAGTCAGCTTTACTCTCCACTTCAAAATCAAAACAAGTTACTCCAGCATGAGTTCAAAACGTAACTGCCGTAAACCAGAACACCCGTGAACCCGAACTGTCGTATACCGGAACTGGTATCCCAAAACCCTTTTCCTTAAAGAAACAGTCCCTTGGTGAATGTCTTTATTATTGTTGTTGTGGGTCACCACACAGGCCCCCCCAGAATTCACCCAAACCAACAGGTTCAGACCTGACAGAGAACCTATAGAGAACATCGGACACCCACTAGTGTTAAACAGAACATACTAGCATATAACAGTCCCCAGAAAAATTAACGCCTAGGGGGGCGGACCAGGCGGCCCAAACGACTGCGCCGAACAGGAGAAGGGCAAAAGTCAGGAGCAGGTGCCGAGGCCGCCGCAGGGCCAGGTGCCGAGGCTGCCACAGGCGGGCGCCCCCGCCGCGGGGGCTGAGCCAGCTGGAGCGGTTCGCCAATATCCACATGAGCAGGCTTGAGCCGGTCTATAGCCACCTGCTCAGGCCTGCCCCCCATATCCACAACAAAGTTCTTAGGCCCACCCTCCAAGACGCGGAAGGGGCCATCGTAGGGGGGCCGCAGCGGGGTACGGTGGCCATCGTGGCGGACGAAAACTTACTTGGCTGACGGTAAATCCCTGGGAACGTAGGACCGGGAGAGACCATGGTGAGACGTTGGAATGGGAACGAAAGCGTCCGCAATGTCCCGGGACGCAGCACGATAGGAGGCAGCCAACCACGGGGCCGTGGCGTCCGGAAGAAACTCCCCAGGGACGCGCAGGGGCTGGCCGTACACCAGCTCTGCCGACGAGGCCTGAAGATCGTCCTTGGGGGCGGAGCGAAGGCCCAGCATAACCCATGGGAGGCGGTCAGCCCAGTCGCTGCCCGTAAGGCTGGCCCTGAGCGCGGCCTTCATGTCCCGATGAAACCGCTCGCAAAGCCCATTGCTCTGTGGGTTATAGGCTTTGGTACGGTGGAACTTCACCCCCAGGACCTCGGCGACCGCAGTCCAAAGCTCTGACATGAACCGCGGCCCCCGGTCCGAGGAAAGGTCGGATGGTGTGCCGAAACGGGCCACCCAAGACATAACGAACGCCCGGGCCACCTCAGCTGCTGTAGTGGAAGACAGGGGAACCACTTCTGGCCACCTGGTGGTCCTGTCCACCATGGTGAGGAGGTAGGTGTACCCACGGGAGGGTGAAAGCGGGCCCACCAGGTCCACATTCACATGGTCGAAACGCCTCTCCGGCACTTTGAAGAGAGCCAAGGGGGCTTTGGTATGCCGAGTCACCTTTGCACGCTGGCACGCCACACAGACAGCGGCCCAGGCCCTGACGTCCTTCCGCAGGCCCGGCCAGACGAACTTGAACCCCACCAGCTTGGCAGAGGCCTTCACCCCCGGGTGGGAAAGGCCGTGGATCGTTTCAAAGACCCTACGCCGCCAGCCAGCAGGCACCATGGGGCGCGGTTGGCCAGTGGAGACGTCGCAGAGGAGCGTAGTGTTGGCTGTGCCAAATACCACATCCTCCATGAGGAGCGCCGTGGGGGCCGCCCTGTAGGCCTGTACCTCAGAGTCCGTAGCCTGATCCCCAGCCATAGCTGCGTAGTCGAGGCCCAAGTGGACGGAACCAATAACCACCCGAGAGAGGCAGTCGGCTACAAAATTGTCCTTGCCGGCCACATGCTGAATGTCCGTGGTGTACTCAGAGATGGCGGAGAGCTGACGTTGCTGCCGACCAGACCATGGCTCCGAAGACTTGGCCATGGCGAACGTCAGCGGCTTGTGGTCAACGAAAGCCGTGAACCGACGGCCCTCCAACAGGAAACGGAAATGACGGGAGTCGAGGAAAAGAGCCAGGAGCTCCCTGTCGAAGGCGCTGTATTTCCTCTCGGTGTCATGGAGCTTCCTGCTAAAAAAGGCCAGCGGCTGCCAGGCTCCGCCCACCCACTGCTCACACACAGCCCCTACGGCGTAATCAGAGGCGTCCGTAGTAAGAGCAACAGGGGCGGTCGGAGACGAGTGCGCCAGCAGAGCAGCGTTGGCCAACGCGGGCTTGGCAGCATCGAAAGCAGCCGTCATCTCTGTGGACCAATCCAACACGTCTGCAGGCCTCCTGCCCCGCAAGGCGTTGTACAAGGGTCGTATGAGCTGGGCCGCATGGGGGAGGAAACGGTTGTAGAAGTTCACCATGCCCAGGAACTCCTGCAGGGACTTCACAGTGCGCGGGCGTGGGAAACTGGCGATGGCGTCCACCTTGGCCGGGAGGCAAACCGCCCCCTGCGGGGTGACGTGGTGGCCGAGGAAAGTGATGGAGGACCGGCCAAACTCGCACTTGGCCGGGTTGACAATGAGACCATGCTCACTGAGCCGACCGAACAGCTGCCGTAGATGCGTCAGATGGTCGTCTGCAGACGCACTGGCAACAGGAACGGCCAGGCCACGAACAGGAACGGCATGTCCCGCAGCACAGAGTCCATGAGGCGCTGAAACGTCTGTGCTGCGCCCTTGAGGCCGAAAGGCATCATCAGAAACTCAAAAAGTCCAAAGGGCGTGATGACCGCCGTCTTTGGGACTTCCTGCGGGCGGACGGGCACCTGATGGTAACCGCGTACCAGGTCCACCTTTGAAAAGATGGTGGCGCCGGCCAGGTGTGCGGAGAAGTCCTGAATGTGCGGTACCGGGTACCGGTCGGGGGTGGTGGCGTTGTTCAGGCGACGGAAATCACCACAGGGCCGCCAACCGCCATCAGCCTTGGCCACCATGTGCAGGGGGGAGGCCCACGGACTGTTGGAACGGCGTACGATGCCGAGGCGCTCCATGGTGGCGAACTCCTCCCTGGCGATCACGAGCTTGGCAGAGTCGAGGCGCCGGGCCCGTGCATAGACCAGGGGGCCAACCGTGGTGATGTAGTGCTCCACACCATGCTTAGCCACAGCCGATGAAAACGTGGGCGTGGTGATGTCGGGAAACTCAGCCAGCAGGCGTTGATACAGGTCCCCGGTGGCGAACGTGTTCGCAAGCCCACGCCCAGCGTGCAGGGGTACGAAGCACAAGAGAGGGCGTCAATCAGGTGGCAGTTCGTTACATCCACCAGCAGCCTGTAGGCGCAGAGGAAATCCGCTCCCAGGAGTGGCGTAGACACGGCAGCCATGACGAAATCCCAGCCAAAACGCCGGCCGCCGAAACACACCTCCACATACCTCGTGCCATAGGTACGAATGGGTGTGCCGTTGGCGGCGTCCATCGGGGGGCCATGGCCGCCAGCCACAGTGTCTACAGGCGTTGCCGGCAGGATGCTGCGCTGAGCCCCAGAATCGACCAGCAGCCGCCGGCCGGACAAGGCGTCAGTGACGAACAACAGCTTGCAGTCCCGACCAGCGCTCACAGCTGTTAACGAGCGCTGGCCCGGACGTTTCCCGGGGCCCCAAAACTGCAAGGCTGGCGACACTGCTTGGCCTTGGCCCCAAACCTGGCATGGTAGTAACAACACCCGTCGTCACGCTGTCGGCGGGCTGTCACAGCGGCTGCGGTGTCCAGGTCGTACCCCGGGGGCGGAAGCGGGGCCGACGTGTGCTGGGGGGGCAGCAGCGCATCGACAAACTGCTGCCTGCTGGCGAGGAAAATTCTGTCGGTCTCCACAGCCACCGCCCGGTAGTCCTTGGAGGCAAAGAGGGGGGAGTTGGCCAGAGCGGTGCGCACGGGTGCTGGAAGCTGCCGCAGGAATATGTGGGCGAAAAGGAAGGAGGGATCCGCCGAGCCCAGCACGGCCAGCATCCTCTCCATCAACTCGGACGGCTTGCCATCACCCAGGCCGGTCAGGGAAAGCAGGCGGTCCGCCTTCTCCAGCTCCGACAGTTCAAAAAGGCCCAGGAGGAACGTCTTGAGTGCGTCGTACTTGCCGACAGCTGGAGGAGCCTCCAACCGCGGCATAGACCTGGCAGTCGTCGCGGCATCTAAGGCTGCTACCACGTGGAAATATTTTGTGACGTCCTGCGTTATTCCTCTCAGCTGGAACTGGGCTTCGATGTGTTGGAACCACGACTGTAGGCTGTGCTGCCAAAAGTCCGGTAACTTGACGGTGGCAACATAGATAGCGCCGACGTTAGCCGCGTCGGTAGCCACGCCGCCAGCGGCGGCCGGCGCCACAGCGGGCGTGTTGTTATCACTGTCGATGTGCAACATGATCCAGCCGTATCCAACTCGCGTCGGGGGTCACCAATTGTGGAGTGCGGTTAATGACGAGAAAAGAGACGGAGATGGGTCGAGTCAGCTTTACTCTCCACTTCAAAACTAAACAAGTTACTCCAGCATGAGTTCAAACGTAACAGCCGTAAACCAGAACACCCGTCAACCCGAACTGTCGTAAACCCTTTTCCTTAAAGGAACTGTCCCTTGGTGAATGTCTGTATTATGTTGTTGTGGGTCACCACAAAACCAAAAAAATACGTAGTTTTATTCATAGTAAAGGTCTGTTACATTTGGTCGAATGTCAATGTCGTCCTATGCCTTTTACCTCCTATCATCCGGGGAAACATGTTAAAACAGTAATCCAGTAGAGAAATGCTATTTCAATATTATTCTATCTTACTATGATGCGCAACTGAAAAACAATTCTTATACCAGTCACCAAGCTTTCTGTGTTCAAACAGTAGCAGCTGTGTTTGTACATTAGAATAGTAGTACAAGAACAGTGTATGTTTACCCATGAAATAAACTGCTTAGCTTGTTAGTCTTTATCCATGGAAAAGAACAATTACAAAGGCTATGATTTCCATATTGTCACTAAAAGGCCATTTAAACAACATGTGTTTAACTTCACTTTTCCTCTATTTAACTCGATGTCCCCTTTTGGGGGACAGACAACCATTATTTCACAAAGCGTTGATCGTTGAACATAATGCAAGTGGAGAGGTAATGGCACACTCCGCCTGCCTCATTCACTTTATGTAAGCAGGGAAAGCTTAGCTAAGAGCTTAATAGCTAAAGAGTCAGATTGGTAGGCCCAGTACCTTAAAGGGACAGGTAGTGTTTGGGCTACTAGAGGGTAGAGTTGAGATTCTCTGCCCGAGCCCAAACCCGACCTGCGGGCCGGGTCGGGCCGATATTTCCAACCACTGTCCTCGGGTCGGGTCGGGCCGGGCTTTTGATCAAGCGTTTGTGTTGTTGTTTTTTTTTGTTTTTTAATCATTGCTAATCTGAGGAAAAATCTTTGCCGTAAACAGAAATATTATAGGCCTATATATATTTAGCAGAGTTGGCCTAAGTAAAAAATGTGTACAAAGTTACACCAAGTAAAAAATAAAATAAAAAACGCCACACACGTCTCCTCCTCCACTCGCACGCATCACAACGGCCTGTGCTGTGCAGCTAAAGTGCAACATGGAGCGTCGAGATGTTAAGGATAAAATTAAAACGGGAATTAACTTTGAGCAAGCCTGGAGGAAAGTCTGAGGTATGGAACCATTTCGAACAAGTCGTGGACAGTGACAACATATCTGTCGGCTTTGTCCAGTGCATTAAGTCCAGCACGCTGCTAGCCTATGACTGCAAAAAAACGGGGACGTCGTGATGAGAGGAGGGAAGTTCTGACACAGACTCTCAAAGATGCTCTAAAGAATGGAGACATAGGGATGAGCACGGATATGTGGACGGACGACTACCGAAAGCTAAGCTATATGGCTATAACGTGCCATTATATCTCAGACGAGTATCAGTTGGTTTCCAAAACCCTAACCACTGCAATGTTTCCTGTTGAGGAAGCGAAAACGGGGAAGATCAGACGCGAGTTAGTGCGCCTGCTGGTGAATAAATTTGGCCTAGACCCTTGCTCCCTCAACCGAAAAGTGTGGGTGACCGATCAGGGCAGTAACATCGTCAAAGCCCTGGAGCCGTACAGAAGGATTTCCTGTCTAGATCATCTGATAAATACGGTCCTTTGCCATGGTCTACAAACAGAAGCACTTGCCAACAGCACGCATGACATAGGTGAGACTATATCGGTTGCCAAAGGACTAGTCAGATATTTAAAACAATCTGGCCTGGTTGCGCAATTGTCAAAGACGGTGCTACAGATGGGGGAGACACGAGTTATCACAGTTTATCTCACGCTCAAGTCAGTGCAAGACATATACCCAGAGCTACGGGAGAAGCTGGAGACCCGCGGTGAGATTGCGCGCATCGAGAATTTTGCTCCTGATGCATTGAGCTTTCTGGTCACCTTTTTGGAGCCATTCTATAATGCCCAGAGAGAGTTGGAGGGTGACAAATATGCAACCATAAACCTGGTCGGCCTCTGGTTTTGAACTGAAGAGACATTGCCAGCCCTCTCCCACCGACTCTCCGCAGCAAGTCTTTGTGCGCCAGAGACATGCCGAGTATTTAGTGCAAAAAATCCAGGTGAACATGACGCACAAGGTTGCTCTTTTCCTCTGGCCCAAGTTCAATAAACTGAGGATGATGTCCCCTGTAGATATATATGAAGTACATGGCCATGTTCGCACCCTACTCTTGTCTGTGGAGGAAGATGCTGCAGCGGCTGATACTGGCTTTGAAAGACCATCAGCGAGGCCCAGGAGAGACCCAGACTTTGCAGAGTGGGAGAACCAGGATGATAACGAACCAGATGCCGTCGTGGATGAAGTGGCCATGTACATTTCACAGAGGCATGCCATGGATGACGACAGGGAGCTACTGAAATGGTGGAAAGTCAATGGATTGGTGTACCCAAAAGTAGCCAGGCTGGCAAGATCCGTCCTCTGCATTCCAGCAAGCAGCAGCAGCAGCGAGCGGGTGTTCAGCGCAGCTGGCCGAACGATAGAGCAGAGGAGGACCGCTCAGAAACCAGCAACTGTGGACGCAATCTTGTTCTTGCATGACAACATGTAGAACCATGTAAGTAGGCTATTGCTTTGTGATTAATATGCTATTATATAATGGTTACATTTATCTATAGCAGGCAGCATATAGCCTTGCTTTAATCAATCCCTCACAATTCATCTACAGGGCTCAGGCAGGAGGCTACCATCAGAACTGACGGTCCCATCAACTGTCCTGGACTGTTTGAACCTGCCCAGTTTAATAAGATGTTTTTATTTCCAACATTAGTTTGTTAATTTTGTGTTCATTTTTTGGTATTGGAGTGTTATTATTGTTATTATTATTGTATTATTGTTATTATTTATAGGCCATCCCAAGTTCATTCTTGTTCATTTTGTAGGCTATGTTTTAGATCATATCGAATTAGCCTATTAGGGAGGGACATGAAGCAGCGTTTTTGCACTTTTAAAAATGTTTATTTCTTTTAAAATAATTCTTTAGCCTATTCTAAAACCTTGTTTGAATGTTATAATATTCACCCCTTGCTAGTGACGTCACGCAAAACTCGCGCGAATTATGAACTCCATGACGGACGGCGGAAGTATCGGAAAAGCTATGCTGTAGTCGGCGGACGGCAAGCAAAATAGACATTCTCTGGTACGTGTTCGTTCGTTCGTTCGTGTACCATGGTTATTTCTTGTTGTGCAGTTGGCTGTGCCAATAGGCAGGGTAAAGCCAATGTTTCGTTTTACCGGATACCATTCGATGGGGAGAGAAGGCAGCGATGGGTTGCTGCTATAAGAAGAAAGGACTGGCAGCCCTCCAAGTACTCGAGGATTTGCAGCGAACATTTTTTACAAGGTAAGATTCATGTATTTCCCAATTACTTGTACTTAATCTGTGTAATGCCATACCATCATCCATGTCCAGATGGAGACCCAGTCAAATTGTCATTTGTCACATGAGTGGCCTGTGTTATGGGCAAGTGCCAACTAGTGTGATGGGGCTGTGCAGTCTAACGTTACCCATTCACAAACGTAGCCTAATGTCAGAATTCACTGATCAGTCTCAAACAGTGTCATCTGTATCTTACACAAGTGGTTATTACAGATAGATAAGTAGGCTATAAGTCCACAGATACTGAGAGATAGATAGATAGATAGATAGATACATTCATAGATAGGATAGTTATAGGCAGGGGCCATGGTTCTCAGCGCCCTCTTGGTGGTACAGTAGCCTTCTCAGGCAGCTTCCCTATATTTTATGACTAGGCTGTTGTCATATTGAAGCTCACTCAAATTGAAGCGACTTGATGCAGTCTGAAGTTAAGTCTGTTTGGCACCTACCAGATGCCCTACCTCCAACGATAACGGCACAACAACGATAGAATCCATAAATAATATTATTATTAATAATGTATTTAACAGTGTTATTTAAATATCTATCTATATATATATTTAATGGTGTTATTTAAACTTCTTGCTCGTCTACTACACTCTTCTGCTGGTGATTTTGCCGTCCGTCATGGCGTCGTCACGTGGTCATGGTCACGTGCTTGCAAGGGGTGAATAGCCTAGGCCTACTCCTAGGCCATCAAAACTAGTTCATTCTCGTTCATTGTCTGTGTTCATCATTGTTCATGTTTCTTCATTCAGATCTTTTTGCGAACAATTCCATTTTGAATAAACAAACAGCGCAGTTACATGCTTCGTCCTTGTTGCATTATTTATTAGATTCTTAACAGATTTCTGTAGTTCAAACAACTCCGAATTGTATTTGAGAACGTCAGATATAACAGCCCGTGTTAAAAAAAAAATGTTGGGTTGAAACCGGGCTCGGGCTCATAATTACAGTTAATGTGTCGGGTCAGGCCGGGATCGGACAGAACGTGCACGGGCTCGGGTCGGGTCGGGCTTGATTTTCTGGGCCCGATCTAAGCTCTGCTAGAGGGTAGGCCCAGTAACCTTAAAGGGACAGGTAGTGTTTGGGCTACTAGAGGGTAGGCCCACTACCTTAAAGGGACAGGTAGTGTTTGGGCTACTAGAGGGTAGGCCCACTACCTTAAAGGGACAGGTAGTGTTTGGGCTACTAGAGGGTAGGCCCACTACCTTAAAGGGACAGGTAGTGTTTGGGCTACTAGAGGGTAGGCCCAGTACCTTAAAGGGACAGGTAGTGTTTGGGCTACTAGAGGGTAGGCCCACTACCTTAAAGGGACAGGTAGTGTTTGGGCTACTAGAGGGTAGGCCCACTACCTTAAAGGGACAGGTAGTGTTTGGGCTACTAGAGGGTAGGCCCACTACCTTAAAGGGACAGGTAGTGTTTGGGCTACTAGAGGGGAGGCCCTGTACCATAAGGGACAGGTAGCGTACTGCAGATGGGGTTGCGAGGGGGATGGTTAGTGGATGCGCACAGTGCTATATTAATTTGGGATATTAAAAACGATAAATGTAGCTCCAATGCTTTGATGAGGAGGGCCAGAGCATATTCATCTGAATTCATATGTTCTCCCTTTCTTGCTTCATTCCAGACTTCATATATCAACAACATTTTGGATATTTTGGATGAAAGCAGTTTTTGCATTGATGAATGGTTAGAGCTCGAGGCTGGCAGTAGCGCAGCATTAAATAAAAAGTGTCTGATGTGCAAATCTTACTATGCAAAATCAAAAATGTGATCCAAGTTAATTTTACTTCCAGCATCACCCTTGAAGGCTTCACATGTATTTTACTGCAGTTAACAGCCAGAAAGTCCTTCAAAGGTTACAATGCATGATATTTTTTATTCTAGGGGGATATAATGCAGTTACATGCACATAATACAACAATAGCGCACACTCAAGCACGTAGCGTTTGTGCTTGTATGCAATGGCGAAGCAAGAACAAGAATGATATGCAAAGGGAGGGTAATTACTTGTCCTCAATTACTGTTCTGCCATCTTCCCTTATCTGTGTGTGTGTGTTTCATGAAAAAATCAGAGGGGGGGCATGGGGTCCCAAACATCGAATGGATTTATACAGCCACGAGGATAGGTCATCTATTGCGCATGCTAAATAACGACGACCGACAGTTCGAGCAATGGCCCGGGGCTCATTGTTGCTGGACCTATGCAAACACAAGATCCCCCTTGCCCCTCATGGAGACCAAGTTTCCTGGGCTTCAAAAAGAAACCCAGCGGGAAGCTGGACAATTACAATTAGGGCATTTAGCAGACGCTTTTATCCAAAGCGATTTACATCGGTTAATACACACATTGACACACGGACGGCAGAGTCAACCATGCAAGACGACAGCCAGCTCGTCAGGAGCAGTTAGGGTTAAGTGTCTTGCTTGGACACCAGGGCCACAGGATTTGGGGTGCACTCAGATTGGCCTGGTCTGAATGATTTGTGTAATAACAATAACATACAGCTAAATTAGATACACACAAGTGGAGAACAGGTAAGCGTCAGCAAGGAGTTAATCATGGACTTAAATGTGCATGCTGAAGCGACTCTACATCATGACAATTCCAACAAAAAGCTGGACAGCCGGACATACAGGTATGAAATCCTACAACACCTTCACTCACAACAGCGCGATTACTGGGTGAACCTGTGCCTACAGGGTAAACTCGCATGCCTACAGTGCGCGAACCCAGCAGTTTCACATTCGGCGCTACATAATCCAGCTGTTAACGCAGGCATTCTAAAATTTGTAATCAAAGCAAGACTGCAAGCACTCCCGACTCAATATAACCTTTCACTATGGTTTCCAAACCATCATGAACCATTCTGCTTATTGCATAACAGTAAAACAATTGGAATCAACAGTGCACATATTGAACGGATGCCCCGCATTCAAAGGACTATACATTGCCCGTCACGATCGCATTGTTAACATTACAGCGAATGAACTACGCAAAGTACATGGACTAAGCACAATACATACAAACAAAACAATTAGGGCTGTCAAATTAACCCGTTAATTTCGATTAATTAATCACAGAAAATATAACGCGTTAAAAAAATGAACGCTGATTAATTGTGCTTCAATAGTGCCCTTTGACCTGGTGTTGCAGCTTTAAAGGTGCTAAAAACAAGCGCACCTTAGTGGTGACGTCATGTCACACACAGACAATCGTGAATTAATTGATTAGCGGGGGGTAAGGTTGTATAGGGACGTTGTAAA
Source organism: Pollachius pollachius (assembly GCF_949987615.1). NCBI lineage: Eukaryota > Metazoa > Chordata > Actinopteri > Gadiformes > Gadidae > Pollachius > Pollachius pollachius. The sequence continues at coordinate 19,586,070 of NC_136948.1, read as the reverse complement.
TTGTTTGATTGTTGATTGTTCATGATATGCGACCCAGTGTCATGATGAAAAGAGAGAATAAACTAAAGCTAAAGAGAGATCCAGTTTCTGTCATTCCTGATCGAATTGTCCTGCAATATTTGGTGCCGAAACCAGGGACATTTAGATGAAGGAAGAAGAGGACGAAAACTCCATTGGTTTGCAAGACAAACAAGAAGACAGAAAAAAGGAACAATGGCTGAAATCGACCGTAGAAAGAAAAAAAGATCCTCAATCCGCACCGCTGTAACCAGACTGATTAACAAGATTGACGACGAACTTGTTAAAGAAAGACCAGATCATGATGTATTGGAAGAGTTGCTGGAGCAATTGATATTGAAAGAAGATTATTTGACTAAAATGGATTTGGATGTGGAAGAACAAACAGCGACAGAAGATATAGAAGATGAGGTTTCAAGAGCCTTAGAATACAAAGATCACATATCACTGAGGAAGACGAGGACAAGGAGAGCGCTAAGAAGAGCGAAAGATGATGCAGAGTCTGCAATGTCTGTTGAATCTAACCCCATGCGTAATAACGTGAAGCTGCCTAAACTTGTGATAGAAAAATATTCTGGAGACATCAGCCAGTGGCAGTACTTTTGGGGACAGTTTGACACGGCAGTGAACAGTAATCATAACTTAACAAAAACTGATAAATTCAGTTATCTGAGATCATATCTCACTGGCGCAGCTGCCAATGTAGTCGCAGGGTAACCATTAACTGATTCAAATTATGAAAACGCTACTCAGCTGCTGCAGAAAAGATTTGGCCGAAAGGATTTGGTAATTAATGCTCATATGACCAAATTGTTGAATCTTAATCCTGTAAAAAATGTCAGTGACATAAAATCGCTCAGATATTTGTATGATAATTGTGTAATCCAAATTCGTAGTCTGGCTTCAATGGGAGTCGTCTCTGACACGTATGGTAGCTTACTGTGCCCCATTCTAATGAAGCTCATTCCCGAAGAGATAACATTAGACTTCAGCAAACAAGTTGAAGAGGATGATGTCTGGAAAGTGGAAGAACTGATGAGCTTCATTCAAAAAGAAGTGGACAGCCGGGAGAGCACGGCCAACATGTCTAAAAGCGGAAAAGAGCGCACAAGTAAGGAACGTGAAAAGGACACACCAGGCGCATGGGAAATGCGAGCAAGACGACATAACACAATGACAACGTCTACCCTTTATGCGGCGAACCAAATGGACAGACAATATTGTTTTTTTTGTGAGAAAAATAATCACCAGTCTAAACACTGCCATGAAATGTCTGTGCCTGAGAAAAAAGAAAAGTTAAAAAATCATGGAAGATGCTTTGTGTGTTTTGGAACGAGACATGTTGCCAAGGATTGTCGCACTAAAGGTATCTCTTGTGAGAAATGTAATCGACGTCATCACCAAGCTGTGTGCTCCTATGATGGGCGTGAATTCAGAAAAGAAAATGAACCGGCAGATGCCGTGATGTCCATGTCTCCCAGTGAATCAAAGCGAGAATCAGTTCTCCTTCAGACCGCTACTGTCTGGATAGAAACTCCAGTTACAAGGCAACTCACCCGCTGTCTACTGGACGGAGGGAGTCAGCGAAGCTTTGTGCGTAAAGATATCTCCAGTGCGCTCAACCTCCCCAAAGTAGGTGAAGAGACTCTAAAGTTACACACGTTTGGCTCTAGTGTCCCACAAAATATCACCTGTAATAAAGTAAAATTAACACTGAGCAACATCAGAAATGGCCAAAGTGTACAGTTAGAAGTGTTGGAAATCCCAAGAGTGTGCTCTTCCATTATGAGAGTAGCGGGAGAGGAAATGCGCAGAGAACTGGAGCGAAAAGGCCTGCAGCTGGCTGACACTTCAGTGAGCGGAATGGAGACGCAGGAGCTTGGAGTCCTCATCGGTGGCAATCACTACTGGAAAATTGTGACAGGAAAATTGGAGCGCCTCTCAGAGTCGCTGGTGGCGCTGGACAGCAAGTTTGGATGGTTAATACAAGGAACCGTATCCATGCTAAATGTGACAACTGAAACAGAACCTACAGATGTCGCAACTCTGCACGTGAGTGTTGGACTGGATGAGAAAATAAATCACACACTGCGCTCCTTCTGGGAAATCGAATCCATCGGGATAATGAATGAAAAGGAATCGCTGAAGAGTAATGAGGAGGCATTGCAGCTGTTTGAAAAAACTGTCCAGTTCAAAGAAGAAAGATACGAGGTGAGATTACCTTGGAAAAATGAAGACCATGACCTGCACTCCAACTATAATGTTGCCAAAAGACGTTTTGATCAGCTTGTAAAAAAGTTTCAAAATAATGTGCCACTTTATGAAAAGTACAGTGACGTCATCAAGGAGTACGTCAGTCAGGGAATAGTGGAGCGCGTGCAAAATGTGGCCACTGATAATCCCACGTACTATCTCCCCCACAGAGCAGTCATTAATGAAGAGCGTTTGACCACAAAGTTAAGAGTTGTATTTGATGCTTCGTCCCATGCTGAAGGTTGTCAATCACTAAATGACTGCTTAATGACAGGCCCAAATCTGAATCCTGAGTTACTAAGCATCCTGTTAAAATTCAGAAAACACGAAGTGGCATTTATGGCTGATATCACAAAGGCTTTTCTACAGATATATATTCGAGAGCAAGACAGGGATGCATTACGATTCTTGTGGTTAAATGACTTGCCAAAATCCAACGAAAAACCTAATGTAAGCATTCTGCGCATGACCAGAGTCCCGTTTGGTGCTTCCCCTAGTCCCTTTCTGTTGGCAGCAACCATTAGATACCATTTGAAAAAATATCAGCAAATGCATCCCACTGTGACATCTACCCTTGATAAGTGTTTGTATGTAGATGATTTGATCTGTAGTGCCCCTAGTGCACAGTCAGCGGCCAACCTCGCCACGCAAGCTAAAAGCATCTTAAAAGAAGCAGGAATGAATTTGTGCAAATGGAGCACAAACTCTGGAGAGCTGAAATACCTGTGGGATGAAGAAATGGAAACCATTCTAATAGAAGTGGAAGCAGTTGTTAATTCCCGTCCCATCACTTTCACCCACACCAGCAGCGAAGAGCCTGTCCCTCTAACGCCATCCCATTTTCTAATTGGTCAGCGTCTAACAGCGCTCCCATCCGCTGGCAACGTAACCGCAGCGGCCCCCAACACAGACCAACGTCAGTTAAACAAAAGGTGGAAATACAGACAGCGCCTAATCAATACATATTGGACCCGCTGGAAGAAGGAATATCTCCTGGAGCTACGATCTGCACATTGCTCATCTCATGTAAAAAGATGCACAGAGTTAAAGCTCGGAGACGTTATCCTAGTGAATGAAGACAAACTGCCCAAACATCTTTGGAAAATGGGAAGAATCAAAGAAGTTTATATCGGAAGAGATAAGGTGCGCGAAGGTACGCTCTTGCCTTGTTATGCTACCTTCAAGGAACCTAATCAGAAGACCAGTACAATTACTGTATCCCCTTGAACTTGATGTGTAATGAGAACCAGAAGAGTCTCATTGGCCGGGAGTCTGTTGCAGCTTTAAAGGTGCTAAAAACAAGCGCACCTTAGTGGTGACGTCATGTCACACACAGACAATCGTGAATTAATTGATTAGCGGGGGGTAAGGTTATATAGGGACGTTGTAAATTGTTTGATTGTTGATTGTTCATGATATACGACCCAGTGTCATGATGAAAAGAGAGAATAAACGAAAGCTAAAGAGAGATCCAGTTTCTGTCATTCCTGATCGAATTGTCCTGCAATACCTGGTGCGTCATTTGCGTTGAAACAAAATGGAGGCAGCCGAAAAGACGCTGCTCGGCCCCGTGAATGGAAAATTCAAGTTTAAACAACTCCCAGACGGAACTGTAGATAGGAACACCGTAATCTGCAATCTTTGTAGTAAAGAATTTTCCTATCACCGGAGTTCATCAACCCTTAAATATCACCTCAACGCAAAACATTTGGTAGCAAGCTCGCAGGTACGAGCTGCCACAGCCCCTGAAGCTGGCGCTAGCAGAGAGCCTCGTCAAGCCACACTTGACCAGGCGTTCAAGCAAGTGAGATAGAAATGTTATTAATTTGATCTTAAAATGCACCGGATATTAATGAAAGACATGTATTAAATAAGAGACATTGAACTTTAAAGTCTATTATGTCTATTATTCATTGAATCACTCATCTGCCATAATTTTTTGAATTAAATTATTTTAAAATACTTTCTCGGAAAAATGTAAGCATGCGATTAATTTAGATTAATTAATCACAGAGCCTGTAATTAATTAGATTTTTTTAATCGCTTCACAGCCCTAAAAAAAAATACAACTTGACTGGTTCAGACATTTAAATGTTAACTCCCTAAAAAGTGTTCTTAGAGACTCTCCAAATACTCCTGACATTGTTGTTGTTGATGATCTTTTAAAAACAACAGTGATTCTGGAAGTGGGTTGTTGCTTTGACATGTATATGGACCAGAGATGGAAATTAACTTTTTTGTCCACCAGCCACTGTGGCAGGTAGATTTAAAAATCTACCAGCCACTCATCTTTTTTACCAGCAACTTTTTATACGCTATATATTTTTTTAATATATGCGGACATTTTAAACAACATAATAGTAATAATAGATAAGAAAAGTGTTTTTTCATACACATCATTTTTTCCATCAGAAGTGATTTTTACTGTAAGTAGCTGCTACCAAGGAACTGAGTTGAAAATGTTACACTGTTACCGCATATGATAAACAATACACAGGTATCTGCCATGTTAAGTCATGTTTATTTCAAAGGTGTTACGATGACAAGTTTGGGGATAATTCATCTATACAAAGTATTTTCAATGAAAAACAAATTGACATTAACAATAAAAAAACATGCATGGCTACACCATCACAGGTCAATAGGAACATTAGTTTTTTCAGTGCACTGGCCTTTTAATTTCTTCAATTCAACCAGATGTATAATGAAATCTGCCCCTATAATGCAACAGATGTATCCTCTCGGTATAGGAAGACTTATACTCTGCCTATGCATTCGAAATTAAACATTTGAAAACAGACCATGAAGAAACAAGAACAAGAAACAATGACTTAATAAGTGCAAGACACATTGAAAAACGTCAGAATACATTAAACTGTGGTGACCCACAACAACAATAATAAAGACATTTACCAAGGGACTTTTCCTTTAAGGAAAAGGGTTTGGGATAACAGTTCCGGTTTACGACAGTTCGAGTTTACGGGTGTTCTGGTTTACGGCAGTTACGTTTTGAACTCATGCTGGAGTAACTTGTTTTGATTTTGAAGTGGAGAGTAAAGCTGACTCGACCCATCTCCGTCTCTTGTCTCGTCATTTACCGCACTCCACAATTGGTGACCCCCGACGCGAGTTGGATACGGCTGGATTATGTTGCACATCGACGGTGATAACGCGCCCGCTGTGGCGCCGGCCGCCGCTGGCGGCGCGGCTAACGTCGGCGCTATCTATGCTGCCACCGTCAAGTTACCGGACTTTTGGCAGCACAGCCCACGGTCGTGGTTCCAACACATCAAAGCCCAGTTCCAGATGAGAGGAATAACGCAGGACGTCACAAAATATTTCCACGTGGTAGCAGCCTTAGATGCCGTGACGACGGCCAGGTCTATGGCGCGGTTACAGGCTCCTCCAGCTGTCGGCAAGTACAACACACTCAAGACGTTCCTCGTGGGCCTTTTTCAACTGTCGTAGCTGGAGAAGGCGGACCGCCTGCTTTCCCTGAACGGCCTGGGTGACGGCAAGCCGTCCGAGTTGATGGAGAGGATGCTGGCTGTGCTGGGCTCGGCGGATCCCTCCTTCCTTTTCGCCCATATCTTCCTGCGGCAGCTTCCAGCACCCGTGCGCACCGCACTGGCCAGCTCCCCCCTCTTTGCCTCCAAGGACTACCGGGCGGTGGCCGTGGAGGCCAACAGGGTTTTCCTCGCCAGCAGGCAGCAGTTTGTCCATGCGCTGCTGCCCCCCCAGCACACGTCGGCCCCGCTTCCGCCCCCGGGGTACAACCCGGAGACCGCAGCCGCTGTGACAGCCCGCCGACAGCGTGACGACGGGTGTTGTTACTACCATGCCAGGTTTGGTGCCAAGGCCAAGCAGTGTTGCCAGCCTTGCAGTTTTGGGGCCCCGGGAAAAGCCCAGGCCAGCGCTCATTAACAGCTGTGAGCGCTGGTCGGGACTGCAAGCTGTTGTTCGTCACTTACGCCTTGTCCGGCCGGCGACTGCTGGTTGATTCTGGGGCTCAGCGCAGCATCCTGCCAGCGACGCCTGTAGACAATGTGGCTGGCGGCCATGGCCCCCCGATGGACGCCGCCAACGGCACACCCATTCGTACCTATGACACGAGGTATGTGGAGGTGTGTTTCGGCGGCCGGCGTTTCGGCTGGGATTTCGTCATGGCTGCCGTGTCTACGCCACTCCTGGGGGCGGATTTCCTCTGCGCCTACAGGCTGCTGGTGGATGTAACGAACTGCCACCTGATCGACGCCCTCTCTTTTGCTTCGTACCCCTGCATGCTGGGGGTGTTGGGGGGGCTTTGTCTTGCGAACACGTTCGCCACCGGAGACCTGTATCAACGCCTGCTGGCTGAGTTTCCCGACATCACCACGCCCACATTTTCATCGGCTGTGGCTAAGCATGTTGTGGAGCACTACATCACCACGGCAGCTTGACTCTGCCAAGCTCGCGATCGCCAGGGAGGAGTTCGCCACCATGGAGCGCCTCGGCATCGTACGCCGTTCCAACAGTCCGTGGGCCTCCCCCCTGCACATGGTGACCAAGGCTGATGGTGGTTGGCGGCCCTGTGGTGATTTCCGTCGCCTGAACAATGCCACCACCCCCAACCGGTACCCGGTACCGCACATTCAGGACTTCTCCGCCCACCTGGCCAGCGCCGCCATCTTTTCAAAAGGTGGACTTGGTACGCGGTTACCATCAGGTGCCCGTCTGCCCGCAGGATGTCCCCAAGACGGCGGTCATCACGCGCTTTGGACTTTTTGAGTTTCTGAGGATGCCTTTCAGCCTTAAGGGCGCAGCACAGACGTTTCAGCGCCTCATGGACTCTGTGCTGCGGGACATGCCGTTCCTGTTCGTCTACTTTGACGACATTCTCGTTGCCAGTGCGTCTGCAGACGACCACCTGACGCATCTACGGCAGCTGTTCGGTCGGCTCAGTGAGCATGGTCTCATTGTCAACCCGGCCAAGTGCGAGTTTGGCCGGTCATCCATCACTTTCCTCGGCCACCACGTCACCCCGCAGGGGGCGGTTCCCCTCCCGGCCAAGGTGGACGCCATCGCCAGTTTCCCACGCCCGCGCACTGTGAAGTCCCTGCAGGAGTTCCTGGGCATGGTGAACTTCTACAACCGTTTCCTCCCCCATGCGGCCCAGCTCATGCAACCCTTGTACAACGCCTTGTGGGGCAGGAGGCCGGCAGACGTGTTGGATTGGTCCACGAAGATGACGGCTGCTTTCGATGCTGCCAAGACCGCGTTGGTTAACGCTGCTCTGCTGGCGCACCCATCTCCGACCGCCCCTCTTGCTCTTACTACGGACGCCTCTGATTACGCCGTAGGGGCTGTGTGTGAGTAGTGGGTGGGCGGAGCCTGGCCAAGAGGAAATTCAGCACCTTCGACAGGGAGCTCCTGGCTCTTTTCCTCGCCACCCGTCATTTCCGTTTCCTGTTGGAGGGCCGTCGGTTCACGGCTTTCGTTGACCACAAGCCGCTGACGTTCGCCATGGCCAAGTCTTCGGAGCCATGGTCTGGTCTGCAGCAGCGTCAGCTCTCCGCCATCTCTGAGTACACCACGGACATTCAGCATGTGGCCGGCAAGGACAATTTTGTAATTCCTCCAAGCTGGTGGGGGCCAAGTTCGTCTGGCCGGGCCTGCGGAAGGACGTCAAGGCCTGAGCCGCTGTCTGTGTGGCGTGCCAGCGTGCAAAGGTGACTCGGCATACCAAAGCCCCCTTGGCTCTCTTCAAAGTGCCGGAGAGGCGTATCGACCATGTGAATGTGGACCTGGTGGGCCCGCTTTCACCCTCCCGTGGTTACACCTACCTCCTCACCATGGTGGGCAGGACCACCAGGTGGCCAGAGGTGGTTCCCCTGTCTTCCACTACAGCAGCTGAGGTGGCCCGGGCGTTCGTTATGTCTTGGGTGGCCCGTTTCGGCACACCATCCAACCTTTCCTCGGACCGGGGGCCGCAGTTCATGTCAGAGCTTTGGACTGCGGTCGCCGAGGTCCTGGGGGTGAAGTTCCACCGTACCAAAGCCTATAACCCACAGAGCAATGGGCTTTGCGAGCGGTTTCATCGGGACATGAAGGCCGCGCTCAGGGCCAGCCTTACGGGCAGCGACTGGGCTGACCGCCTCCCATGGGTTATGCTGGGCCTTCGCTCCGCCCCCAAGGACGATCTTCAGGCCTCGTCGGCAGAGCTGGTGTTGGTGCTCGTCGGCAGAGCACGATGGGAGGCAGCCATGGTCGGCTGCCTCCCATCGTGCTGCGTCCCGGGACATTGCGGACGCTTTCGTTCCCATTCCAATGTCTCACCATGGTCTCCCCCGGTCCTACGTTCCCAGGGATTTACCGTCAGCCAAGTACGTTTTCGTCCGCCAAGACGGCCACCGTACCCCGCTGCGGCCCCCCTACGATGGCCCCTTCCGCGTCTTGGAGGGTGGGCCTAAGAACTTTGTTGTGGATATGGGGGGCAGGCCTGAGCGGGTGGCTATTGACCGGCTCAAGCCTGCTCATGTGGATGTTGGCAAACCGCTCCAGCTGGCTCAGCCCCCGCGGCGGGGGCGCCTGCCTGCGGCACCCTCGACACCTGGCCTTGCGGCGGCCTCGGCACCTGCTCCTGCCTTTTGCCCTTCTCCTGTTAAGCGCAGCCGTTCAGGCCGCCTGGTCCGCCCCCCTAGGCGTTGATTTTTCTGGGGACTGTTATATGCTAGCATGTTCTATTTAACACTAGTGGGTGTCCATTGTTCTCTGTAGGTTCCCTGTCGGGTCTGGACCTGTTGGTTTGGGTGAATTCTGGGGGGGCCTGTGTGGTGACCCACAACAACAATAATAAAGACATTCACCAAGGGACTGTTCCTTTAAGGAAAAGGGTTTACGACAGTTCGGGTTGACGGGTGTTCTGTTTTACGGCTGTTACTTTTGAACTCATGCTGGAGTAACTTGTTTAGTTTTGAAGTGGAGAGTAAAGCTGACTCGACCCATCTCCGTCTCTTGTCTCATCATTTACCGCACTCCACAGTTTGATGGTAACAATAAGGATAATTAAAACTCAAGTTTTTTTATATTATAATGCAGAAATGTTACCTGATATAACTTTAAGTTTACCTTCTTTCTCACTTCTACTTTATCAGATCGTTGCAAAGATAGTATTTCATGTGTGTGTTTATTTTCCGCATGTCATTCTGACAAAAGGCGGAGGGGTGGGGGCTGAACAAGCCCACAATCACTATGTACACGCTGCTGCTTGCGACAATTCTTCACCATTCATGCCTCTATTTATTTTTATAGGGTAAAACTTTATAAGTGTATTTGTACACAATACTACAGAGTACCTTGTAGGGATGTAACGGTACGCGTGTTTGTACCGAACCGTCATGGTACAGGCACTTCGGAGCGGTTACAGAGGTGTACCGCGGTACGTAAATGTGGCGTACATAGCGGGCAACGATCGCCGAATAGTCGAATAGTTGGAGTCATTAGAATATCGAATAATGAATGTGACTATCGCAATTTATTACACGGCTCTTCTCGATGCTGTTGAGCGCTCCGTTGACTTGCATGGTCCTTCACAACTTCCGGTGGTGAATAGCGTCCTCGGTTGCTAAGCGACGTCAACGTCTTTGGCGGACTATTTCTCTGCTGATCAACACAACGAATGCTGTTAACAAATAAATTATAAAAAGACACACCGTGTGAAGTTATACTTTTGACGTGTCTAGTTCACCGTCATGCAGGCTGTGTTCAGTAAAATAAATAAATAATTAATTAAATAAATAGCGATCCGTTTTCGGCGCACGTGGGTCTATCTGCCTAAGACCACGTTGAAATAATTTTGATGTGGAATATTGATGGCGCAGTTGTTGAAATAAACATTGATTTCATACAAATCATAAAAACCTCTCCCTGTGTCATTGTGTGTGCGTGTATTCGAGGTGCGTGCGTGCGTGGGGGGTTCTTGATTGAGCGATTTCCGAATATTATTCGAATACTTCTCAGCGAATATCGAATAGTATTTTTTGCCAGAAATGCACATCCCTAGCACACTCATTTGAAAAGGCACTGTCACACCAAATTTGTACCGGGTGCCAAATTTGTGCCGGGTACGTAATCCATTCCAAACCTGCCTGGCAACAGATGATCGCGGACGATCGCGTTAAGGTTTAGTCCCAAAAAACACTATATCAAGGATATTATTTTAAGTTATCTACTATATTTTAAACTTATTTATTCATATTATCAATGTATTTATCTATTTCCTTAAACAGTAATAGCTTAATGATATGGAGATAACGTGAATAATAATAAAAAACATTTACCACTTAGTAAATGCCTGCTTATCTATCTATTACCTATAATCTATCTACTATCGCAATTAAATTAACACAAGCTAGGTAGACTATGATACACATTAAACACTCAGTTTACTAGCTAAATTCAATTAAACAATTAAATGCAATACAAATATAAAGTTAGGAACGCTAATAAATGTAATTTGTAAAGTTTGGGCTATCTGTCTTGTTGCGCTCAATGAACGACTTCGCGAATGTTCTTGAACCTTCCTACGTCAATCGACGCGATCGTCCGCGATCATCTGTTGCCAGGCAGGTTTGGAATGGATTACGTATGGATTACGTACCCGGTACAAATTTGGCACCCGGTACAAATTTGGTGTGACAGCACCATCCAGGTGTTACTATCACTGTTGCTGTGGGAAAAGAACAGCTGTGCAAACCCAGCTCACGACACTATTTCAACAACCCCTGTCTGGGAATTCAGAAATGCAAATGCCATAACCAAGTTTATTGGTGTTTTAATTGCTGCTGATCTACGGCCATTCTCCGTCGTTGACAAACAAGCAGTTTTATTTTTTTTCCCCCTTAACTATGAACCGTACCGTACCGTGACTTAAAAACCAAGGTATGTACCGAACCGTGACTTTTGTGTACCGTGTTAAGCCCCCTGGTGGTGACTCATTAGAAGGGCGCAACATAAGTCAACAGACGTAGGGTGAGGGTGCAATGACACAAAACCGTGAAACCAGGTATCAAACAATATTTATTGACACAAAAAACAAGCAACCCAGGGGTCAAGGAGGACTAACAGTGGCACCAAAGTAAACAAAAAGAAATAACCCATCCGCCCCCCTTGACAGGTGCTAAGTAGAGATGGGCGATATGGCCTAAAATCCATATTGCGATATACATTGCAGCCTCTTGCGATAACGATATATATCACGATATAAAATCATAAAATAACCGTTTCAGAACAGGTTACATAGACCCTAAGGAAAGCCAAACTGCTAAATATATTTAAAAAAAAAGAGAAATATAGTATGTCATTTCGAGAACATTTATTGTGAAACACTGTAATCATACAACATAATGTTGCAGATAAATAAAATTAGTATTGGGTTTCTTTCCTTTAGTGCAAACCATTCTAAAAGGCACTACACCTAGTTTAAGCCCTTGGTTCTTAAATGCCACCCAAGATGCAGAGAACAGGAAAAACGGGTGTCTTTCTAGATAAGGAACAGACACTGTACTGACAATTAGGGATGGGCATGATTAATTGATGATCGATCATTGATTGTTAAGATTTTTGTCGATTACGTGATATTTTTAACCATCAAAAGGAGGTTGACCCAGCCGGAGAGGTGGTCTCGGAGACGTTGCTCAACATGGAGCAAAGAGGAGATGGAACGTCTTTTGGATATTCGGGTCCGATATCCAAAAGACATTCCGTCTCCTCTTTGCTCCATGTTGAGCCACCACCCGTTGGTCCGACAAAAGCAAGTAAAAAGTATGCTGGAAAACATAACTTAAAAATGCCGATGCATTTAACACATTCCGAGTCAGGATGAGGGAGAAGGAGTTGGACCAGTCCGCAGATCAATGTATATCACGCTGGATATCCATGATTGTTTACTTTCACCGGTGCTTCCCCCCCCCCCCACCTTTTTCTTTAACGCTTTACAACGCCCCAGACCTTTTTGTCCAATGATTTAACGTTCTTTGCACACATGCAGGTTTGTTGACGAATCCTGGCACTGTTGCGAAAATTGCAATGTGAAAAGGAATTGCACCAAACCAAAAATTAAACATTGTATTTTGCGTCATCAACATGCATTATCGCGATAGAGTGATATAATTAAAATCTCTATCGTAGGCCATTTTTTATCGTTTATATCGTATATCTTTTTTATCACGCATTACTAGTGCTAAGCACCCAAAAATACAGTGGTGGTGCACACTCTAATCTAGGGTTGTAACAACAGGTAAACCTACGTGATGCAAGATGTAGGGGGGTATCCTCCTGTCCTCACTTGATCCCCAAAAACTGTCGCCTGAACTGAACACAAAGGGGACTATATATCAGGTGAGGGGAAGCTTGATTGCTGATCAGGAACAGGTGGGGTGAATGATGGTGACTGAAACCAGGGGTAGATCTGAGAAAAGTGACAGGAGGGAGACAAAAGCACCACAAAACAGAACCGAACAAAACATGCCTACAAACATACAGCATACATAAATCCCAGCCGTAACAACTGTTACACCCCTAGTACCTTGGTGTCCCCATAGCTGGCAACTGCCATGTTTTCAGGGAGATACATACACAGGCATTTCCACTCACAGGATACCAAAAACCCCCTAACCACAGCATGAGACGTTAAAACAGGAAATGATGATCTGAGCCTTCTTCTTCTTTTTTTGACAAAACTACATACCTCATTTCCTGTAAACAGAACATTGGTAACACTATGGCTGTAGGTCTGCTTCTCATCTGCCTTACTGGCCTTGTATTTTCAGAGGAACCACCCGGTAAGTCTTTTTTACTTTTGTTTTGTTTTGTTTGTCTTTCCATCCGCTTAATAGTCCTGTCTTGTTTAGGTTCACATCACACACCTATTTGTATTTTTTATACGTCTACATTTTGCTCATCGATACTGATGGTTTATTGATTAGGATGCTTTGTCAGTTAAGTCCAAAAAATACATATCATGTTACCTATTCTATTCATCAGATATCCAATATTAAAACAAATCCATGTATACCGTAACCATTTCAACTTCAGCTACAACTGAATTTGACTTAATGTCATCTAATGCTCACTTCCCCAGTCTGTGTTCCTTATATGGGTATTCCTGTCCTAGTTTGCTTCTGTAAGCAATGTCCGAGTGCATTGCCCTACTGTTGTTGATTGTGCATTTATATACTTAAGATTTTATAACTTCACTTTTCATGGAATGGGTAAGTTCACACATATAGAAACAACATAACAAGCCCTTGTTTCCCTTCATTCCCTCTTGTGTCAGATGTGAAGTGTCTGGTGGTTAACCTGGACCATGTTCAATGCATGTGGAATGGATCTGCCAACCCAGCCGTTAATTACACCTTCTATAGCAGGTGAGTTAAGCCCTGATGGATTCTCAGCACACAAAATACGTCAAATTAGCTTCTCATTTTGACCCACAGCATGTTGAAAAATAAAACAAACCCTCCCCATACACCTACTTTAGCCGTTTAATGTATTCATCATCATCATCATCGTCAACGTCTTTCACATGTTTATATTGCAACTGTGTTCCCTGTTGAATTTGTGTTCCACCCTCAGGTTTGAAAACGGTTTTAAGGAGTGTACCAGCTATGTCTTGGAGAACAGCACTATCGTGGGCTGTGATCATCCTTATGAGGAGCTTATTACACTAAGGTTTTCTAAGTTCACCACCAAACTGAAGCTGGGCAACAGGAGCTTTGAGCAGTTCCATGGACTTAAGTCAAAAGGTATGCCCCCCCCCACCCATACAATGTTTTGAATGTGTTTATGACCAAATAGACTCCCATGTGATAATCCCTCAAAACAAGACACATATCACATATATGTGGGCTACACACATATGGGGGGGGGGGGGCATTACTTTGTCAGAAAATATTCCATACATAATACTGGAAATGCAAACTCTGCCACATTGGATTTACCAAATGCTACAACAAACGACCTAACAAAAACCTAAACCATATATTCTATATTTCTGTCAACACCAGTCAAACTGAACGCCCCCGTCAACTTAACTGTAAAGAACGGCTCCGGCTTGAACCTGTGCTACTACTGGAATCATACCTGCAAAACTAGATGCATAGAGTGCGACGTTCGCCACAGGATCAAAGGAAAGGAGTGGAAGGTATAAACCTGTTATATTTAATGAATGCATACAAACATTGGGATGATGGGATGTTACCATGAACTCACCTTGGGGTCCAGCAATGTGCATGGCCATCTTATAATAAAAAAAACACATTCATCCTTTTTGTAATACACAAATTACTTTCATGACCATCTATCCGACCACCAGCGATGGAATAGGCATCTCGTTCCATCTCAAATCATTTATATTTGTATCTCCCTGCTCCAAAATGTCTTCCCCGCTACTCCTTTCCTTTTCTTCTTTGCCTTGTTGTTCCTCATACCTTGGCCAGACTATCCTTACCCAGAATAATAGTTACTGCATCAACCTGCCCTCCAACAGCTACCTCTATGAGCTGCAGGTGAGGGGCAGAATAAAGGAACTGTGTGGAAAATCTGACTTCTGGAGTGACTGGAGCCCACCAGTATTCTGGGGGTCCATGAGAGAATCCCATAGCACAGGTAAGAAGACAAGTGGGCCACAACCAAACAATTGATAGCCATCAGTTCCTTGGATGGGTTGAGAAAGGTTTAATCTTTTTTTATGTATGTTTGTCAGTCACAAATAAGCCGAGTTTCTACTCTCCCTTGCAGACAACAATCCTTTATGTTGTCGGGACAATCATCTTCTTCATATTGGTCATCATCTTGGTGCGCCACGAAAGGTGCGTTGATCTCTCTTCACATTTGATGTTAGTCACACTGTGTGCAACCAACAGAGCATGGTGGCATTTTGAGTGATAGCTCCGTGCCCTGGACGTTGTTCACCGAGGCAAACATTAGTTTTGGTTTGACTAACACCCTAAACAATTGATATCTGATTGCCTTTCTTTTCACCTGTTTTGGAATGCATCAAAAATAAGTTTTTCTTCCAACGAGGTAAAAGACTGACACACATAAGTAATAAAGGTGAATCATACCTAAAAAAAACAAAGATGATTAAACATGTCAATGTTTCCTGTGCAGGATCAGAGTCATTCTGTTACCCGTTCTCCCAGACCCAGGCAAGAACCTGACGAAAATCCTGGCTGAAGACAATGTAGAGGTTAGTAACAATAAAGGCCTTCTGTCTATAAAGGGAATAATGCTATATACATGAATTGAATAAAAAAGCAAAGGCCCATTTTTATATTGTATATGTAATCGCATCACTGGACCAATACCAATAATGTATCTGTTTAAGAGGGGGGGAAGTCTAAATTCCCCCCTCGTTCAAACAACAAATGCATTTGAGTATATTTAAGGTATAATTTCATTTTCAATTCTGAAGGAGTGGCTACCCATCTCCAAAGGCATCAAGGAGGGGTTCAAGGTGAACTACATTGAGCACGTCTGTTCTGTTGGGGAGTACAGCCATAATCCACAGAGCACCAGCGAGAGCTCTGCGGACCAGAGTTCTTCTGACCACAGCTCCGGTAGCTCTGCATCTTTAGCTGCCACCAATTGAATCCACTCCTCGGCCCGGCTCCCGGTTAATTAACCTACAGGAGCTTTTTTCTGTTCCCGTACTGCATACACATCCACTGTTCCTGTTGAAACGCAGGGGGGACTGGTTACATCAACCTACATTAAAGTCATACATGTTAGGCTTACTGTGTTGTATGGTGCAAAATATATGTTACTTTTATATTTGTGTTGATAATGACATCCCCTGGCATGGACAATGTACATTTATGTATGTAACATTGTTCAGTGATGTATGTCTTTAGATCAATCTAAAATTTCTTCCAATATAAAACCATTAAACAATTCTACATCTACATTTCATCTTTTTTTTCCCGATGCCCCATCTAAACTACTAATTCGGACACTGCTTAGTCATTTCTACTAAATCACGTTATAGCAACTACATTGACAGTATAGCACATCATGTTAATAAATCCTTTACTGTATTTCCTCAGTGAGTGCCCCCCCACAAAATATTTTCTGGAGGCACTACTGGTCATCCATATTTGTGTTGATAATGACATCCCCTGGCGTGGACCCTGTGAACAATCCCAACGTCCTAAAACTAGCATGGGCTCATGGGACGTTGGAGTGATGCATGTAACTATGCAAGGTCAGAATGCGTGAGATGGAACGTATTTTTTTGCGACCATTTGAAGGTTTTATAGGTAACATTGAAGCCCAGTGTTTACAATTGGTAGTCCTAGCCCAAGCTCAATCGTAGATTGCACGTTGGTCTGGGAAAGGTGCCGTCATTTTCTTCAGCACAAGAGGCTTGATCAACGGGCCTACTTCAACTGACTCTGTACTAGTGTTGACTCGTTCGCGAACGAATCAGTTCGAATGAACGAATCGTTAAGACGAACGAACTGAACTGGTTCCTCTCTCTCGTTCGCCTCGTTCGTCTTGTTCGCCTCGTTCGTTCTCAAAGTCGACTCCTCCCAGACCCACTAGTCGCTGACTCGCTGACGGTTCGTTCACTCACTGTGTGAGTGGTGAGGAGGGACCGACTGAGAGACGTCACGACTCACGAGAGCCAGCCAATCGTATGCTGTTCTAGGACTGAGTCTAGGACGCTCTCGTTGAATTTTAGTCAATGAGAGATAGAAATCAACAGGTTTAATGGGGAAAAAACAAATGGG
Organism: Pollachius pollachius; assembly: GCF_949987615.1. NCBI lineage: Eukaryota > Metazoa > Chordata > Actinopteri > Gadiformes > Gadidae > Pollachius > Pollachius pollachius. The sequence continues at coordinate 19,569,028 of NC_136948.1, read as the reverse complement.
CTTAGTGAGCGAGCTATCTATTATTCAGATTGGCCATCTGTTGCATGGACGTATTTAAAGGATGCATTGTACATATTTATAATTCGAAGTTCGTCCCAGCCTTTATACCACATTTTTCACAACCTACCAGCTCTCGTTGTGAAGACTAGTCACCACGCAATTCGTTTCAATGGAAATCCCATACTTTCAACATAAAGTGTACATATTTATCATTTGAAATTCGTCCCAGCCTTTATACCAGAAACTCTAGTCTATAGCAGTGGTCGGCAAATAGGGGGCCGCGGGCCAATTTTGGCCCGCCATCTATTCTGTCTGGCCCACGAGATGACGTTAATTTGATGTAAAAAAAATAAATAATAATAATTAATTTAAAAAAATATATTTTCAGCCCCATATTTAAAAAAAAAAAAAAAAAAGGCATACAGCAATCCCATCAATTTCGAAACATTTATTGAGGTAAAGATGATAGTCCTAAAGTGACAAAACAACAGGTGGAACACCTGTGCAGTTATCCATGACGCACAGGTCGGAACGGTATTGGCACGCGAGTGCGCGTAATCTTGTGCAAAAAAACCCCAAAAGTGTCCCGTCTCCCTCCTCCAGTGGGCAAGGTAAAAAATAGTCTACGTTTTGTTAAATTAACAACATAACAAGGTCTGCTCAAATGTGAAATGGCCCAATTAAAATAAAACTTAAAGAAAGTGAAAGATGAATGAACATTGTCCGCGTGGGAGAAGGATCTGCGCTGCTCCTGAATAAAGACAGAAAAAAGGGAATTTACAATTTAAATAAGATCAAACAATATAACTGGGCATTTTTTTTAGGCCTACTATTTAAAAAGGCCAGTAGGCTACTCACTTAATGGGAAAAGTGGCTCCTACCTTCGGTCAAAATTTTGTGGATGTTGGGCGACAGGGATGTCACTTTTATTCTCAAGCAGTTCTCCAAGCTTGCATTGGTCAGACGGTTCCTCTCGTGTGTCTTGATTGCATTCATTGACGAAAAGCTGGACTCACACGTGTAGGTTGATGGAAACATCGTCAGCACATAAAGGGCAACTTTCTTGATACCCATGTACTCTTCTGAGCATCCGATCCAGAAATCCTCCACGGAATGCGCACTAAACGCATCACGGACGAGGGAGCTTGACTGGAAATCGATGAGCTCCAACTGAAGCGTTGCCTCGTCCAACGAGCTCATGGTTATTTTGGCCAGTGAGGAGAATTCCTCGCTTCGCGTGGACAATGGGTCGCGGACAAAGCCAACAATTTCCCTTGGGACACATTAGTCTCGGAACCGCGACTGAAAGTTGTCCCGTAGCTTGTCAAGGAATTCAGTCATAATTCCTGTCACTCGCCCCCCTCCCTGTGATTTTAATGTTGCAAAGTGCAAGAGCCTTCCACTTGCTAGATCAGACTGGAACAACTCCAGCTTCCTTGTAAACAAATCCATCTTCTCGATCAGGTCCACAATGGTTTTCCCTCTCCCTTGTAGTTGCAGGTTCAGCTGGTTAAGATTGCCAAAAATATCAGTTAAAAACGCAATGTTTGAGATGGACATTTCACCTTCTAGAAAGGCCAGGTGATCGTCTGAAGCACGCATCTTGCTCATTCGCAGGAAGGTTTTCACTTGATCTAGTAGCGCACAGAAGCGCTCCAGTGCCTTTCCTTTACTTAACCAGCGCACGTCATTGTGAAGTAGCAGATCTTCGTAGCAGGTCTCTGACTCAGCAACAAGTTGGCGAAAAAGACGGTGCTGTGTGTTTGATGCACCCCGGACAAAATTAATGACTCTCATCACTTTATCCATGACACTCTTCAGCTCGCCACTGAGTCTGGCGCACAGGACACTCTGGTGAATTAGGCAATGTAGTGCGTGCATTTGTGGTGCTATCTCCTTCAATCGGGCCACCAGACCTCTGTGGCAACCAACCATGGCAGGTGCACCGTCTGTCACGATGAGGTTTATTTTCTCAAATGGTAGTGCATGTTGTTTAATCAATTCCTCCACTTTGGCAAACATAACATCCCCAGTGGTGTTCCCTTCTAATGGAATTAGAGCCAACAACTCCTCCCTGAACTCCTTCCCATCAAAATACCGCACGTATATGCACATCTGACTGATATCAGTGTTGTCTGTACTCTCGTCAATGGCAACGGAAAAGTAGTTGGCCTGACTCAGGCCACTCATAATTGATCCCCACACATCGTCAGATAGGCTCTCTATGCATCGGGAAGCTGACCTCGCTGAGAGCGGCATTTGTTTCACTGAGGCAATCACTCCATCCATTGACTTATCTGTAGCCAGCTCCTCCAAAACAGCCACCATCACTTCCTTAAAAACCTCTGCGTCCGTAAATGGTTTGTTGTGACGGGTAAGAACCCATGCTGCTTTAAGGGACGCACTTGTAACCCTCTGCTGCTCGGTGAATGACCTGACAAGTATTTTGTTGCTGTGTGCATATCCAGCCTCCAATGCTTTTATTTTATTCGTTCGCACCTCTGTCCCAGGAGGATATGCGTTTTTGAACTGGCCATGTTTTGTCTCATGGTGTCTTCTGATGTTATATTCTTTGCAAACGGCAACAGCCTCGGTGCAAATGAGACATGTAGGCTTGGCATTAATAAATGCAGGCAGGATAAACGCATACCTCTGCTTCCATTCTTCTTTGTAGGTCCTGCATTCTCTGCATTTTTCTTTTCAAGGCTTAACGACATTTTGCATCGATAACTAGCATAGCAATGTTCATCTAATCATTTTTACACGTCATCTAAAAGAATATTTGTATACGGCAGGTTGCTAGGCAATCGCCTGTTTCATGAGCGACGACACGAGATGCAGCAGGCGGCATAAAAACAGCGAACATAAGCAAATAAACGTTTTAATGGAATTAAATTAAATGCGTTTTAAAAGTTAGATGATGTTTATTTTATTTTAATATAATAAAATAAATAATAATTTAAATAGTAGACCCCCCCCAAAAAAAAACAACCTATGGCCCGCGATGCCATTGTCTGAGAAAAAATTGGCCCGCGTCCAAACGTAATTGCCGACCCCTGCTCTACTCTCTAGTAGACGTTCCATTCATTCATTATCATTCAAACGCAGAGGCTAGGCATTGACACACGGCTATTGCTAATCCGATTAGGAGAGCTTGGTCTAGATCCTGCCCATTTGTTGGGCAGGATTTAGTAGGCTATAGGTCTTTTTACACTGCCGAGCCAGTTCGGTCGCAGCTTGGCACGCCCGGCGATTTCACCTTCTTATCTCAAGTTTCCTGTGTAAAACCGGGGGGGTCAAATCCCCCGTTCGTCACGCTGCGGGCTTTCTTGGTTCACTGGGGTAGGCGGGGCTGTGCATGGAGTCTCTGACCTCTTTAGAATAATTTGTATTATTGCATACTCCCGAATGTTTACATTTTTTTATGAATGAAGACACCACATGCAATAATGAGTTCACGTCTGAGTGTAGACTACAAACGTGATTAACTATGGTCAGGGATGTTATATAGTAGGCTACAGTAGGCTAACGATGCTCTTAGCATCCTATGAGTACCCCTGGAGTCCTCGTTAGCTACGAGCGTTTTCACGACGTTCGTTACCAACGATGCTTTCGGGAAACGGTGTGAAAACTACGATGCTCGTACGACGCACTTCACGATCCACTTAGGCTAACGATGCTTTCGGGAAACGGGGCCCTGTGTTGGTGTCAAATATAAATCGGCTGTGTTAGAATAAGAAGTGACAAAGTGACTAATCAAATAACATGTTCTCAATTTCATGAGTCTCAATAAGTGGAGTTAGGGATTTTAAAAAGTAAAATAATAAGACCAAGTAATACAGATGTGAAATTTGTTAGGTTAATGTTTTGATTTGGAGTAGATTATTTAGTAAATTTGACACTAGATGCACTGTATGCACAGTTGTTTGCAAACTTATTTATTTCTACACAACTTTGTTTTTTATAATGTTGAAAACATTGGTCTTCATACCATCCCGGGGGTGGTGATTTGCAGAAACTCCTCAAGGACATCATGTACACTCTTCCCAGAGTTTTCCCTCACCCACCGTGCTCGGTAGAGGGTGTCCTCCGCCTGGATGAGTGGCTGATCATTGTGCTCTAGCCACTCGGCCATCTCCACCACCTGCTCCAGAGGCATGGATGGAGTCTTACAAACAAACCGGGCACTGACGAGGAAAGCTGGAAGTTGTATTGATGTTGCAAATTTTTTGAATGTTAAATGTTAAGTCCCAAATAAAATGTTGACATTTCGATGGTGTGAAAGTGTGGTTTTATTAACTATGGTTTTGTGTCCCGTTTGTAAGCTGTAATAGCCAACGATGTTGTTTAGTTAACGAGCAAGCTAAGTAACGTTAGTTATAACTGTAGGTACCTTGTGAGTAGTTTGACTCGCAAGCTACCTACAGTATAACCCTTGCACTGCGTTACCGGTTGGTGCCGGTTGGCTATCTCAGGCTCAGAGCCATAGCGGCTCTAGGCTGCCTGGCAGAGATGCTAGCTAATGTTGGCGCTCATAGTTTTCATTGTGCTGTTGAGCCTTGGAAACTGAGACCTGCAAGGTTGTTGGCAGGGATGCACATCATGTCGGTGCAATCCCTTGTCTTAATTTAAGTTTTATGTTTACAGAGATTGACAGCTCAACAATGTCTTGCCACGTAAGGCAATCACTGACCATGGCAATCAATGGGTGACTCAAGCTTAGCGGACGTTGGATGGTAGCACAGCACACAGTCATGCATATCACAGATATTTTCATCTGATCTAGAAGCAATCTTTTGGTATTTTTAGAGTGCAGTACTCAGTTACTATTTAAACATGTTTTTTCTAGTATCTCGTCGTTCATATTTAATAGGAGTTGATGGTGGTGGGCGTAGTGTGTCAAAAATCCTGCTTATGTAATGAGTGTGCCTGCCCGTGATATGCGCCAAAACTATCCATTTTCATATTGCACAGCCTGTAGCTACCTCTTTGGCTCTTTGGTTTAGAATTGGTTGCAGTATGTTTCTTTCCTTAAGATAAAACACACAATAGTAAAAAAAATAATCTGGAAACAAACCTTAATGAGATTTTCCCCTGAATCTCTCCCCTTTGCCAGTCCAGGAGTAAAAAGACAGTTCAAAGAAAGTCAAATCTTTTAATATTCTTATCTGGATTGTTGCAACCCAGTTCAGTTGAACCAACCTGACCCAACTAATAACTCAGCAGCTGGGTAGAACTTAGGCCCCGTTTACACAAGGACGCTTGCGGGTAAAAACGATAAAATATTTTATCGGAAGTGCCTTTCGTTTAGACGGTGACAGTGTTTTTGGGGCTTAAAAAGGCAAAAATCTGAAACCACCCTCCAGAGTGGAAAACTTCAATACGCTCCGCCGTAGCGTTTCCGTCTACACTGCCAAGACGCAAAACTCTGCTCAGATCTGCTCACGTCGCGTACGCGTTTATGTCACATACATGCGCCTGTACAGGGAAATAAACAAACATGTTGGATTATTTCCATGTGTCGGAACGTCAAGCTGCTCTGGCAGCTGTAATAAACTTACAGGAGTCTTTCCACGAAATGTACAGGATATGTACAGATAGTATTACTGAACAGAGAAGGATCTGTAATTATGTTTTGGTTTTCGCGGCGCAGATGAGAAGAAGGAAGATTCTACGCATGCACTCAGACATGGCGGTGTTGTGTGATAGTGTATCACAGCACCACCTAGCTGCCTGACATGCATACCCAATCGAATTCCACACACTTTTGCGTCTGACAAATGCGCCGTATGCAGGCAGATTTCCTCCCGAAAACGCTTGTCTAAACGCGGAATAAAAAGTGAAGACGCAGCCTTAGTTACCCTACATAAGTAAAAGTAACCCAATAAAATTGTCAATCCAGCGGTTGGGTTGATATATTAACCAGAGTGTACCAGGGATACCACTTGATACAACGGATAAAGGCAGATAAAAAAGGAAATCCCTACACCCAAGACATATAGCCTGATGTCTCAGATGTCTCAGATGTCTGGTTAAGGTGACAGATGGTTATGAGCAGTAACGCGTTAGAAGTAAGGCGTTACTGTAATCCAATTACTTTTTTCAAATAACGAGTAAAGTAAGGGATTACAATTGCAAAAATAGTAATTCGATTACTTTTACTTTCCTGCAAGCAGCCTGCGTTACTACGTTACTAAACCGTGATTTATTTTTGCCATAGACAGTAAATGAATTTGGGATTTTGCCGTATTTGCTTTGTGAGACTGTCTCGTAACAATGACGTCGCCTATAGCGGCGCGACGTCTAGAAGTAAACAACAGACACGAGTGTGCAAGACATGGCGTGCGGGAGAGAGAGCGAACATGGAGCATTTAATTCATGGAAGTTCAGACATTACTTTGAGTTTGACTCGGTAAAAGATGCAAAAAAACATTAACGTCCGCTGTACACTCTGCGTGGGAAGAAAGATTTTGTCTACAGCGAAAAATTCCACTTCAAATCTGAGCAAGCACCTAGCAAGCCGGCACAAGAATGTGAAATTCAATGAGACACCCCGAAATCCCGACATGACCGCTGCAGCAACAGAGGGACCCTCTCCTGCTAAACAGGTGAAAATAGACTTAAGAGCGTCAGCGACAGGACTTAGTGCCGCTGAACTGAAGAAGCTTGTCGCTCGCTATATTGTCGAGGACATGTTGCCCATTTCCACTGTAGACTCTGATTCATTCCGAAGCATCCTAGAAAAAATACCAACCAAAAGCGGTGTCAAGCTGCCGCAGAGAGTCATTTGCAGGATACCTTGAGAGAGAATACGACATAATGGAAGGTAATTTGAAGGCTGCACTCGGAGATGTAGACTTTGTTTCCACTACTGCTGACATTTGGACGAAGAATAATAAAAGTTTTATGGGAGTGACGGTTCACTGGATTAATTCCACTTTACAACGCAACAAGGCATGTAAGAGAATTAGAGGAAGGCACACCTATGATGTAATTGGAGCAGAGATCGAAGAAATTCATTCATCATATCAACTGCATAGCAAAGTTGTTGCCACTGTAACGGATAATGCATCAAATTTTGCCAAAGCATTCAGAGTATGTCAGCCCTGTAATTTGGAGTCTGAATCTGAAAATGATGAAGCAGGTGATGACGAGGAACCGACTTTTACAGATGTAGTAGAAGTTCTTTCATCTGGTGATTGACAGTTTAGCCTCCCTCCACACTACAGATGTGCATCACACACAATTAATCTGATTTCAACAAGCGATGTTGACAAACATCTAAATTCCTGTGCAGACACCAAGGCTGTAAATAGGAGTAGTATTGCAAAATGCACCGCTCTCTGGACTAAAGCAAGTCGATCAACATTGGCCTCTGAACAGGTGGAGGAAGTCAGCCACAGGAAGCTAATGGTACCCACATCTGTAAGGTGGAATTCCCTGTATGAGGCCATTTCCAGAATCATCACAATTCCAATGAACGAGCTGAATCCCCTGTGTGTAAAACTGGGAATCAAGTGCCTTAATGAAAGGGAGTACCTATTTTTGCAAGAATACTGCACTGTGATGAAGCCCTTGACAGTAGCACTCGACATCTTACAAGGGGATGAGTGCACCTATGGGACTTTACTACCAACGCTCACAAGCCTGAAGTCAAAGACACTTGCCCTGAAAGATGACCTCTCCAGACAGCCAGCCTTCCAGATGCCATTGTAAAGGTAAGATTATTGTTTAATAATTGATTTGGGTGGTTTTGTTAAATTTATTATACCATTCATGGTGGGCAGATGTTACACTTTGTTTGTTTAAAGCAGTGAGTACTATTACTTAAATGATAAAAGTTAAATATCAGTTCAATATCAGGGATATTGATCATCATTAATCATAAATATTAATCATAACATCAACAGAAGATTAAAATAAAGAGTTCAAAATAACCTCAACGATAATTAAATCTCATACAGTATTGATAGGGCATGAGATGGTTTAGGTCAGTTAGGATCACAGAATAATTAAAATAGAAGATTATATAGAAAAATAAATATATTCTTGTTTATATCGTATTGTATTTTACAGGCCATCAAGATTCGTTTTGATCCTGTACTGGATAGCCAAGAGGGACTTCTTGCAGCGGCCACTTGTCCCAAGTTAAAACTACGATGGCTGAGAGATGAGCGTAGGAGAGAGCATGTGAAGGAGCTGGTAAGAGAGTGTCGTAAAGTTGCTCCTGCAGCGGACAATGCTGCTGCTGGGAGGTTTGAAAAGCTTCTGCTGATGCGGTATAACCACTGTTTCACTCCAAAAGAAAACAAAAAAACATAGGGCCTTGTCATAAAATGAGACTTGACTAACACACACTTTTCCGCTTGCCTGAACCTGCAGACATATGACAGGGGTCAGATCCCCTCCACACACACACACACACTCCTGAAGCACTCCCCTCCACACACACACCCATACAGAAGCACTACCCTCCACACACACACACACACACACATACACACACACACACACACACACACACACACACACACACACACACACACACACGCACACAGTAACAAATCCCTCTACATAATACACACACATCACATACACGTAGATGCAAACCTCAATCCCACACAAACATAGAGGCAGCCCCCTCCATACACACACACAGTGACATTCACATCCACCCACTCAGAGAAACACATCCTTCCACACGCACACAGTTTAAACACATACTCTTCTTTGACATTAGAACAGCCTAAATGTGGCATGCAACAGCATTTTCTGTTTTGGTAAACGCCTTACTCCTCTCTGCACTGCAACTGTTAAAAGATGTAATTGTTAATAGAGACTTTGGTTTTAATTGTTTTATTGCTGTATTTTATTTACATCTATTCGAATGAAGGTGTGTATACACACCAAAACGATTTTCTTTAAATGAGAGACTGTTGGATTTAATTTATTTTTTTGTTTGCAATGTGCATAGTTAAAAAGATTGAGACTAATAAAAACAAGTTTTAAAAAAGCGTATTCAGGTTGTGTATAGCTAGTGTGTTTTTGAAAAGTAACTAAGTAAAGTTATTAGTAAAGTAACTAATTACTTTTGAAAATAAGTAATCAGTAAAGTAACTGGATTACTTTCTTGGATAAGTAATCAGTAACTAATTACTTTTTCCAAGTAACTTGACCAACACTGGTTATGAGTGCAAGTGATGTGCAAATCCGCATAGAGTCCAATAAATAAATGCATTGTACAGTTATAAAGTAGCCTTCAAGAAAACCAACAGTATATAAAAACAGTAAAAAGTTGTGCATGTTATACAGAGCCACTAGAGTTCATGATATGCTGGTGCAGCGATGTAAAGTTGTTAAGAAATGTAAGAGTTCTGCAGTATGTGCTGTTGAGGAAGCGGGAGGTTTTTGTTTTGATGGCCCTCAACCTTCTACCTGATGGAAGTGAATTGAACAGGGTGAAATTTACCTTGAAGAATTTACAGGCCTCCGTGATGGATTTGGGCCTCGTAGGTGTCTGGAGAGATGGGGAGTCTGCAGACACACACACACACACACACACACACACACACACACACACACACACACACACACACACACACACACACACACACACACACACACACACACACACACACACACACACACACAATATCACTTATAATACCCTCTTGCATTTGCATGAATGCAATTTTGGCTTTTATAGTATTTTATAGTGTTAGCTTTATTATCATTAACACATACACAAATACATACACACTAGCACACACACCCATACACGTAAACACACACACACAAACACTGAATATAAAACACACATGCTGAATATTATATAATTTATATATAGGCCTATGCAATTGTCATGCCTTTTTAAGGCATAATCGTAGAAGTGATTATATAAAATAAAGACAAATATTTAACATGGCAAACCGGGCAAGTTCTTTTTAATATTTTCATAGTATAATGACACAAAAGTAAAACAGCACAAAAATCACATACTACAGGAATGCTTCCGCCTTTGTTTTTTTAATGATCATAGTGTGTGCCCAACTTGTATAGTAAATACAAATAATCAATTATAGAGCGAATGTAGAAAGAATATAAGAATATACATTTTTTGCTTTTTGTTAATTCTACCTCCATTAATGGTATATTCAACAACCCTGATATGGACTGTGTACTCCTTTCAAATTTCTTCTTCTTTTATAAAAGTTCTAATCACATAGAATAAAAATTAGAGTATATAAAGAACATTATTGAGAATTTCATCAGGATATATATATTTCCAGAACATTTTTTTAAATTCCTGTTTTTTCTCTAGTAGGATTCACATTCAAACATCAATTTGCTTCAAGCATCTTTTTCAATATATCCATTTAAGTTGAAATAAGAACAGTATTATTATTTTTTATTAAACGGCAAGTCTGAAATATGGTCTGTGACCAGCAGATGGTGCTAACATAATTTGAAATAACTTTGACTGAAGGTACATTTGAAGGCCTTGCCTTTGTTGAGTGGAAATCAGAGCCAGAGAGAGAAGAGCTGCAACACTCTGATCTCGCCGGCAGGGTGGTCAGGTGGTTCATGTAAGCCTGTATAGTTCCAAAACACGCCGCGCTGCTGTGTTCTTCCATGGGACTGACGGCAGCGATTGCAATATTGAATGGTTAATATAAATTAAAAAACACATACCCAAGTACTTTTCTGACTATTGTTGCATATTTGTAAATGTCAGTTTTACATTTGGAGTGGTAGGGTGACAACTGCAAGCTACTTAGATACGTTTTTAAGTTTGAGGGAAAGTTTCACGTTCATGTTAACATGGGTAGCACTAGGCTACTGACTTTAGTGGCTTAAACTTAACTTTTACCTTACTACATCTGTTCTGAAATCAAAGATATGAACATTTGAGTTGTTCATTTTTGCGCAACTGGACTATTGGATTTCTTTGATTTTGCTTGTAATTCCGATTCACTTACCCGTGGTCAGAGAGCAATTGAGAAAGCAGAGTAGCAACAGTCCATTTAGCATTTAGTTTCCAGGAAACTTCTTCTGATGAGGCAGGAGCTGACCACACAACCATGATACTTTTAAGATTAAGCCATACACAAAGTATCACATATATTAAAGAATAACAAATCATTACGCTTGGATGAATAAAATAGTATTTTTTTTATTAAACAATGGGTGAGACAACAATATGTGTGTGTATCCAACTTGAAAAACAAGAACAAAGTGAAGGAAGGAACAGGGATGAATATTGTATATATAAGTGTTAACAAGAGAGGAATACGGTGAGGAAAGGAGACAATTAAAAAAGCAATACAAGCAAAATTGACCACGGATTATAAAACCCTCCAGCAAATGCAGATTCCACTGCCTATCATCTGCACGCTGCAAAGGGGGATGCACCATGTAAAGCTGGACCCAGTGTTTGAGATGCTGAGTGTTTAGAAAAAAATCCTCTCCACATATATCAGGCTGAGGTTTGTGGAACCAAAAACAAGTGGGAACAAGGACTAAGAACAACGAAGCAAACATACAGTAAGTGTGAACAAGAACAGCAAAGTAGAGCCAGAGGGTATCAATAAATGTAACAAAGTTACATGTGTGGAACAAGAACAACAAATGTGTAAACAGGTGTGCGTGTATATCTAACTTGTAAAACAAGAACAAAGTGAAGGAACAGGCTGAGGATAAAGATAGTAAAGTGCATCGGGTCGAAAGGAAGGACAACAATCGCAGAAGTCGCCGCCGCCACCACCAGCCACCAGCAGTCTCAACCACCAACAGCCGTCGCCAGCACAAGCCGCCACCACTAGCATCAGAAGGCGACACCACCATCCTTCGCCACCACCAGCCAGCTCAAGCAGCCATCGCCTCAAGCAGCAGTGTTTGCCGGCACCAGCCAGCTCAAGCTACCAGCAACAGCAGCCACCGCCATCAGCATCATACACCATCAGCCGCATACACCATCAGCAGCAGCCGCCGCCACCAGCAGCCACCACCAGCACCAGCAGCCACCACCTGCAGGAGAGTGAAAATAATCAGACAACACCTTGAATAGCCTGTAGGTCAATGAGTTTCTCCACACATGGTCAAATTGCTGCCAAGTTGGGGAAGGGGTGGACAGAAGCTTACATTATGAAAAAAAGAATGACACTACTGTCTGTGTAATAACATTTGAAAGCTGGTCATTATGGCTTATATTTTTTGTGTGGAATAATTTCTAATCATTTATGTAATCCATCATCTTTTTCAAGGGTATAATTAAACAAAAGCAACCTTATTTCTACTAGCTATAGCATCAGACACACAGTACTCCAACACCGTAGCTAACACCGTCAGGTTCAGCAGATTAAACCCGTCGTTAATCAACCTTATTGATCCTAGTAATCCTACATCAATAACTAACTAAATAAAAGTTGTCAGAGATTCACTACTTAACTTCTGGTGCAGTGATACCTTCACAGCTGGCGAAATCGAGCTGACTAACTAGCAGGCAATGACAGAAAATCGGTCGTCTACCAAAATAAAAATATATAGAATTACGATGTGCACATACAAATAAAGATCAGTATATGTATCATAAAGGCCCTGTGATATAATATAGAGTTGACAATTCAAAAGAGGTAGCAATTTAATCAATTTACCCCCGGAAATACCTTCACAGATGGCGAAGTCGAGCTAACAAACTAGCAGGCAATCGGTCATCTACAAAGATAAAAATATACATAATTACGCTGTGCATATACAAATAAATATCAGTATATGCATCATTAAGGGCCTCTGATACAATATAGACAGTTGAGAATTCAAAAGAGGTAGCTATTTAATGCACTTACCGCAGAAGTTACTCGACGGCCAGCAATGGAAATGAATGATCTCCTACGCCGTAAATGGATGTTTTGGAACTATGCGACGCTCCATAACCCGAAGAAACGCTACAACGGAGTCCAATGGAAGTGTCGCCACTCTGTTATATCTATCACTCTGGTGGAAATTATCCATCTGGTAAACGTCCAAAAGCTGAAAATAGATCAGAGATACTGGTGGCGCCGGTGTTTGTCAACAAGTCAACGCAATCAAAACATTGTTTTTGTTTTACAAAAGTGAATACATACATTTGAATATGCATATATGCATAGCATAGCAGTACACATTTCTTACTTTTATTCAAAAATGCTAACATGCAAAGCTGGATTTGAGAGTGGGAGGAGCTTGTGTGCATAGTCTCAATCTGTTGGGACAGATATCATATCACATTCCTATTGGCCCTTAGACTTCTCCCTACAAAGGCAGACTGCTACATATAGGTGACATTAACAGGGGCATACATGTAAACCATCAAATTAGATACAACTGACTGAAGAAAAAGCGGAGACCAATATTGTCAGAGTACTAAATCTGCTGAGCGTTTGGATGGCAGAGAGAGGCGCCAGTGATGGTGATCCAGGGGAGAGGGGGTTGCGGACACAAGCGGATAAACAACCTTCTCTGGCTGAAGAGGGCAGCGCGGTTCTAGAAGCTGTCCCGGACCGTCAAGTCGTTAACTGCCAAGAAGGTCAGGCCCAGCCCGCTGGTCCTCAAAGCACAGAGGCTCCTGGGTCTCCTGAAGAGGACTCCGGCTCAGAGTGTCCAGGATGCCAGGCCATGGGTGCCCTGGTGCTTCCCTGTGGGCACAGGCTCTGCACAGCTTGCGTCCAGCTCAGCAGCGGGGGCCAGGGGGAGATGGGCCCCGGCAGCTGCACCGTTTGCTACGGGACCCAGCTGATGGACTCGGTTCTTCACACCCTGCTGGAGGTCCTGTTCCAGGGCCAGTCCAGGAGGCCCCCGGAGGGAGAAGGAGATGGGAAGAAGGCAGCTGTGGAAGCAGGGGACTCGGGTAGGGCCGGTGTGGAGGAACTCTGCTCACGGCACGGCCAGCTTTGCACCATGTTCTGCTTGGAGGAAGAGGAGCCACTCTGTGAGGAGTGTGTTGAGGAGGAACACGACCACCACCACTGCTGCTCCTTACAGGAGGCCGTCAGGGCTTGCAAGGTGAGGGACAGAGGATGGAACCAAACACTAGGATTCAGTCGCAAAGCAGTAAACATTGATGATGCAATTGGTCCGGGCCATTTATAGCTTAAATTTGTTAAAGCAGGATCAGTAATTGAATTACCCATTTCAGGAATTTCTTTTTTGAAAATAGATTACTTTCACTTCAAATTACATCTTTTGAAGTTGCTTCAGAAGTAAAGCAACTTCAAAACATTCGCCGTATACAACTGTTCATTTTTTGGAGTTTGCGATTTGTGTGACATTCTTCAACTTCGATTTGAATGTCCTTATTTTAATTTCAGAGCGAGTTGCAATCTTCTCTTCAATCCATAAGAGAGCAGCGGGAGACTCTGAAGTCCATTAGGGATTCCTGTCAGGACACTGCTAATTATGTCAAGGTACTTACTCACATAGTATCTGTTGTTATGGAGACACTGTTACATGCACAGACACACACATATTTTAAAACATACATATCTTAAATATATCTTGAAAGTATGATTCTGGTACCCTTAACCGAAGGCCTCTCACATCCTGACCTCAGAACCAGTTAGTGCGCACGTCACAAGTGCTGCGGGAGGAGTTTGAGAAGATGCACCAGTTCTTGCGGGACAGAGAGGCAGCTGCCATGACATCCCTGAGGGGGGAAGAGGAGGAAAAGAGTCTGCGGATTGCTGAGAAGATGAAGAAACTTACAGACGGCATAGACGAACTGAAGGACGCTATGCAACAGACGGAGGAGGCCATGGGGTTGGAAAACCATGTCTTCCTGAAGGTTAGCTGCTAATCCGTTGGTCATAGAGACAGAACAATGACAGACTCTCTCAAATGTACCCATGGGCTCCAGTGTCCTAAAATAGTAGCAAAGTTCTGATTCGTTTTCATATTTTAAATGGTGATCATGAGCCTGTACCTTCCCCCTGTCCAGATTCAGATACGTTTCAATGAATTCAGGATTAAACTCACCTAAAACGAAAGCGTCTATGTCGTTGCTGCAAACACTTTATGACCCTAATTCAATTTCAATGTCTTTACTGTCTCACAACAGAACTACAAGAGGGCTTCTGAAAGGTATGTTCCCTGACATGTTCATCATGAAGGTCGCAGGCATTTTCATCTCACAATGGAATGCCTAAAACCATCGACATGTATACATAGATGCCGCATTGATTATTTAAACCCATTGCTGTGCTACTTCAACAAGACCGTAAATAATACAATTCAACAGGGCAGGCGCATTTTTCTGGATAAAAAGCACCATAACGTTTACATTTATTAACCGATTTGAATCTTTCGCTTTTGTATTCATATTAAATAACATTGCAACACTTTAAAAACTAGTATTCTTTTATTTGTTCTACTCCACGTAGATCATAAACCCTTGAATTAAAATGATTTTTATGTGGGGGTTCCTTACTGTAGGGCTGGGTACAGAATAGCTGAGCCAGAAGAGGAGTTAGGATCTCTTCTGGATGTGGCCAAACACCAGGGTTGTCTTAACTTCCATGTCTGGGAAAAGATGCTGGAAACCTTTGAATATGGTGAGTTCATGAAAAAACGGGAGTTCGTGAAAGAAGGGATTTGTAATACAAATTTATTTTTACATTAATCTTGATTATCTCATTATTTTTACCAGGTTTAGAGAGTTATATCATTCAACAACACTTTGAATACTAGCACAGACAATGGCAAAAATAACACTAATCAAAATGCTAATCGAGCTGCCTGTGTTTCACGAGGGATGGGGCTTAAAGTTCTATGTTTCTGCACTAGTCCCAGTGACTCTGGACCCCAACACAGCCTCTCCCTGGCTGAGCATTTCCACAGACCTGGCCAGCGTGTGTTCCTGCGAGGAGACTCACACGCTTCCAGTTCCGGCCAACCGGGAGAGATTTGTGGGGCCGAGGGCCGTCCTGGGCTCCGAGGCCTTTGAGGCCGGGAGACACAGCTGGGAGGTCGAGGTGGGTGACAACACCTGCTGGTCCCTGGGAGTAGCAAGAGA
Source organism: Pollachius pollachius (assembly GCF_949987615.1). Classification (NCBI taxonomy): domain Eukaryota; kingdom Metazoa; phylum Chordata; class Actinopteri; order Gadiformes; family Gadidae; genus Pollachius; species Pollachius pollachius. The sequence goes on along the minus strand of NC_136948.1, from coordinate 19,552,983 downwards.
GAACATCAGCCGCAGGAAGGACTCCTGGTCAGGAGGGTTGGAGCCAGGTGGGGAGGAAAGTGTGGCCGGCCTCGGCGTCAGGGAACTCTGGGTGGTTTCCCTCTCCAATGGCCATTATCGTGCCTTTCCCAGCCATGGTAGCGGACCGATCGGGCTGAGACGAAGGCCCCGTCGAGTCACGGTTCAGCTGGACTGGGAGAGGGGTTGTCTGACGCTGTCGGATGCAGTGGACAACAGCCTGATTTACCGCTTCAAGCAGCAGTGGAGCGGCCCGCTACGGCCCTACCTCTCCACCACGTGTACCAAACATCCGCTGCGTATCAATGCCAGGAAGGTGACAGTGATCGCAGACTAAGACGTCCTGTTCAGAAGGCTGTCGTTGATGTCCAGAGAACACACCAACAGGGTTTCTCTTCAGGAATTAACCATTCAGTGTTCCTCAGAGGCTTTGTCTCTTGACGGTCAACAAATATGGTTATGAAAGTGTGAATACCACAATATAAATCCCATTTAGTGGTTAAGGTTAGGGTTATTTGGATTGAATGAAAGGATTGGATTGAATTGAAAGTATGTACTAAAGTATGTATTTAGAAAGGTACACATTTAAATATAAATTTAATAGGTAGTTAGCTTTAAAAAAAAACTATATATACGGTTGTTTCACACTTACAGACTATTTTTAACCTTGTGTCTGTGTAGATTAAGATAAGAACTTTATTTCATCCCATGCATGAAAATTCACTTGTTACAGCAGCCCATAGAATATAGAACGATGCAATAATCCAGCAATACATGCATACATACATCAAATAAAATAAAAAATCACACAGTGATTACAATGTCATGCCAAAAGGGCATAAATGTACACCCCTAGGGGTTTCAAAATAAATGAGGCTAAGAGGTCCTTCACTACATAATAAATACTTAATTACACATGGAAACAGCGGTTTACAGTGGAAAGTGCACATTAATACATTGAAGTATTGCAGTATTTAGGTGAAGTGATTTTTGACAGCACAATATTTCACAGTTGTGTTATAGAGTCTTATGGCAGATGGAACAAAAGACCTTCGGAAACGTTCCTTCTGACATGCTGGGTGTAATAATCTTTTACTAAAGGAACTGCTTTGCGCTGCCACTGTCTCATGGAGAGGATGAGAGGAATTGGACAGAATTTGTCCAACATCCTTCTCTCCCCTACCACCTCAACAGGCTCCAGCCCAGGACAGAGCCAGCCCTTCCCACGAGCTTATTGAGTCTCTTCCTGTCCCTCTCAGACAACCCACAACCCAAAAGACTACTGCATAAAAAATTACAGATGCAACAATATTGTTATAAAAAGTCCTTAAAAGTGAGTCAGCAAATGGAGACGACTTTTGCCCTTCTTTGTAATCGATGGTCTCCTTTGGCCCTAGATTACAGCATGTTGTGAATTTACAATGATTATTCTGTTTGTGGTGAGTATGTTTATCAGTCTAATTCTGCTGGGTTTACACTGTGTGTGCATAGCAATTAAATAGTTTTCCACCTCCATCTCATCCATCTCTTTGGCTCTCGCCATGCTGACGGGAAACACTGTTCACTCTTGCGCAGTCTCTCCGAGTGAGTATCATATGATCTGGCTTTACTATGTAAACACATTGCTCCAGAAATACACAAACCACACCACACCAATGCCATCGACCTTCTTCCTAAAATAGAAAAAGCAACAGTGACTCAACACAAAACCAGAGTGGAGCCCCTACTGTTGTCGTGTAGTGGTTTGTATTGGCATCGATAATAGACACATTTCTCCGATGACTGCAAGTGTCTTAAGTTTTCAAACCATCTCATTTGGGCTGAATTATTCAGAGACAGCAATTCAAGAATCCATTGAATATCCAATAACAAGAATAGTGTTGATTATAATTAAAATATTAAAAACAATAATAATTAGATTAATAATTAGTGTCATATCAAAAAAGGTAGAAAGTGTAAGAAAAATGTCTCCTGTACTCAGGGGCGTAGGAATGAGTTTAACATTGGGGGGGGACACATATCGGAAACCTGACAGATCCGGTATAATTTTTAGGTGGGACAAATGCGCCTGTCTCCGATATTGGAGGGGACACGTCCCCTCCGTCCCCCCCGGTTCCTACGCCCTTGCCTGTACTAAAGGCTTTGGAGCAAATGTCCCATATTTGCAATACAAGAGGCTGCAGTTTCCGGACCGCTGTTTCAATTTCAATGGCCATCGTTTTTCTATTTATTTAAGGGGATGATATAATACTTTTTTGTCTTTTCCCTTTGTTTCAGACTGTTATATGTTGTACATATACCTGTACGTCAACCAAGCTAGAAAACCCGCTCCCCAATAAGTGTGTGAAACAGCTTGAACTTGCGTCAGACTGTGCAGTGGGCGATGCTGAAGTGAAGAAGTCCTGCCTCCCAGCTACCCGCAATGTTTACAACTTCTCGGGGGTGTGGATTTGCTGACACACGTGCAAGCATTCGCCCAATACTTAAAGGGGCCTTAAAGCGACAAATCAGACCGTTTTTGAAAGACGCTGAAATTGGTTTTGCAAAAATGAACAGTGTGAGAATAATAAGGGGTATTTATTATACAGGCATGTAACCCTATTTTAGTAGTACCCCCAAATGCAATTATTATTGACACGGCGTCCACTTCTGCCACCTAGTGGGGGCCAGTCTCATCCATTCATCTCCCGTGCTCTCCACACCGCCGGCAATCCTCATCAGCTCCAAGTATATCAACCCCGGTTCTCCAGACAATCATCGCCAGATCGTAATAGACTGAACAGTTCATATAGCTTCTTGGCCCCATCAGTTTAATCCTACTTTCTAAGAATTATCCTGTCCCACCAACCTAACCCGTGCTTCCTTGTTCCCCAGTTCCATGCTCCTCCACCCCTCTGTCAGGACTTAGCTGGACCTGTTCCGGATTCCCCCCATTCTCCAGCGGCCGGATTCTCAATAAATTCCTCTGTACCGTCAATCTTGTCGGGCCTACCCCGTGTTGTGCTTTTGGGTCCACTACCTCACCCCTGAGACCCTAAAAAAAAAAAAAGCATGATATGGGATATTTTCTAGTGGAATTCTGTGTTTTAAACCAGTGTTTTAAAGTCAAATCTATGTGCAGCGATGCCGAGTGGCCTGATTATAGTATGGTCATCTGATTATACTCAGTTACATTATATATATCAAATAACATGGCATAACATGAAATAGGAAAATCAAATCTAAACTATAATAGAACATTTACGGTATTCAAGTTATCAAATAAAAAATCGAATAATACATTCATAATTAATTAAATGTAATTTAATGTAGCCTTTATATGACAGGATATCAGTGCCATGGGGTGTGTGTTTGTGTGCCATGATTGTCTGTGTGTCAGTGTTAATGTTAATTGTGGACACAGGCCTTAAAGGGAGACGGAATTTGGGTTAATCCAAAGAGATCATAAGCAAAGACAAAATTGTTGCGTCATGTTAGCCTGTAAGATCAGATGAAAAATAATGAATACAATTTGCCCTTGTGCTTTCGTTTTTATGGCCATTCTGACACAGCTATACTTTATGGTGGTTGGTGTCAGTAACATTACCCTGCCACATTCTTAAGTGTTTACAAATACATGACTACAACTGCTTTCGCATTATCCCAAATGGCCCCTGGTACACTTATTGATGAAAGTGCACAGTGCACATGGCTTTACAAGTAAGCTATGAGTCAGACTCATAAAATAGGAGCAGCATTGTTTACTTTGGGAAAAACAGGTGTAGGGGGTGGTCGAATGTGCAACCAACAACAGCCTTGAGGTAGTAGTTTCCACGATAATAATAATGATTAAATCCTTACACCGCCACTACACCCCACATCCCCACCATGTCTTCTCCGAGCTCTGAGCGCTCCCCCTGGGCCTGTTAATGAACAAAATGAGCACACGCTTGATGGGAGGAAGAGCAGCGAGGGGGCATTCAGAAGGCCTGATGGGCAGTTGTGCTTGGCAGGTACCCATTCAAAGCTACTAGTTTGTACAAACAGCCCCCAACTTCTCCACCAAGCGGGGAACTGGCACTGGCACTGCCTCAACGTTAAATGGATGACAAAGTTCAGAAAGTTTATTGAAAGTCTATCAAAGCGGGGCCAAACTTCGAGGCCAGTGTCGGAGTGCGCACGTGGGACTCCCAGAAGGTGTTAAAACACCAGGAGCCCTCTCCCAGAGCGCTGAAGGAGGGATCAGATTATGCTAGGAGGCTAGCAGGTGCAACATTCAAATTAAAGAAGCACCGGCCAACGCCGCCTTTGTGAAACACTTTTACGACCCGCATCTGTTTTCGAGGCCCCGCTGCGCGCATGTCAATAACAATGCTTTACGACCAGGGAGAGCTGCAGGGGGGCATGCCTCTGCATTTAATTTAGTTGAAGCTTGGTTATGATCATACGAGTGCTGCAAACAGATGATGGACTAGGACCACCTTTAACAATGTGGATGCTGTACCAAACGATGTATTGCAGTTTAGTGGGGGGTTGAGTGGGGGTAAGTAGGCTGCATCTGAACATGTGCTGGTCTAGTCTCATTAATTATACATGCACAACCCTCAAGATGCACCACCAAAGCTTCCTTGTGTTTACGCATATCGATGTTTGACCATCCTCATCTACAATTTATCCAAGGTGTCATATTCATCTTTATGATCATAATTGCAAAAAAAGTATTGCCAAAGTCCCTTTTTACCGTAATACCATGATATTTTCCATATAGTAGGACCTGTCCACTGTGCAGCGTCTAACAAAGAGCTGTTTACACAAGAGCTTGGATTCTCTCTTGAAATTCATTCATCTGAGGAATTGTCACGCGTACCAACGTTTCTTACGATTGTAGCTTGCATTTCTATTGTTAAACTTTATCAAAAGACATCTCAGGGATCGGGATGGAGTACACATATGAAACTTGCATCATGTACACACCAAATTGTACATCATGTGTAAACATGGTGGTTGTGAGAAAGTTGTGAGTGCATTATTCCTTTCGGTTGAATAGATTCTAGTTTTTCTATCTAAAACAGTTGTACAATCTAGATATGAAGCCCTATCTGAAAAGATTCTTTGTTGCTAAAGATTATAAATAATAAAGCATAAAAAAACAAAGTGAATACTCGGGCTGCCGCTGATCAAATCTTATTCGAGTTTGAATGGAGCCTGAGTGTCTGGAGAAAGCATCTCAAATAAACCATCTAGTGTTTATATCCCACTGTATCGTCTTGATACAGTTCATTTTCTGCCGCATGTTTAAAAGTCTCACATGATTAAGCCCAGGTTACATTTGATATTTAAGTATGCGCATGATCAATTCATGCTTGCATTTTGATACTTAAAAAGCGTATAAACCTTACATATATACCTCTCGTCCGTGGTTGCTCGGCCTCTCTGCTTAACTCAGAGCCTTGGCATTTTAATGTAGCATAGCTAGACCTGTTAAGTACACAATAAACCAGTGGGGGGAAAAAGTCAACCTTTTTTTATTTAGCCTTTAAAAAAAGACCCCTCCTTTTGCTTGTTGACATCATGGACAGATTGCTGCCCTCAACGTTGTAGAAGAAATCATCCACACAACGGTTACACACGAGGCCTGTCAACCTCACCTATAATTGAAGCCCTGTGTACTGTGTTTACGACGATGAGTCTGTGGCACACCAGCTCAGCAAGCAACTCCTGGAACCCGTATGAAGTCATGCCTCAACCGCGCAGACCATGAACACCCAGCTTGTGGTCCTGCTGCTGTTTGTTTCCAAGAGGGCCTTTTATCTCCACCTCAGCACCTGTTTATTTGCTTTTGCTGTAGCTCAATTTAGCGTGATGTCATATGGCGGTGTTAACGTGACCCCCTTCGTCTGTTTGCCTGATTGCAGACCTCCGGGCCATGGGGGTGCGTTTGTCATTATTCCAGAGAAGCGTTATTTCCATGATCTTAGCCCTGTTCAATGATTTACCCTACGGTGGATCTAGAAATGGTAATATGATTGTGAATATAATTGTTTGATCGGTGGCGATCAAACAATGGAACGTTGTTTTGCCTGGAGCCAACGGATCATGTTGAGTCTACTGACGTGCCCTGCATAATCTAGGACAATGTTCTCATCGTGCGGTTCGTGAGAATGTATTGCCATGTTTCATTGTTTTGAACATAGTTATGCACTTAATTGGGGTAGACGGTTGTTTTTCTTTGTTTATATTTATTTGTCCTTTCTCACCTAACTGAAAGAAATACGTAATGTTAATGAGTAACATTTCACTCGTTAAATCTGTAATCCAAAGCAAACATCACACATACAATCGGTATTAGAGTAACTCCAAATTTATTTGAACAAACAGGTTACAAAACAAGAAAGCCAGACAGAGCGCATGTAGGAATCAAAATCCAAGGTTTGACAATTTGTTTATGAGAGGTACTCAAATGCATAATGGAATAATACAAGTTATATTGGAACAAAATAACAAACTTATATACATGAGAAAATATATGTCAACAACATTGATAATGTCTTATCTCATGATAAAGAAGAAACCAGCATAGGGATACTCTAAAAAGCTGAGCAAAGATTTTTTTAGATAATTTAAACTAGGGGTGGGCCATCATTTCTCCTTGGAGGAGACACAATTCAAAATGCCTTTGAGAGCCAAGTAAATGTCTTAAGGTCATGTCTTAACCATTCGATTGGTTTATAGAAAATGTATTACTTTAACTCTTGTTAAGCATTTGTAAATAAAAGTGACAACAAATTGTGTGTCAGATAAATCTTTAAATCTAATTCCCCATGTGAACAACCTATATACCGTTAGAACATGTTTGATACCTATGTGTACCTGTAGCAAGTGCACTGGACATGAACAGGTGCTTCCAAACATCCCAAAATACTCAGAAATCAATTTGACCCATGGCGCTTTTTACTGCTCATTTTAGCTGGCTACCTGATCCAATTTACTTGGCTTGATGCTGTGTTCTATTAATAGTTTTCACATTAAAATCCCATTTGAACTGTTTTCGGATATTTAACTGCTTTCATCAGGGAAAATAAAAAAAACAACAATCTATTTTGTTTGTTTGGAACTTGTGGGTCAATTAGAACTGGCCATCACACCACATGTGACCTGCGGGAGCACACGTGACCGTCACAATGCCCAGGTCTGAGTTAAACAAAGCAATGTCATTGCTGCATTGTGTTTCTACATTTGGACCTTTTAATCTATCAACTTTAAGGGCCCGTTCTCAGAATGCCGGAAAATTTTCCATTTGAGTTGATATCCTTTCCCATTGTTTTCTCTTACTTTTCTGATGTTGCTCTTCAAAGCCGCATGCTAGTAGGACCCAGCAGCCGGAGGCATCCACTCACAGCGGTAAAACCACAACCATGGGTTTGATGTGCCCACGTAGAGTCCACATTTAAACACTTCAAACAAGGAATCAGCTTCATTAATATATTGCAGTAACTCCCAACCAAATTATTGTTGGGATACACCACGGGGTGCCTATTAGAAGAGGTGATCACATATCTCTGCCATGTGTGCGCAACCTTTTTTTCTTTCCTCCCTATTTTTTTTGTAGTGCCATTGTGTGAATCAGACAGTGTGAAGTTTTGGCAAAAAATTTGTGAAAGAGTCAAAGGAACGCTACATTTATATTTTGGTTATGTTTGCAGTGTTCCACGAAGATCGCCAGGAGCATTATCACTTTAACCCCCGGATGTTTCTTCTCTGGAGGCTAAGATGACCGGCCTGTAATTATAATGATGTAATGTAATGGCTCACAGGAAGTCTGCTTGGACAAGAAACAATGAGGTTATGAAAGGGACTGTGTCTTTTGAGGACAATTTTAAGTATTTTTCTCAGTCGAGAACACCACAGAAAGACATTATCTGATGACTGCTTTTCATATGTGTCTTTCATGTGTGTGCTCTATGTGTGTGTCCATGTGTTTGTTTGTCTGTGTGTGAAAGTGTGTGTGACCACATTCATTATTCAATTCCAATTCATCCTCAGGTTCAAGGAAGTTTTTATAGTAAGAGTACACCGAACTACAAAATGGCAGAATAAGAACATGCCATATTTTTCAGGACCAGTTCTTTGAACTGGTTCTAACCCAGTTATTTTTCACACAAAAAGGGCAATAATGTGATGAATATTCAAGGGAACAAAGCTGTTATTTCTTTATTTCCTATTATCTTCTCAGAACCTGTTGTGGTCTCTAACAACTCAACACCACCTACTGTACCTGTTTGGTATTGTCCAAATGTGTCAAGCACGGTCCAATTGACCCTGTCTAGGATGCTTTCAATAACAAACTGAGCCTTGTGTTCCTAATGTTCCTTTCAGTTAGGCACCTGTTTGGAGAAGTCATGCATCTCTAATGCAGTGATTTACATTTAGGGCATTTAGCAGACGCTTTTATCCAAAGCAACTTACAATAAGTACAGCATTGAGTACTGCAGAAGTAAGTATTTATCAATGCAAAGTCCAAACAAAGTGCCTTAAAACCACTAGCTGAGGTTAGCAATGGCAACATGACATTGTTTATGACGAGGGTTCCTCCACTATTCCTCCTCCTCCTCCATAAGTTCAGCCTCCTCCCGTCCCATTTATACAGTATGGAAACCATTAACCCTCGGAGAAAAATAAAATGCAGACGGAGACTCCAGCAAAGCTCCCTGGAATAGATAAGTTGATTTTACAAACCATTTCCAAATTATGCGTAAACTGTTGGCCAGCTGCTCCCGTTGTTTTGTTGTGTGTTCTGGAGGAGCAGAACACACAACCAGCATGATCCAGCGGACTCTGAGCACTGGACACCAGCCATGATGTCATGGCTAGCCAATGCAGGGAAGACATTTGAAGAATGCCAACGAGAATCATTCTGAGCCCAGTCCCACCATCCGCAGTCACTGTTGGATCTCTCTCTCTCTATCTCTTTCGCGCACGCTTTCTCTCTCTGACTCTCTCCCTCTCTCTCTCTCTTGTGTTCTCTCTCTCTCAATTGATCAATTCCTGGTCAAACTAAAACACCAGTTTGCATGGTTGTTTACGAGGGCACACTGACCCATTGAAACACATAAAGAGTAGAATACATGTGTAGGTCCTCACTGATGACAGGTGAGTCTTCGTATGGGATTGTGTTTTTCTTATGACCTCAACTGTGTTCTCTATAGTGTTTCTTCCCTAAAGGGGGGTGGCTGTAAGCGTGGGAATGGCACTATTCTGATGATAGATACTACGTCTTGTGCCATTTAAAATATTCATCTACCGCTGTCTGTCTTAAGGAGGTATGTGTGTGTGGATGGGGTGGGGGGGATTGCAGAGAGTGAGGAAGCTCTAACAATGCCAATAACTACAGTCACCCCCACCACAACTAGAATTCAATCATCAATCTATTCTTAATGTGTTACTATAAAAGTGAATGATGATTGAATTAAATCATTAGAACAATCCGGACTGACAAAATAAGACATAATGGATTTTCAGAAAGTTGTATTGTGTGTGTGTCTGTGCAGTCAGTGTATGCCTATTAAGGTGTACACTGTCTGTGTGTGTGTGTGTGTGTGTGTGTGTGTGTGTGTGTGTGTGTGTGTGTGTGTGTGTGTGTGTGTGTGTGTGTGTGTGTGCGTGGTGAGGTTGCTGCTGCTTGTGTAGGCAAACATTCTCACGCAATCATGCATTGAGTGCTTTTATTTTGTAGTAATGTTGACTCATGCTGTCAGCAGTGCTGAATCAATGCCCTCAGAGGCAGGGCTGGAGAACACTATTCGGGCGCCCACTCAAACTTGAGATTCTGTCCACTCACAGGTTTCTGTTCATGTGTAAATATAATCCCTGCGCAGTCTAAAATCAGTACCATGACATCGATTTAAAGAGGGCAAAGTGCTTGTTCTTTTGATCATAGTGTGCGGTTTACCAGATTGGATCTACAGGTAAGCAACATGTATGTGTGTAGCGTTTCTCTTGGCAAGGGCTCGCTAGTCTCCCCCCCCCCCCCCCATGTATATACATTTTTTGTACACGGCATTGCTACACTGCAGGAGAAAACGATTCCATCTTTGTTCCATTGACAGTAATTCACATTATGTAGAGTCAGATAAAGGCCCATCTCGCCATCTGGATGGTGAGCGCATGGACGTGCATATACACAACCACGGTTAATTGGCTCATTAAGTTACCTTGGTTCCACTTAGACATAAAATAATATTTAGCGTTCCATCGCGGATCACTGATGTGAGCGCTGACCGAACCCAGAGCGGTGCGGCCAGAGAGCGAGGGGGGCCGCATGGAAACGGGCCGCTTTTGCAAACTCTGTTCGCTTCCCACGAAAGAGGAAACCTGTTTCTCATAAAGCTGTGATTTGTGCAAGAAAAACAGGCAATCATCAGCGAATCCCACCCTGAAAAAAAAAGAGAAAGAAAAGGAAAAGTAACACCGGTGCGTCTTCCCAAGTGTGGTGAATCGCACAGGGCGCCCAATCACAGCGACCTTCCTGTCATTAGCACTCATCAGCCTGGGCATGTCCAGGCATGGCTCTGGCCTGTCAGATGCACAACCTGGAGCCGGTCGCAGGCGGACTGAGGGGGAGGGTTATGGGTAATAATGCAAAGGGTGTGTGTGAGACGGCTCTTGATTGATAACAGTGGCAGCAGAGGTTCTGGCGGGTTCTTCTTCATAGAAAGCCAACTCTGCTCCCCCCCCCCAGAACAAGATTCTTGTTCTTTTGTACAGTCCACTCTCATGTTGCATAATGCAGTTCAAAACAGTTGTTTTGTGGTGTCAGGCGTCTTCTACACACTGCATTCACATGAGATGTTTTGAGATGTTTTGGGATTCGAGGTGATGTCAATTATTTTAGTCTATGCTTTATTGTGACCGCATGTTTCCAGCTAACACCAGTTATGAATGGTTTCTTCTCTACATAGAGGTTAAGGCTGTATCCAGGAAATTTCCACAGCTTCACGATGAACCTTGATCCCGTGTGTACAGAATATTGCTACACTGCTACCACTTGATCACTTCACACTCCTGCTCCTAATCTTTACTTATTTTTACTTATCTTTACTTATCTTTATTTAATTATCTTACTTTATCTTGTATTATTACTGCTATGTGGCTGTTGCGGCTCCTCTAATAGTAAAGAGAAGAAGAAGAGGAAGAAAAGAAAACAGAAGGAAGACAAGGAAACATCAGAAAGGGGGAGGAGGGCGTGGCTGGTTGGAGGTTGGTGGGGGGGTGGGAGGGGATAAGAGGTAGGGTGCAGGACTTGGCACCCTGACCTCCGGCACTGTCATGTATTCTCACTGACATCATCATTGTAAAATTAGGAGCCCTGGTTTCATCTTTCCTGCAGATGTGGAAGCTTGAAATTGCATTCCGTGGGCCTGTGCCACATTTCATCAGTAAATGTTCCCCTCACCGGCTCCAAGGGGGGAGGAACAGGCAGAAGGACGGGGGTCGGGATGGTTAGGAGCTTCAACCCTCCTCCCCCTCTCTACCCCTATTGCCTCCCAGCCTTTTACTGCTTGGCACCCTCCAACACTAACCTCCCTCCCTACACACACACACGCACACACTCCCACAACACAACACAGTGTTTTGGCCAGAGCCAACCCCTGTTGCACTCCACAGCCTTCCAGTGCTGCGGTGCTGCGCGGGCTGGGCGACTCCCGGGCCGGACCCACACCTGCGGCTGATAGAATCCTTCTGGTAGTACAAAGCCCGTGATTTACGGCCCCTGAGGAGCCCGGGGCCTCGTACAGCTGTGGACCGGCAGGAAAGGGAAGTTGTTCATCACGCAGTGCGCGTTTTCACCAGCAATCTTTGGCCACAAACGCCCAAACAGCCCGAACCCGAGCAGAGAACGTCACCGTAACGACAGGTGGTCAATGGTGCCGGGGCACTTTGTAACACATTAGCTAAAGGCTAATAGCGAGCACGGCTAACAGCCGATCTTAGGTGGCAGAGGAAATCAGTTTGCAGCTCCCTGACTGACTGGCGAATGACATGTGGGGTATACTTTCATCTAGGGATCTTTCTTAGCCAATGTGCTTAATTGTGTGTGTGCATGTGTGGATCTTTGGTCTCCGTGCTTGAGTGTGAATTATGTGACACACACATCCAGTAACAAATACTTTGGTTGCTTTTGTTTTACTCTCCATTTTGACTTTTTCTAAGTCATGTTTTTGGTCTACGTTTTCACTTGAGGTTTCGCATTAGAGACGCAGACCAGAATTAGTTCTGGAGCCACGGAGGGGGAACTCTGCCAGGAGGTGGTGATGTTGAGAGATGGATTCCTGGAGAGGAGGTAGGGGCGGGGGTCATCCAACACCACACCGGATGAGAGTAGGGTTAGAGCGGGGGAGGCACAGTGACAACCGCCTGTATGGCTATAGATCTAAATATAAAAAAATTAACCGCAATGACATCACAACAGCTTGGGTCTGAGTAATGTTCCTCGTGCTGTCACATGGGTTCCATGAAAACGAGGTCAGACCTAAATACGGGGGGGAGTGGTAGTTGATCTGGACTTACAGTACAATAGTGATAGGGCTCGGAACGTATATCCTGAAATTCGCACGTCTTGTTCCGAACCGAGTGATTTATTGACTCTGCATTTAGTTTGTGGATGGACCTGGAATTTGGTTTATCCTGGAAATATTATTTCTCTTTCTGTTTTTTAGGGGGGGGGGGGGGGGGGGGGGGGGGGGACGTTGACATGTTGAGCTCTTACACACATGTGAGTTTGGAGCAGGAGCTTGGGACGCAGCGTCTAGTGGAACCAATGCATTTGGTCAGGCCTTTAAAAGCCATTTCCATACGGTACGTTGTGAAGACAAAACACATATTTCTCTCATGAATGGAGGTACGCTGCATTAGTATAGACCAATGAACGTAGCTAAATCATCTAATGGCTGCCATACAACATTTAATAGGTTACTAGTATGTTTTTTATGGTTATATCACAACAAGAATGTTCAATGTTGTGTGTTTGTTGTATGTGTTACCAGCAGTGTTGTGCCTGAACGCGTTCATTGAACGATATTTCATGAACTCGTTCATATTTTGGGCGAACGTGAACTGAACGTACTGTATTACTGCCTGATGAACGTTACTGTGAACTCGTTCATTCTGGTGTCTGTGAACGGCACCCTCACTCGGTTGAACTTCGTTCAATATGGGGGTATTTAGTTTATGAACATGGCGGATGCGCGCGCAGATCGCCGTGTTGTTTGACCGGTTGCCATGGTAATCTCTGTGTGGTTAATTTGCAGTTGCAACAGAAATCAATGGGATTTACAAAATGCGCTTAATGTGCAATAAAACACGATAGAAACTGTATTTTGCTACGATACTTGATTCAACCACTCTATTTCATCCTAGACAAACCACAAAGTACCGGAAAAAAAATAATGGCTCACAGCAACATATTGAAAAAAAGAACTATGAACTAGTTCATTTTTTGGGACTGTGAACTTAGTTCAAAATTTTGAATTATGAACGTTTAACTGAACTAGTTCATTTTAAAATTTGTGAACTGAACTTTGAACTAATTCACGTAGAAAGTGAACTTTCCAAACACTGGTTACCAGCAAGTAAAACACAATTTTGTATTTTTCTCTCATGACTTGAAGTCCTGGGAAACTCATTGTATTTACATATGCATTAGCATATCGTGAACATGTATTAAGCTATGCTACACAAAAGTTAGGAATACACAAAAAAGCTAGATTAACTGTTGATATTCATAGCTTCCATATCCACTTTATACTGGACTTTTAGACACGGAGGGCAGAGCAAACACAAGTTTTCTTCACGTTAATTACTGTCTGGTCAAAATTTGCAGACAGCTACAAATCCTAGTGTATGCCAGTAGAGACCCTCGGTAATGTTGACACTGAGAATGAAATGAGGCCTTCATGTTAATGCTGCACCACCACCCTACACACACACACACACACACACACATACACACACACACACCACCACAGAACCTGGCATGCAGATCTCAGCTGCAGCTGTGTTGGAACGGCTTCTCTTGTTTGTGTACCCGATGTTGTTTGGTTTTTTTTTGTCTTCTTGCTTTAGAGTTTTTATTTGCACATCCCCGAGCTCTGCAGCCATGCCTCCCAGAGCCAGACCACCTGCAACAATTAAAAGGAAGAAAAAAAAGAGAGAGAGAGAAGAAATGGCCTGCTGGCTCAGCAGGGCTGCTGTGATCAACACAGAATTATATCATATGGAGGAGGGCTTGTTGTGCACAGCGTGTCTCAACCTTTTAAGACCTCAACCCCCCCCCCCCCCCGCAAGTAGAGAAGGGCCTACATGGGAACTCGAAACTGTAACCAAATCATGCTAGATAGAAATAAGGTAAGTTCATGCCTTCTTTCTCAAGTGGGGTGATTGGCCAGCTCTGCTAGCAGCAACCATGGGTCGTTATCTTGTATATGCAGGTATTGTGTTGCTTATTTTATATTATTATATTTTAGATACAAGACCAATGTTGAAATGACATTTTTAACCTTTCCAAAAATGTTATATTTTCTGACAGTTACTAATTTTACTAGTATTACTAACTCCATACAAAAAACTCCTTTACAATACTGTTATGAAGAATATGTAGTGGATATGTTCTCAAACAACGTGTCTAGCTATCCATCACTTAAGCTATCCTACTGGTTTGACAATCAAAACAGTATTGCGGGGGTACAGATTCACAATTGTGAAAGTGTAGCAATATTTTCAGACACTCCTATAAAATATGTGGGGTTATGTGTTAACATCGCAGCTCTCCGGTCGGGGTACATTCTTTTGAAACGGTCTGCGTTCTCCATAACTCCATAGCTCTGTGCTGTGGGCGTGTCGGTGCGGAGGTCCACTGTGTGATACGGTTTGTCATCAAAACATCTGTTTCACAAAGATTGACTGGAGCGAAGCCATGACATTATAGACTCAAGTGTATCTCTCTTGCCTCAGTCTTTCTCTCCCTCAGTCTTTCTCTCTCACGCGCTCTCTCCCCCACTATCTCCTTCTTTCTCTCTTGCTCTCTCTCTGTGCCTCTCTCTCTTAACACCAAAAGCTTTAATTTCCTTCCCCAGCCCTGATTATTCTGAGAAAAGTGATTTCTGTGGTCGCTAAGGGTGGCACGATAGGGACGAAGAGTCTACTACCACCACCTTTAGGACAAACCCAGGTGTTGCGAGTCCTCTTTTGGGGCAGTTGACTCAGTAGTTGAGTCTACAACCCCTGCCCCTGCTACATGAAAGGAGCAGACCCATACTTACTGTTATGAGCGACACCTGTGTGTGTCCTATGATTATCACAGGGTCTAATTCTTCCTATTAGCGCCCAATCTTGATAAATTTATACATTATGTAATAGAAGAAGGAAAATAAAGATGTTATCTCACAACATCTTTTCCCCATGCCCTCTCTGCTAGGAGATAATCACAATTCTCATATTTTCTAGGACCTTTCCACTCATGGCGGCGTTGTCTTATTGTTGTATTTGACATTAACCTTTTTGTTGTGCTATACATTACATCAGTGTCAGACGATGTCACTGTGTCAGACGATGTGAGGCTGCAGAATGCTACGAGATGGCTCAAATGTTTCGGACTGACCGCTTTCTCCAAATGTTACCAATTCCCAATTCCGTCATTTGTTATCTTTGTTATCTTTCTTTTTTATTAAAACTTGTTATTTTCCCTGAAGATGGCATTTTCATTGGGTGGGGGAAGGGATCTCACCAAATGTGCCAAAATGGCCCAAAATGTCACTGGTCATCATGATATATAACTTCACTGTATTGTTGTTAGGGTCATCAAGAAACAACAAATAAAATAGTTTTCCCCACAAATGTTGACAGCAAACTATCCAAACCTTGACAAATTCACCCTTTAGTCCTCCTAAACAAACGACTCAGAAACATTTATTGTTCATTCACATCTGACGCCGAGCACTTCTTTATGGTTTGGAAACTACAGAGGCGGTTTGAACAATGTGATTCATCTTAAAACAACAGGAGTTGCCCTTTGTTGAAATGCGTCTCATGTGTGTGTGTGTCTGTATGTGTGTGTGTGTGTGTGTGTGTGTGTGTCTCTGTGTCTGTGTGTGTGTGTGTGTGTGTCTGTCTGTGTGTGTGTGTGTGTGTCTCTGTGGGGCTTTGAAGGAGTTTTGATGAATGTGACTTGCGCAAATGTGTGTTTGAAAAAATAAATAATCGTAGCTCCTGCTCCTCCACCAGTGTTGGTCATCTCTCCCTGTAGGAGTTCACTGTGATCAATCCAACATGTGATACCTCTCACAGCGACGTCCAGAAGATGACAAATGTTTCGGACGTGCTTCGTACAGTTTGTCATTGGAGATACCGATATGTTGTTGGGCCACTGACTTTAAGAGGGGGTCTATATAATTATTTGTCTATCCCTGGTGTTCACAAGTAAGAGAAAGACATGTTGTGATTACTTTATTTACCAAAAAAAAGAAGCACGATCCAATAGGAAATGGATTATGCGTACGTATGAGTTGCAATTCTGTTGTAAGACATTTCTCTCTGCCCTACTGTGCCTGTCCAATTTGAGCCTCCATTCCTCCCCCCCAAACCTAAGGCTACACAGACATAGAGTCATCCACGCACGCACAAAAGCACACACACAGAAACCTTGCCTTGTATCTGTTCAGCCAGTCAGCTCCCTCCTGTCATCTGCGCCAATCACCATCTGCCCCAATTTACCACTATTTATTTCTAATTGGGCCAAAATTGAACTGCTGTCAGTGATTAAAGTTGTTCCAAAAAGGAGGAACGAATCTCTTTGCCCACGTCCATTATTAACTCATTGATTACAATAATGCGGGAAATTGCCCATTGGAGTCAAATGTTAGCGGAGACACCTGGCCTGAATGCACACACCAAAAAAAAAGAAGGATAAAATAGAAACCCACAGGAGCCGCGGGCCTTGTGAGTAACAGGATGTGGCAGCTGCCGCTAACTCTACAGGGCTTGCCCCACCAAACGCCTCCTGTTTGACCAGGCGTCGTACCGCTTCTTCTCTAGAGACTGCTGGTGGAAGTTTACCATGTCGTCGATGGCTTGCTTAAAAACAGGTATTTAGTTAACCACGAGTCCGCAATGTCCGCCAATACTCACTGAATGTCAATTGTTGAATTACATGGCCGAACGCACGCTGCACTACGCGCTAGCTTGCATTAAAAAAAAAATAAATGGGTCCCCCAAAATAAGAAAATAAATTGTTTTTGAAGGTGCATATTATCAGCTTCAGGTTAACAATAACAAGTCGTGGGAACTTTTGGGGTATTGAGTTGCTGGCACGTCCTGTATTTGCCTTAGCAGTGCCCATCCATGGGTCAAACTGAAGGTGCTTAAAGACGTGATGAAGTGATTTGCATTCCCCTTGGTAACACATTTCAGCATGCACATCATGTCCTGTTTAGCAAAGCATACCACGACAAAACAAAAGCAGGATTCTATTTGTCTACCTATTTTACATTTAAATCGAATCACCTTAACTGTGACTGTGTCAGAAAATCTGTGATGAGTGATAAGTATGCCAGCGAAAGACAACGTCTATGATCCAAATTGTTGTTTTGGCATTTCCAAAAGGTAAATGCACTATAAACAGAACCATTATAATAGAAAATATAAGTCCACTTGAGTGGAGCATTAGTTCTTAACTATAACACGCAGAGATAATAATGAGCTTGGTCTAGAGATTTATGTTTGGTAATAAAGTATGGCTGAATTAACGGGAAGGTTTATATACATTTAGTAGTAAGTTAGTATCAATCAGGCTGGAGAGCTCGGCTGGAGGTATGCCAATGCTTATCATTGCTAGCATATTAATTTTATGGTCTTCTGTTATTTCGATGCTATCCCTTCAAAGTCATTTAGTCAAAAGGGTGTTTCGAGGTACAACAATTTCAAAATAAGAGTTCCTGCAATATTCACTATCCATGTTTTTATTGTCATTTATGTGAGAACACTGGCAAAGTGAATTATATAGACAACTAGGCTTATTCAGAAAACTATTATATTTGCTAGATTAAGTAATGATATTTTACTTAGCTACTGTTATCATGTAAACTAAGTTGGTCCATTGCTAACTTGTCTATGGCAGAACAAAGAGTCATTCTAGAGCTAAATCCTAATTTACCTGTTTCTTACCTGTAATCCTTGGAGTGAATTCAGATTATTATAGATATAAAAGTGTGTTTATGGCTTTTTTGTTAAAGTCCTCAATGACATTTAAATGTTTCTTATCATAAGTTATATTTGGCTATGATGTCAAAGTACAGTCAAGTAGCGTATAATAAATTCTCAGTATGCGATGACTGATCAAAAAAATCATTGCCATTGTTTCTCTTTCAGTAGCATCAAATAACTACAAATGGACATTGCTGTCATCTTAAATGAAGAAACAAGATATTAAATAAATGACATCAGATGGATTCTTTAATTAGAACTTTTGAGACGGGTAGTGAAACATCAATATTGTGTAAAATTCCCTAGATCATGGTGATACATTCTTCTGTATCGTCCAGCCCTACTTACAAGGAATGTTGTACGCTTTCCTTTCCCCAGACTTTCCCAGCTTTGTTTGATTTGATGTGGATTTGAACTGGCGACCTTCCATTCACACGCCTACTCCTCCTCCTCAAACTGACGAAGGGAATGGTGATGAGTACATGCTTTAACCTTTGTCCTTTAAACCTAAGCTATTAGCGGGAAATGAAGTATTTTGTCCCCTGGGATCTGTGAATAACTCTACATGTACCAAAGGGAGATAAGTAGATTAGCAGTGTAATATAATCTAACTCCCTTAAATAAACTGTCCATTCCTTCCCTGATACTCTCCTTCAAGAAAAGGGGTGGAGCAGCAAAAGCCAGCCAAATATTTGATGCTACAATCCTGCTTGCACTTTGCCCTCCCTCCATCCCTCTCTTTTCTTTATTTTGTTTATTTTTCTATAAATGGTGTATACAGTTGCTGTCAGTCTGTCTCCTTTCCAGTCTCTACAAAGCATCTATGTAGGACCCACCTTGTTTCAAAAGGTTAAGCAGTGAGGCAGGACCGCCCGGGTTCTTGAAAGCAGCTACAACGCAGGCCCGGTTTTTGTCAATATAGTTTTGAAAGGATGGAATAGCAGCAAATTAACTGAATGGCTGCGAATACATCCTCTTATGTTATGGAAATGCAGCTGTAAATGTGCAGATATGATAATGATAGCTAAGCCTACAGACAAACCTGAATAAGTGCAAATAAGTGAAAGCTGAATGCTGAAAATCTATGATTCAGCTAAAGAACAACTCCCTGATTTTAGCTCAAGAGAGTGTGGTACGGGTAACATGAGCCACTATGGTACATGCATTGCCCCATTGAGACCTATCGCCTGCATACGAGAGCCCTAATTGTGTACGCACACCCTGTCCCATCATGTGAGAATACTTGCCCCACAGCCAGAGAGGAATGTCTCTGTGGAAAACACAGAGATGTGTACAGGAAGCCATTATCAGCATTACCAAAAGTAATCCACGCACAAGACTATGCAGAAGACAATGCGCCAATTCGCAAGACAGAGGTCTGGGGAATTAACCAATTCCACCTGCTGCTGCAGCTCCTCATTGGCCAACAGGAAAAAATACCATTCGGAAATTGCCAGGTGCTGCATATTTCATTCCCCCTGCCAGCAACAGCTGAATGCTTATGTTGTTTACATAAGCCATGGCCTTGTAATCCTCATTATCAGAGAAGGTCAGGAATCCATCGACTCCGAGCCAAGTGCAACTGGGAACATATGCATCCAACAGCAAGGCTTCCGTAAATGAAATATACGTTTTCCTCCATTGAAACTCACCTGAAAGTGATATTTTCTGGCTGGGCCATACATGACTCTACGCTATGAAACATGCAGGGATTGCCCACCTTAAATCAAAGCTGATCTGCATGCAATGCTATTCTCAGCAAGAAGTTTTGTAAAGATGTTATAGAAAAATAAAGACATCCATAGCTTGGTCTTATCCAGAATGTTTTGCTGTTTTCCCCTTATATTCCCTAACCCTAACCCTTACGCCGATGGTACCCAGATTTATATCTCGACAGCAACCATCACTGCTGCCATTCTTTCTACTCTCACAAACTCTCTTACTGCAATAAAAACCTGGATGAACAACAATTTATTTCTCAAACTCAACTGCAATAAATCGGAAATCATCATCATTGGCCCCAAATCCCGTCTCCCCTCCACCCAAGACTTGTCAATATGCATTGATGGACACACAGTCACTCCCTCCCCCCTGGTCCGAAACCTTGGAGTCATCCTGGATCCCACTCTCTCCTTCAAATCCCACATCAAGAACATCACCAAAATATCTTTCTTCCACCTCCGTAACATTGCACGCCTTCGACCCACTCTCTCCCCCTCCACTGCAGAAACACTCATTCATGCCTTTGTCACCTCCGGACTGGATTACTGCAAAAGCATTCTCTACGGCCTCCCCTCCACTGGCCTCCACAAACTCCAATATGTTCAGAACTCCAGATTACTCACCCACACCCGCTCTAGAGAACACATCACTCCCATCCTCAAACAACTTCACTGGCTCCCAATACAGCACCGAATTAATTTCAAGATCCTGCTCGTAACCTACAAAGCCCTCAATAACCTTGCCCCCCCCCCCCACCTTACTGACCTCTTCAAACGTCACTCCCCCACTTGCCAACTCAGATCATCTAACACCAACCTTCTGACCCCCATCACAAGATCAAAGCACCGCACCCTAGGAGACAGAGCTTTTGCCATTGCTGCCCCAACCCTCTGGAACTCCCTCCCCCCAAACATCCAAAACTCAGACTCAATAAACTCATTCAAAAGCCAACTGAAAGCTCACCTCTTCAAGAAAGCATATGACCCTTGACCCCACCCATACCACACCTGAATCTATTCCAAACCTCATTTTGAATTTGTTTTGTATCTTGTTTTCCTGTTTTTCTTTTCTTTATGTACTGTATGTTCTATGTGATGTAAAGCGTCTTTGAGTGTCCTCCAAAAAAGCGCTATATAAATCATATCAATTATTATTATTATTATTATTATTATATTATTATTATTGTTATTATTATTATTATTATTGTTATTATTATTATTATTATTATTATTATTATTATTATTATTATTATTATCATTCATATCATCTTATTAATTCAAATTCTACATCAAATATAAATTATAGTCTGGCAAAAGTTATACAAATTGCACTTGTGCTGTACTAATTCAAACCATGGCTGATTCAGTTCCTGTTGGTTTTGATTGTCCATACCACACATCCTCCCTCCTGTTTTCCTTTGTCTCTTAAAATCAACTGAGGCTGAATTTGATCCATCTGTTGCAACATATGCTGAACGAACCGAACCTGATGCTCCAGCCTGACCTTCTGTGAAGAAACAGTAGTAAAGAAGGAGAGGGCACCCTCCCTTTCAGTGGACTCTGTCGCCAACTCTCAATTAAAAGACCCAGAAGGGCCTTTATCAAGCAATAAATACAATGGAATACAAATTAAAGTGTTGGATAATTCCCCACCTAATCAAGTACAAGATTAAAAGAAAAAATTTGAATCATGTGTCCACGGCCCCCGGAGTCTTGCACTTATTTTCCCACGTCAAAATAACCAAAGGGAACTGATATGGCGAGTGACGAATTTGGCGAGATGAATGTTCGGATAATAATTGCTGTTGGGCCAAGATCATAATCCAATACTCTCAACACAGACAATGTGTTGTCTGTGTGTGATTGGTTCTCTGATCCTAGCACATGAGTCTTGGAGATATGGTCACCTATTCAATTTAACCTTTTTTCAAAACTCTTCACAAGCCATATTACATATTATTAGTAGAATGATGCTCACATTCCACTATTCCTCCCTACGTTTCCTCTCTCCTGGCAATCATTTTGATACAACTTTACAAACATTCCATTGAAAATAACAAAAATTCATTAGCACCCATTGAAAATGTGCGTTAACCTCTTCATTCAGCAAGAGCTCACCATCGGGGATTTGATCAAATGCTTTTTGTCTGACAACAGACCTTCTCGCTGGTTGTAGTTAGGGAAACAGCAAACGTCAGTGCTGAACAAGGGACGGGCCGAGCGTGGGAGGAGGCTGTTTGGGATCCATTTGTTTTAGACTTGGATGTGTTGCTTCTTTGGACATGCCTCTAGCATGGATATGGTTCTCCAGGGCGCCTGCATAAACCAAGAATGCCGTGGCGCATAGCTGCAGACATCTGTCATTACTTCAGAGCCTTAGTGGTATCAAACTGTTTATGTTAGCGGCTACTTATTGCACTGGCATTAAACGAGAATTGCAGTTCACAGATAATAAATAACATGGCTTTGAAATTAGCCCCCTTTTCTTAACATTTCTGGATGTCCAGGCAGTGGCAAGAAGGATAAATAAGGATAAATATAGACAACTTAACAGCTGAGAACCAGTCACAAGTCTGTCCTATAACGTACCGTAAGTAGCACGCAAGCTAAACACAGACTTGAATGGAATTCAAGGGTCTGAATCTATTGATCAAAGATGGAGATTCATCAATCCAAGGTCCAATGAGATAAGGATTCAGGAAAGATATTGTATGGTTTTATAGAACAGCTTGTTTCTCAAAAATATCCTACTTCTTAAAAAGTACAAACGCAAATGAAGCAATCATATTTTCCGGTTTCCATATACCCACATAAACGGTTTAAAACCACACAAACACCCATCAGAATTAAATTACAGTTAAAGACTAACAGTTGGCCGATGAAGTTCATCCACACCAGAAGGAAAACATCCAGCTATCTGGTTTGGCTTCTCCAAGGTATACAAGAAATGGTTTATTTTGGATAGTGGATTGGACCTCAGACCACAAGAAAACGATCAATGTATGATGTAATCAGTAGCACATGGGTGCCCGGTCTCCCCTGTCACATTTAATGATTCACTATGGATTCACGGTAGAGGTGAAGTCAGTGTGCAGTGTGTAAGAGCTGCAGGATGTTGGAACCTGTTTTAACACACGCACGGCGCAGCCACCCCCTCATATGAATCGTAAGCTAAAGCTGTTTGCTTTGTTAAATAAATTGTTGGGGGGCATTTTTGTCATGTTTTTTTGCACAGGTATACAATTGTATGACTAACCTGTCTGACTGTAATATATAGTGCCGATACATATAGATTCACATTTGCTCTCATGCACGCAGGCACGTACATACGCACATACACAAAGACATTTATGCATGCTGGCAAATACACGCAAACACACATACACGCACGCACACATACACAAATACACACAAACATACACACACAGACACATACACACACACACACACACACACACACACACACACACACACATGCAATCACACATCCATGTACTTAGTGTAATAAGCATGCTGTACGGCTGCAGCATGTTAGCTAAGGTGTCCTGTGACAGGCCTGGCTACTGCTTCCTCCTCCTCCTCCTCCTCCTCCTCCTCCTCCTCACATGTGGATCTGGTTAGCAGACAGAGGAAAATATGAAAGGGATACACAGGTAGTACACACCCTCCATCAAATGCCAAAGCTTCTGTCTGGTAAAACGTACACCGCTGGGATGGAGGGTGGGCAGTGGTCGACTAAAGGGCCCCGGCCCCTGGCTCCTATTTATATATATCAGTGAAATCCATGCTTTCATCTTTTGCTCTGGTTACAAGACACAGTACATCCCCCTCTCTTTGATTTATAATCCCTGCTTTGGCGCAACACTAATCATTTATTATGTTTCCCTGTGTGCCAAAATACTTTCACACAAGCTGTCAAAGGGATGATTAATTTTATGATATACATCTGAAGGTATTAATCACTCGATTTGAGTGCTGTATTGTGTTACAGGCCATTACATTACCTGTGTGTGTGATTGTGTGTGTGTGTGTGTGTGTGTGTTTGTGTTTTTGTGTGTGCGTGTTCGTGTTGCTGTTCGTGTGTGCCTTCTTTTAAGTTACATCTGTTTGTGTGTGAGCATGTGTTTTCTTGTGTGTGTGTGTGTGTGTGTGTGTGTGTGTGTGTGTGCTTGTGTGTGTGTGTGCGTGTGTGTGTGTGTGTGTGTGTGTGCCCTTTAAAATGTGTTTGTGAACCATGGATTTTTTTCCAGGGTTTGCGCCGTTCTTCGACCAATCAGAACACTGAATGTAGACACTGATGCCAGCTTCTTCATCGTTTTCTGTCATTCTGCGGGGAAAACTTGGCTGGAGAACCTCCAAAAGACAATGTAAAACCGAAAACCTTACACATCTTAAAACAGAGTAAATATGTGTCTAAACAAAAGGGTTAGGTCCGTACTCTAGAACCTGTCGTGAAAACAAGAGTTTGAAGTCAGAGTTATGCTATGATGGATGCTTTGTTGAAAGTCTTTGTCAGTGTCCGTACGTCGTCCCAGAGAAAACACACATTTTAATTTCACTAGACCTCTTGTGGCTCCCAAATTACTTACGTTCACCCGACCACACTACATATGTTTCAGATGTGATTTAGGAGGTATTTTAAGAAAACCCAACCACCAGTTCCAAGGCAGCATTTTGGACCACAATAAATAACATTGAGGAAGTCGGCCCCTTTTTAATATTTCACTATGGGGATGACCCCTCTTTCGTCGCATCTCCAACTGAACAGCAAGAACACACAGGGAGGCGCATGTCGGTAGGTGATCAACAGTCACTTAAAGTCACATCTATGTCTGCAGCCTCCCTGTCTAATCCCAACCTGCTCTCATGCTGTCTATCTGAATCCACTGGAAGTGGATTGGAATAAAAGTTACTGCTAAACGACTAGATAGCAAATGGTACTTCATTAGAAATAGTTACTAGAAAAAACACTTTTGAGTTCACTTATATTCTATTGGTAATTGTTTTGTAGGATTGCTTTGGAGACAACATCAACAAATGTTTGTAATCAAGTACAAAATTCCCTGTGCATTTCCACATGTGTCTCTTTACTCTGTGTGTGAGACGAGTGCGTAGCGTGGCAAGGGCCTGGTTTGGAAGCATATAAACGTATAGAGACACCTGTACTTTTAACAGTTTGCTGCTAATCAACACCAGCTCTGACCACAGCAGAATAGTTCCCCGGTGAGTAAGCAATGCATGGGTCTACCAGCAAACAGGCAAGGTGTTTTCATGTCACCATAAAATTACACATTCCCATATAGAATATTGGCCCAGACCCAAACAATACCAATAATGAGCAGAGTTTGTGGGTTAGGCTCCAGTCACAAGCTTTGGCTAATCCACCTTCTTGGGTTGATAACCACCGCTATCTAGAAGAGTCAAAAGAACAATTACTGTGGCCAATAGCGTGGCAGATGGAGTGGGGAAAGGAGCTCACAATGAGAGAGAGGGGGGAATGGAGACACGATGAGAGGGATAGAAGCAGCAACGATGAACATCAAATTAACTCTTCTTTGGCTTGTTTGATCGCCAGCTAAAGGCCCAATCCAATAGAAGACAGATGGTATTTTCGTCTTTCATTTGGCGTTTGCATAAAACTTGAGGTTGGGGCGGGACATCGCTTTTCAAACAGTGCAAGGGTTGTCGCGGTGGCTAGGGAAGTACTTAAGCTAGCAGTCGCTCATCGTGCTATGAGTTACAGTTTAAAATCAGGCTATATAATTTGACTAAATATGTGTCAACTTATTTCCAGTGTAGGCATGTGTCATTATTACATAATAAAGCCGATTACCAGAAATAGCACAAATATTGGAGCAAAATAGGAAAAATAACTCCATTGAAGCAACAAAATTTCACTATTAGTTTACCCAATTTGAACCTATAAGAGAGCATATTTTTCCTTTTTTGGGGACTTTCAACGAATAAAGCGCAGAAAATGAACAACGGGAGTATTCCAATATTTTGTTTGATTTGGAACCATGAAAATTATAATGTTCCAAGTAAATATTAGAGGTGATTTATCCGAAAATAAATAGCCCCAGCAGTACCTCTCAGCCCGAGGTAAATCAGCCACACTAATCACCACTCACGACCACACTTCAGGATACCTCCACCACAAGCAGGGATGAAGGCTGTGGGGCCGCTCGCATCGCTCTAATGAAAATAGGCTGTGTCTTCCATGGGAGCCTCTATTGCGGGGCCAGGTGCGGACAGGAATTTATACTTGCTTGGAGGATTGAGTTTTGAGGCCTAATTAAACCTGACTCGCAATGTCCATCGGCGGTTTGTGGAGTTTATGAAAAAAGAAGTGACATGATATGAGTGCATTGGTGCATTTGTGTAAGTGCATGCATGTGTGCTGCTGGACTGAAATCTGTGTGTGTGTGTGTGTGTGTCTGTGTGTGTTTGTGTGTATCTTTTTTTTTAAAACCCTGTGTGTGAATGTTTCTGTTTTTATGATGTGTACGTCCATATGTGTATGTTTGTGCGTGTGTCAGTGGCTGTGTGTTTGTGTGAGTGCCCGTGTATGTCCATATATGTGTGTGTGTGTGTTTGGTAGTGTGTGTGCCCTTTAAAAAGTATTAACGTCGGAGAGTGTACTTTTTAAAGGGTGCCTGTTAACCGTATTTTATAGAGGTTATGTTTGCACAACGTCCGCTCTGTTAATCCTCTCACATGATCCCCATTGGCACACCAAAGCCCCAAAACACTGCAATTTGTATGCCCTATAATCTACTGACACTCATGGAATCCTTTTGATTAAGAATCAAATCAATGCAGTGGGTTGATACATCAAGGACAACACACCCAACTTTTATTTATTGATGATTGAAATTTCTTTAAATTAGGAATTTTCAAAATTGAGGTAGCCTGCCAGCAAATCGACCAATTGCAACAGGAGAAACCAAAGTCTTGCACAGCAGAGGCAGGCAGTGATCCGTAACATTGCTGCGTATCGAGTGTGTGCTGCTAGCTTATTGGTCCCATGTGCACCTCGGCTTGAGAAGGCGATCTATCAAACCTGCAGATTTCATGCTTTGTCTCAAACAGAAAGTGCAAACCTTTTCCTTATTCAACCTGTCCATGTCCATCCACGTGATTGCATGATTTTTGCCCGTTGAAACATGAGGAATGAATTCATTTTATACTTATACTCTTAATTTTACTCTACGATTGCTGACATGGACGGGGTTAATTGGAGATCCTTGATAATCTGCCGGGGTTACGGGTGTGTGTGTATGTGCTGCTATGTGTGTACGTGACCCTTTGTTGGAGAGACATTTCATTAACGGTGTCTCAGTGACTCACTTATAATCCCTGCGTAGCCTGATTGGGAGAAGGCTGGACTGATGGACAGATGGACAGCTATATAGATGGATGGATGTAGGAATGCATTTCTGGTTATGGATGGATTGATTAATGGATGGATAGATGGATGGATGTGTTGATCGACTGATGGATGGGTGGATGGACATATGAATGGATGAAGGATGTGTAGATGGATGGATGGACAGATCATAGTTGGATGTATGAATGGATGGATGGATGATGCCGATCTTTTTGAAGAGGATGGGGCAGTCCAATCATTCAAGGTGACAATCTTGAATGTCCAGGAAGAGTGTCTTGCCCAAGGATATTTCAGGTGGATAACAACTAGCAACCGAGTAATTTTTCACTCTCAGCATTACCAGAGTAACTGTTCCCAGTCCTGAGCTACTGACTGTACCTGACCACATACACACAAGTGACCCCACTGGTATGTTTGAGTTTGTTTTTGTTGGGCTGGATTTGTGTTTCACAACGTGTCGTTAACGTTTCTGTCTCGGAAATGCCGAGAAGGTTTGTTTGGATATTGTGTAATGGAAATCCATGTAGAGGTAGCGGTAGGCTTTGATTTCTGACTACATGTGCTTTGTATTCTGCTTATGCCTGGCACGCCCCCAAGATGCTGCAGTCGATTCCTCCCCCTGCGGTTCATCAGACAGCGAATAACTCTGTAGATATAAGAATGGATGAAAACATACGGGCCAGGGCTTCTCTGAAACCCTTCATACTAGCACGACCTTTACTTGCACGGCTGAACCAATGTGTAATGGGTGAGCCAGGAGCATTATGTGGCCCACCTCCACACCAATGGACACTGACTGCATATTCTTTCTCAGGATGATTCACTTTGCAACAAAAAATAACATTGAATATTTGAATTGAATGTGGCAAAAACAAATGCTGCTGGTCCGGACTCGGAGGGGCTGGGATTTATGCATCCAGGACCAGATGATGACAGGGTTTTCATGTATTTATTTTTTACAGTGCACGTCCACACCGCCTCCATCTGTCTTTATTTTATTGAAATCCAGTAAAGCAGCCTTCACTTACTTTCTTTTTTTTTTGGGGGGGGGGGGGGTCCAAAATCTTTATTTGACCTATGAAATGTTTATTAGGGTAATATGGAGGTCTGCATGGGACATCAAACTGCTATTTGAATATTGTAATGTGACACACCACTGTTTCAAATCAATTGAGTATCTGTTTATACAGTTTCTGTGTTTTTAAATAGGGCAAGGTTTCACATTTCAAACCTTTTGATTCAGTTGTGTTATGCTCGAAACATGGTCAAATTAATTTGCAAAGAAATAGGACCCTGACTGGCAATGATGGGAACTGGCTGGCTGACAAGTAACTCTGTTTTTCTAGCAGTGCTCATAATTTGCAAAGACAATTATACAACATTGCTGTGCCTCCATAGTGGTCCTTTTGTTATGCGTATATAATGCAATATTTTTCCATGAAACACATGCACATGTACATCACCCAAGTGGGTGCTACACACACACACGCACACACACACACACACACACACACACACACACACACACACACACACACACACACACACACACACACACACACACACACACACACACACACACACACACACACACACACAAGCACACACACATACACACACGCAAACTCACATACTCACTATGTAAAGCGTTTTGGGTACCTTGAAAACGCTATATAAATTATAGCACTAAAAAATTACTACATTCATAAGCATGCGTGTAAACGCAGGCAGAAAAAAATGCACACACGTAACGGATAAATGGAGTGATAGACGTATCTGCCATATTTGCTGTTTATGTTGTTATGGTACGATCTTAACTCTAGGGGGTACTGTTTTGCTGGTATATGCTGATTTGCTGATCGAGATTATTTCCTTAACGCCAGTTGCAAACCCGTGTTGCGCAAACCGTTGCGCAAAAACCTGCGGCCCATATTTCGTGCCCAAAATATGTCTATGGATTACATGGTTTTGAATTATTCCCTAAGATATCTAGGTATACTTTAAACCAATGTGTATATATTTAATGATATGCCTTGAATTACCTCAAAGTAGATTCAGGCCTATAATGGTTCAACTGGCACCAGTTACAAAGAACAAGGTCAAATTTAGGCACACCTTTAATTGCTGTATATCTAATTCCATACATCTTATTGCATTATTATTGCATTATTATAAATGATCGACTCTCTGTGCTTCTAGGACAGGCCCTACAGTCATCCGTTTTATATAGGCTATGTTTCGGCGATCCTGGCTGTTGGGGGGGGGGGGGGGGGGGGGGGGGGGGCGGTTAGGACCATCGCAAGTTGGACCTCTGGTGCCCTCCTAGGTCCTTGTGTGGGGTTGTTTGTCTATGGGTGGGTTAGCGTTACTGTGTGGTACTGAGTTATTATTCTATGTTAATTAGTTATGCTGAGTGTGTTTTGGTGTGTCGTGTGTGTGTTCATTAAAGGCAACTCTCGTAGTCGTGCGGTGTAAGGGGCGCGAGATTTGCATAACCGCTTAACCTGGGCTTCCGATTCGTCCTTCCCGCGCTGCTCGCCACAATACAAACAAATAGTCAAGTCACCTAAAGATAAATAAATTTTAGGTTAGGCCTATGGGAAAGGTATCTGGCGATGCCGAGGTAGGGTGAGGACATGGGGAATTGAACCCATTGCCTTTGAGATTGAAGGGAGTCGGGCCATTACACTTTATCCTCCTGTGATACCCCCTCCTGACCCCCACTCGTAAATAGCTTGTCCAATACGTGTGAGTGGTTTGTAAACATGGCTTCAGAGCAGAGCCACTGGTTATCTTCTGGATGGGACGTCCGAGGCGGAAATTGAAGTGGGCGGTGATATCGTGTTTGTGTAGCCTACGTAAGGACAGCTCCCATACGCATGCGCTGGTAAGCGACCGCGTAATCGTGCGTAATTAAATCCGTCTCACATAGCCCAACGTGACCAATGCTATGAAGTGATTGTTTTCCGCTGCCTAGGGAAAACAATGTGTCAATGACTTGTTGGACTAGTGTTTTGACTACACGCGCGCTCATGTGCTCACAGGCAGACACACACACACACACACACACACACACACACACACACACACACACACACACACACACACACACACGCACACGCACACGCACACGCACACGCAAGCACGCAAGAACACACACGTGCCCGTTGACAGACTTCTGTGGCAACATCTATGATTCACTTTTATGGTTGCACTAATTAAAACTTGTCGGCTAGCCTTCTCTCCTCCAGTCAGGTTGAACATATTCTGCCAGGTTTTCTCATAAAACAACAGAAGTTCCGCCAATGTAATCCCCTTAAATATTGTCAGTCGAATGTTTTGCAGACTCCCACCAAGTTAACAGAAGCATATTGGTTTCCTTTATGACCATGGTCTCGCCATGATCCATGATCGCTGTTATGGTTGAAAACTCAAAATAAATACAGAGCTCCACGAAAAGGCCTGTTTGTCAGTGAATTGCCAGGTCCGATTGAAACCCCTGAGAACAGACCAATGATTTAGTGCGATCCCGACACTCCAGCAGTTGGGATGAATGAAAAAGCGGTTCAGATGAGGTAGAAAGGGCATTTAGCCAATAGGGGGCAGTTAGTCTCTGAGAGACCTGAGGGTCTGCCGTGAGGGACCTTTTTAATGTCCCAGCTGACTCCAAACATCCCAGTCAAACGGCAGTCAAATATGGCAGCATACAAAGCCCAACACACAACTCTTAGGTTGGGTTATGACATGATTCCTAAAAATTACTCGTAAAATAAACGATTATAATATGCCTGGTGGGCTCTGTAATTTCCTTAAAGATCACTTCAATAAATGTAAATGTTATTTGGCATGCTGTAATGTATTATTATTATTATTATTATTATTATTATTATTATTATTAAGAAGTAAGCCTACATACAAATAGTAAGAAAATTAAAATAAACTACTACTAGGCCTACTACTAACTTAATAAATAACAATAATAATAATAATAATGATAATAATAATAATAATAATAATAATAATAATAACAACAATAATAATAATAATAATGACACTAAAACAATATAAAAGGATTCAATATGTTCTTGTTCGATTACAACATATTTTATTCTTAATACTAAATATAATCGCAGTAATATATATATATATATATATTTTAAATCACAGTGTCTGATACCGCTCTGCTTACAGTGAAGGCCTACTAGTTCTGAGGTAGAGTGTGTGTGTGTGTGTGTGTGTGTGTGTGTGTGTGTGTGTGTGTGTGTGTGTGTGTGTGTGTGTGTCTGCTTATTTGAACAGAGACCGCAGAACGTTTTAATATGTAAACAGGGATTCAGACTGAGGTTGTTTCATAACATGTGGTGCGTAAAGCGACGATGCCTTATCCTTTTACATTACAGTCGTGTAACCGTGCAGCGCGGAGCGAGAGGAGACCCCTGCAGAACGTGTGGCCTATGGGGGCTGGCTGAGTGACGCGCATGTGGGTGTAGGGCTTTGGTTGCATTAAAGAGGAGGTTGGAGTCCTGACCGCAGAACAGATTCAGGTCGTCCCTGGGTTGCGCGCAACGCAGTGTTTGGAAGTCCTTCTCGTTTGCATCTATTGGTGACATGCTCTTCGTCTGCAGAAGCTTCGGATTGATCATGCGCACGTCTTTTACAGTCTGAGACAGAAAGCGTGCAACAGTATTTCAGAAACCCAAGCACCAAAGCCATTTCAACTTCTTCAACGGGACGTCTAACTTTTGCAAAGTCGTCCTGGTCATCCTTTTTTGTTTGGTAAGAAGATTTACAATATCTTTTCGTCTATTGAAGTAAAACATTTGTGGGTGTGAAAGGACAAATCGCTAAAACATGGTATTGTGTTTGAGAGATGTTAACTTGACAAATATCATAGCGTGACCGTGGATTTGAGGTTAACAGCGATGTCAGGGTTTCCAAGGGGTTTGGGAATTGTGTCGTTTTATTCCTTCTGCTTTGGATTTGCATTATAGACCATCTTCAATAGCATAATATGCATCATAATATTATTTAGGACAAGCCTACATGGGCCACTGAGTGAATCTAGCGGAGAGGTGCACGGGCTGTCCTGCAACAGGTGGGACCTTTCAGATGCGAGCCACTCCAGAACGTGAGAGCTAAAGGGACTAGAGTTTAAATAATGTCATGTTTATTATTATGTATTTTCATTTGTCGTCCAATACTGTTGTTTGAAATGGCTGACTATAGATTTTCACGGAAATACCCATGTTCCTGCTGGTAGATGAACTCCATCAGGCCATGGTGGTTTATATCTCTTTTTTAAAATGTGAACATTTTCTGAACAGGCCATATAATATATATTATATAACCAGCCATTTGATCTGATTATAGTTGTCTTTTAAATAGCTGTTTAACATGAGACCTTGATCAAATTATTTCGGGAAAAATGGTCTGAAGATTTCATGCCATTTATCTTCAAACATTCGTTCTTTTTAACGCCACTTTGACGATTAATAAATGTAATGATTAAATATAGGCTATGCCTACCACTATTAGGCAAATATTTTCTTGTTGAAAACGATTATTTTTTTTCCTGGTTTAAACTGAAGCATTTTTTCATATGCTCCCTAACAAATCTCCTCATATCCTTTCATCGACTTTAAAAACTGAATTGTTTTTTAAAGCCATCAAAAAAGTTTGTCTTCAAACCATTGCATACAACACCAGTTGCCCCATGGATTGCCTGTTTCCTATACGGGCCTGCAGGCTCAGTTCAGTGAACAAAAGAGCCCACAAAGCTTTCACTAATTGCCGCAAGTATTAACGAGGGAAGCGCTCTGAAGTCGGCCAATACACATCCCGTTAGACACCCCTGCAGAGCCGCTACACAGGCTGCGAGTCAACGTTTTGAAGCCAATCTTTACGCTGTATTGGCTCCACATGTCAACTTAGCGCACGCCTGTCTAGGCCCTAAAGTAACTGATTTAGACTCAATTGCAGTGGCTTACCATGAGCCTCGGTCGTGTCATGCAGCTCAACGATGAGAGTGTTGAGAGAGAGAGAGAGAGAGAGAGAGAGAGAGAGAGAGAGAGAGACAGCGAGAGAGATAGCCAGGTGTGATAAGGGGAACCCTTTGCCCTTTGTTCATCACCTCAGTGGAGATGTGGTCGTGCCCAAATATAGCGGCCTTTGAGTCTGATCCAGGCTGTCGGCCTGCTACACCAACGCACGGCATCAAAAATCACAACCACTGCAATGTCTTGTTATATTTTTAAAAATAAGAATAATGTAAGTGAACGAAAGGTGTCCAGTTTGTGGGGGAAGGCTGATCCGTTAACATCGTTGCATATTGGTCTTTTCACCGCATATTGCGCGCCTGCGAATTCCGCACTCCACACACAGACTATCTGGATCAGTGGTGTAGAACTCATAAATTAGTTTGCAGCCTTGATACTGTTTAATATAGGTGACTTTGTAATTGAAATGTCTAGGACAAGCTCGTGTCACGCTTCACCCTAATTTGATCATGCCTGCTGCTGAGGTGTTTCACCTTCATGCGGCGGCGCACACCTCGACAGCTCCGAGCGCGCAGAGGCCCCTCGGAAGGCGTTACATGTAACAGTGCTCACCAAAGAGCCGGGCCACATCGCTGTTTGGACTTATGCGGCCATTGGTATGCAGACACATCAAAGGGTTAAGGATATGAGACGGCTCAGGAGCAAGTGCTTATCTCCACTAATGACCTCCTAAGTAAAAGTCAATTACTTCTGCGTCATGATCAGAACAGAACACACTGCAGGGGTCTTTTTGAGCTTAACATCCAGAGTTTTTTTTGTTTTTTTGTTTCAGACTTAATGATTTTTACTTCTGTGTGCTCCTGGACTCATTGTAATGGTTTTAATGAATGGATAAATGTATCACGTTTTTTCTTTGGTCACTTCAAACGTGGGTTCATTAGCATAGGCCTACAATGTTTAAGTAATGCAATTTAGTGGACAATAATGTAGAAATTCAGATCAGCTAGGAAAAAATGTATTTATCTCATGTCTCAAAAAAGATTAGATGATATGACATTATTTCGATTGAAGTGATCCACTGTTTAATGTTCAGCCGTTGGAAAAGCATATCTCTGATATACCTTTGAATGACTGGTTCAAACATTGAACAAAGAAAAAGATATCCCCAAAATATATGAGCTTTCAGTCTCAGCAGAGGAGAACAATAAGTGAGTACTCTGTCTAAACTCATGGATTTCAGGTCAGGTTGTAAGTAAAAGAAAATCAGAATAGAAAAAAAATATTCCACCTCCAGATCTGTCAGATGAGCCAAGATGGCAAAACTTTCCTGCAATGGATCCTGTCTGTCAAAGTCTCCCTGGATACAAAGATACATTATTGTCTATTGTTAGTCCTACTTATCAAACTTGATTTAACAGCGCTCTGGTATTCCTGGGTCTGAATGCTGTCATTCTGTTTACCTGCTCTCAGACAGCCCCGGGCATGTTTTATGAAAAGGAAACACCCACACCAAACACAGAATGCCACTGTCTTCTCTCGCTCGCGTATTTCATGAATGTCAGCCTGCCAATTGTTTTGTGTTCACCTTCACCGACACACGTTTGGCCTCTGTGCATGTTGGTGTGTGTGTACAGCATGTGTGAGTGCACGTGGGTTTGTGTGTGTGTGCAGAGAAACTGTGTGTGTGTGGACGCACACACACACACACACACACACACACACACACACACACACACACACACACACACACACACACACACACACAGGATGGCAAGGATCGGATATATGATATATCAAGTCAAAATGAAACCATGTAACTTATGACAGAACTTGAGTAGCGAGTTCAGTTGTCTTATGATTGTCTAAATGCCTTGTGTGTTACTGTTCATACTGGCAAGTAATACAGGTGTCATATGTATTACTTACGGTAAGAACAGTACCACAATAAAGTGGACTGTGCGCTGAGACAAACAAACTACATTCCTTACTATTGTTAAATTAATTATTTACATTGTGATTCTGATTTGAAACACATTGGACTGCATTGTAGTTATGTGAATTAATAAATATATATTTTACCATGGGGTTTTCCTGATAGGACTGTGAAGGTATTTGAGTGGGTGGTTAGTGTAACTGCTGATCAAACATGCAGCAGAAAGAGCGTAACATTGAGAAACAGGCCTACATGTTGTAGCTCTCCAGGAACTGCCCGGCAGAGAGCTATCTGTGGCTCTAATCCAGGGGCCGGTGACATGCTGCTCTCCTGCTGCTGATAACTGAGGGCCATTCAGCTCCATTGTCAAGATGTGTACTTGATGTGTATTGGATTCAAGATAAGACGTGTCTGTGTTTATCTGCATAGTGTGTGTGTGTGTGTGTGTGTGTGTGTGTGTGTGTGTGTGTATCTGTCTGTATGAACCTAGAGCTAGATACTTATGAAACAATAAATGACAGGCCTAAAATATCAATCTTCTGTACACATACAAACAGTATGAAACTAATCTCTCTCTCTCTCTCTCTCTCTCTCTCTCTCTCTCTCTCAGTAGGAACGTCCAGGTGACTGCAGCAGCTATGGGCAGCAAGACGCTCCCGGCTCCAGTCCCCCTACACCCCTCCCTGGCCCAGCTGGCCAACTACTCCCTGCTGCAGAGCTCCACCACGGGCCTCCACCTGCCCGCCGCCGCCGACCACTTCCCGGGCCTCTACAACTTCAGCGCCCTGCACGCCATCCACCTCCACCAGTGGACGCTGGGCTACCCCCCGCTGGGCCTGCCGCGCTGCGCCATCGCCAAGCTGCCCGCCCACTTCTCCGCCGCCATGGCCTCCACCGCCATCCCCATCTTCCCCCACCTGCTGCAGCCCAAGCAGGAGCCAGGGGCGACCACCGGCCTGCGCGGCTCCAAGAGCAAGCCCCGCTTTGACTTTGCCAACCTGGCCGCCGCCGCTACCCAGGAGGACCCGCTGAAGGCTGAGGACCTGAGTGTGGCCGGGGCGGCGGCCGCAGCCGCGCTGCAGAATGCGCCCCTGAAGCGGTCCTCCGCGGGGGTGGTGGCCGGGCTGGGCTGCCTGCTGGACGTGGCCAAGTTGACGTCGTCGTCCTCGCCCGAGCGCAAGCCCCCCCGCGGCCGGCTGCCCTCCAAGACCAAGAAGGAGTTTGTGTGCAAATTCTGCGGCCGGCATTTCACCAAGTCCTACAACCTGCTGATCCACGAGCGCACGCACACAGACGAGAGGCCCTACACCTGCGACATCTGCCACAAGGCCTTCCGGAGGCAGGACCACCTCCGAGACCACCGGTAAGAGCAGGCTTGTTCACCCATCGCTCGAAACGCCAATGGGCGGTTTCAGTAATTGTCAATCATTTTTGGTCAGAAATTCGTCCTTCGAGAGAAAGGAGTATTATCACACTGTTAGCACTTAGGGTATGTCTAGCGGCTCTTCGTAGAGGAGTATTTTCAGTCGCGTGTGTGTATTAAGATGGTTTAGGTGTAAAAAGGCTGTGCGTTAAAGTGTGTGTGTTTGTCTGTTTGTGTCTGTGATGTTTGTGTGTATTAAGACATGTGTGTGTGTTTGTGTGTATTAAGACGGTGTGAGTGTGTTAAGACTGGTAGATGTGGCGTCAGAAGGTGCAACAGTAGGTGTTAGCGAGGTGTGAAAGTATTGGGGATCAAATAAGTCTGTGTGAGTGTGTGTGTGTGTGTGTGTGTGTGTGTGTGTGTGTGTGTGTGTGTGTGTGTGTGTGTGTGTGTGTGTGTGTGTGTGCTGGTGTGGGTGGGGTGAGAAGGGGTTATCTTGTGCGAGGAGGGGGGGTGGCTTAAAAAATGTTATTTTAAATCACTGACAGCTTTTCCCTTGGTCTCCCCTATAAGGTACATTCACTCCAAGGAAAAGCCGTTCAAATGCCAGGAGTGCGGCAAAGGATTCTGCCAGTCAAGGACTCTGGCCGTGCACAAGACGCTGCACATGCAAGTCAAGGAACTAAAGCCGGCCAAGATCAAGTGATTCTTTTTTTTGTTTTGTTCTTTTTAAGAGACAGGGACACTGGAAAAACCAAATGAATCCAAAGAGAACTGCTAACTATCTTTAATCTACCACAAGCCAAGACTTCTCCTTCATCATCTCAACTGTGGCAAACATCTCTCCTAATGGTCGAGTGGTTTTGTACAACATGGGAAGATTGCTCTGGGAAGAAATGTATCACCAGCCAAATAAACATATACAAATACATGTATGCGTATATATATGTATATATATTTAAATATATATATACATACATGTATGTTTTCCTGTTCACTTGGGAATGTCTGCAGAGGATATTTATGATGTGCCATGCTTCCATTCTCAGTTAAAAACCTAAAAGTAGGGGGGTAGTGATTGTGAATACGTTTGACATGCATAAACAGATTTATCTGAAACATCAATTAGAAAATAAATCGATTTTATTGCTGCTCCCTAAGAATGACACCTTTGATCTAAAGATGTCATAAAAACAGGACAGGCCATCTCTTTTGCAATGTTTTTTTTGTAAACATTCTTAAAATGATTCAAGCCATGTTTGCATAGCCAACCTTTTTTCTCCTTCCGTAGTATCACATTCCAATGTTATTTTTGTACATATATATCTAATTGTATTTTTGCACTTTAACCCAATTGATTATTTACCTATATCACTGGATTTCCTAAACTTATTTTCAAATGAATAGTCATTTTCTAAATAAAATATTTTTTACTGTAGTAGCTTGCTTTATTGTCTGGGAACAATATGACTTGTTATTGTATTTGTTAATAATAATTTGGGGTACCAGGCCTGAAGTTATAGCTATCCCTATCGTGTTTATAGGTATTCTTTTTTCTTAGTTTCCTGCCTTTGGTCAATTTCCTATCATGCTAGAGACGCAGAACTTGGCAGGCAGATAGTTGCCGGTAACCTCAGAAATGAAATATTATGTTGCCATGGTAAAATTGTTGGCATGGCCTTTCAAGCAATAACACTTCTTGTTCATTTGATCGATCCAGAAAATATATTTGGAGATAAACCCTTTGTCGATGCTTCTTACCGAGTGTCATGCTGATTGGTGAAATATTCTGATACGGTTTGAGTTTGAAAAGGCATCTGCTATATAAATTAAATTTATTTGCAACCAAACCTCAACACATTTCGTACACGTCTTCTTCTTAAATTAAATCAGTGTCCGTATTTGTGATCGCTTCCTCACTGGTATCTCACTGGCCTCAGTGGCCTTATTCCTCCCTTTAACTGAACTTGTACGTAACCTAATATTAGCCAATCACATACTCTTTCAGGTATAGATCCACCAAGTTATTGTCATTATAGCCGATAACACACACCTGCAAGGTGTGCGTGAAGTAAGGTAAGGATTTTATTTAAAATAAAAATACAAAAATACTATTATTCTTCTAGTATAGATGCAATATGAAAAAGTTTAAGTAGTGCTTTTTATATTGGTATCCATTTCTTATGTTAGGATTATATATTTTCTATTCTTTCACTTAAGGAGCCAAAGAGAAGCACCTCTCTTCCTGTATTCTGCGTTCAACAGCCTTTGGAATAGGAATAGTACTATTGTATTTATTAGAGTGCACATTATTCATTAACTTTGATACAATTGGTCAACAGTTTCTGATCCATTCATATGTGGTACCCTCCCTATATCCCATCTCATCAAATGAGAGCTGGGGTACCTGGTCTTAAAGGGGCTGTAGGAAACCCAAAAGAGATATCATTTTATTGTCATTTGTTGAAATGCAATATATCCGGTCAGTGATTGGGGACTGAAATGCTCTGAGAATCGGTTCTGGATGAATGTGCCTGTTTCCCTAATTGCTTCAGGGAATCCATCATTCCTGTCTTTCATATTGATGCACATGGTTGATCATATCTCTACCAGAGGAGATATGTTTTCTTTTTCTTTTGGGGTTGATATTTCGGCCCGCTTTGCACCTCTCCCACGTTTGGTTGGCTTTTTGTTTGTATCAACATACTTGAATGGAAGTCCAAAATTGATTGTTGCAAGATGTTGTGAGAAGCAAAATTTGTTTTGTGAGGTTAAAACTTATGGAATGCTTTTTGTGTCTTTTTCTGCTAAAGTAATTTAGTTTAAATGAGGTCGACAATGTGTTCTGTGTTCCTGTAGAGCCAGACAATGTAGCGTGACAGGAGCAAGGTGTCAGTTGTTTTGAGTGTGATTGTGTTGCTGCTGGGATACGGCATGAGCTTGGGTCTTCCAACACCTGGAAAAGTTGAGCTCAAGAGCACCCAAAACGATGTATTCTGATCAAACTCTAAAATGCTATCTCATTTGAAAAGCCCATTTATAATTTTTGCTGTTAGGTTAACTATTGTTTTTATTTCTCTGTAACTTGTTTGACATGACCCTAGTATCCTGATTTTAAGCATCTACGCTCTCAAGGACAAGAATAAGGCAATCTTTGTCATGATCCTGGTACCCCAAAATGTTGCATGTTGCAATGTTTTAATATTCATAGAAGTGGTAGTAATATTTGTAATTTTAACTTAAAGTTAAGGCTTTAGATTGGCCAGATCTTATCAGCCGATGACATTGTTGGTCTGGAGAAACACATTTTACATTTTTAGGTTTCTGCCATGTCCACTCATAATAATAATTTGTTCAATCAAGAACTTTTTGCACTGGCAAAGTAACTATGCTCTTAACTAGACCTCCACATGTAGATGATTGCTTGTCTTCAATCACAATTGTAAACATCTGTTCACCAAAGTCCACTTTGGTGTTTGGTCTCCAGTGAATAACTTACTTACACATTGGTATTTACATCGATTGGCCGGATTAGCACAGGGTTACGTTAAGGACAAACACAAGGCTTAGCACAGCAGAGCTGAACAGCCCTCGGCGGCACCAAGAGTTCTCTAGGTCCTCACAGAGCAGATTGTTAGTGACTCCTGGGTCAAAGCCTTCCCTGATCCTCCTAGGGACTCCAATCAAGTCAGCCCGTTTTCGATGCCCTATTCCTACCCCCCAACATAGAAGTCTCCATAAGACATGCATCCCTGGACCATCTGATCCCAAGAAGACAAACATTCATAGAAGATATGTTGCCCAGAGGACAGTGTCCCTAGGAGACAAGGTAACAGAAAATCTCTTGGTAAGTGTATGAAGTGTCTTTGACCTATAGTAAATTCTAAGTTTGCTTGGGGCTTACAGTAGTTCTGGCCATAACCATGATGACCTTTTCAAGAATCTTTTTGAGTACTACTTAAATTGGGCAATTGGTCTGGGAGAAAATCTCACAGATGAGGAGTAGATGTAGGGCAGAGGAGTTAAGGGATGATTACATGCGATTCCAGCATGCACCCAATAGAACATGTTGCTTACTTTTATAATGTACACCAAAGTGGTCACAAGAACCATCCAATGTATAATCTTTTTCAAACCATGAGTGACGACATTAACTGTTCAACACACGTTATTGCCCTAAGCCTGTTAATACAAAATGCGCTGAAAGAGCAAGATGGCTTCTTCCACAACATCCATCCATCTGCTATGGGATTTGTAATCAATTAGTTTAAAACATAATACAATTAAACAGGCATCAGTAAATGTGTACCTTTCCCTTCATGGATTAAAGTAGGACTTTCAAAGGATGTTTTACATTTCTAAATGATCTAACAAGTCTTCTCTGCGTTTCTTAACATCAAAAACATGCTACTTCAAAAACTTATTGGGAAGTTACCAAAGCCATTGCCACTTTCCTCTCCCAAATAGCGTTTGGCTTATTTTAACTTCAGCAATCAAAATTTCATTACTGTTGGGGATATCATGTTGCTAGCATACCGTTAGGTCTATTTATTAGTGTAATTTATTAGTTTGATTGTGTTTCTTCTGCGCTCTCTCTCTCTCTGCCTGTGTGGGTGTACAGTGTGTTTGTGTGTGTGTGTGTGTGTGTGTGTGTGTGTGTGTGTGTGTGTGTGTGTGTGTGTGTGTGTGACTCATCCTGTCGGGCCAGGGGAAGGTGCCTGGCTGAGAGGATGGCCAGCTTGTTGCTCACTGTTTCTCTCGAAGCCAGGAACTCATCAGTCTATCATCAGATACCTAAGCAGCCAGGGACCCACACACACACACACACACACACACGCACACACACACACACACACACACACACACACACACACACACACACACACACACACACACACACACACACGACAATCCTACTAAAATTAAACCAGACCTGGGCAATGCCGTTTGTGTACACCAAAGTACACATGCTCACCACCGCTGGTGCAGCTGGGTTGTTTGCGATGGTCTGGGGGAGGCGTACGTGACACTTGCCTGGCCCAGCACAGGAGGGACAGGCCGGTCCCTGCCCAGAGTTCGGATGGGTGGGGGTGGGGGTGAGGGTGGGGGTGGGGGGGGGGGGGGCCAGCAGTACTGTACTCGGACTGAAAACAATGGGCTTCTCCGCACCACTGAGACCTGAAACAGGAACAGACCATTTTACAGCTGACGCCAGACTGAACAACACTCTGTACAGTTACATACAGAGCACCACGTACCTGGCCGGGGACTGCCTTATTCCATTGAT
The DNA here is from genome assembly GCF_949987615.1 of Pollachius pollachius. Classification (NCBI taxonomy): domain Eukaryota; kingdom Metazoa; phylum Chordata; class Actinopteri; order Gadiformes; family Gadidae; genus Pollachius; species Pollachius pollachius. Next base: position 19,511,041 of record NC_136948.1, on the reverse strand, counting down.
TTGATTGATTCTTGGAATTGGTGATGGTAGTAGGGGTGGTAGTATGTCTTTAATGTAGCCAGGAGATCATTCTCACACACAGGC